>NC_092201.1:3372500-3972500 GCF_043641665.1 Enoplosus armatus | reverse complement strand
TAGCTGGATTGACAAATCGAGCGACATGAGAGGGCAAAGCGCCCTGTTGAATGAGCCCGCTGAGGTGCAGAATGGATTCTGCCATAATGAAACTATTACCCTCACAGAGGACCCGATGTGACGAAGAAACAATGCAATTATGTTGAGAGAAAGGTCAATTTTACCACATATCTGCAGTTAACCTGGCAAGCTGCTAACAATAGCATGTGATGCTTTTAGGCATCAGAAAAGGCTGACTGAACAATTAAGAAGCATTTAAAAAAATGTCATGAAATGTTGGTAGGGTAGTTTCTTGTTTAAAAGAGTTTTGCCTCTATTTTCCTCATTTCCTGTCTGCTTCATGTCGGCAGCAGACAGTTTGCCGCTCCTGATGGCTTTTTAATTAAGTCTAGGCTTATTAAGCCTCAGTGTTTTTAATGTGATTATAGTGTGTGGAAGTAAACTAACATTTGAAGAGACCGCCACTCTGCAGTCTTCTATTGGCTCTTCAGTTAACACTGTTGAATCACTTGGCACTAACACAGCGAGAGATGTTGTGGAATTTAAACCCCATGAGGTTAGCTCTCTCTGAGGTCGGGTGAGGTGCTAGTATTTTATTTTATTTCTATTCATGTCATTTGACCTCGAGATCATTATATCTGTTGCTTGTATTCGAGAAGACAATATGAATGACATGTAAGTGGGTATGAGCTCACGTATGTAATGAAAATCTATGTTGTGTGCCATTTTGTCTTGCTTTAAAATAACTTTCACTTTGATAAAGTATCTCGCTTGACTTGATAAATCTCGACATGCAGCCTTCGTCATCAAAAACCCAAACAGTAAGTCAGAGCCAATCGGATTGCGCTCTTTAAAGATCAATAGGCCGTGACCTTAAATCTGGAAGCTTCAGTCAGGAAGTCGCTGCTCAACCACGACGCGTACACAAACCATCGACACGCAAACACAGAGCCCCGCGGAAACATTTCCTCGTGTACTTGTGGCGGTTTTACACATGAGCAGCTCTCAGATTCGGTTTTGTCACATGCAGCTACAGTCAATTTAACCCCTCGCTGTCAAGTTGCTGTAAATTGTGTCTCATAACAGTATGTGTGTAATTGACAGGCTCAAATCACACAGTGACCCACAGTGTGACATGAGGGGCATCTGCTGCAGGGGTTTGTTGTTTCTACACTTTACTGCATGCCGGTTCAGGGTCTTGGGGCAAATCAATGGCAGCCGTGGTGGAAAAATCAAACTAATGTGGAGCAGGAATGATTTCCTGTAGTTCTAAAATGCAGTGTTTCTGAATAGGTGTTACAGTTATTTGTTTGTTTATTTGAGCAGTTACGGTCACTGTTACATACAGCAATCTAACATCTATGCTACACACACATGCTAACACACTGGCACCAACATTTATGTATAGCATTTACTCATTTATTAGCTTATTTCTTTATATTGATTCTATCAGTAAGCCAGCAAACAAACAGTTTTGGTCAGACATATTAACACAGATAAGAGACCACAATTACTTCTCATCTGGAGAAAAAGAATCATAAATAATAAACTAAATATTAACAAGAAAAAAGTACTGAGACATCAGATGAATATAATATGTAATAATAACAACAGTGAGTTTATTTGTTAGTCATTTGTTTCAGTTTTAGTTGCAGCAACAAACCAACCAACATACAGTATACACACATCCAATTATTCAATTTGAAGTTGTGCCTTGAGGGACATTTACATCTGCAGTCCCTTGGCGACACTAAACACATACACTCAGTTGCCAGTTTAATAGGTGCACCTGGCAACAACTAAACCCTCATTAATATAAAGGGAGTAGTCATAATATTAGAAACACCTCTCAGTATGACGCAATACAATTCAAAAACACTAAAACCTGAACATTATAACCTTCGTGAAGGGAGGATTTATTGCAGGACTGTTATATTAGACTGCATTAGCTTTAGTGAGGTGTACCTAATAAACTGGCAGCTTTGTAATACTAAAGTATGCATCAATTAGACCACAGCAGCAAGAAGTTGATGTAAATTAAAAGTGGGACGGTTACAGAGTTGGGTAGCTTTCCGATTCAGCTGTCTAACTTCTGATAGAACTAGAACGCTGGATAAATAAGTTATTATATATAAATAGAAATGATAAGGGATGAAGGTATTCCAAGAAGAAACCACCAACATTTAATGAATTCTTTTAATGTTGTAAATTTGTTGAAAAGTCTTTTGCATCAGAGTTTGTCTTGGTCTGCAGCAAATTAGATCGTGTTGCCACGGTGACCACACCAGTGCTAAGATTCAGGGCAATTATGGGAACATTACCTTCATTACTGTGTGTGGGAGTGCAGTCAAAGTTGGTTGGGGTTGTGAGGATATGAAACCGCCATTTATTTGATTAAAGAGAAGGAGTCCACTGGTATGACAGACGTGTTGTTCATTGCTGTTGTGTTTTTAAAACTGAAGAATTCTGATTATGGTTTCTGGAGATTACAGCAGTGTCTTGGCCCTGCAAAATGCCACAAGACACACATTTATGACTCCAAGAGGTTAAAACGTAGCTGCTACTCTTTGTCTCTCTGCCCCCCCTTTTTTCATACCATTCTCAGCGGATTCCCTTGAAATTTATAGGCCTGTTATGGCTCCTTAATTTGAGTCACAGCCAGTCCTCCTGGCCACAGCGCAGTGCCTGTGGAGGAGACCATTACAGCTCTGCCCTGGGTTTAGAGATGACCCGGGTCACGGATGACATCAGAAAGTCTCATTCCCCTCGCCAGAGAGTCTTCCAAAACTTCGGCACCGCAACGAGGTGGCAGTGCTGGCAGAGTGTCTTCTTCTGCTGCCGTCATTTTCATCTCCGCTCAATTACTGCTTTCAAATGAATTTTCTTCTGGAGGGCTGGAACTTTGCAGATAAAAACTTTCCCAGCAGCAATTAGAGATACGGAAAAAAATAAAGTACCACTGAGAAAAATAATTATTCTAAGATTGTTCTAAACAGACTTACATGCATTTTAGAACAGCAGTTAACTGAATGCCTGGTTTCCTCATTGCTGCACTAAATTGAACTTTATCTCCGGTCATCATCTGTCACTCAGCTTCAGGGAATCGACTGTCACAAGACACACTGGGACAGGTTTAATCCCTGTGGTCAAATTGGGGATTTAAACTCACCAGAAGCTCATAATATCCCCTGTGTGTTTCACTGTACACACTCCCACACACACACACATTTCTGTACTACTATTGTGAGGACATTTGTCGAAAACAAATATCTTTAATGCTCCAATCTTAACTTTATCCATCACAAATAGATGCCCAACACTTATCTGTTAACCTCAACCTCATTCTGAGGTTAAGGGAAATAACTTTAAATATTAGCTTAGCTTAGCATAAAGACTGGAAACAAGGGGGAAAACTAGCCTTGCTAGAGATGTAACATGCTTTATCTTGTTTGTTTAATCCACACAAAAACCAAAGTATAAAAATTACAAGTTGTGGTTTTTATGGGGGTCATGTGCCGGACTATTTCTTGGCTGGGTGCAGTGACTTCCTGGAGTCTCAGCTGGTTGCCCGGCAACCTCAAGACTTCACCCACCCTTCATAAAACTGCAGCCTGTTGTTTTCACACTTACCTTTTTATGTACGGATGAAACAAACAAGATCTAACGTGTTAATTAGCGAGCGAGAGAGGTGTTAGTTGTTTTGTTACTGTTTCCAGTCTTTATACTAAGCTTATATTTACCTTCCATACGAGTGGTAAGGTAGTAAGAGTGGTATCAATCTTCTCATCTAACTCTCGACAAGAGTGCAAACTCTCAGACTAAATCTTAACCCCAAAACAGCTCTGTAAGAAGTGAGGATCTTGTCCCAAAGATATTCCCTCTGTCTAAAAAGTCTAAAAAGGAAGGTCCTCACAAAGATAGAAGCACAAGCACACACAATCCCTTGCACACAGCCCTACTCATCACTCACCATTACATCATGCAATTAAACTTGAACATAGGAACTTTGGCTGGGCTTCTTTCCAAACACAGTGTAACTCAAAATTGATTTCCCCTCTTCACAACCCCTCACTGGCACAAAAACAACCCCGTAGATTTTGCGATTAATGTGGCAGAACGGATACCGCCGGTGCCACAGCACACACTTGTTACACACAACCAACGTCCTTACATGCGAGATCAGCCGTCATAATCAAATGAGTCGCAGACGTGATGAATTGTGGGTAATTATGAGGCTACTGCAGCCCCGTTCAGAGAACACTTATATCAAGTCTCTATTTATGAACATTTTATGAATATTAATAGTTTTGTTCATGAATCAGGGGTATCTAGGTGAAGGACTCATTATGTGAAAATAATTTCTTGGAGGCACAGCTGCTGTGCAGGAAAAAAATACTAATTGGTTGAGTTAAATAGTTTAAAGCTTAATGGACAGAGCCCAAGAATCATAGCTTGATTAGTGAAGAAGCTGGATTTTTAGTCTGAAATCACTGTTAGATTAAATCTTCCATACAAACACCTGTTCAGGTCGAGTCTGTTCTTCATCTCGTCTGCCTCTCCAAGTTATCAGCCTCCATTAGGTTAATGAAGTATCTGTAGATATTAAGACACAAATGGTGAAAATGGAGCTCTCTGTAATCTTAAACCAGCCATCACATGCCAGAGACAAAATCTTTAAACCTCTGCTTCACCAATAAAGCACAACCTCAAACAATCAGAACAATAATCCAGCATGCCATTGCTTAAAACAAACCATTTCGCCTTAATGCAAACAGATAACGGGAAACAAGTTTTACAAACAATCTAATATTTGAATTTCAGGTTTGAACCTGCACGCATATGGACAGTTTCTATGATTTTGTCCACCCCATCTCTATCAATAGGGTAGGCTAAATAACAGAAACACCTATACAGCCTCCAAAATGATCATACAGTTGAATAAACACCTCTCTAAAACATTATAACCTTCATGAAGGTCAGATGTTTTGCAGCTGTGTGTGTGTCAAACCAATAAAAATGACTCTCAGGAGAACGTTACTGAAGTCTATTTTGTTGCTAACTGAAGTGAAGTGAACTATATTGCACCTTTAAAAGGCACCCTGTGGAGATTTTGAACATTTACTTTTGATGAGTGGATCTAAGATTCAGTTTGCATCTTGTACCTCTACTGTGAAGATGCACGTAGGTGACACAATACAAAATCCCTGCCAACGGTTTCACACTATTTCACAAGCTGACAATTGGTGGCAGCGACACACACCGCAGACACGCAGCAATGCGCTAAAAAAAGGCAGAGAAGAAGAAGAAAAAGACTGCTAGGCAACGTAAACAATATATTTTACATTTACTTTTAGCTTCCTTTCCTATTGAAATTTGATTCTGCTCCAATTTCAAATAGATTTTTATTCTCCCTGCTCTTTAATTGATGCTCATTCAATCCATATCCCTACATGCACCACAGTGGACTCAAAAAACTGGGGAGGACAGGAGGGAAAAACCAACCCAGTGTGACGAACTGGCAGTAAAACAATAGATATAGATTCATAATTTCATACAGTAGCACTACTTTAAACAGCACAGTCGTTGTGTGTGTGGGTTTGGAGATTAAGTCAATGCCATAGACAGCACTTACTGATACAAACAGCACAAGGACAAAGGATCTCACAGCCCATATAATGCAGGAATAGACAGCGCAAGACGCCCACCGGGGATGGCTCCTTGGCCAGTTCTCACTTATTAGGATGGCTGGCTGAGCATGCAGACGCCCTGAGGGAAGAGGATGTTGAGATGGTGGGTGGCGCTGGGCGGAACGAGCCACTTCAGTATTCCTCGGGATAGTTTTTGTCAAGGTGAGCCGGGTCAGGGCCGGTGTATTGTGTGCACTTCCTTGCTTCGGCCGTGTTGGAGGTCGGCTGGCAAACTGACCTTTTGGAAGAAGTTAAAAGGGGAAAAACTCAGGCTATGATTGAAGATGGAAGTAGAGCTTCTGAGCTTCTTTTGTTGTTGGTCCCTTGTTAGTATTTCAGTGTTGGAGATTTTTAGGGAGGTCACGCAGGTATTTGAACAGCTGTATCATATTATCAGCTTCTTCTTTCTCGCCCTTTTTTGTGCCCTCAGTCTTCTCAACCTCTCTCAAGATGTTTTTGCATCATTTTTGGCTGTTTGTCAGTTGGTTGTTCCAATCATGTCCCCTTTAGGGTGAATTGTAAAAACTTTGATTAATGATCCCCTGACTTTTCATCTATGTGTTTAGCACTAATTATCAAATGTTAGCACACTAATACACTAAACTAACTGGTTATTAACATTATACCTGCTAAACACCAGCATGTTGGCATTAGCGTTTAGCTAAGCACCCAGCTTCATATTGTTCTGGTTTTTGGAGCTGAAGGTATTTGAACAGCTGTATCATATTCAGCTTTCACCAGCTTTTTTGTTTGTTGAATTTTTTTCTCCTCTTAATCTATTCTCCTCTCTCAAGGTGCCCCCCCCGCCACCCCCCACCCTCCACCCCCACCCCAACATCTATATATATTAATGTTTGTCTTTCTATATTATTTCTCTCCTCTCCGTCATTATCTCACCCTTCAGCGCTGATTGAATTTTACCACCTGCAAGTGATCTGTGCATTACTTTGAATTAAGGAAGGTCAACATTTCTTCTCTTGATCTGGTTTAAAGTGAAGGGGGGGGGGGGGCAGTCAGTGTTTGCTGGGTGATGCAATCACTAAGCTTGCTTGAATCAGTCCAGAGGAGAGCGGAGAGCAGATGGGATTTGTTATAAAGCATGAAAAGCCAAGATAATTCTGGGAATTCTGGAATCTATTGAGACGGTAGAGAAATCCAGCTAACAAGTCATTAACAGGAAAACCTCTAAGTAGGTAAACTACCACTGCAGTGCAAGTGTAAACACTGCAAGGCTGAGGCTAAATTCTAATGCAGAGTCGATAAACAGATAATGGCAAGTCTGGATGAAATAATGACAGACATGCTGGTAATCAAGCACGCCCCCCGCAGACTTTATGTGGTCTGTATCATTGACCCAACAAGCGTCGGTGATCAATGTCCCATGTGAGCGAGTGTGACATTACTACCTTTGGGCAACTGGCAGCGATCGCACGTGTCCACTGCAACAACACAGAGCCGATGGGCTTCTGTGCTGAACGCGGAGAGACATCATGACCAGTGCTTCAGATCACACATGTGGAGGGAGAAGGGGGAGCTTGAGGTGGTGGTGTGAAGAGAAGGAGGTGTGACTCGAGCAGCTCATGTGCTGGTGAAGGAGCGAGTGAGGTACAAATCAGGAAGAAACTCCTAATTAATGGCTCCTGAATAATTTGCAGAAGTTATTTAAGAGAAGACAACTACACACTGTCTTAGTGAAACCAGTTTGGATGGTGACTACTTTCCAAACCAGTTGTTCCCAATTAACTCAAACACAAACCCAGTAACCATTCATATTATTCATCATTTCTGTGTGCCTTTAAGTGGTCAGTCATCAGTCGACCAGTTAGAAAGGTGTACCTAATAAAGTGGCCACTGAGTGTGTGTTGTGGTGTGTCCTTCAACAACTTTCTCTCTAGCAGCTTATGTTATATTATCTGTTTACTGTTCTCAAATAACTTATTATCTACCGTATGGAGACATGTTGAGTTATTTGTGGCTTGTATGTGATTGTAAAGATTGTACGAATCCTTAGAGTAAGACAACACTGTAAGTCTGGAGTTTCTGCCGCTGAAGCTTCAGCTCTTGCCGTCGTTTGGCTTCCCCGCTGTCTGTGTTGTCTAGCTCGACGATGGACCGGCTCACTCTCAGTCAGAGCCCAGTGGAGCGCAAGACCGAGTTCAAAAGACAGGGCTGCTCAGGATCCTGCATCCATGGTGTCGCAGCCGGCCTCGCACTGAGGCGGCAGCCCTTTATCTCTGGTGAACTCCAGCTAACAAGCTCAATTACAGTAGCCACAGCTACAGTAGCATGGCCTCAGGTTGGATGTGCCTGTCGTGCTCACAGTAGTCGGCTGCAGTGGGAATGTTTTGACCTTATAGGGATTTATATTTTATCACAGTAGAACTAAGTGGGAGGATGGTGGTGTCACAGGGAGAGATTCAATTGTTGTTGACATTTTCCCGCACTAACAGCCGGTCTCTGTTGCTACTTTAAAGGGTGAATTACAGAAATATAGATTTTCTCATTTACCTTTAATACATATTTTATCATTCGTATTTCATCATTTACGTCTCCCATTTCTCTGCCGTTGCAACTTAAATCTCAGGGGATGCAAACTAATCAACAGGATAGGACGGCTGAAAACTATAATTCTGCAACACAATGTGGGGAAGTGTTGCTGCTGTCAATCTGTGAAGAGAGGCTGCAAATAGATACTGTTTTAAGGAAGAGGGCTACAATTATTTTCAATATTGATTCATCCATTAAATATTTATTTGATTAATCAAACTTGACTTGACTATTTAGGCTATAAATTGTCAGAAAACTGAAAACCAAAATCCAAATAAATTAAATTTACCGTGATATAATAAAACGACCAAAGTAGTAAATGTTTGGCATTTGTGCAAGATAATAATCAATGAATCAAACTAATTATTTCAGCCCTAAAGGGGTCAAAAGGGTTGAGAACCCCTGCTCTAGTAGCAGCTACTATAACTATGCAGATAGTTTTACTAGATTTATCTTTCCATTTTTCTGCAGCTGCCATAATATAATGGAGGTGAGACAAATGAACTCAATAGCAGCATCTTTTTCCAGAAACTTTTTCTCTTTAGAAAGTAGTTTAAATGAAAAATTATGAAACCACCTTAAGATGAGTTGTTGCTAAATCTTATAAATGGCATTTTTCAATGCTGTGAGCATCACAAAGGCATTCCATCCACCCTCATTGTATCAGTTAGAAGGCAGACATCTTAAAATCTAGCAGTGTATATCTCAAAAACTACAAAGCTTTTAGTTGTCTGACAAGAAACCAGCTGTTTCCAGAGCTTTCAACCACATTTCACTGTCGTGCTCAGTGGATGGAGTTTGCCCAGTTGTCATGGAGATAGCTCAGTTGTATGTTTTTTGTAATTCTGCGCTTCCTTTAAAGGCGTTCATATCAGAGAGGATGTAGAAACCAGCAGGGAAAGAGAGAGAGAGAGAGAGAGAAATGAAGAGTGAACATCACCTCTCTCTGTCACCACCGCTGATCAGCATAAATCTAATGTAGTGCTCTCCGTGGATACGTCCTCGTCATATCGGTGCCCAGATTCAAAGGGAAAGCTGTTGGCTTTGTTACCTTTCCAGACAGTCCTCAACTGAAGAGTGGAGGTTGTCTGAAGGTATTTATAGAGTTGAGGGAAAAATTGCCAAATTCACTCATCAGCAGCTCGTGTAAATCATTCTGTCAGCTTGTAGTGTTTGGTAAGGTCAGGCTGTCATTCCTTTGGTCTTAAAAAAAGAGACACAGAAAGCCACAGGGGATTCACAGACACAGTACCTACAGTACAGTGGAGGTTTCCCTGGCAGTCACACTGGTGCTTATCTCACTCGGTGGTGCAGCAGACTCGCAGGAGCCCTGGGTTTTAATCAAGAGGATGACAAATTCAGCTTTGTATTTGGTTTCACAGTGGCAGTTTATCACAAATTACAGTCATGTTGTGATTATTTTTTTGGTCACAGCAGAAAGAGGAGGGAAATATTTGGGGATAGATAAAGCTCCCTGGCCCTGGTTCATGCCCTGGATGTTGCAGTTACATGATAAGCATCCAAAAGCCAGAAGTGGTGCGTAAATGTGACGTCAGCTGCCCGCCAAACCAAAAGTAATAATTTTGTCTTTTGACAAAACACAAGGTAAATTTAGTAGCTGTTGTGGGGAATCTCAGCTGAGGGGAACGAGGTGATTGCAGGGCAGATGGGAGTGGCAGGATCCCGAATGACGAGTCTGAGGCCATCTGGTGGACAGGTGGAGAATAGCACGGAAGGGGCCTGGGAAGGTGGAGATGTGGCTGAAGAGAGGAACAGAGACGGGAGACCTTGATTGATCTTTGAAGATAAAAGTTTACAAGCTGACAACATACAGAAAAAGAATTGTCTACAGCTATGCTAGCAACTCTGCGAAGCTCTACTTTGAGCTAAATGCTATTGTGAGGATGCTAACTTGCTAACAATGACAATGCTAACAAGCTGATGTTTAGCTGGTTAGCATGCAAATATTAGCTAATTAGCACTTAACATAAAATACAGCTGAGGCTAAGGGGAATGTCACTAGCTTTGCAGGTATTTGGTCATGAACCAAAGTAAAGTTTTGACCTGATGGTGGCGCTAGATCAAAAGTGATGGGATCACCAAAGTGATTACAGTTCATCCTGAGTGGAACATGAATATCTGTACAATAATCTGTTCCCTCAGAAAAACAAATATCAACCTCATTGTGGCGCTTGTTTTTAAAACCTTTTGTTGAGTTCTAACTTAAACTACCTTTAGAGCCATTTTCGAGTCTTATTGTAGACTACAACCTCATTGTATTCATCTCTTATTCTAGTTTTGTAGCAAATAATGAGTTCTGATTATTGCTTTTGTTCACTTGGAACAAATACTAACAAACAGCGAAGGCCAAAAATGCAAGCATATCAATAGTCTGAAGGATGGTTTTTAATATATTCAGAATTCAGCTATATTTCCTTTTCATTTCCATTTATCATATCTCTGGTCAATTTTAAAATTCCACTCCAGTTTTACTGATTCAGCACAGAATACCTCGATGTTAAAGTCTCACATCATTTAGCAAACTTTCCAAACTTACTTATTCAAACATTACTGACCCAAGACCTGTGCAGAAATGTTCTGTCCTGCGTATTCAAATGTATTCTCTACTGCAAACGGTCTGAAAACATCATTTTGTCATTCCTCTTTCTCTTCGGTTCAGTTTCTATTACACAGGAGAAAGAGCTGAATATTTCACACCCCATTGACTCAACTGAAATGCGAAAAGCTCTCTGGACAGACGTAACCTTCTACCTCCTAACTCCACACGTGTCGACAGGTTTTAACAAAGTTAGCTCTATCCCTGGCCATGTCTTGTTTCAGCTGACCTCCTAAACCACACTTTCTACAAGCAAATCTTTGACCTTCGGCTGATTTATTAAGGTTCATCCTCAGTTTTTCCGTTTGTACTTAGTATTCAAGTCTCCTCTCAGGCTTGTCTCCTTGGGTACTTTCTGCATCCGCAGGGAGTCAAGTAAATGTCATTTTTCTGGGAGATAATTGGACGCAGGAACATAGCGGGAGGGATTTTCTACATGCCTCTCTCTGACAGTCTGACATCCAGGTTAACGTCTGTTTAGATCGGCACTGAAATTCTGGGCCTGACATGGACGATCTGACATATCAAGCCCACCCCCCCCCCATTCCTAAGCAATGTGCTCTTCTTACCCTTTTCAGTCAAATTACTCATTAAAATTCAGGGCTGATGAATATTACCGAGGTGAATGGATAAACATCTCTTTGGGACTCTTGTCCGAGGTAAAAGTTCGTCTGCCGGTCAAACATTTGACGATAATGTAGCTCGTTAAGCGTGACTAGGTTTGATGTTAATGTAGAAGCTCTATTTATTATGATATTTATAGTAAGTCCTAAACTGCGCTTAGATGGACATTTTACATTTTTCAATCTTGTTGAATTTTGACTGTTATATGTCCATTCAGACCAATCTGACCTAATGACTCCCAGCACATGCTGCTCTCTCAGTACAGATCCAACACTTGGCAGCAGACATTTTTCTTTGGATTCATCTGTTGTGTTCCACTAAAATCTCACTAGATAAGAGACATACATGATAATTAAAGAAACAGCTTTGTTGAGCCCTGGTCGCACAAAATAGATGGTGAATTACTATAGCTGGCCAGCTGACCACTAACACGCTAGCTAGCTTAGAACATGCTAACACTAGTCAGTCACAAATTCTCACAGCTAGCTGTCTTGCGAACTGTCAGTCACCAAGCTAAGTCGACATTCAGACCAAATCCGGCGTTGCGGCGAAAACGGCAGTCCTCCCATTAATTTTGAATGAGGAGTTATCAAGCTAAGTGACAGTTAGCACAGTTAGACAGCTAGCAAGCTTGCTAGCTGTCTAACTGTGCTAACTGTAACAATAAGTTCACACAATTTATTATATGAAGGGGGTGTATTTGTATCAAATTCTGTCTCATATCTGTCTGTCTTACTGTCAATTACCAAGCTAACTGACAGTCAGAATTATATTAATAATTATATTAATAATTAATGTAATAATTAGTTGTTGCCCCACCGGACTTGCTAAGCAACCTGATCCCAATCTGGATGTGCCAGAAAAGGAATTTGGGCCACCAGTCTGAATATAACTCTAGTCAATATGTCTCATCTCCTAAAAAATAAGTTTATGCAAGTACATTTTGTTGGAAATGACGAGGACATATTTATACTGAATGTATCCACAAACTGTTCACTACCAATGAATGTATCTGCATAAAGTTCACTGTCCATTAACATACAGTATTTGCTGTTTTTTGTGTCGTACAGTGTCATGAACATAACATAGGCGTCAATGATGTGTTCCCCAAAACATATTTAGCAATGCAAAATCGTAATATAAACATATTTTGTAAGATGGGCAGTGAAAACAGTAAAATGTTTGTGATGTTAAGCAGTGTATCTGCTAACTGTTGATGAGCTCTGACATATGAACTCTACTGCTCTTCGGGATGTTAGAACATGTTTTAATGATTTCTGAGGCTTGTGGTTTAAACCACATGAAATAATTGTGTAACCCTTCTGAAACTCACTTCCTTCATGTTGCACTAAATTGGTGATTTTCAGACCTATTTAAAAGCCAACACATACTGTAAATTGCCATACCTACTGCGTAGCCTCGATGTAGTTACTTCAAAGTTTACCTCAAATTCCTGTTTCATGAGGTGTTGTTTTACCCTTTCCTTTTATTCCTCACAATTATGATTTTACAGTACGAGGAGTGTTAATGAACCTTGACGGTTGTGTCTGTGTCTGTAGCACTTCTAGCATTTCTCCTATACTCCCCCACATCATCTGACCATTTGATTGACAGGCAGGCTTTCTTTTATTTCAGTGGGTGGTGAGTTACATAAGGCGGAGCGTTGATGGAGGGATGATTGCCCTCTGTGCTGCTTCTTCCAATGCAGCCCTCCACGTAGCCTTGGACATCTAAGAGCTGCGAGTAATCCATTTTAGCCACAAGCCAACGCACTACATAGCAAAACATGCTCAAGGTTTCTATCTACTTCAAATACGTCAAGGTCATTACAGAACTCCAATGATACACTTATTTTTACATTAAGTGTGTCTTTCTTAACAGCTGGTGAAGTGATCTTTGTGCTAAAATAATAAATTATTTCTTAGCATGATTTGAATCAAGAGTCACTTCTTATTGTGCATTCAGAGCCGTGGCTACTATTTCCATTTCTGTGTTTTTCTAGGAGCTTTTAGCAACAAGGTGTGAATATACATATACATATATACATCCTTAAATTAAAAAAAAGTACCACTTGGTGGATATTTTACGGGCTGATTCCAGGGGCCACTACTTTTAGGTCAACAAAATAATAATAATAAATGATTTGATAAAGTGAGTATTAAAGTGAGCTGAAATACTTCCTCTTACAAATGAAAAGCCAATAAAACAGACCCTTCATTAGATAAATAAACAATAACATTTGCAGCTACAGCTGCACCTGGTCTGGTCTGACCAGTAGCTTACGGTGGCTAATGTTAGCTAATGTTAGCAGTTTTAATTATAGCAGTCTGGTCAATGATGGTGGACTTAGACACATGACCTCAGTATTTCTAAAATCCTTGCCCTGCATTCGTCCACTATGTCGCCATAGCAACCCCAAGAGAAAACCCCAGTGTGTACAGTACTAAAAACATGGCAGTTAAAAATGTCATTGGAAACTCTTGGAATTGTCCTCCATGCGTGCCAGTCTTTAAAAATCATTACCACTGAAATTAGAAAAGTGGAATAATTCATTGACATGGTTGGGGCATTTCTTTGTTCCGATTATGAACAGTAATAGCTTCCTCAGGGGGCCTTAAATAGAAAACCGAGGCATCCATCAACCCCTAATGCTCATGGTTATCATTGAATACATAATTACCTCCCGGCCATTTATGTGCCATCCACTTGGAACAATCACTGAGCAAATTTAGCTAAATGCTTTAAAGAGATACACCCTTGGAATATAAGTTAACACCTAAGCTAGCATCTTACGTTGCAAGCTACGTCGGGAATGATTCTCATTGATTTACCAGAAAGATCCAGAATTACAGCCGTGATATGACTGGCATTGATCCCACCATGTGTGTCTGGATTAGTGTAGCTAACATAATTATCTCTCTCCTTCCTTTCCATGCGTCTGGACCTGATCTCCCTGCTGTCCACTACAGGTAAGCCTCTTTGTGTTGCACTGACATTGGGCTGAATGCATTCTCTCACTTTACTTGGAGTGTAATGGTTCAGGCTGCTTGCCAAGCATGAAAACAATTTACCGCAGACTAACAAGTTGTGAAATTGGAATCTGTACATTTACCAACTGTATTACAGCCAGTAGATGTGCTGGCTTTATTTCATTGCTCTGAAGTTGGCAGCATAAGAAGCAAATGTTATTTTGCTGGTATGTTGTGTAACAGATTAGAGGAAGCAGAGAGAAAATCCTTTTCTCGTTGTTTCCTCCTAACAATTCGATGTGTGTGACATCTCATTACTGGGCTGCAGCTGATTATTCCTTTTATTATGTTTTGTGCTTTTAACAGTTTAGGAAGTGTGATATCTCATTACCAGGCTGCTTTTTGTGTTGCTAGTTTGCCATTGTTTTTTTAACTCTCAGGTTGTTTGTTATTTCAAATTCAAGCTTCAGTGAAGCGCCACACACTTTAGTTCCTGCTTTAAAAAGAAGCATCTGCATCCTTTCAAACCTTACACTTTTTTTTTTACCTCCACTTCATTATTATCTGTATCTAAATGTGTATCAGTTTGTCTTTAATCTTCTATCCTGTGTAACGTTGCTTGTCGTACAATATTTTAACAGCCGTTATCTCAGATGTGCATCAGATGAATAACTGAATATCTAGTTTGTGGAATATGTCCAACATAACTCAGTATCTCTGTACATGACCTGCTCTTATCAAAAACCTGGACCACCTGTGCTCTCTAAATCACAGAGATTTCAAACTGCCCTGCAATCAGGAGAGCACATTTCAAGAAAATGATGGAGGTTGGAGTTAGTTAGGAACAGCTGGCTTTGCATTTTAGTTTACATTTATCAAACCATTAAGTGCTCGGGGTGCTGTGCAGGTCAGCTTTGATGCAAACCTTTCTCTTTCTGCATTAATGTCACTGTGTTGGGGTACGGGCTGTCCAGCTGCTGATGCTCTTTGGTATTTTTCCTAAAGTCAACCAAGAAAATTGTGTTTTCCGCACCTTTATTGGTTGCATTGTATTGGTTATTTTATAGGTCCAACAAAAGCATATGGACTGGATTAAACAATGTGTTTATGTGCTCTAACATAAGCTGCAAATGTTAGCATGTCCTGCTAGCATGTTTTAGCATCACCTCCAAGGCCAAGGAGAATTTTATACTTACTGGGTTTACAGGTTACGTTATTTTAATAAAAAGCACAGTTCACATAAGTATATTGACTGAGTGGAAGTCTCTATGTAGCCATGAAGTGCATATTTTAGACACCTTTCCAGGGTTCTTGTCAGTCAAAATCATTAAAAAGTCTGCTAAAGACGCTAATGTTAGCTTGATTAGCTAGCTAGCTCCAGCTGACAAAGTGTGCTAGCGTTAGTTGTTATTTCAGCTGGCAAGTTATTAGAAGACTGCTTTTAAGACTGCTCCATTTGAAATCAGAGATTCATTGTTTGAGTGATAAATCTGCCACAGTTATCATAGTAAACTGCATTATGTGCAGCGGGAGAGCGGAAAGCTTGACAGGCGTAGCAACAGTAACTAAGGGAGGTGTTGCTATCGTTACCCAGAGAGACTTTTGGTCAGTGCACAGCAGGTCAGCTGAAGATGCAAAAATGTGAAATTGGCCTACAGGCAAGAATACAATCCAACATATACTGTATGTTTCCAACAATAAATAACTTTTGGTTTCAATGGAGCAGTTTTTTAAGGGGAGTTCCTCTGGAAGCTGCTCACAAACTCTCACAACTTTCTCAGGACTTTGTCTCTTTCTTCCTTATAATTACACACAAATTACAAAGTTATGTACAGGAAAGTATAAGGAAATTGCAAACCTGTAAATTAAAGCTCATATTGAACAAACTGCAGCATATACAGCACCGTTCGTTAATTACGATGTTGTAGTATCTGTGTCAAACATTCGTTTTCTCCGGCTTTGTCAGTTGCATGTCCCCAGTCAGAATTCCCATTAGCTGTTTTGGATGCTGCTGTTACAGAGCGTTTCATGTATTTGCTTTAATGTGTCTTCCAGGAGGGATTTGAGGCTTTGATCCTGCAGCAACACTTTGCTCTGGCCACCATTCAAAATTATTGCCCACAGAGCTCCAAATGCAGGCAAAAATTGGCTTTGGCGAGAAAATAAAATGGGGTCACCGGCTGGTTGGGTGGTTATTTACTTCGGAATTACTGCCAGGCTGAAATCACGGTTTTCTGTGCTCTGAGCAGCTGAGATTATGTTGGAACAATAACATGACCCTTGTGTGGCCCACTGAAAGATTTTGATATGATGATGTTAGGATGTAAAAGCTAAATGATAAAACAAATGTTGTAACAAATCTCAAAGTCTGGAGGCGGTAATGTTCATTTTACTCCACAACACAAAAGTTTTCAGCAGAACAAACAACATACTGAGGATGCTTCTATAGAGGTTGCATGACGCAGTTTTATGGCCAATAAAAAATATGTTTTGGATGGTAAATTTCTCAGTTTACCTGACACTGGCAGATGGGTCAGGAAGTAAATTTCGGTCCCTGGCTTCGGCTGTCGGGCATCATGCCCTTGCAACAGGCGTCTAAGCATCAGATGGCGGAAATTAGCATGATGAATGCAGCAGGGCTATTCATCATAGCAAGAGGCTCTCTATTAGTGTAATTACCACTCTGCCAATGTTTGCTCTTCTCGGAGATCAAAAGGAAAAAGGCGCTTCCCCTTCATGTAGTAAAACATTTGCTGTCATGTTCGTCTAACTTTAACTTTGAAATTTCAATCTCACTCACGTTGTGTGGCTTGTTAGAGGATGAAGAAACTTTAGCATGATGCAAACTTTTGAGCTTGTGTCAAAATGTCTGTTTCTGACATTAAACCGAACAGCCACAGAGGGGTAATGATACGCCATTCGCCTCATGCTGACAGGTTGAACTTTTACAGCTTTAACAAAAAAAATATTTATTTTTGCAATGATCGTGAATGAATGAGACTTACTGTAAATGACTTAATCATTTGAGTTTAGAACACCGAGGCAATCAGCTCTCCAATCTCTTAATCTCCAATTCACATTCACATCATGACACTATTTTTACTATGTGTGAACACAGTATATTGCATTTTTATCACGTTTATCTAGTGCAACTGGAAATATATGAGGAGAAGCAGAAAAGGTCTGTTCTCTATACGTTACGATGTGTACAGTAGCTGTGGGAGGTGATAAATCATACTTCTACTTGCTGTGACGACACCATAGCTTGAGCCACCAGAAATAAACCAACAATTGCACACTGTTCGCCTCCACCAGCCTCCTTTCGGTTTCCTTACGATGGACTTATGACACCTAAAGAATTCATCTTCCGTTTATATATTATTGCATTTGTGAAATACCCATATAGTGTGACACTTTAGAAGAAATACCCTCTGACATTTGAAAGATACAAAGAAAAGCTCCAGTAAAAATGATGAATGGCTTTGGCTTGCTCTTTCATCGTGCATAAGGTGCTTCCTGCTAACACCTTTATGGCGGGTGTAATGGTATTTCTCCCAGTGCAGTCGGCCAGCTGCAGCTCCCGTACAGTATATAACAGTAAACATGATTTATCATTCAACCCCAGAGGAGCAGGAAAAAGGGGTTAACATTTCCCCTGATGTGAAACAGCGTTAGAGGATTGAGTTTTGTTCAGCTTACTCATTCTCAGCTCACTTATTTTCATTTATTCTGGATTCTTCCAGCCAAATCACATTCAAATGGCACAGCTAGATCTTGATTTCAGCGGTGCAGCAGGGTGCCTTTCCACTCTTCTTCTTGCTTCTCGCTATAGGTTGTTTAAGTCTCACGGTGAAAACCAGTCGTTAGTATTCAAGTGCCAGGCTGCCCTCTGACTTCTGCATTTGTCATTTAAGGGATATAATTAGCTAATGGACTGTGTCTGACTCAGGTCAGTGAGTCTCAGGCAGAGTTGTAGTCAGAAGATTCAACCAGTCCCTCAATCCCATTTAGCCTGAATATGATTCAACTCGATGGATGTTGGCTGCTGTTGCTTTTGCTTTTAAAGAGCCCCTTGAATAAATGAATGCCAGAGCACACAGAGGAGCAACTGCTATAAATGATACAATGAAGATGTAATACGCGTTGAGACTAAATATACTTTATTCAGCTGCATGTTCTGTGCTCTTTATCTAATATTTATGCATAATTTTTTTAGGCAGAAAATGCAAAATAATTCCTCGTGGACATCCAGTGTGCTGCTTTAATTGCTGCAGAGATTCATTATGTTGATATTCCCCACCTGTTGACCTAAATTTCATCTCAAGAGCTACCTGTGTTTCCTTGCAGTGCAGCTCCACTCACCATAATGCTCTGCACTTGTAAACAAAGTTACGTAACGTGTCAGGGCGCAACGGAGGGAGCCGAAATTCTGCAGAGCATTTCAGAAGCAGCTCTGAAGCTCGCTCCGTGAATAATTCAGAGCTGCTACCATGAAGACGCATAAGCCACTGCCCTCGTGTTACGTGTTTGCTGTCATGTTTCCTTGTGAAGGACAAGGGTACGCTGGTCACCGGGGGTTCACGGAGAGATCCCCCATGCCGGGGTTACACAGGCTTTTTTGGCTGTAGAGCAAGCAGACTTAATCAGTTGCATATTGTTGGATGGCTGCCTTTTGAGGGTCAGTGGTCAAAGTCATGACGGCAGCGTCTACTGAAAGATGCAAGAAATGGATAAAAAGTTTATAAAGATCTGTGTAAAAAGTGTTTTTTGGCTGTTGCAGGTCTCTCTGAACTTGAATGTATTTATTGGGCTTGTCCTGCATCATTTAATCCAATCATTTGCAGAATTGCATAGATAAGTTTATTTATTTCGTTATAGTTTTAAGTTCAGTCTCAGATGCTTGTTGTGTGTGAATTAGCTCCAAATTTAAGAGATGGATGTCCAGGGTTCAAAGTTATAATCCTTGAGAGTTCAGTCCTGGTTGATTTGGCGACACCCGTGGTTACCGTGGTAACAGCAAGTGTTAAAAGCTCTGGCATACTGTTAGGAGGGGGAGCGCTTTTCCTGTGAATCCATTGTGTGGCAATTTGAACTCAGGGCGGGAATGGCAGACCCCGTCAGTAAATACATTGACTGGCTATTGCTGAAAATACCTTAAATAGTATCAAAAACAGGGTTATATTGAGGGAAAATGTTAAGCATTTTCTGTTCTGTTCGTATTCTCAGCATGTTGGTTAAGTTAAAGACGCCCAGGAAGAAGCCGGCCTTTTCCCAGAATGCCCCTGAGGGCTCGCTGTTCCTCCCTGCACTGGGCCAGGCTGTCAGCCTTCCTCACGTCAGCTGGGCCGAGCTGAGAGGTCACGGCTGGACAATCTACTGTCTGCATGTCACGCCGGGACTCTGCCTCCCTCTCTTAACTGTCAGGGAAAAAGATTAAGAGGTGTGTGTGTGTGTGTGTTATTACATAAGTGCATGTGTTGAGGCTGATATCTAAGCCTTAAACGTCTCCATTTTAACCTGTGAGTGTGACTTAAAATCATTTTTCTTCATAGAACAACTGACAGAAAGTCTCTCACTTCCTTTTAGATGTAAAGCTTACTGACATGTCTCTGGAGTTTTCCTCAATGAGGTGTCATTTTCTCAATAGTAGTGATGCGTCTCTGGGCCATAACTACCAGTGAGGACACAGAGGTCGTGTCCTCTGCAATTTTTTTGTCAAGTCCACTTCTATTTTTTCACACATAGCTGAGATTTAGCTTGGTTTAGCAGGGCAGCCTCACATTGAGAGCCTGTATAGTGTAACAGTGCATCATGAACTCCTCAGTACAGGATATCCAGTTTGGTTTATGACCCGTTTTCAGTTTGCTTTGCTTTATGAACCAAAGAGTTACAGTCTTATTAATGTAAGACACCATTTCTCTTATCAGGATACAATTTAAATCTATTAGCGCCCAGTCACAAAACAGGTGGTGCTGCAAGCTTGGAGACGTAGTGAATTCTTGTGGGTCGTGTGGTGGATACTGTTCGGTGTGGCAAGTTTAGATCATAGCAAAGCGGATACAGAGTGGAAAAGTCTGCCGTTGGTCAGTCGGTTGGTGCACCACTTTGGTTCAGACTGAAATATCTCAACAACTATTGGGTGGACTGCCATGATGAACCCTAGTGACTCTGGTGATGGCTGACCTCTAGCACCACCGTGAGGTTGACATTTTAATTCGTCTTGCACTTTGCTTTATGACCAAGTACCTGCAAATCTAATGGCATTCCCATCATCATCAGCTGTAGCAGATGTTAGCATGCTAACATGCCAAACCAAGATTTGTTAGCATTTTGCTCAAAGCACCAGTGTGTCTCACAGAGCTGGTAGCATAGATGTGTTAGATTTACTGACCATCACAACAAGAACAATGGACCATGAGTCACAAGTATCAAGGTTTTATAGAATAAATGCTGTGCAAACAGAACCATGACCCCAAACTACTGAGTTAAACAATTCATTTGAAATTTGCCTTTAGCCGCCCGCACACTCCCATATCGCCAATGAGCCTCTGGTCCTCAGGTCCACAGTCCTTGTTACCAGAGTTGTTTTTAAAGAGTAACTTAACCTTAAGTTAACCCCCTGAAAATGGTTTATATTCTCACCTTTCTGCAGTGATGTACAGGTGTGCATTTACGTGACGTTAAGTTACAAGTCTTTATGAGAGAATTGGATGTGGGTTCCTTGTCTTTCAGGTCTCAGGCGATTATAATATCTCAGTCTTTGAAGAAGTCCTTTCAATCAACAGGCCTAATAATTAAATATTCAAGCTATGTGGCTCTGCGAGATCTGCCTGTCGCTGTCTTGTTCTGGGGTTTTATCAGGTCAGAACTTGAGACTTGAATGTTTTTGCTCTAGTTTCAGGTCAAGTCACGTCTTTAGGGAGTCAAGTCTAAAGTAAGTCAAGTCTCATAGCAGCCGAATCTGTCTGAATCAAGTCTGGAGTTGTCATTTTTTGTCTCACGTCTGCAGCTCTGATGATTGCGTTCCAGCCTTGGAAACAAGACAACTATCTCATCTGATTATGTTTTTTATCAGAAGAGAATTTAAAGCCAGACATTGAGCACTTCTTTTTACAAGTAGTTCAGTCTAATACTTGCTTTTAGATTCACACCCATAGGTGCACTGAGTATATTATCCATTATAAGGTATATATCAAGGCTTTTGTGCCCTAACAAGACCTCTCCCTCTTCCTCCGATGACATAAACCTTCTCTTTTATCTCTCAGCTTGTCCAATCTCTTAATTATCCTCTGTTGCTAGGGCTTTTTCTTTTTTCTTTTTTACTCTTCGGACAAGTGATCCAACAGATAAGGCAGCTGAGGGATAAGAGATCGATTGGAGTGAAGCGCTGCTGCAGGGGCTGAATTAGAATTTGTCGCAGTCCCCCCCTCGCTCTTACTTCACAGCAGATCATCTGACACATGCAGAGAGACAGACACACACGTCAAGAGGGGAATAAAAGAAAAAATGGAGAAACAATCAAGTGCAAGAAGAAAGACAGGAGCTCATTTCCTTTCCTCCCTCTGTGTGTGTGTTAGCAGTGAAGCGAGGGCTCGACATCGCTGATATGTTTCTTTAGCGGGGCGAGGGATCATTCTGTATGTCTTTGGCAGTAAATTAGACCGCTGCAGCGCGTCCAGCAGAGGTATTAATCAGGAATCGCTGCCCCTGTTGGCTTCACTGACTCAGGATTGACTCTCCTGGAGGGGATCAATTGAATCAGCTGTGACTCACAAGGTCTCACATTGCAGTGATCAGGGGAGTCGTCGCAGCTTGACTTGTGGGTTTAGAGCGCGAGCGGCAACAACTCCTCGGAGGGAAGCTGTGGGGATAGCCAAGAGAATAGGGGCTTTGCAAAGAGATTTGAATTCGCTCTGAAGATATTCATTTTGCTGGATTTTCAAACATGCTCTGTTAAGCTCTCATATTGATCTGAAGAGGAGAGGAGAAGGACAATGGCTTTTTGGCAGCGACAGCGAACAAAGGCCTTTTTTAAACCTTAGAATCATAGAATCCGTCACAATGCTCCTCGCCACTTTTTACCGACTTTAAGGATTATTTGAAGCTTTGAAGCACAACTGAATTCACCTTACGTCCAGTACCTTGTAGGTTGCTGGTGGGTCTGGTTGGATTCAACCCACCACATCACAGTCACACTGTTTGTGTCTTAACAGATTTCCACAACAAAAATACAGACACGGCACTGCAGAGGAAGGGGATTGTTGAAATACGTTTTCCCGTTTTTGGCTCAAAAGTCGACTAGATTCAACTTTTAGCCATCAAATACGCTGAACTCTAAATGCCCAGTTGCATTCTGGCAGGAACAGAGGAACCGCAAATAACAACAAAAAGATGCCCTTTGTGTTACTCAGAGTTATGTTGTATAGTTGTATGCTATGATCATATTGGGACTTAAAGGGGGCACCCTCTGACAACAGTTGTATCATGTCTTCTGTGGATTATTTTTCCCTATTTTAAATAGAATAGAGTTTTGGACTGTTGGTCAAACATAACAAGCGATTTGAAGCCGTCATCTCTAAATCCATGTTGCATTAGTAATTACACTATGCACTGGGGAAACATAATAGTGCAGATTATGTGTTTTTATTATATTATATATTTTTATATTATATTTTTATTATTTCTTCAGCCTATCTGAATGTTTATATTGATTGTAAACAGGAACAACATTCACTGCCAATAAGTTGAATGATTTTTCCTACAATATCTGCAATAATAGCACCTACAACACCGCTAAGGTTTGGTTAGGTTTAGGCTTTTATGACCTCTCGGTTCAGATTAAAGACATCGATTCACAACTCTGACCTGACTTTTTGCTGCTCTATGTGACACAATATTTCCAACATTGTCACTCAATGGAATCAGTGTCGTAAATAAATTAAACATAAACATAATTATTCACTATCACCTTGCCTTCCAGTCTGCAATTAACCCAAAGTCGACCCAGCAGCAGCAGCTCGCCTGGTAATCAGGAGTGAAAAATGATCTCAACAGCCGCTGCGGTGATGAGAGAGGCAGCAGCGGTGATTATTGATCTTGTGCGGGTTGTGATGGCAAAAATCATTCAGCCCATCCAGCCTGAGTGGACACTGCCCGGAGGAAAGCATGCATCGATCTCAGTGTACCATCCCAACTCTGTTTTCAGAAATGTTATCTCTAAATCACAGCCTCAGACACGAAACACTTTCTGTCTTTAAATATCATTTACAGAACAATCCAAATGTTTTAATGTCGTTACAATAAACTGATATATTAAGTTTTACCACAAGACGAGTAAGAGGAACTTTTTTAAAGTTATAGTTTTGCATATAACCAATGGACACCACACTTAAAAGAGCATTAGAGTGTTTCAATTACTCCATCAAAGCTGTCGTTTTCTCCATGAGCCCTGGCGTAGGCTGTAATTTGAGTCAAACTGAGCAGGCCTCTAACAAAAACATCTCTTACCGTTTTTGATCAGCGGTGCAATTAGTGCACAAAATAAAGAGCCAGACTAAAAGGAGGATGACTCCCTGCTTTCATTCTTTCATTACTGAGACATTTTGGAACCGTTTTGGTTGGAGACTCTGCCAAAGATGCAAGACTAAACCATCATGTTCAGCTGAATGTAGCTCAAACACACAGGAAGTCACTGTATAGTATGTAGAGCAGCAGAATTTTCCCCGCATTAAGTAAGTGGGGCTCCCTTCCTCTTAGAGCTGCAGATCCACTTAAAATAATTTAATTTCAGATGAGAGTTTTAGTGTCAATGCTGTTTCAGAGGCTTGACTACCATTTTTTCTCTTTGGGGAACATACTGCATTTGTCATTTAACATGCAGGTATACTCTAAACATCCTCTTTAAGTCATTTTAGTCTGGCGTTGAGTCACTTAAGTTGTACTTTCTTATAGCAAGTGAAAAGCCAGGGCAGTAAGAATAGATTACTAATTGGAAACAAGCTGAACAGGTTTGAACATAAACCTGTGAACAACATGTAGTGAACTTCTACTGCAAAAAGCTCCTTCTTAACTTTTAGTGTCAGGGGCGGAAGAAGTAGTCAGATTGTTTACGTCCCTCAATGTAAAAGTATTTGAAGTAAAAGTTCTGTATTGAAAATATTACTTAAGAAAAAGTGTATTAAAAAGAGTATTATGGGTAAAATGCCCTTAATCCCCTGTGAGTGTTATACTGAAGTATTTTATATTCTGTTGGGTAGTATCTCTTGTTTAATATTTTCTCGAGCTCATTGTTGTTAAATTGTATGATAAAATATTTCCCTCTGAAATGTAGTGGATTAAAAGTATAAAGTAGTAAGTTAAGTTAGTTACTTCCCACAACTGATTTCAGTTGTTTTAGTCTGTAATTGAGTTCTTATGGTCTTATTTTCTTATGACCAGTGAAAATATCTGCCGTGCTGTCAGAATATTTCAACCTTTTGCAGCATTTTCTAAAACCATTACATTGATTCTAGTGCAGCAGCATGACATACCTCCTTGTTTCAGGATTGAAACAGTTTGATTTCTGTTAAAGGTTGAGCAGGTTTCCACCATTTTGCCTTCACACTGTGGTGAACGTCTAGATAAACACTTTACAGACTTACAGACAGAAGTGAGTTGCTAAAATGGAGATTTTTTCATCCCATGTGATCACCTCATACAGCAGCTGCAGTTGCAGAGGTAAAAGCATGATCTTTATAATCCTTCCCTGCCCTGGCATCAGTGGCTCCTGTCAGCTGGAGTTATGGTCCAGGTTTATGGGGGTATCCCTGTGCCTTGGCCAGGCCCCCAGCTCCCTCCCCTCTTCCCGCCTGTACGCCTTAGATCAGCCTGCGTCTTTATGAGCTGTCTCTGCCCTGTCTACCTCCCTTAATCTCACTGTAGCTATTAACAGGGGCAACTCTGGCTCCAGCCTTGCATGGCAACACTGCTGTCTAATCCTGCTGCTGTTTGGAGGGATGAGGCTGACTGCTGACGCACCGCTCAGGGAGAGGGAGGGAGAGTCGCTGTGTCTTCTGAAAAGGAAGAAATCTGTGTTTTTTCTATCTGTTCTTTAATGAGAAACACACTTTGGATGTGCACTTAGTGCATTAATGTTACTGTGTTCTGTAATGTTGCCGTCCAGACATGAACCTCAAACCCCTGCTTCTAAATTGTATTTGAATTACAGAGTATAAACCCAAAGTAACAGCAAAAACACAGATTTCCATTGATTTGAATGTTCTTCTTTGCTGTTCTAAATGCAGCAGGACACATGATAATAGCAGTCTGAACAAACTCTGCATTACTGTCGCCTTTGGCTGCAAGTTTCTGCAGAAGAAACTTAAATCTAAGCCTTGAAATGCCAAAACAATTACAGCCCACATAAGTAAATTTTTGGCTGAGTTTGGAGCTCTCTATGCATCTGGTCAGTGTGTGTGTGAGCGTGTGCATGTATTGCGTAGCGGGATGAGAAAAGCCCCCCTAATCGGATTGTTATACAAAAGCACGCTGGTGGAAACAGAGCTCGGTAATTAGCAGGATTTTTGCAGAATTCAATGGTCTATTAAATATCCTTGTCAGTGTGTGTGTTGTCTGTTATCTCTGCGTGCCATCCAGAGATAGCTGAAAGCGAATGGCACAAGATGGTTAGTGAGCAAGCCAAAAAGTGTACTGCATTTGTTTTAGGGTTGCAACTAACAATTAATCATTGTTGATTAATCTGTGTGTTACTTTTTTTGATTAATTGTGGCAATCAAGATTCATGGGAGTTTTATTTTAATTTTCTCTGTCAGCGAAAGTGCTTTAACTAAAGAAAACACATGCAAGTAGAGAAAACACAAACACATAAAGAAGATATCTTTACACTTGAAGCATAACAAAACACACAGCGAATATCGAAAACACAAACACAGGAACAGGATGAAAATACAGAAACACTGCAAGTTGCAAAGGAAAGATGTTTCCTGGGGACACTAAAACTGATGAGGCACAAGTTGTTGTTGCCATGGTTATGGCTAATGGAGTTACTTCATGACTACAGGCCATGAACAAAATATACACTTGTACAGCAAAATGCAAGGTGTAAAGCAATAATATCTGAATCATGTTCAGTCAGTTCTGTATTTGGTTGTGGAGTTTGTGTTTGCATCGCGTTGCGTTGTTCTAAACGTGTTGATGAGTGTGTTTGCTCCCGTCTTTCATTTCCTAAATGCTGCATTTGTGGTGTCAAATTGGCAAAGATGTTTGCATGTGTTTTCTGAAGCTGCAGGGAGTGAGTTGGCCTCTCAGGGCCACCATAGTTGAGTCATCAAAAATCTAAATATAACAGGAGAGAAGAGAAACAAATTCACACTTTAAAATTTAGCAGATTAATATTTAGCAGATAAATATACTGAGTTGTGAAGAAATATGGTAATAATTAGATCTGGAAGTGTGGAATAATGTTAACTTACAACACTTCTTGGGCTGCATATTAGAGTACATGTGCAGTCCCACAGTCTGGGAGCCGCAGTTGTCCATGAATATATACAGGATCTGTTAGGCAATGATGAATTGAGAAGTTCTGCTAACTTGCTAAAGTGCTTTCTGTTCATCAAAATGCTAGAAAATAGTTTTGCAGAAACCAAAGTGACCTCTTCAAATGACTTCCCAACAGTCCAAAACTCACAGATATTGAAATTATAATGATATGAACAAGAGAAAAAACAGCAAATCTGCACATTTGAGAAGCTGGAACAGGCTGTTAATAAATTACTTGCGTGTCAGTTAATTAACGACTCGTTTTTTTTCCACCACTAATTGATTTGACAGATTTAATTGGAGCGTGGTGATCAGCTGATTTGGGCCATTATTTGTGATTTTGTTTGGCGACTTTAAATGTTTACTGCGTGTCTCTTGAAGCCAGTATGTGTCCACCGTGTAATGCATAAAGCCAATTTTAATCAGCGGGCTCCCCAGAACACGACCCGGTGAGTTAAATTGCTCTCTCCTGAAAAATAAAAAATCAGCAGGATGTCATTGCGAGGCACCGCGGTACAGGCCTGTCTCATTTTCTTCCCATGAGCGTAGCACACACACACACCGCACTCATTCCTACGGGTTTGTTATCACACTCTGTTATTCCGCGCCTGTCACCCCAACTGTTAATTATTCATGGTTAATAACCACCTGCATGGGCTTAATTCTGGCCTTGACATTTCATTAGCTAATATCAGACGCCTTCATTAGTTTTCTGGAATCACAATTCAGGATATTAAGTTGGATGACGTTAAGTTTCACACTGAAATTTATCTGATGAACCTTGTAAATTGTAAATCACGTCACATTTCACCCACTGGAAGTGTAATTTCAGGTACAGGTTTTAGCACATATTTAGTCTCTTGTGTGATGTTCTGTTTTGATAGCATGAACGATAAAGTCTGGGGTGTTTTTTGTGGATCTGCTGTCGGCCCTTTTCCTGCCCGTGAACCCCAGCTGACACCGAGAAGCCCTGAGGAGGAGAGAGCCTCGCAGAAAGAGACATTGACAGAATTAGAGTAAAGAGGAGAAGGAGAACTACTACTGCTCCTCCCAGTAGATCTTCTGCTCTAAATTCAACTCGTTTAGAGTGTTTGGCCCTCTGGTCGACTTATGCAACGTCTGACAAGAGGATCTCTGTGTCAAGAGAACCTTTAGTGTCTGGTTGCATAACTAAAAACAAAATCTCAGAGTTCATTATTAGTGACGACCCAAAAAACACAAGCTTTCTTGCTTAATTGATTTCCGGTGTGAACAACTTGTGTATGAAAAGAAAATTCACTTTGTCTTTTCCGTCATCCTTAAACATTCATTGATTGTTTGTTTTTTTGGCCACTTGGGGGCAGCGCAACAAGCAGTAAACACCTGCAATTAACCAGGGTTCATACAAAGTCCTAACCGTTATCTTTACAAAGTTAGGAATATGCTTGAATTCGAATATACTCCTTGAAAAATGCTTGATTTTGAAGCATTGAAATAATCATGATCAAAACAATCACAATCACAATCAGCTTGAAAAGTGCTTGAAACCTGTACGAAACCTGATTACCTTTGCATTTTTCCCTAAACAAGTGTCTAACCACACCTTAACCAATGTGTCTTTGCCGTAACCCCAATCTTTCCCTAAAATGAAACCCACCAAAGTTTCTAAGTGCAGATATTATTGAAAGCCTGAATGTAATCCAGAGTTTTGCAGTCCAGTAACAATGCCCTTGCCTGACAATATTATTAAGTTTAAATAATGCTGATCACCTTTAATTATCCAGACAGAGCTGTTTGCCAGAGAGGATTTTAGTGTTAATCCTTTTCTCACAATTGGGGTAAGATTTTTCCCCAAACGGAGCAAAAAGTCGGCCCAGTCCTTCAAGTGAGTTGAGTCTAACTGAACTCCTCTGTAGTGGATCGAGCCTCTCTTCCTGTCCTCTGTTCAGTAAGTAGCAGTCAATATCAACCATTCCAGCTGAGCAAACATCGTCATTGGTGTGGGTATCAGATCAATCTGCTCTTTCACGAGTCCCACAGAGCTTCTGCTACGGCGAAGCTCGATCTCGCCGTTTGCGTTTCCTTTCATGCACACAACAATCCACTCTGAGAGCCTGAAAAGGAGGTGGGGAAGGAAGCGTGCCTGTGATTAAAGTAAGCTCCCTCTGAGTTGTGACCCGGCCTGACCGTGGCAGCACTCCAGATCTGCTGATGAGGACGCTTCGCTGAGGCAGACTCTCTCTCTCTCTGGCTCTCTCACTGTGGGCCGACATGGGGGTTTCTGTCGGAGGCGTAGCTCCTCTGTCTATAAACAGTTTCCCCATCAAGTGCCGGCCTCTAATTCACCTGGCAGCTCACTCAGCATTATATAAGACATCCCAGTGTTTTTACTGTAAAAGTGAAAGCCGTAACCCGGCGTGTCCCGGGGGCTCTTAGCTGCAAAAAGGATCAGCAGAACTTGTAAGTGATTTAAAGGACAAGATCCTAAAATCAATGAACTAATAAATACGTCTCTTTAACCACAATGGTTGTGCAGGAAGGCAGACTGCATTTTCATTTTGCTTCAATGAGAAAAAAAAATATTTCTGTTAATTAGAAAATGAATTAATACATGATTCCAGATTGTCCTTGTCCTGTAATGTAATAACACGCATCAGTACCTGCCAAATAATTTGCGCAGACTAATTTAGATTTGGCATTGGGGGGCCGTGCTCAATTTTGAGATGAAAAGTTTACAAATCCCCCAGCGCAGTTTAAAAACTTTAATCAAGCTCCAAGGTTAAAATCCTGCCATGCCTTTAATTTCCCCGTGCTGAGAACGGTTCTCTGTGGCCTCCAACCTGTAACTTAAGAGGATATTTAGAGAAGTATAGTATGTTACAGGATCTGGATCTGTCACTCAGTGTTAGCTCGTAGGCAAAAACAAAACAATCAGAGCTGATTAGAAGAGAAACGGTGACGTTATTGTTGGAGGAAACCCAGAAACAGATGGAGGTCTGCAGCAACTTATGATGTAATGTTACATGTAAGTGATAATACATGACGGGCTGATGTGACATGTGAAAATAACATGCAAAATCAGGGTAAAGGATGACAAGTTCTGAGGTGTCCTGCCAGCCAATCAGAAATGTTTATTTTCAGTAGCTTTTTCAAACTTGAGTTATTTAATTCTTCTTGTTTTGGAAGTAGCACTCGCAGCTTAAAGAGCAACTTAACATCCCCTGGTTTAACTTCTCACTTTGCTGCAGTGATGTGCAGATGTACTTTTGGGTGTGTCAGTTCACCGTGACATCACTGCTGGGCGTCGTCACTAGTGCAACAGAGCGCACACCCAAAGGAGTCAGCTTAGAGGTCAAACAGGCTCGAAACTTTCAAGCAGAGAGGGCAGTAAAACACTGCTTTCCAACTCTTTAATGTCTGACAAAGCCCCATACACAAGTATATATACATATACAAGTATATGTACATGTACAAGTAAGTAAGTAAGAGTCCAGAAACCATTAATAGCTGAATAAACAATCTCACCTCAAGGTCAATTTATTAGCTCTTTCTATTCATGTTTCGATCGATTGTCATGGGATTGTAAACGTTCGAATTTCCATTTCTTTTTCGAAGCACTAGTGATGTTCTGCCAGTCTAAACAAATTGCCTTTCGTTCATAAATGAACAAGTAAAACTATTAAATTGTAATAAAACCTGAGCTGCATCAGTTTTGAATTGCAGCTGAATGGTATCAAATTGAATCAGCCTTAAATTGCAGTGTATCATGTTGTTACTAAATCAGATTGTGGTTCATGTATCTAAACAAGTATCAGCAGTGGTGGAATGTTACTGACTACATTTACTTAAGTACTTGTACTTAAATAGAATTATGATGTACTTGACTATTTCAATTTTATGCTGCTTTGTACGTTGTACTTTTTACTCCACTACATTTATTTGACAGCTATAGTCACTTCGCAGATTCAGTTCATTCAATTCATTATATACAAAACCTACGATCAGCGAACAAAATGCGAGGCACATAATGTGATATTTCTACTTTTACTTAAGTCAATCATCTTGAGTGTTTCTTCCACCACTGAATTGTTTGAAAGAGATAAATAAACATGCCCAGTATATTTCCTACAGTATAGACCTCACTGTCTTTCAGTACACATTCCCTGATATGCCACGTGTTGTCTATTTACTGTTTCTTGTAAAACCACGTAGTATTTGGTGTATCAGTGTCCTGTCGGTGTCTGGATACGATGTCGCCATTTTGATCTGCTCTTATCTGTTTGGACAGGAAGGCGCTCAGATCAGAGGTGGGAGATAACAAAGACTCTCTAATGAAGAGGTCCAGTTTGTGGTCAGACTCTCTTTTGGCAAGCTGAACTCTCTGTGACGGAGCAGTGGGAGTGGCAGCAGCTGCTTCTTGCTTCAGTCCAGCCAATTTCTTTATGTGGATGTTTAAAGGTTTAGTACAGAGTCGTGCAGATGTAGATCAAAACCTCTGCTGGTCATTAGAGAATCAAGAAACTTGATTGCCTGGTTTGGCTCTGTAAAGAACTTTGTTTTATTTCTGGTCTCAATGTTAACTTGAAGGGTATCTCCGTGGGACTAGGTCGGCTCACTTTTGCCGCATCGTGCCAAGCAAAGCCGCGGTGACATACGTTTCCACTGCTGCCTCACAGCAGGGGACGACCACCGCTGTGGCCAACCATGCCGGCCAATAAGACACATAATATACGGTCTCCTCCCGTCAGCTGTAGACTAAAGGATCTGTGTTTCTGTGGATGCAATCCCGTTGCTGCTTAACATTAAAAGCTTTTCACTGGCAAACTGGTAGTATGCTTTTATTGTGAAGAAGTCAGAGGAAATGAAATGTTTGTTAGTGGAGCTTCATTGGTGGTGCTATTCAATGAAAACTGGTCTGATCACCCAGATATGGACATATTCTGCGCTATGTGGTCAACGGATCAGTTTTGAATACTGCAGGGAGGAAAAGTACAAACAGAAACAGCCACAGTGAGCTGAAAATGGCTGCAGGCGACAGGCTCTTACTGTGGTGTGTGACTAGCACACCTGCAACATGTCATCAAGGTAAACAACTTTACCATGCTGTGCTGCACTGTGGAAAAACACTCGACCGCTCGTGGCCGTTCGTGGCATCGCTCAGTGTTTTATCCCTTTTTGGACCTTGTTCCAATGTAAACTGGATTGTGGGATTATTTGGACCCAGAAACTTTTTGGTGATTGATAGAAAAGCATAGGGATGCACTTATACACTATATCAGTCTACTATAACTCGACAGCGGAGCAGAGGAGTGACTTCACTGGTTTGGAAGGATTAATATATATTCAACAGTTTCAGGGGTGACTGTTTGTAAATCCCACAGTGAAACTTCCCTCACTCTGCCTAAAAGAGCTGCCACTTTACTTTAAAGAATTTTATTTAAATTGGTTTCGGATCTGAATAAATGCTGTTTCAGGGGATTTTCCACTTTTCCATAACTAAAGTTCAGTTTCATTTTTAGTCACACTCGCCGAGTCAGTTTTCAGTCAGTTGGTTGATTCGTCTGAAGGAATCTTCTGAACAATTTACATAAAAATCAGCAGACTTTCAAGGCCCTTAAAAGATTAATTTGAATGATTTTGGTCAAAAAATGTCCACGTTTTAGGATTTGTCTAAAACTGTATGAATTCTCGTCCGCCTCAGTTTCAGATCACTCCTAACATAGCACGCTAACATTAGCATGCAAACACACTTACATGCTAAACATTAGCTCGTTATACTTACAAGCTAAACATTGGTACACATGTTAACATGCTTAGATGTGCGTGTAGCAACAAATTACCAGCAAAGGTTGCACTGGAAACACTGATATGTTAACATCATATGATTAGCTTGCATGCTAATGAACAGTAGCACCCTAGCTAATAAGACATTTAGCTTTTTTTTTTAAATGATTAGATAATAAGGATCTAATGATTGCAGGTTTCTCCAATTTTCATCCATCCAACAAATTCTTTTCTGGTGTGTAATGAGCATTACAGCCTCACAGGACTGCTAGCTTTGCTATAGTTAATTTTTTGTTGGCATTAAAACAGTAAAATATAAAGATACTGAACACAAAGTATTGGCAGCTGAGATAGATACAGTAGTCTTTATTATCCTCGGAGACATGTTTGTGTCTTACATGAAAAACACAAGCCGTATCGACATATGGTCGTATTTACATATTACACATTATGCATACAGATACGTTCACACACAAGGTAACATGCCATCATACAGTATATATACACACACACACACATCTATACATAGTTATTTTGGGCTGCTATGGCAGAAGGGACAAAACTCCTATATCTGCAGCCAAAAGGCAGAATTGCGAAGAATGTTTTGAGTGTTTGATACTATCATTCATTTTTTTTCTGTCCTTCAGATGGGGAAAGAATCAGGTCACATCATTGGTAAATATATAGTTGAAAACAGAGCACGTGGAACCTGAACTCGTTCTAGCTCGATATCCTCAGAAACGCTTGCTCTTTATTTGAACTTAGATATAATAACATCTGTTTCCAAAGTTCCTGGCAGAGGTGCACGTCTGATGTGTTCATTATTACTCTGGAAGGTTTCTGCCACGATGAGGCCAGAATGATTATATTTCACATTACCTGCGCTTAATGATCCACCAAGTCTTTTTCACTGACATTCACTGTGTTTTACTCATACATACTATTCATAAAGTGGGGCTGGGGCTCCAGAATCACTGGAGCGGTGATTCTTCATATCACACCAGCTCAGAATTAGTCTTTTTCTGCGTTGCAGGGAGGAAGTTCAGCTGGCTCGATGCTTAACAGCATGAAGGTTTTTCTCGCTTTACTCCCGTCCTCCTCCGTCTGAGGAGAAAAGTTATCTAATCACTCTGGCCAATTTAATCAAGCACATGCTAATCTGGATTGATTTTGACTTTAACCTTAATTAATCTGGACTGTTGTATGACTGTTCACCAGAAGGAAATCTTCAAGGTTCGATTCCAATTTGTCTGACATCAAAATATCAGGTTTTCTAATAACGGAGGGGAGATGCGTCTCACCTCTGCACCGTGGCATTTTCAAAGTGATCAAGAAGGAAAAGCAGATAATCAGATTTTTACAACATTTGGGGAATTGAAAGGCATCATGCGTCATTATTGACGTAGTATTAACATCTCAAGTGCAGTTGAATGGTGCAACTCACAACTCTTTCTGGGGCATTTCCAAAAGTCAGACAAAAGTCTCAGATTCAAACCGGAGACGAGAGCTGACGAAACGTTGTTTACGTCATTCAAGGGAAAATGCCAGACATTCCCTATTTTGCTGCTTGTCTTTGTCTCATGTGATAAATGAATGTGTAAATTGAACATATTTAGATTTTGGACTTTTGTTCAGACAAAACAAGCAATTTGATGACATCAACTAGGGCTTCAGGAAATTGTGATGGCCATTTTTCACTATTTGCTGACATTTTATCGACCAAACATGCCCCGAGACGGATTAATTCTAAGTCAAAACAAGTTGACATTTCTGGTTAGAGCTACCGGTGGACTGCACATTTGTTCTTTGTTTCCCTCTGATCAGATCAGCTGGGATGAAGTGATGTTACTAAAAGATTTTCATGAGGGATTACTTTAGGTGCACTCACTTTTGGTTTACCTCCAAGTAAAGTGGTTCAGGTAATTTGGAGAAAACTTTAATCATCACACTGTTGCCACGTTTCCAGATTTTGTACAGGACTTTGGTGAGAACAATGTTTTCATAAACAATAGAAATGATGGCCAAAAACGAACATGACGCCCAAGTTGTAATAAATTGTTAATTATCCTTTAATAATCTTAAAACTAAATGTTTGACCATCATCATTATATCATTTATTGATGTAATAAAGACGATCTCTCTTGATGACGTTCTCACGCGACAAGATTCAATTATTCCAGATGCTACTTTTACTTTGTTTTGAAAGCTATAAGCAGTCATATCAGGAAGTCAGGCACAACAACAGAAGGCAAAATTAAGCAAGAAAATGACTGTTTGGATCAATAAAACAGATTTCAGGTAGTGTTCCTGAAAGTGATGAGCCTCACATCTGTTCTGTCTAATAGTACCTGGAAGATAAATACAAAGAGGCTGTTGAGAAAATGTCTTCGTCAGAGTTACAATGAAGAAACAATGAGTTTGTTTGTTTTTTTATTCTTAAGGAACGCACACAAACATACAGCAAACCTCGAGGGTCTTTTATTCATTAGGGCTCAGACTGCCATAAACCAGCATGCCAACAAATTGGATTAGCACAGAATTTAGAGAATTAAAACACATTCTGTGGAAAATTGATCAGGATGAAATGAGATACTTGAAAGAGCCGAAGTATCAACGCTGAAACCCTGCTGCTGCCTTTTTTTCCTCTTTCATCTTCATAATTCGCAGCCTGGAGGAAGAGATCTGTATCTGAAAAATAATATCTCCTGCTGACTGTTTGATACTGTGGACAGATTTACATGAAGACATGCTGGTGGATGGGTTTACATAAAAACACCTTTGTCACTGTAAATGCTGTAGAGAACAGCTTGCACACAGCCAGGGGCCTCTTCTTCTTCTTCTTCTTCTTCTTCTTCTTCTTCTTCTTCTTCTTCTTCTTCTTCTTCTTCTCCTGCAGACTGATTAATGGCCTCTGAAAACACAGACCCTCTTTGTTTTCTTTACACCAAAATACAATGACCAGGGTTATTTGAGGGATTTGTTCTATTTTGGCCAGCTGTGGTACATTTCTAGCTGCTCTCTCGCTCCAGAGTGTGTGTGTGTGTGTGTGTTTGCAGAGAGAGTGGGTGTTATGTAAAGCCTCCACCCATTCAGGGTATGTAGGGGCAGATCAGTAATAGCAGTGGATTTAGGACAGGAGAGTAAGATGCAGGCTGAGATCCTTCTGGAGCAAAGATGTAAAACCTTCAAAGTGAAATATTTATACTCCATGCTCCAGGAAAGATAATGGTGTCACACCATTTGTTTTCATTTCCTGCTCGAAGTTTCCAGCCAAGTAGCAATGTGTGTACGGCATAATTTAAAACAGCTCTGGATGGCGGATTTGCACTGCAGACTTGTGCAACATCAATGACAGCAGCCTGTACTTTAACTTGAAGGAAGTTGGTGTCACATGTGAAACACGGCAGGGCCATGTCGCGCAGCAGGTGGTGGTGAAATACTTCAACACCTTATGCAAATGAACATAAAAAAAAGGTCTTATCTGGTCACACTTGAGAAAAGATAGAGAATTTATTCTGTGTACGGAGATGGAGAGAATTGGTGCCTTATTAAAGGAGGTACCTGTCTGCAGCTTTTCCCGGCAATTCTGGGGAATTGACTGTGTTTTTGTGAATAATGAGGTGAGACACTGGCAGTAAATTCATCCCGCGAGCAGCAACTTTAATGGAGCTTTTTGTTTCTCGCAGAGACTCTCTGACCTCAATAAGAAAAACAACTCAAGAAGTAAGAAGGGTCTGTTTATTTTCTAGATTTATTTTTTATTTTGAAGCGTCTAATGTAGTTCTTTATATTTTGGAGTCTCTAAAACATTGAACTTAGATCCATAATTTATTTAATTTAACCCCTTTTCCATTACATCCATGCACGGCTGCATCTAATGATTATTTTCATCTTTAACTACCCTGCTGATTATTACCTTTGCTGAATCGTTTGATCTATAAAATGTCAGAAAGTAGTGAAAAATGAAAATCACAATTCCCTAAAGCGCAAGGTGACATCCTCCAATTGACTGTCCGACCAACAATCCAAAACCCAAAGATATTTAATTTATGGTGATATAAAACAGAGAAAACCAGCAAATTATCACGTTTGAGAAGCTGAAACCAGATCATTTTTGGCACTTTTGTTTGATAAACTACGTAAAAGATTCACTGAACAGTCCAAAACCCAAAGATATTGATAAATATGTAACACAAGACAAAGAAGAGCAGCACATCCTTGCAATTGGGAAGCTGGAACTTGGGAATTTTTGTCATTTTTGCTTGAAAAATGATGAAAAAAATCGTCACAAAACTGGGTTAACCCATTATTGTATTGGTCAATTTTTGACCCCGTGATTTTTAGTGTGTACAATGTATATGGTGTTCACAGGACCTGTAGACAACATTAGTTCGAGCTGCACCTTTACAGGCAGAATAATATGATGCAGATTTCTTTCCAATCATGCCCCCTGCTACCCCCTCTTCCTCTCCAGAAGCCACATCCTTGGCTTCTATGCTGTATATTTATGGGTCCTCTATGTATATCCTATGCTAACCGAGGGGGTGAGGTCATGCGTGAGACGCCAGAGCGGCCGGGCAGCCTCCCTGTCCACTGCTGCGGCTGGAGGTTTGACTTGTGCCATTCGCATTCGGCCGCCAAAGTGCTCTGAGTGAAAAAAAAAAAGGGCCGCGCCCTGAGAGGAGAGCTGCTGTATATGGACGGCTGGTCCTCCAGCTGACCCAGCTCCCTAATTGGATGCCGTTACATAAGCTGAACTCCCCCAGTGCACTTGAAGAAGAACACAGCGAGTGTTCATACAAGGATGCACAGTCCTTGAGTGTGTATATGGAGTTGTTGTGTGATGTTAAGGCTAAAGAGGAGGTTTCAGTCAAAGACTGAAGAAGAACAACTATGGAAATTGTTTGTTTTCCACACCAGCTGATGAATACACAAGACAACCCACAACACGAAAGCTTCACTGTGTTATTTCCAAGCGTCGAGCCTGATTGCATCTCACTTTTAATTGGTAGCAGTGATTCCCTCAGTGGACAGTGGTGGATGTTGTCCTCGCCAGCAGCTTTATGCAGTATTTCAGAGGATTTTGCAGATATACTTACAATAAATACTTAAGTAGCACTGCTCTATAGTTTTAATGTTATCTTTGAATTCAGTTCATTAGTTTCACCGGGATTCGCCAGACTTGCAGATACAGTCTGCTCAGAGCACAGTGCCCCCCCTCCTTTCTGTTTCATGTGTTGAGAAGCTATCAGGAGAGTCGTCACAGGGCTAATTTTAGTATAAGGTTGTGTGTTTTGTGGGCTGGAAAGTGCCTGTTGTTTAGCATAAACCAGTGTGGGAAGTCTATAGTTAAGTCTGTTCAACTTAACTATGTTGCTTCCATTTAACATTTCAAGACTATTTGATGTTAATTCAAGGTTTCTTGCCTTTATGTTTATTTTTGCATGTGTAATATCCCTAATATACAGTCTGTTTGTTCCAATCCATACCACATTCTGATCCTAAGATGGTTTTGTGTCTGTAACATGTTGGAAAGGTGACAAAATGAAGTATACCTAAACCAGACAGCATGCATACTAAATATGGTCGATTATCCATTTCCTCCCACAATGCAATACACAAAGGAAATGGAGCAGCTGGAAAACATTTCTTTATAAAGTGTTGATGGTGGTGAGAGAGCTCCAGAAATATCTTGGAAAACAAACAAACAAAAAAAGTATTGATTCTTAAACTTCCAAAAACAGATTTTTGGCAAGTTGTGGGCGGTGGGAACAAGCTGTGAGCACAACATCAACATATCATCACTTTTTAAGATAATACGTGATAGTAAACTGTGTCCTATTAACACATCCTGCAGATACGAGCAACATTAGCAGTCATGTGAAGTCGTGTGTCTGGCCTCCTGTTGAATGTGAGTCCAATATTTAGTCTTATTTTAGCTCTGTTTTTGGTGTCGGCCAACTCCTGAGGGAAACATCTGACTCTTTAGCTGCTAAATGCTCCACTACGTTCACCAGCTAGTCTCTAACTTTGTCTGTCTGCTGTTTGGTGCTGGATTTATTAGAGCTTTTCCAAATGTTTTAAATGATAATGAAGCCATGAGATCAGTAACAGGGAACCAAAACAGGGAAGTTGGAGGCTGTAAAAACCAAAACAATGAGCTGAAAGACACTAAAATGTTACATAGAGGACAGCTGCAGAGTTTGGTGATAAAAAACCTTTCAATACTAACTGCTAAATACTATGACGATTAGTATGTAGTATGGATTTGGAGCTACTGTTTGCATTGCTGAGTATCTTTTCCTGTGGTTTGGTGTGACCACAGCAGCACTCACAATGCATCGCACATGCCGAACAGATCACGTGGATTTAACGTTTTGAAAATTCTTCCCTTGTTTTTATTATTTCCTACATCACAAACAAAAATATTGTAACCTCGTTTGGTCAAATGAAAAGCGATACAGCCAAAATAACATCTAATCTTACTTAATCGTCTGTTTTCAAACCCTGGCTGGAGATCTGCCTCGTCTTTATTCCTGCAAAGAGAATTCAAACAATGACAACGATGAGCAGGAAATGACAATATAGTATTTTTCCCCAAATATCCGCTGCTGTTATTTACTTGTTATTATTTACACTTGAACTGGCAGGCTTTGAAAATGAAAAAGCCCTGACAAGTTTTGGCAAAGCTGCCGCCATAGAGCAGGTGTTGGGTGGGGGTGGGGGGGCTTTGTGACTAAATACTCTTTCTGAAGCTCTCCGAGGGATGGTGATGGAGCCTCATAAGTGTTCAATTACTCCCTCAGCTTGTTACTTGAGGATGCTTGAGTTTACAACACCACCCATGCAACATCTTAATCCGTTACAAAACTTTAAAGTCGTCTCCACTCGCTGTGAAATCAGTTGTGTGATGATAAAAGTCTGCAGAGGCTGTTGCTATCATGAATAAATAACAATAAAAGGAAAGTAGCCCGAAGCAGAAAGCATAGATAGAGGTTGGGTTTAAAAAGGTAGCCGATCGCTTTGATATGTGAAATTGTTATCGCAGAAGGCGCGTGTTTGCAATCCCTGGCTCTGGTCCAACATGTGGAACGCAGGCAGCGAGGGAAACTACCAGATTTCCTGGACCGCTTCACTTAGTCATGACTCTGCAGGCAGAAAACAAAAAACTTTTCCTGGTTACAAAGGAATCAGTGAGACAGCGATCAGGAAAAATATCCCCACTTTACCTTGCCTTTTTTGTACCCAATGAGGCACGGATTTTAAGGCTGAACAGGAGCGCTCAGTAAATGACAACAAAGGTGAGGTGCCTGCTCGAGCACTGCAGTAACATCCCTTTGGAGGCAAAGAGAAAGCAAGGCCTTGGAAATGAAGGATATTCTGGCACCGCAGTGAACGGGAGATTATCCCCAATTGTTCCTTTCAGCTCGCCTGAGCTGTCCTCATTTACTTTCAAATCAAATCATTAATTTTGCAGCCTGGGCGTACACCAATAGCATGAAAAGTATCAGAGCAACACTCTTGGTTTACCAGGTTGCAGCATTAAAGGCCGATTGTACAGCGCAGGCCGACTCGAGTCCTGCCTTTTAGCCCCGCGTATTCAGTCATAGAAAGCACAAAGCTCTGCCAGGCTCATTTATTAGAGCTGTACTTCTTGTGGAATTATAGTGAATGAAATAGGTCATCAATTTTCATGCTTGGTAAACTCTTTTCATCTTGCGGCCACCAAAAGGGTGAAAAAAAAAAACAATGTTGGAAAGCTGTACAGTGCTACAGAGGTGGCTGCCAAAGGGCACCTTTATTAATGACAAAGAAAACATAAACTGCTACCTTGATGAGCTTGAATGATGGACGGAGGCCTCGTCAAATCTCAGAGGGACAAAGTGAACAAATCAATCAAGACTTCTCCTCAAACAATCCACTCAGATTAAAGAGCCGACGGCAGCATTTTTCCACGTTCGCCAGCTTTTGTTTGTGACCGAAAAATCCATTTGGTGTTGGTCTGTTGACCCTTTTCAACAGTAAATATTACTTCATGTTTATACACACAATACAACAAAATCATGGGCAAAGAGGTATTTTTTCCCGGGGTAACTGTAGATCTAATAAAATAAAATGGTTGTAGGCCTCCGATTTGCTTCATGTGCCAACAAAAATAGCTACATCCACAAAAATTAGCAACCTATTACATGAAGGCTGGCGTGGATGATATAACAGATATAACAACTCTTAAATCAAAATATTTCTTCAACGTAAAAACATGAATTGTTCCTAGCCACTAGGACCCTCCAAAACATAACATGTCAGTCCTTTTGGGACATACCCTTATTCACTATTTTACCACTGGCGTGTCTGTACGTCAATATGAAGACACTTAGCAGTCAGTTAGCCTAGCACAAAGACAGGGACCAGGGGGAAACAGTTAGCCTGTCCAAAGGCAATGGACCAAAAAATAGTCCGGGACATAACGAGGTGGTTTTTGTGCTGGTAGGTGAATTTTGTTACCTTTGGACGGAGACTAGCTGTTTCCCCCTGCTACCAGTCTTTGTGCTAAGCTAACTGGCTGCTAGCTCAAGCCTTTAGCATGAGAGTGGTCTCTGCAAGAAAGTGAAGAAACATCATTCATCTAATTTATTTATGTCAAACTAATGAAGCAGTTTGTTGACTGAACAAATCTGGACAAGTATATTTTTTTGCTTGATGTCTCTTAGCACACTTCTTCATGCCTTTCTTGAGGAACAAACTTGAGAGTAATTAGGTGAAGACGTGACAGGTGTTATTTGGCTGCTCATGCTGTACCTGCTTCTGCTTAAAAAAAAAATATATTAATAGCACTCATTAATTTCAAATTTAGTGATTGAGTACGGTCATTATTTTCAAATCTTGACAGTCTGGAGAAAGCTGGGTAATTAATGGGAATGCATTGCCAATCATACACGATGAACGTATCTAATGGAGACAAGACATATTATTATAACAGCTACCTTTTCATGTATATGCTAATCAAGCTGGGTAATGCAGGAGGTGTTACAGTCTCCCTGCTCTATTTGAAAAGAACCATGAAATCAATCTTTAGTCACATCGGCTGGCTTTGTGTCACGTTTGAAAATCATGTTCAGAGCAATTGAAACCTATTTCATGTTGAGAAAGCCCTCAGAGACAGTGGGAGATGCATTTGCCTGTGAAAATTATCACGGTGAGGGGTTCTGTTTAAACATGAGAGAGCCCCCCGACAGCAGGGAAGATAATACAAGAGGACTAATAATCACAACAGAACACAATAACAGTGTTGTGGGATTGAAATCTCCCTCTAGAGGTGTCATATTAGATCTAATAAAATGCTGCATGTATCGTTATCGTTTGCCAGGGTTGTTATTCGTAGCAGTTCCGTTCTCCGCTGTGTTTCGTTCGATTGGTCGCCTGCGTGATCTCCCGCCGAGATCCCGAATGACTTCAGGTCATTCACTTAACTACATGTGTCAGTTAGACAACAGCAGCTGATGAAAACTGCACTTTTCACTCCTCTGACTTTTATGGGTTTTCCTCTTTGCTTTCTCCCGTGACATGTGAGGTTGTAGCCCCACAGATATGCTGTTATTTTGCCTTATCAGAGTTATACTGGTATCACTGCATTTGTTGGCTAATAACAAACAAAATGGGAAACCAGTGAACTGTAAAATGTCCCGCTCAGTACATATGTTGGTCACGATTCTTTAAACCTGCATCAACTCATTTTTAGGCCTCTTGGGGGCAGCGTAAACAAGATAAGATGCACCACGATATAACCACGAGTCTGTCCATCAGCATGCTTCCTGTTTGCGTTTTCATTTATATCTCCCGTTAGAAGAAAAACAACTTGACACACTTCTCCTCTCCCTCTTGGCATCGCAGTAGGTGTGGGTAGTGAAGTGGTCCCCACGTTGGCCCACGACGCTTCACTGCACTTCTGCAGAGCCAGGTAACTAGGCAACAGCCCTGCCGTGTCGACGGAGGTGGGTTTGCAGAGGATGCTGCGGGGAGACTGTGACTTTTGAGATCCTCCTATTGCGTCACTCTCATACTATAAGACGCACACTGAGTGGAAGACGAAGGGGGGGGGGGGCTTCTGCTTGCAGCAGGGTCAAAAAGCCACATTTTATTTTCTTCTTTTGAAGAAGATATATAGATAGAATATTTCTATTCAGTTGTATCAGAAATCTACAGGCAGACCGAGGCATGTAATTTTCTTGGCTGTCCCCAACTCCCACCTGGACCCCCACAGAGTCGGCTGCCTGCCATATGGTGCGGGACACGGTTGAAAAAGAAGTGTGCTGTGGGAGTTTCTGCCGAGAACTGGGTCACTAAGATTGCAGGCTTGTAAACCCTAAACTGACTTTCACCTTTCTATACTACCTTTCTTTTTCAGGATCTTTGATTAATGACGTGAATCCATAAGATTAAGAAGCATTAAAATAACGTTATTTAATATGCAGATAGGGTCTTCTAACCGCATATATCAATGCTTTTCTGAATAATTAATTGATTTTCGTTCCCACTGGGGATTATCCACCATATGATGATTGGACAGTAGGCGTAGTGTGCTCACCTTTATATTTACCTCTGCTGTTACGTACAGTGCGAGCTATGTGTTGTTTTCCCTCAGCGATGCTATCAGGGTGGGACCGTCCATCTGTTTTGTTTATCTGTTTGTTTGTTAGTTTTAATGAAACTTGAGGGAATGATTCATATCACCACGAGGTTGTGGCGTTTACTGATTAGCTCAAGGGGGGCGGGAGGGCCGTCACAACTATAGGTCAGAGTTATGAATTTTAATAAGCATTTCGCCCCCACACTCTGGTGAAGTTTGATGCACATATTCAGCTGTCCTTACTCTACAGATTTGCCTCCTGGATCGTCAGTGAGCGTCATGTTGAGTTTGTCACCGGCAGTTGAAGCTTTTTTATTTACAGTTGAAGCTGGCTGACCCACAGCGGGGCTGCATCGTGCGTCGGCTTGAAGTTTACTTTTTATTTTTTGCTTCACAGTTTCCTCCTTGCGGCTCCGGTTGTGTGTCCCCTCGTCTTGTTTGTGTTTCAGAAAGGTGTGTGCGCCGAGTTCCTGGGATTGTCTGCATGTTTAATTCATGCAGGAGTTCATGTATAAACCAGACTGTCTTTGTCAGGTTGGCTCTTCCTCTTCCTCTGGCTGCCTGGAGCTGAAGCCACGGCAGGAAATATGACCAGACAGGTCAGTTTGATCCGAGACCTGCCTCCAACCAAACGGTTTGTGAGGCTTTAACGTAGGCCCACCTGTCAATCACAGCTGTCAGTCATGAAGGTCGACCTGCTGTCTCCTCTGACTGCTAAATACACAGTTCATGACATATTTGTGCAGCTTCTGCCTAAAAGTTGGACGAGCAAACAAACTTTGCACTTTTGTGGCCTCGAGTGTTTGAGAGATGTGTTTGATTTCTTTTAAACTTGAAAGACTTTACGAAAGGTGAAAAACTGTGTTGCGTCCAGGTTTTTCTGCAGTGAGTGTTGTTTGAGACTTTGTACCAGTGATTATGCCACACGCCAGAAATAGATTTGGGCAAATTGAACAAATTTATGGCATTTGAAGTAGAGCAGATTGTAATTTGGACTGATTGGAAGTGTGTATATTTGAAAAAAGAAAAACTTTCCAACAAAAGTACTTTCTTTTGGAACTTTTAGTCTCACAATAAATAGTGTTTTTGCACTATTTAAATGTATCTGCGTCTCAGGGTGTCTTATTAGCTTCAGATGTGGATGTATTACATCTTTTTTTAGATTGTATTATTTAAAAAGTGAAGAAACATTTGATGCGAGTAGTTGCCTTCCAGATTTATGATGGATTATATTTTGTCTCTCGGAGGAGATGCTGTCTGTGCGGAGGTATAGACTCAGTTCAAGAGAAGTTCATTCCCCGAGGCTACTCGACTCTATACTGGCAAAACATTGGCACTATTGTATGTATTTTATTTTATTTCTATTTATTTATATCATGGTTTTATTAGTACGCTGTGTATGAAGCTCACTAAGGCAAGTTGCCAACAACTTTTGCTGTAATTTAAGTAGTTATCTTAATTTGACTTAAATTAATTCATAATTTAGTTACAAAATCTATTTTACTAGATGTCAAATATTATTATTTGGTGTAACTGACCTCAGCTATCTCAGCTCAGTGTCTCTGAGTGTCTCTTTAGAGCAGACATTATTAAAGGGTCATTACGGTATTTTTAAACCTGGGCCCTGTTTTTACAAATTGCAATGTAATCGTTACTGACAACTGTGAAAAGTACTGCCAATAAAAGTGCCTGTTTTTTGCCAGTGACAGGCTCAGATTGTTATGTTATTGTTATATAAGTGTGTGACAACATTATGGAAAGGATCCCTACAGAGAGACACCTTTTTGTTAAAGAGTAAGATCCTTTTTGTTTAACCAGAAACAGAAGTTTCGCTCTGAGGACGATGGAGGTGGAAACGCTTTATAAATTTGTGAAAATATGGCCCAGGTTTAAAAATACCAGATTTACCCTTTGAATAAATGCAAATATGAAACTGAAACCACATTAGCGCCTGTTTTGTCCGTCTGTCTTTGCTCATGCAGCCGTTCTCAGTCATAGAAAATGAACAGAAACGGAATCTAAACCGAGAGACAGATGAAGACAAATGAAGTCACGGCGCCCTTTTCTGATTGTTTTCTCTTTGTCAATTTAGAGATTCCACGGTTGACGGCCGACGCACCTGCTACTGTGCCGTCACGATCTGCCATTTCTGCACAGTAATTGTCTCATTTTGTAGTAATGCCAGCGATGTAATCCGGGCTGAGGAGGGGAGATGGAGAGTTTGAGTCTATTGTGACCCCCCCCCCCCCCCCCCCACTTTGTATTTGTTTAACTTGTGCGTCATTTCATGGGAACATGTCACATGTGGGTTATAACAGAGCTTCAGAAGCAGCCGGGGCTCTTTCTTACCTGACACCTCCATTAAAAGGTGACAGCGGAGGTCAGGGGTGACGCGTCCGCTTTTCTCTGGGCTGTAAAGGCGCAGCTGACAGCGTGACCTGTCACCCACAATCCCCCTGGGCGGCACAGCGGTGACAGTAAGTGGCAGACGGAGATGGTGCCCTGATGTGACACCCGCTGGAGCTCTGACCCAGGTTCTTGGGTGGCCCCTGGCCTCTCCACGAGTCAGCACCACCCGTCACCGTCTGCTGTCAGCAGAGCCCCTGACAGGCGAGCTGGCTCGTTGTTGCTCTACGGGTCCTTGAGCCGGATCTTGGTGCAGAGTTATGATGCTGCCGTGTGGGCTGCAGATAACGAAAGAGCATCCTCGCGAAGGTGTTGGGGCAGTGATCCCAAACCTTCCCAGCTTGGAAACAAAGCAGGATCTATTTGCAGCCCCTCTCATCCCAGACCGAATGTCTACATGTTTATTTTCAATTGAATTTATGTGTATAACCTTAAGAGGTGAAATTGTCCAGTAACTCACAAGAAAAAAGCAAAGATTAGAGCGTCTTATTAATTAGAATTATTATCAGTTAAATATTTATATGTTTGAATAGTATTTCATTAAAATAATTATTTTTCATTAAAGTTCATTTTGTAATGAATCATGATATGCTTAGCCATTTATGTCACCATGATATGAGTCCAATTAAAGCTGCATTAAAAGTTTTTCACAAGTTTTTGTGGGCAGCAACACAAGCTGTAAATGCAAGACTGGCACATTATCACATCATAAAAAGTTGGCAAATATATGCGTATTTACACATCCGGAAGTCATGGAGCAATGTTAGCATTCATTTAGAGTTGTGTTTCTGGCCACTTGATTCCTCTGCGAGGTTTTGGTCTCTGAGGGAAACATCTAGCACTAGCTGCTAAATGCTTCACTATGTTTACTAGCTTTTCGCTAACTGTGTGTGGTGCTGTGCAGAGAGCGTACAGTGGGTTTATAAAGCTGCCCGCAGAAATCAAAACAACGAGCTGAAAGATGCTAAAAACGGTCCATTGAAGTGATCCCTTTGCTATAGCCATGTGATATTTTGTTAATATAAAACAAAGATGAGTGCAGCTTTAAATTTGATAAACGATAACAGATTTAATGCAGAACCTTTATTTTTTTTACAGACAATGAGCCTTGGAGTCAGACTTAGTGGAGTAAGAGATGTATTTTCAAGTGAAAGGACAGTCAAAGGTGCTTTTTTCATTAGCAAGAAATTCTTTGTTGTTACCTTGAACCTGATAGTCTCTCTAACAACAGCTCTTCCAGGAGTTTTATTAGCCTTCAGGTGGGAGCAGACAGGCAGCGAGTCGGTGACCATGTAACTCCACTCCTCCCGTCATGTTCATGAAGAGCCGATCCGCGGCTTCAAGGCTTCGTCAGAGCCAGACACTAAGCTCCTCATGTCTCCTTCTCCACACATCAAGGATTTATCTCCTTTCTAACAGACCGCGAGCGGCATGTCTGCGCTGCAAAGTCACGCAAGGGCAGCTGTCAGAGGAGTAACGGGGAGCCGGTGCAGGCTGATTTCAGATTTCAAAGCACAAGCAATGTTCATGCCAAATCATCTTCCTCTCTGCCTACTATGCTAATCTGACATGTGATACACACAAGGGAGGCTTTTTTTTTTTTCTTTCACTAAAATCCCAAACCTTCCTGGATGCCCCCGCCGACCCTCCTCCGGTGCTCAGCTAATTCGCCTCCAAGGACAGATTGTGAGGGGATGGACCAGACACATTTCAGCCTTCCTGAGGTGTAATTACACCACCAAAGCTCAACCTCTGTGGCAGCCAGTTGTTCTATATCTAGTCTCACTTGGCTCTTCAAGGGTTTGGAGGAGAAGAGGGAGAGGACCCGGCGTTACTACCTCATTCCCGCAGCTGAGGACTGATGGGCAAGCCACCGTGAAAAACAGATACACTTATTGCTTCGCTTCAGTGAGTTTAACATATATAACTTACAGAAAGTAAACTTTAAAGTAAAAAATCTGTGGCTTTACATCAATAAATGCATCAATAAATGAGCATGTTGCTGCGGTCTGATGCTAGTTACGCTGTAGAAACATCACCTTTAGCCAGTTTGTAAAAGTTTTATATTTTCTGTTGTAAACATCACAAGTCTAATAGAACTTTTCTTGAAAACAATGCAAAAAAAATAACCTGCAAAAAAGCATTTTACTCTCTCATTTGTGGCACAACATTCACTGTCAAAATATTCATAGTTTGATTGATGAGTGAAATACCTTGTAGATTCTCTGCAACAAATATATCCACAAAACTTAATAAAGAAAAGGTACAATACCACTTTAAGTTTCTAATTTAGTACAACAAATGCACAGATATATTGACATAGTAACATTGTACATTCTGACGTTCACTATAATACGATATAAAGTCCACAAGACACAACTGGTGCAGCATCTGGGGGCTCCAGTTGAGAATAATTGAACATAATTGAACTGGGAAAATGGAGCGCAGCGACTGTCTAAAACTTTTAGCAATATCATTGTGTTCCTCACTGAGGGAAGTGAGGCGTAATAATACGACCACACCTGAGTCCCTGAAGACACATCAGCCGTAACAGTGTAATGGGGCGGAGGGTGCTTCTGTGGTTTTGATGATTTCTTACTGGAGACTCACATGAAACCTAAAGACAAGGGTGTTTTCCTTCTCGGAGAGTGTACATTCACCGCAAAAACATCCATCCTCAGACTTCAGACAGTCTTTAAGCAAATGACATCATGAGTCTACAATATCTCAACAACTTTGAAATGGATTACCATGAAATGTTGTACGGACATTCAGGGTCCCCAGAAAATGAATCCTAATGACCCATCAGTTCCAAAATGTAACTTTGTTGTATTTGTTTTTTGACCAAATATCTGGCATTCCCATCAGCCTCAGCTACACTTTGTGTTTAGTGCTAATTAGCGAGTGTTAGCATGCTGACAAGCTAAACCAAGACAGTAAACAATTGTACCTGGCAAACATCAGCATGTTAGCATTGTCATTGGGAGCATGTTAGCATGCTGACGTTAGCATTTAGCTGCCTGAGAACAGCCTCACAGAGCGCTATTTATAAAAAACAACTTACATAACTACAGTAGATATATACAGCCTCTGTTTCACATATCTATTTTATTTAATATTCACTCATCAATTCAGACTTGTCTTCGCACTCGCAAAGTTATTGGATGTAAAACCAGTAAAAGTGTGTGCGTGACGGTAGCCTACATGCTGTACCAGTTGTTGAGGGTTCTGGTCATCTTTTAAAAACACAGCTTAGTAACAGCAATACAAGGATTAAGTAAGTAATACAGTAACTTTCTCCAGGTTGAAAGTTGAGTATGTCTTCGTGGCATGTGTCCCCTGTCTTGTAGTGCAGCCTGAGCTTTCAAAATCAAAGACATCTGTCGCATTTATTTCTGGTTTTGCGCTCATCAGACATGGATGAGTTTGAGTTGTTGCCCTAAGTGGTCATAAATTAGTTGTGCTGCCTTCTGTCGCACCCACAGTTGCGAGGCCCTGTCGTCACACAACCTGTTTTTTAAATATATATATATCTTCCTAAGAGCAAATGTAGCTTCTTCCACCCTCCCAAAACAAAAAAATATATATATTTGATGGTTTATTACATCTTCTACATGAGATGTTAATGAGCTTTTATTTTGTTCTATGATTAATGAATCAGTCCACTCTGACAGAGTAAAAACAGTAACCTGAGAGTAATTAATAAAGGCTAAATTAAGTTATTTATCAGATGGAGCACACTGATTGTCTTCAAGATAACTATAATAATAATAAAAAAATCACTTTCTATGTGGCAGCACATTGTTTTACTGTATATTTCATTCATTGCAGTGTATTTTGTAGCAGCCACTACATCCCTCATTAACACAGATATGTTTTGTAGGTGTGCACCAGTGAACCCATGTATCCGTCCATGTGTGTGTGTGTGTGTGTGTGACAGACATGATTAGACCTGCTGTCATCTGTGACTCTTCCTCAGGTGTCGGTGTCTCTTCGTGGTGTGCAGCTGTTTGAATCAGTGTCACTGAGACAGTAATTGCAGTTAATGCAGCCAGCTCATGTTCATGCACCGAGGCATGCTTCGTCACGTCTGACATCCTACAAAAAAACGCAGCACCTCCAAACCTTTTCTGTCTGAAAGTAGTTTTCATGTCTCTTTAGTCCGTATTGGCTATTTGAACTTATTTGCTTACTCGCTAAAACTGTTTGTTTTTCAAAAGACATCATTTTTATTTGCTGTTCGGTTCACCTCGTCTTTGTTGTTTCTCTCTGTATATATTTTACATTTATAGCTCTCCTGCCCACCTGCTGCTGATGATTAATATGCTGAAAGTCCTTTATTATAACACACTGACCTGTAGATCTCCTGTAGCTTTAGATGTATTGACGTTGGTGAGCGTTCGAGTGTTTTTTTCTATTAATAGGCCTTTTTCACAGTCGACATCTGGAACGATGGCTGAATTCCATTTAGCTGCTTCAGTTTCAGGGTCCAGATACATTGTGCATGCTGGCTCACTGTCATGACTTACTGAATACAACAGAGCCATCGTTAATGCTATTAGCAACACCTGTGCTTTTCTTACTGTGACAAGTCAAAATGTCTGCTGCGAAAGACGTCTGTTGTTTAGTCGATAAAATAGTGAAAACGGTTACCAGATACTCCTTGGAAGTTACCAGAATCCCAAGGAGACATGTCTTGCAATTCAATTAGAAAAGACAAAAACAGAGAACAACAGTTATTGTTTGTTAACTGACTTCAGGATTTATAAATCAATCATATAAATCAAAATGGCGTGTGATTTCTTTTCTGTTGATTGAATAATACATTTCTAAACGAATCCAGGACAACTCAGTTGCTTCTACTGGACAGGACCGATAACCAAATGGTATTAATATCAAATGAATATGTAATTTTGGCAAAATGGTTGGAATGTTTCCACCATAACTTTTCTAATAATCCTGATTTTTGTTCTACTTCTAAGCTGTTTGCTCTTAGATGTATTTGTAGTTTTGGAAGTTAGTCCGAGGATCTGACAAGTTGTGAACAAACCCCCGAGTTTCATCATCCTTATTTGGAAGAGGAACCAAAGATACACGTTAGCATTATTATCCAAACTATCTTTATAAATAGTCAGACTGACTTCCTTCCTTCCTAAATTTTGACCAAACTTCAAGGTCAACTACAACAGACATTTCTGGTGTTCTCTATTTTGGTTTCTTTACAAAATAAGTGGTTTAATTAAACTTGTTACGTTATGGTCACTATGGAAACACGTTCTCTAGTGATACAGCTTCACGCTAAGATCTCAGTAACAAAGTTGGTAAATTAATCGATAACTAATGAGAATGATTGCTAAAAGTCTAAAAATAAGACCCAGGTTATGAAATGAAAATCTGACTTTGCTGATAAAAGAACATTATAAAGATATTTTCCTCTCTCTATAATACCAACGATGACAGAAAAAGTAGTTTTCTCCACCCACAACAAACTATTTGGTTACTCATGCTTTCAGAGCAGAGAGAACTGTGTTTTCCTGATTTTTCTTCAATTTTGTGGGTGTGACGAAACATGTAAGAGGAGAATAATAGAGTCCTCTTTTTTTTTTTTTTTTTTTGGGGGAGTAATGAGCTTAACACTGTTTGCTGATCTGTTTTGGATATTCAGTCATTTGCACATAATATCAGATGCTGTCGCTGCAGACCCATAACAAGCAACACGGGTAAACAAAGTGAGCATTCCTCGGCCCTGTCTGCTCTGCTGTGTTCCCGGCTCGCTGTACGTGGCGTGCCGACATATGGTGTCCATCTGGGCCGACCCAGGGATGTCAGAACATTGTGACTGGGTGATATTCGGGGGGCCCCGCAGGTTGCGTTAACCCCGTCAGCGGCGAGCGAGGGAAGAGGGGACAGACGGCTGACTGCTAATACGAGCTAACGCCAGAGCATTCGGCCTGGGAACGACAACATACACACAGAAACCCTCTCCGCCACACACACACTTTCACTCCCAATTACCATCCAGGTTTTATCGGCTCAGCATTATCGAAAAAATAAAAGTGCAGGGGTTTGACATTTTCTGTGATACGTCGTCCCTCAGTCGCCTGGGAGTGCTTGTTTATAAGAGCAGGAAAGGTACATTATTGTCTCTCACCTGGCAGACATAGTCTCTGGCCATTAACCATGTGTTTGACTGCTTTCCCTCAGAGCGCTGGTTGTATTAATCATCTCAAATTAACCCTACTGACTCAATGCTAAGCCCCACCTAAACCTAGTTACTGTTGCTACGCCTGTCAAACTCTCCATTCTCGAAAGGCACTTAGACACGTGGGCGTACAGCGATACCGGTGGGGGATTTACCTCCTGAAATCTGCAGACATTTTTTGAAACAATGGGTATTTGGTTCGAAAGCAGCTTTCTCATTTCTAGCCAATGACTAACCAATGGTAACTCACCCCAAGAGTAACATGAAACCCAACTTTTAATGTTTCCATCTGACCTGTTTTGAAACGAGAATCGTGTAAAAGGGTCTTAAATGTCCATTTGATTGCTGAAAGACTGAGGCTAAAGCTAACATGTCCCACGCTCTCACCGGCTAATGATCCATGTAGACGACTTGGAAATAAGAAGCAGCATTGTTTTTGTGTTGCAGGACATAACCGTGTGGATGCTTACTGAAAGAAAACATACCTGGACAAGAAACATAGCTTTATTGTTTTTATTTTCAAACAGTGTGCTTTACTTACACAAGACAAAAGGCTCTGAGGATGTGGACTAACAGGTGTGTGTACAGGTAGCTGGAGTATAAACCTTCTCAAACCAAATGAAAAGCAGGACGGAGCTGCTAACGTTAGCAGCATGTTGGCGCAAACACAGTGGATTTGTCAGTCCGTAAACTTTGGCTTTTTCTACTGTAGTTAGGGAGCTGTTAGCTATACATGCTAACGTTGAATTAAAGACATGAGCAGTGGGTGTAGTGCCATCATCCCAACGTTAACAAACTAGTAACCTGGTAAGTGTTGGCATGTTTAGGTTGTGCAAGATCTGAAGGTCTCAAGGAAGATTTTCCGGCAGCGGCTGGAGGTGATTCAGTCCTAAGTTTGTGAACAGCTGCTTGTGTCGCAGATGCTCGTCTGCGATTACAGCTTGGTAAAGCCGCGGCTTACAGCTTAGAGAGGAAACAGCAGTACGTTAAGAAAAGGCTGCGTTGGTGAGGGCTTGCTGCTTCAGGTACCCGTGAGACGAGGAATATGATCCAGGACGGCTGGTTTGAGTCGTAGATCCACGAGTTTTAAGTCTCATCAGACATCAAGTTATAATCCAGTGAGACAGGATTTTAAAACTCTGGAAATAATTTTGTGCTCCGTCGTGACGACCTCTAGGTAAAGTGTACAATCACCCCATTTTCTTTGCAAAGCATTTGAGCCAACACGCTGCAGAATGACATTGCTTTGCAGAGAAAGTGGGCTCAAACATTTTTCCCAGACGACTCTTTGTTTTTAGTTTTCTGTCGGAGCTGGTCACTTTCCTTCAGGCCTGGAAGAGAGGATAAGTCCTCAAAAAGGCGATCACTGTGAAGCTGAAAGATGAAAACATGACTTCCTGACTCTGTCTCTTTCCTCTACTCACAGCTTCCCCTTTGCAACCTCCGCACATCAATCACTTTTGTTCTTTCCCATTTTTTTTTTTCTATCACTGTACACGTCTGCTTGCTTCTGCATCCTTCAGGTTCATTGTAGTTCGTCCCCATTGTTCTTTCACACTCTCTTGATCATCTCTGTCGTGCTCTCGCTCTTTTCATTGTGGGATCAGAGCTCGGCGGCACTGCTGGGACGTGTGAAATCATTGGAGGCTGGCCGCTGGGCTTCAGCCAGTCACAGCTGTGTAACCTCAGCCACTTCCCAACCTTCTGCGACTGGCCGCGATGCCCCGCAGCCCAGTGACCTGTGAGCACGCTGCGTGGTCACATCAGCCATGTCGGCAACCTTAACATCAAGACTAAGTCACATCGCCCCCAAATATAGAGCTGCCAGTCCAAATCTGCATGGACTTTTTGACTTGCATCACGGCTATTGTCTCTGTTCAAAGTGGATTTTTCATATCTTGCTTTTTAAAATACCACCAGAAGAGAAGGGACCGCTGTTGTTAATAAAAATGAATAAGTGTGGTTTTTACTGCCCTGTAGCACAAAAAGACCATCTGTGGCAGAGATGATAGGGTTTTTCATCATTAGTAATCACGACAACCTTCATTATCTGGAACTGCTTTCATAATTTAGCCGCTTTCTGTTGTAGTCATTTGTTTTGGTATAAAGGAGAAAAATAATTATTTTTTCTGGATCCCATTTACCAAAAGCTCTTTTCATAAAACGGGTGAAATAATGAAAGTGGAAATGTGTCTGTAAATCATAAAAGTCATACTTTTTAAACTTTTGCTCAGTATTGTAATTGCAATTTCTCCTTTTAATTAGCTGTTGTCAAACAAAAACCATTATAATTTCAACATTATGAATTCATCATGTCTCTGCGCAGGTAGAATGGGGGAACTAGATTACAGGCCCCCACATCCACACAGGTGATTTCAATCCTCTGGTTCATTAGACCTCCAGAGAAGAAGAGGAGAGCTCTAATCAGGCGTGAGTGAAAACACCTGTGTGGGTGGACGGTTGCCGCCTTCATGTGAGTTATTGTACACGTTTACGACTTGTAAATAGCATCCACGTCAACTTCCGAGCCGTAATTACAAGGGGAATATTTCTGAAAGCTCCGACATTTCTGACCGGGAGGTTGGTCATATAAAAGTGTGTGGAAACCAAAACAAAGATGGACGCCTCACGTCAGCCAAAGTCCATCGTTTAAGGTAATTAAACCCACATTTAATGGATGTAAGAGCAACTCTGCAATCACACAAACATCTTGAGTTGTCCGATGATGTGAAACCTTGCAAGTTGTGAACATCACTTCCATCCATCCCATATGACTTGAACACTTTAGCACTCAGATTTGAGGCTTATACCAGCTACCTACAGACTGCAGCAGAAACAAATCCAGGTCTCTGCACAAGTACTGATCGCTTACTTTATTAAAAATCATTATAGTGTCGTTGCACCAAATTCAAGGTAATTACCACAAAAGTAATCTATAGTGGCCTCTAAAGATATACAGTTAGTCATATCCTTATATCAGGGTTTCATTCGGTTAATATTTAATTACATTACAATGTACATACATACAACTGACATTATACTTCTACGTCAGACACAAAAGGTACTTCAGGGATGATTATAGTCTCAACACACCACTTTCTTTCCCTGCTTCTCAAACACAAACATGTTTTTCTTTTCGCTACTCAGTGTTTGCCTCTGACAGGCTCATGTAACCTCAGAAAATAACAACCATGTGACCGTGACGATCGCCATGGAGGACAGGGCTGTGAGCGACAGTTTTTTTTTTTTTCTTTAAATGGCTACGAACCAATTAAGAAAACATCTTTATAATTACAATAAATAAGCGATGAAATATATTTAATAAAGGTCCCACACAAGCAAACTCTGTCTGCTGAGGAAGACACTGATCTAGTTGAAAAGTGGACCTTGAAATGAATACTCAATATTTTACATGATGAAATTGCCTCTAATCAGCCAGGTTGCTCATTCCTGTTATTGCATATGTCATTTCCAGGCTTCTGTAGCTTAAGGGGGTGTGAGAGGTGGGTTCAATCACTCCCAGAGGCTTTTGTAGGAGGGGAGAAACTTTGACAGATGTTTTTCTTGTTCTTACAAATTTAACAGAAGCCATAGATGTCTTAATATCCTCTGAAATGTTCCCTCCTTTTTGTTGCAGTGTCAGTCGTGTTGTCTCTCTGGAGCCAGAAGATGTTTAGGATCTTTGATATGGTCGCAGGGGAGGATCAAGCCCTCTGTTGGGGGGGGGGGGGCTCAACAGCCAGCCAGAGGCCGGTCCATCTCTTTCTGCTGCCTCACAGTGCTTCTGCTCTCGATTGAATCACATTTTGGACGCATTAGCTTATCGATAAAGCTCCGTTTTGAGGGGATTTTTGTTTGAGTCGAACTGACTGATGCAGTGTGAAAACATCCTGCTGAACACTGAGAACAGATCAGGTGTTGTACAGTAGCAGCATCGTAATGCGAGGTCGTTACCCTTCCCACAGGGCAGAGGATCCAAATGTCAACATCGTCCTTTGCCAAATTAGAGACGTGTCCTATTTGGGTAGACACGGTGGCACGAAAGGGGCTGAATGATATCAATCCACCTCTTTACACCTGGTGCACTGTGGAGCGAGCTCTTTGTGAAAAGCAGGACCAAAGGTGGATTCCTGCAGAGAAAACCCAGAGGAAAGAGTCTCCCTGATGCTATTAAGAAAGGTGTGAATGTGTTACCACGTGCTACCCACAAGCTGCCCTTTAAATTAACTTATGTGCTATATATAGCTGTAATGTAATATGCCTCTTTTGGGACCAGGAGCAGGTGAGATGTCGTACACTTGACGCCATTAAATCAGTCATTACAGTACATAAAACCCCAGCGGCCGTCAGCTTATTTTGGTATGTTTTCCATATGAAACTGTCTGATTTGATTACATACAGGATGCTTCCTGTTCCTGGGGAACCTTAAATGAATATTCTGCTGCCTCAAAGCACCTGAACTGTTCTCTGTATTCAGCAGGATGTTCGCACACTGCATCAGTCTGTGTAATGCAAACTAAAATCCCCTCAAAGCACAACATTATCGATCAGGTAATTCTTCTAAAATGCCGTTCGATTGAGAGCAGAAGCACTGCGAGGAAGCCCTGATGCAGAGGCAGCAGGATGAGACTGACAGCCCAAACAAAAGGGGGTGTTGATCCTCCGATAAAGAGGCCAAACCACAGAACTGTTTTCATACTGTCCACACTTTTTGTCCCAGCAAGCACAGACTTTAACATACAGTTTCCTATTTGGTTTCCTGTTAAGTAGTTGTTTACAGTAGAGCTAGACTGATATTACTGCAGATGTATCAGTGTAGGCGTGTGTGTTGGCCGATAAATGATGAGAAACTGCAGAACAGAAATGCACCTAGAGAGCGCTGACAGGTATTTTTCAACTATAAAATGTCCCGTTGCTTTAAATCTAATGGACCCGTATCAAGATCGATTGTTTATGTTATGTGTTTAACAAAAAAATGACTGTCGGCTGATACATCGTTATCAGATTTTTTTAAATATCAGTATCAAAATCCAGTGTCGGTCTGACTTTTTCATAGCTGCACCGTCACATCAAAATAAAATATTTTTGTATCTCATTTTATGCACTTTTCAGAAAATTCAGCCTGATGTATTAAAGCAAAGTCCTGAGGGTTTGAACAAAGTTTGGCTGCACTGCATGTGTAAAAACATGAAGTATTCTCAACAAATAAGTCAGTGAAAGTTAAAGTTTGGAAAAAGCATATAAGAGTTTTGTGTGTGTGGGTGTAAAAAGTGCTCCAGCGTTGGCAGAAATGATATTTTCTTGTTGTACAGTAGCTCCACATCCCTCATAGTAAGAAGCTAATTAAGACATTTTGTTTTCAGGGCCTTTAAAATGTAGCCTGGACTATAGGCGACTGTGTAATTCAGACTACTGAAGTGAGCGCCATGTTTCTTTTGTTTCATTTTCCTCCTTGCCGATTGTTGTTTGTCTTCCTCCGGCAAACGGTACAATCTTGAGTACACATGGTGACATATTGTGGCTGGTAGCTGATGCTCGTATGCAGAGGGACTGAGTGGCTGCACAGAAAGTTCTGCTTAAAAATATTGTGAATTAGGTCATTTAGTTTTGGCTTCATGTGTATTGGATTGTCTCAGGATATCTGCCAATACAGAGCACCAGTCTGATACCAGAGGTCTCTTGTTCCTAAAATCTACCTCACGACGTGGGAACTCATTGGAAACCGGTTTTATTTAAGATAACATGACTTAAACCGAGTTGTAGGCCAGCTTAGACTGAATGAATGTCACCGAATTTTTATAATGTGGCCCAGTCACATCATGGCCGATGCCTGATCCGCTAAATTAGGTCAGTATCGGCCCGTTGTCGCTAGATTTACCTGAGTAACTAAGATATTGCTGCTTTGTGTGAATTTACTCCTCACTGTCACTATCTGTGTTATGGGTATATTTTGATATAAAAACAATATGTACTGTCTAGACTGATAGCTCACCTTAACGTTTGTCATGTTGATCAAAGAATAATGCAGATTTAAGAGGTTTGCCGTCTGTAAGTTGACTCACAACAACCTGCGTTCATCTCATCAAAGCTTGTTGCAATTTTTCCACCTTTGTTTTCTGGCTCCGGTACAAAATGAAGACGTACACACTCATAATCTATTCATTCAATCATAATATATCCATAAAGCTCAAACTGGCAGAAACAGCTGTCAAAGAGCACAACACCAGACAGATGTGAATCGCTGAGAAAAAATGAGAGATGTGGAAAACGATTCATACTTTTTTAGCTGGTGGACTGTTTTTATATGTTGTCATTACACCAAAGTTGGACGGGAATATTCTGATGAAGCTTATATTCATACAATAAAGGAGAATTAATTGTGGGATATTAAAGTTTTATGTGAACAATATGGCTGAGTAGATCATCAGCAGTGAGCGAGAGAACAATAATGATCTCTAATATAAAAATCAATTTGAAAGATTTATTTTGTTGCAAAAGTCGCTTTGTTTATTTCTTATTTGTGAGTTATACAACAACATCACTGCGTAAAGGTGTGTGTGTGTGTGTGTTTGCTTTATCGTTTTTCAGACCACTTAACGTCGACCCTCTTTGACACCACTGTTTTTCTTCTCCTCGTCCTCGCTCGTTACACACAGGCAGATATTTGTGTTGCGTCTGATTGCATTACGCTGCCTCCCCGTCTCTTCGCCCCCGGTGATTGGGATGAGTCAGAACGGCTCCATTGAGAACACAGACTGAACCTCGCAGGCCATCTAAACCGGGGGAATGCAGACCACTCATTTTGAATATATAATCTCTGCATAATGCAAGCAACAGACTGACTGTCAGACAAGGTGGTGTCAGACGAGGTGTCGTTCAGGGCACAAAGAAGGTTGTGTGCTGATTTGATTTGTGCCATGATACAGTATAACCCCCCCCCTGTTCTCGATGGAGATTGTGAATATAGTAAGGCATCTGGCGTGCCACCTGCAATCCATCTGGCTTGACATGATGTAGGTGCCCAAATGATGAAGGATTAGGCTCTTCATAATGCTGAGGACTCTGCAGCTAGATTAAACAACAGCACAACAACGTTTCATGTTGTTTTTCTGCAGATTAAAAGTGTGAATTATGACACAGAACATGTGGATTTATCACATTAGATATCAAGGTGTCGGTTCATTTTACTTAAAGATGTTTATCTCTTTCTTGCTGTGGATTCGGCACAAGATCAGAAAGTTGTTTGGAGGACCATCTGGTGCAACACCGTCTCTGTGATCGCCAATGGCTGTAGCCATTTATGTACCACAGGGCTGCAAGTGAGGAAAATTAATATTTTGTGTTTGAAAGTTTACTGATCAAAGTTATCGAGGGAACGTCGACACTTCGTGCCACATGTCAGTTGGTTTCAGGGTGCATTCATTTGCAAATTTCATCATTTTCACAAGTCAGGTTTTTACCGATTTCCTGTAATCACAGCCAGAGGTAGAAAATACATTTTTATTTACACTACTGTACTCAATTACAATTTTGAAGTACTGATACTTTACTTGAGTATTCCCATTTTATGCTATTTTATACTTCTGCATCACGACATTTCAGAAGGAACTGTTGTACTTTTTATTCCTCTACATTTATCTGACAGCTCTAGTTACGTGTTACTCTGCAGATCGAGAATTTACGTAAAAGACTTAAACTTTTAAACTTGCCAACAAAATGATTATTAAATGTAATTGATCAATCTAGGCTACTAGCAAGTAGCTCTAAAGTAGCACCACTTCGGCAAACTACAAAATTAAAACGCTGCTTGTTAAGACCCCGCTAATAATAAAGCAATAATACAATACACATATAGTGTAACATTATGAAAGGGGCCATAAAGTACAGCCTACTTTTACATTTAGGAAGAGATATGAAGTGCGCCCCTTTGAGAATATAAGATATTAGAAATATCAGAATATATTGGTAACAAAAAGCTGTCCAGTTTGAAGCTAATTTCATATTCAGTTTGAGAACTGTCAGTGAAACGTTCATTCAGGTAGAGAAAGTTGTAGTGCTCTCCTGCTTGACACAAATTTTACAAGCGGTGCATCTCAGAATATGCAAATATGTTGAGAAGAGAAAGTCTGCAAACATGAGAACCAGAGGAAGGAAATCAAAGTTTTAATGTTAGTGAGATGAGCAGTCGCTGTAAAATCATTCCAAGTAAACACATCTGCATGTGTTTCCATTACATGGCGGGATACATTTGTTTGTTGTGATTTATTTATGAGGATGTGAGGGCCCATCCTGTTAGAAGATATTACACTGGAGGAGAGGGGGAGTTTTCACTGGAAACAAGTGTGCTGAAAACCAGTGGGTCATTTGAATGCTAATGAATGGATGGAGAAATGTTCAGGTCAGTGAGCGGCAACTGAAGATTTAACAACACTACAATTATAAAGCCATGCTAGCAGCGCCATGAGGCTGAAATGCTTATTACACAAAAGAAAACAAAACATGCAAACAACTTCATTCTCTATATATCTAATCTCGCGTTCATGTCATATCGTACAGACTGTACGGTGGCCGAGTTTGGAAAACTACTTAACACCCTTGTTGTATTTACGTGTCAGAGATATCAGCCTGCTGGGGTGGAGGAGGGGTGTTTGAAAGCAGTGTGTCTCAGCATAGCGTTCAGGTGAGCGGTGAGGCAGCAGCCATGACAGCGAAAGAGTGAGTAGAGCACTGACGCCTTAAAGGTGGAGCCATGGAGCCACGCTTTAGAGAGTGGTTTCATCCTATTCTGCTTATCGACAGTTGATGTGCAAAGGCAGTGAATAAGAAGACTGCAAGCTAGCCAAACATGGATGTAAACATTGCACAACTTTAAAGACTCAAAAAGTCATTTTCAGGTTGGCTGCCTGCACTAGCACTACTCCCCCAAATAACATGGATACAACTGATTCAGTTATACGATAAAAACTGTTGTTGTGGTGTGACAGCAAAGGCTAGCAGCTTGGCTAACCATTGGGAATAATGTGTGAACGCCCCCAAGTTGGAATAACAAGAGGTTCAGAGGTAATATCATAATCTGAGTGGAAATGTGATCTGTTGATGAAGCGTTTCAACAATCCCTGTTTCTTTGTCGTGTTGGCTTTTTGGGCATTGAGGTAGTACTCTCTTTGTTTCATCCATCCTCTCGATTCTGATGCACAGTAGTCTTGTTTTGAATGTGAGGCAGCAGATTTATATTCAGCTTTGACCTTCAGTGAGCTCGGTTTTATAATAACTGTAGGACCTCCGTGGCCCCCCTTTTAGGTGCAAGAATGCAGGGACTTCCATTAAGAGCTACTCTCACACTGTGTGAGACAGATAATAGTAGTGCTCTCTCAGACCCTTTGTGTGTTGTCTGTCTGCAGGTCGAACAGCGCTGAAAGCCAGTGAAATAAACGTTTATGAGGGAAACATCAGAATATGGCATCCACACCAAACTTAGCCATTATCCACGATGTAGCAGGTGCTCGTCAGTGATTCCAGCGGGGCGTCACCAAGTGCAGACTGGAGTGTTACATATACAGACATTACCTGGAAGCAGAGCTGGTGAAGACCTTTGGTTATAATACATCCGTTTAAAGGTCCTTTATCTTGTTCATGTCATTTGTGACCACGACATTCAGGATCATAGCTACAGTATGTACATGTAGTAGTGTCAGGATTTTGGAAAAGTGTTTTGTGGTAACTATTAACCTGTTTTTATGGATTAGTATCAAGATTACTCCGCCTTATTAGCTTCCTCTTTCGCTTACTTTATACACATATAATTGGCCTTACGCTAGTGCTAGACAGCCAAAAAATATGTGTTTATTTGTTATTTGTTTTTCTAGTTATATTATTTATGGCTCCAGATTGGTTGTGTTACAAAGCCCCTGAAGTCTCAGAAGATTGTGTTTTTTATCTTGTGGGAATAAGATGTTATCTTGAGGGCACAAATGATTACTTTGTCCACACAAGTTATGTATTTTAAGGGGAGTTGTGTGTTCAATGCTCCTATAAAATAACCCCAATAACTTTCAGGTAGCTGCTTCTTTTGGTGGCGTCCAGCCAAGTGATTTTCCACGAGCTGTCAGCACACTCATTACACACCAAAAGTTTGAAAGGGAGACTACGTAAGTTTTGCTGATCTGCAGCCTCTGGTGGGCCACAAGTGGCAATTACATGATAATGACACATTGAATTTGCCTTCATTTCCCAAGATTCTCGTTAGTCAGTTGCTTTGAAAACATCATCATCAACATCACCGTCAGGAGCACAAAGAGAGAGCCATAAAGTCAGCAGATTTACTCATTAACTTACACAGCATCTATCTAAAGTTTGCTGACATTAGCCGCCATAAGCTACTTGGTCATACCAGACCATGCACGTCTGTGGGTTCGCTCTTTTTTCAAAGGTTACATAGTCCCGCTTTAATATAGGCGTACATGCTAATGGTGCTTAATTTGGTACTTAAATACTGTCTTTTGTCTCTGAAACCTGTGCATCTTCCAGGACCATAGGACTTGCATCGGCTAAGCTCATTTTCTGTTAAAATACAGAGTAGACGGCTCCTGCTGAGGACAGGCCAATGCTTTTGTGCTCGAGTGGCAAAAATATCATTGTATGACATTGAAAATAAAACTAGGTTCTCACCATTTTGAGGTGTCTGTGTGCATCTGCATGGTAGAGAAGCATATGAATTTATGACTTACTTACTGAACAACTTCTGCACACAACATATGGAGCTTGTTTGCACAACATAACACACAAGTTGTTTATTCAACAAATGTATTATTCTGTGAATGGAAAATATGCACAGCTTGCTGGGCGTCTAGACTCTGACCTTGTCGCTCCCCACGAGGAAGTTCAGCACAGCAGGGAGTGGGAGGGTGAACGTAGGTCTGCATGCAGCCACCAAATATTGTTCACGGGTGAAACATTTCACTGCACTCTTTCAAACTTCACCAAACTGTGTGTATTTTTTGAACATTTCATTAACAAAACAATCCAAAAAAAAAACGTTTTAATCCTCCTCCGCAAGTGGTTTTTCACTCAATGAACTAGTGTTACCACATGGTGGTATATGTGATCGTATGGCTCGTTGAGTTGCTGACGTCAACAAGCCATATGATTGATTATCCAGTACAGAAGAGTTGAAAGCTGCTCATCAACTTGGGAGTCACAAACCTCGGACCACATTTAAAACATTTATAACTAATTAGACCGGCACACCATCGCCATGAGCGCACAGTGGGACTGTGTTGAATCTAGTTTTGTTCGGTGTCTACTCAAAGCAGTTTCTTTCTTTTACTGCTCCGGGCTTCTACCAGCAGCTGGGTCATGGATCTGCAGCTGACATTTGCAGTTAGCCAGTTGGGTCGACCGCTTAATCATTTTGGCCATTTCACTGCTAATGTGGTCTGAGACCCAAGTACATTCATTCATTATTGATGAGAGAATAAATGTCTCTCTGGTATACTAGATGCAGCAGCAGTTACCCAACTGAATCATCCCCCTATGATGAGATGCTTTTTGTTATATGGCCGGTCATCCATGTGGATGTGCCTCTGGGACTCAAAGCTCACAGAGCTGCTGAGTTTTCTCGTGAACGTGCTCTCCTTACAGTAGACAAGAAAAAGAAAGGAAGAAAAATAAATGCTGCTTTTTTTTCTTTCTTTCTTTTTTTTTTTTCCCAGCTCAGGCAATCACTACGCTGTTAGGCAGCAGTCGCCTGTTGCCATGGCAACTACCTGTTAATATTCAGGCAGAGTTTTCTCACTGACAAGAGGAGAGCGCCACTTTTTTTTTTTCTTTTCTTTTTTTCCTCCCGCTACAGCAAATCAATTGGACACTCCTGCAGAAAATAAGGGAGCTGAGCCACGTGGTCGCGGCGAGGATACCTGCACATGTTGGAGCTGATGGTTCGTAGACTTCACAGTGACCTGATTGACCTTGACTTGTCATTTGGAGTAGCAGAGGCTCAGCACATGTGGCCTCAAATCAAAATGTCATCCAGTCACCATTGTAATACTCCCGTTCGTATTGGCCGGTCATTTTCTTAAAAGTGTTTTTTTTTTCTCTCTCTCTCTCTCTTTGAGACTGTTTAAAGGTCGGGCATTAAGGAATTGAGCTTTCTTTGCTCTTGAGTGGTAAAGCCATTCAGAAGGGATTGGCTGTCTATCATATAAAGGGATGGCATTGATCACGAATCCCATTATGCCCTGAGCCTGATCTCAAACAGTCCAGACAATCCCGTCCCCCATTTCTCTTCTGAAAAGACCTTTTTAAAATGATACTTTCCTCATGCAAGAGACAGGAAAGTCTGTATAATGAGCTATTAATTACACACACACACACACGCATTTAATTAGTAATTAATAGTTAAGAGCCATATGTAGAGCTGAAACAATTAGTCGATTAATCAATTAATTAAAACTGATTGGTAACCATTTTTTAAGCACAAATGCCAAACGAAATCACTCGTTCCAGCTTCTCAATTATGAGGATTTCCTTCTTTTCTTTGTCTCACGTGAGAGTAAAATTCACTATCTTTGGATTTTGGACAGAAGAAGACGTCACCTTGGCTTTTAGGATATTTATGATTGCCATTTTTCACTGTTTTCTGACAGTTAGAAGACCAAACGATTAATGGAGAAAATGAGAAAAAAACAAGCATTAATAATCAAGAACATGTAAAAAGGTAAAGTGTGATCATTTTGTCCTCAACTGCAGCAGATGTGCAGGGAGGCCTGATGCATTGTCTCTGGCTCAGTGTTGAAACCTAACAGGGATAACAAGACTATCTTTTTGAGTAATGCACAAATATAGAAATGTTTTTCACCTCATGTTTCTGGCAGCAAGTGCCTGGTGTAGAAATAGCTGGAATTCAAAATGTCAAGGTGTGCCATTAAACCAGCAAAAACACATCGTACTCACCTGTGACAGTGGTGCGCGCTGCTTCTGAAGTATCTTTGGTGCCTCTTGGACTTTAAATTCATCTCTCTCTGTAATTTGGAAAACCCTCGAGATGTATTTTAAGTGATGTCAGGCTGTTAGGGTCTTGTTTTCATGCCAGCTGAATGATCACATGCTTCTCTGTCGCTTTAAATCTTTTCAAAACACTCTGGATAGTGTTCAAACTGTGGAGATACAAGGATAGCAGCTTCTTTATTGACGGGAAGGACAAATCTGGCAGGTCATGCTTACATTCACCTCCATCAAGGTCCAGGAAACACTGGAATGATTCGTTTGAAGGTTTGCAGCCTTCAGTCCACTGGACTCATCTCACAGCGAGAATGCTGAATGAAAGAGCAAAAATATCACACCAACTATATATATATATATATATACATATATATATATATAAAATACATTTCTACAGTGTTCTGTTTATATTTTTATCTGTTGGGCCTGAATCTTCTTTTTGTCAACTATTACACAGCTGAATAGTTTTGGGAAGTACGCTTATATTACAGTCTCGTATCTGTCTGTTAAATGTGAAGCTTCAGCCAGGAGATGGTTAGCTTAGCTTAGCATTAAGACTGAAAGCAGTAGGAAACAGCTAGCTGGGCTCTGGTTTAAACAAACGAGAAATTATAGGTCACAGTAGCTCCCTGTTTACATTTTATGCTCAGGATTAAATATCATTCAACTCAGCAAAGAGTTGTTCAAGAGGGTAAATAAAGCTGTCTGTGTTCTAATGGTCAGTTAGCAAACTCATTAGCTTAGCTCTTTTTGACTCTCGTCTCTTAACTGTCTGCTAATAATTCCTCTTTTATGGAGCAGTTTGTATTCCAATAGAGGATGCTAAGATAAAAGTAGATGGTGCAACACAGCTAATAAACTCCATTTCAGACTCTGCAGCTGTCTGCACCACAGTCAAGATGGCTTTTGCACTTTACACAGTGCAATGGTGAAGATTCACCATAGTTGAACTTTGCACTGATTTACTTCCCCCATGCGAGTGAATCGACTAATCTCTGCAATTCCATTGAAATTGATGGATTTTGCTGCAGAACTTGGACTTTTTGAAATGTGGTGTTACCAGACCTTTAGTGTTTGCTTCGTACTCAAATGTAAGACTTACGCGAAGCGATCGGTGGAGTGGTTAAACCATCTCCGACTATCTGTACATACATTTGTGCACATTTTCAACAGGCGGCAGACTCATTTCAGAACTTACCAGGAAGTCCAGTTACTTTTGTGTGTCTCTGACCTGAGCTGAACTCTGCTACAGGACACCCTCTGAAACAATAACGCTGAAAAGAAGCCGTATTTGTGTTGCTTCTTCTCGGACCGTTTTCCGCTGTGGGCTTTAAAGCTGGATGATATCAAAGAGGAGCATCTTTGTTCCACCGTTTCAAGCTGTGAGAGATATATTAATTGCTTTGTTCTTGGATGTTTTATTCTTTTGGCTTTGTTTCTTCCTCCGCTTCTCTGCAAAATGAATTTCCCAAACCTTTTTCTCAAATGATGTATTCACATACAGACAGCTGTTGTGTGTATGTGCCCGTGCAGCTCAATATTCTCTACATTATTTATGGCGACTTGCATGAGCAGCAGTATTTCTGCGGAGATGACTCAGGGGAGTTTGGTACACCGCTTGGCGCTTTAAAGTAGTCTTGTCCCCGTGACCCAGTCTCCGTCTTCATCTGCCCGACAGCAGAAGAGATGAAGGGAGCCCCAGAATAGAAAATGCAGGTCATATCTGTTTATCTGGGATTAGACTGTTTCTCAAGTATACGTATATATACTGCTGCACTCATCCAATTGGCTCGGAGGTCACCGAAAGATGTGGTTGAAGTGACACAGAAATATGAGGTTATAAAACCGGCCTGTAAGGCTTCAGAGTCTCATGTTGCTTGTCATTTTATAATCAGACGTGTCAGCATCCCCTCTTCCCTCCATCCTCGCCTCCTTTTCCTTTTCCCCGGTCTCCACGGGGCCACACCGACTTCTTACTCACCTCTGATGTTTATTACACAAACAGCACCTTGGATCAAATTTTTTTTTTCTATCCGGAGAAGCCAAGTGTTAGTGAGAGATAACATGTAGAGGAAGTGGGAGGTGGGATTGAAGGGGGGGGGGGGGGGGGGGGGGGGGCTGCAGACTTGTTTATATGTCTTGATCTGACGGGATGAATAATTCAGCAAAGGGCTCCCCGGCACACCAGGATTATATTAAAAGAATAGTTAGGGCAGTGAGGAAATAATACAAAAAAATAAAGTTGGGGGAGATGATGCCGTGATTACAGAAAGCACTGTGAATTATTCAAACCTGCCCCCCCCAAGAGGAAGCCGTGAATGCCAATATGGCTTTTGGTGATTAGACGTTGAAGAGATTTCTCTGCTCCACTCTTGGACAGGAGGTGGAAAAAGGACTGACAGCTTCCTTTTTACCCGAGTTTTGAGGAATTCCTGCTTTTTCTATTTGCCATCAGGCGGTCTGAAGTCTTCTTTAACTTTACTTTACTTTGCTCTCCCCAGGCATTCGCGGCGCTGAGCATATAGCAGGGCAACTCGGATATGTTGTTTACTTACTGCAGTTTCACTGTAGCACAGTTTTTTTTTTTTAAATAAGAAAAGCTCGAATCCCTCTTGATCCCTGACCTTTTGTTTAGAAAAACAGGTATTAGTCCCACTTTAAATATATTAACACTAATTGAATTATGTCTTTATTCATAATCATGGGATGGATTTAGTCGACCTCATCACTGTTTGATGTGTAATTATAAACTTAAAGCTGCTATAATTGATTTACATAAACACTGACTTGAATGGCTACATGCATGTGTTCCCCTCAGAGTCTTTTAGCGTCTTTTAGCTCACTGTTTTGGTTTTACAGTCTCACAGCTCTCGTCAGCATTATTTCCAGATGTAGCAGGCAGCTGCTCTGTAAACACACTGTACATTACATTACCTGTACCTGTACTAAGGCAGACAGACAAAGTTTAACCAACTGTGTTCACGCAGTGGAGTATTTAGCGGACGGATATTTCCTTCAGGAGTTGTTGGAGGCCAACTTACATTCATCAGGTGTCCAGAAACACAACATCAAACAAATGCAAATGTTGCTCCGTATCTGCCGGATGTGTAATCAGCAGCTATTTGCTAACAACAATCACTTTAAGAGGTGCTAAAATGTCAGAGATGTGTTTACAGCTTGTTTCCTAAACGACCAACCATCCAGTAATGCAGGTGTGAAGTCATTTCATACTAAACATAAGTCCAGCATGCTTGAAACTCTGCAGTACATCTGTCTGTTGTCTGCGTCTCACCTCGCAGGCCGTCGTGGTGTTCACACGCTCAGTTGTACATAAGGAAAGTGAAGAAAGTGATGGTGGAACAATGAAAAGAGAGAGAGCCTCCTTCCTCACCTCAGCTCACCAGACTAATCACTGCATGACTCTCAGACTGTTTCGGAAAGTTACAAAAATTGTTTGACGCAGTCCCCCTTCAGTGGTCAGGGCTTCCCCGAGGAAATTGATTGGTGGAGGTCAGCCAACACACACACACACTAGAGGCAATGGGGTGCAGACAGGGAGAGTTATTTGGAAAGATCTGCTTTTGACAGCCGTATCGATTTTTTTCCCCAAATTTCATGCAGAATTTGAGACGGATCTGTGGTTGAGTATCGATGTAGCTGAATCTCCTTTTTCCTCTGATTAATTACTGTTAAGTGACAACGTGATCAATCAATCAGTCTCATGCTGAGCTGAATCAGACAGATCCTGTAGTTATTCCACGACGATTTATACTATCGCCTCACTCATTAAACACATGGCTTCTGCTGTGTGATGTAGCACCTCTGACGCTTAATGAGCCTAATATTGTGTTTCCCTGACTGTCGACAACTTTCAGCTCTCACCTTGACCTTTGACAACTTAACCACCTTAAACCAAATCCTAATTTTAATCCAAAATCTGTGCAAAACCAGATAATCAGATAACCTAACCTCTTAAAGAGGTGACTTACTGGCAAATTATCCTCAATTCATGTGATTGAAAGACGTGTAGATGAGCTGGTTAACTGGGCTAAATGTGGATGAATGTTCATATTTTAGGTGCCTTGGTTACATATAACCATTTCAAGAGCATTTAAATGACTACATTCCAGTGTGAAGTAGCTCCAAACTACAACTTAAAATATAGTCATTTAAATGCTCTTGAAAGAGCAGTTAGAGGTCTATAAAACTGTCGGTTTTCACCTTCCTGCAAGTCACCGAATCATTGCTTACAGGGGAAAGGATACTGCAAACCAAAAACATCCATTTTTAGGCACACCCTAATACCAGCTGCTCCATCAATGCTGCTTTGTGGTTAAACAGTAATAGAAAAAGCTGTTATAATCATTATTTGGAGGCTCCAAATAAAGCTGACCTCCCCGGAAAGGCTGTGGGAAGACGATGGAGCGGGGAGAGACTGGGGAATACTGGAATTCTTGGGCTGGACACTGTGGGAAGAGGACATGGTGGGAGGAATCTGGAGCTGCCTTCCTCTCCATGGAGGGAAAACTCCTCCAGAATGAGATCTGGATCCTGCAGCACTGTGTCCTCTGCGTGGGTCTTTCTTCTTATGTGCTGGCATCACGCACAGACAAATTGACTAAGTTCCTCCATGTTTGTAATTACTGAGAAACGGCGTATTCCCCCTGCGCCGTGTCATTAGGATTAGCACTCTGCAGGGTGTTTCTTTCCATTCTCCTGTAGCAAAAAAAAAAACTCAATATCCCATCTGTCACAAGCCATTCTCCGCAGCCAAACAATGCCTGGCTGCAGTAACAAGCACCTGAATGGATTAATCCTCTCGAGCCAACATTATCTGCTGCACCTTGTTTGCAGAACACACCTGTGATCACAACAAGATGCAAAAGGGAAATACCAACACTGTTTATGTTCAAGGTCGCGCTTTGAATTCACAGTTTTGAAGTAACAAATGTGGCTCGCGGCCTAATTGGCTCAATTAGAGTTCAAGTTCTGAACTAAAAGTCGGGCGTAAAGCCAAAACGAGAGTGATATCAAACAAGAGGGCTCAAAATTGACTATTGAGACACGATGAGCACACTAGTCATGTAATTTTAATGTTTAAAAAGACACCTTTGTGTAAAAGACCTGCTACTCATCACTGGAGACAAAATAAATCAGCATCGCATTCATTGAAACGTTCAGTCTGAGTTTATGTTCATGAGACCAGCTGTGTTTTCACCCAAAGAATGAAGACATACTGTACAGGATGTTATTAACCACGACTTTGTCTCCATGTTTAATCATTTAAACAAATGTTGGCTCTCTAGCTGCTGCGTGTGAAATGAATGTGGGTTTTTTCATCCAGCTTACCAGCTCTGTTTTGAATATTTAACTGAAAGTGCTGATTTGTGTGTTCCCCTGCTCTTGTAGACTTTTTTTTTTTTTTTTACCGTTTGCATCCCCCCGTTATCTCACATTTCACAACATTAACTACTCAGCAAAAAGTGAGAAGCTGAAATGTGCTGCGGTGAAAACCTTTGGGCATTTTCACCAAAAGAGGAAACACAAATCTTTCCAGTTTCTGACCTTTTGCCTCTGCTCTCTCTCTCTGTGCTGCCTGCAGGTGTGCTGAGCCTGCCGGAGAGCTTGAACCTGCACCGGGACCAGCAGCGCTCAGGGAGGGGCGGTGAGTGTCAGGGGTACACCCAGGCCGAGCTCCGCACGCTGGAACAGTCGCTGCTCGCGACGCGGGTGGGCAGCATCGCAGAACTGAGTGAGTGCTCTTTTACCATCAGTTTATAATTCACAACGTGAGAATTCAAACCAAGATAAAGAGAAACCAAACACTCAGAAGGTCTAATGAATCTCTCTTCAGGCATATCACGGGAAAAAAAAGATTAGCATTCAGAAAATATGTGCGATAAAATCTGCTAAACTGAAGGTTAAAAGCTTTTTCTGGAGCATTTGACAATCTTCTTAAGCACTTGCTCAGTGTTAGTATGAAACCCCCGTCTCTGTTCAAACATGGTCTTCAGCTTCAGATGTGAATGACCTGTTGCAGTATTCAGATCATTTACTTACATGAAAGTAGGCGTACCTCACTATAAAAACACAAGAGAAAATCCTGCATTCAAATTTACAAAACTAGTGGCAACAAACGGCAGGGAAGCAGAGGTACAAGTACCTGACATTTGTTTTTAAATACAGTATTGGAGTAAATGTACTTGGTTACATTCCACCACTGAATACATTATACTGTTTCCTGTTTCTTTTCATTCTTTTTTTTACTGTGGCCAGAAAATACGCCAAAAAACTGTTTTCAAGTTTCAAAACTACACCTGCTTAATACTAAAGAAGAGTGAGAACGTAAACTGAGCGAAGATAACCCGGACATGGACACAGAATCACTATTAGATGAGCTTTCTCATATTGTCAAGCTGCTGTTGAGACCTCTGACAGTCCACAGTGTTACTGGATGACATTTAGTTGCTCCCTCTGCCATTTAATGTACGCTAACAAAACGTATCCCCACGTGAGAGTCACAACTGACTACATTCAGTTAATATTGAGGTTTGCACTGATATGCTTTTTAGTAAAGATCAAGGAGCAGCTAACAGAGCTATTAGCATAGCAGAATTTTATTAATAATCTGCACTTGGATTGTAGAGTTCAGGTGACCCATTATGATCTATTTAAATGCTGCTTTTGAACCTTTTCTTCTCTGCTGAAGATTGAATTCTGTAAATTCCTGCGAGTGCTATTAAACTTCAAACGGCTTTAAAATAGTTGAATGTAAAGATATTAGATATTGAGCTGAAATATTAACTCAAGGCTACAGTTATTAGCTCTCAGACGCTAATGTTTGATGAACACGAAGCTGATGAAGTGTAAAAAAAAGAAAAGTTCATTCACATTATAAATACAGCAGTAGTTGTTAAGCACATTAAGACTGATCAGCTCAAGGATGTATTTCCATAACTATTTGCCAAATAGCCCCATTAGTGTGAAGGAATGCACGCTCCCTGTCCCTGTAGGCTGTCATGGTGGTCTCAGTCCAGCCCACCGCTCCTCTGCTGTCCCCTCACCCTTCTCCTCATCCATCTCACCCCCTCCCACCAGGAACCGGTCTATTACAGCTGTTCTAACACCTGTTCATGAGTCCCGCCCGGGGACCTGTAAATCCAAGGTCACCGCCTCAGAGGCTTTTTAACCTCCACTTGAAAGGAAGGCCTCCATCTTCTCCGCCGGTACTTGCACAAGAGAAGATTTATATGGAATAAATACAATAAGGACCGGTTAGTTAGCATGAGAAGTGACAGCCACCGTAACTGATAGAAGAAAAGAGCTCCACTTACAGAAAGTAATCAATGGAAAAACACTTCACACTCTGGGAAGTGCAGCAGACGTTGGAGTCGTGTTTGTGTCCCTCTGGTGAATATATGAATCTTCTTCCAGTTTCTTCCATACGGTCCAGTTTCAAAACACCAGATCTCAGCTGGACACACGAGGATCTTTACCTTTTAGATATTATAAACAACATCATTTCTGTACTTTGTTCATATTTTTTTCATCCTACATGTCCGCAGTTTTGATTTAGTCCAGCCCGTTGCTCATTTCTCTGAGCAAACACAGATTCTCTGAACAAACAAATATTGAGCTTTTCATTATTAAAAAAGTCATCACCAGTCACCACAGTTTGGTGCAACAATTGACCGAGAGTTAATAACTTATTTATCCCATATAAATATTTTTCTGCTCAGCCTGCTGCCTTCTTTCATATCAAGGAAGCAAATCCATAACTGCTTCCAGTCCCATGTCCTCCACTATAGCTAACTTTAACACCCTGAAAGTATCTTATAGCACTGATTCACACATGGAAGTATTTCCCGAAACCCATTCACCCCATATTCAATATATGCTAAAAGATACATGTTGCTCATATCAAAAACATGCATATTGATATTATGCTCAGACCTATTCTGAAAAATGATGTATGTGATATATTCAGTGGTGGTGAAATGTAGGTTAAAGCATCAGCCTGTAGTGTCTGGTAAAGTATACATACACTGGGATGCATTAGTGTGGCAGACGCAGCGATAACCGCTCACACATTGAAAGCGCCATTCGCATCCGAATACGTGACATTCTGTTCACGTTCTCGGATCAGAAGGCAGAAAAAGCAGCACAGGCTGCTGTTTGATTCCTGTTTAATGCGCCGTGTTTGAGTCCCTCCGCCGCGCTGCCTCAGCTGGGCTTCCTCACGTCCGGGGTCGGCCAGTCGAACGCTGCCAGAGGTCGACATGTGGCTCGTAATGCGGTTGATGCCAACTGCTCGCAGTCATTTAGCGGCTTTCAGTGGATTCTGTGGCATGAGTTCCTCCTCATGTTGTGTTATGTGAACAGATTGATCTGCAGTGTACGAATCGCTGAATAACATGAGTGTGAATCTGCTTATCAAGTGTATGATGAGTTTAGTGAGGGTGCTACTTTTAGCATGTTCTACCATCTGCTGGGAACTTATAGGAGCAGCTTTGCTTGAACTTTTTGCATCATTTCAGACACTTTTATTCACCTACAGACTTTAGTTGGTTTGTCAACAACAAAATCAGGTGCAACAACCTCGTCTAAAGTGCATCTTGTGTGTAACGGCGTCTCCGATTTATGCATTTAAAGGATAAATCTGCTGATAGTCTTATTGCCATCAAAAGTATTAATCCTACTAACAGGTATTTTGTAAATTCAGAGCCTGATATATGTTATTCTTCTGTGTCATAGAGCTCCATTGTTTTTATGTTCTGCTGCCGGAAATACCCACAGGAGGAACATGTGTATTAACCTGCAGCTTAAAATAGTCCCCAACAAATGCATTATTTGCTCCTGTTTGAGTAGCATTTGTTAAAAACTTCAGTGTCCAGCTGTTTTAGGAAACTATTAACCCTTTTTTAAAAGTGAAACAATATACTTTTGACTTGTTTTTAAAGAATTATGTCTTCAGTAGGAAGCAGTGGGCTTGTGCCACAGACAGTAGGCAAGTCAGAAAGTATTTAGAGACTAACACATTGTTGTTTTTGTTCTTTTCATGACATTTGTTGACATTAAGAAAAGCAAAGAGTAACAGTAACAAGAGGCTGGCCTCATGCTTTAAGAGAAGGTTGCTCAAAAGCAGGAGAAGATACGTGTGATTGTGTGCATGTTGCTGGATTCAGAATAGTTTATTTTTAACTTGTATTTATGCAAGGTACGTTGACTGAGCATACATGCTCTTTCACAGCAACGTGCTGTTAACAGTTACAGAGGAATAACAGAAATAAAATAACAAGATCAAGAAGAATAACAAGGTCAAGTCACTAATAGAACAAAATAACAGATTAGGAAGGTACAGGCTAAACAGAGGGCGGATACAGAAAGTTTTCTGTCTTTTTTAGATGCTAATTATTTCTTTAGACGGCTGCTACCGCTGCAGTAGTCTATTCCTGAAACATCGGAAACCAGCTCTGGAGTGGGTGAAATATGAGCCACAGCAGCAAAGATGAGATATAAGGCGGCAATTTCCCAACAAGGGTGTTGTAGATAAATAAATTCCAGTGGTTATTACATCTCACACAGATGCAGTGTGGTTGTCCTCCTCTTAGCACACGTCTTGAAAAAAGAAACATGCTGGTCTGAAAGAAAATATAATGAACATGTTTTTCAAAATAAATTTTCAATGGCTCCCAACAAAGTCTGTAGCTAAGAATAAAATTGTTGTGGCACCAAAGACCTTCCAGTGACCCACTAATGCACCGTGGTGACTTCACTCCTTTGAGAAGACATTTACAAGCGTGCATTAGGCTGCAGTTACCTTGAGATTTAAGGGGGACATTAGCCATATCACTGACATGCACATTTCCTTGTCTGTGCTTTTCTTTTCAACTTAATCAGGTGATCATATTTGTAACAATCCAGCAAATGATATATTATTATGAAACTGTCAGAAATAATTGTACATGTTATGTAAATGTGTTCAATATTGATGCGCTAACTCTACTTACAATCACATCTAGTTTGCACTGACAGAAAACCTGATGCTTAATTACGGATAAATATTGTATTTGCATGCTGACTGAAAAGAGCATATTTATTACATCTTTTTAAGTGAATATTTACTTTAAATAAACATGCAAAGGAGGACACATCTTCCTTTTAGGCTGCGTACAACCTCCACCAATCAGAGGGCAGGGCAGTAGCCTGTCAGGCAAAACCTGGGGCAAAGAGTAAAAGGTTAATGCTATATCGGTGTATGAACATTTTAGGCAGCTGGACGGTAAGAGGACATCGTTTAGAGAGATTTGAATGAGTAAATCAGAAACTGTAAAAGTGGAAACGATGCCCAGTTAATCCGACTGTAATTAAAGTAAATTAAAGTTTGGATTCAAATTGCCTCCTCACACACCATGGACTCACTGGAAGGTATGCAGCACGTAATTCCTCATTACTGTTTTGATTTTATCTCCTTGATATCAGCCTCATTGTTTACTGTGTCAGAGCTGACTTTAGTTACTGCTAATGCACACTGGACATTTCCTACAACCAGTTCAAGTCAATCTTACATTCATTTTACAATGTGAGGGCAACCAGAACAGTTTCCTGAATCAGGTTACTTCCAAAACATGAGATTTCCTCAGTGTATGTGAACGTGGCGCCTGTTGCATTCAATGTATAATGCAGAGAAGAGGCTGATAGAGGCTGCCAGTCATCTCAGCGGTGGCCTTGTTGATTTACGGTGATTACACTAATGTTCATAATGAGAACTAATGCGCTAATGATAGGTTGATATAAAAACGCCACACCTCTAATATCACAGCAGAGACCTGGAACTAATCAATGACAGCGAGCCGTTGTTTCATGGTCGGACGCTGTGTCCCCACATAAAGCATTTAAAATCAGCTCGGTATCAACACATTTAAATTGTTTAAATGGAAATCAATTTTAAGCGATTAGCTCAATATCTGAACAATAAACAAGATCACTTGAAAGTAAAGCGGCCACACAGAGACAATATGAGGGCAATTTCACACCCGGCTTCTTTGGTAATTAATGGATAATAGAAGAGGCTGTTAAAGAGCAACATTCATCACTATATCCATAATTTCATTCTCTTGAGGTGGAAAAATAAGTCTTTTATTTCAGGTCACCATTATCTCACTGCTCATCTAATGTGCTCGTATTTCATGTCTTTGTCCGAGCGAAGAGAGCAGATCGCCGATGGCAGGTTTGGGCAGTTGATGCTCTGGGTGTTTGCACTTTTCTTCATTTCTCATGACACTCTGACGCCATGAAGGATGCCTTTCTTTCTCTGTTTTCCTTCACGTGGAGTGTGGCGTGTAGGATCTATAGGCGCCGTACTGACATATTGTGACCAGGTGTGACAGAGAAAGGCAGTTCATCTGTCGGCACAGAGGCCGCCCTGTGGGTCAGAGAGCAGCCGCTAGGCAAATAAACGGCGTAATGTAATACAGTGCAGGCCTCTAACAATGGGGCCCTCCATTCCTGAAGCTGGGTGTGCCTCTACCACAGACGACGGCAAATATTCCAACTATGAGCTTTGTTAAAGTTAGAATCCTTAAGAGTTTCAGGAAATCAAACCCCATATTTGATACTACTTATGGTTGGCATTTTATACTGTGTAAAGCAGTTGTCATTGTTAGTGGTGGAGTCCGCCATTCCCGCCCTGGATTCATATTGCCTTAGGAAACGACACAGGAAACTGTTTTTAATTATATTTCATCAAAATCAGCTTCCCTATGTCCAACATTTCCTACAGCTGCTGCTTCATATTAAAAGCATTCAAATGGCAAAGCGCAGGGTGGCTTTTATTGTGAAGCAGTCACAGGATGTATTTGTCAAAATCAGAATCAGGTTTATTGCCAAGTAGGTTTTCACATATAAGGAATTTGCTTTTGTAAATTGGTGCATAACAATAAACACAGTAAGAGAAAATAAAAAAATCTGTGAAAGACAAGAAACACAACTTAACATTTTACAATGAAAATATGACAGAATATTAGAAAATATAACTACCATATGTCTGTTGTCTAAATGAGAGAGCTGTTCAGTTGACAGGTGTATTTCTGACAAAGTAGCTGCTTGCTGAGTGTTTGCTGTGGTATTAAACTGTACCTGCTCTCACCAAATCAACCAGAACTTAAATCTGAAGGATTACAACTTTAAGCTTCGCGGACCAAATCGTCAATTTGTCTAATTTTCATTTGACAACTAAATGCATAATTGTCACGCTAGTTTTCGTGATGATACATTGATGTTTCATCACATCGCTGTGCGTTTTAAACATTCAGGCATCACTCGCTCTGTATTTTCCTGGGCTGACGATATCCAGCTTGAAAAAAATGAGTCATTGTGTATTCTACTGTGCATAGGCAGAGAGGAAAAGTGCTTATTCTTCAGGGCTGAGTGGGTTTCACAAATTGAGGAATCCCTCTCCCTCTGCAAAGCTGCAGGAGCTGCAGGAGCTGTGCGCTGGTTTGAAAGGGTACAGAAAATTGTACAGCGGTGGGATGTTATTTCTCTTTTTCGAGGAAGTGATTGCTTATTGAATACCTGTCTTACTATGATTTTGGCTGCACATGAACGTCTGCTCATGCGTTTTTTTTGTGACCATATGCTGCAAGCGTTAACCTCATGATAAATGATTATTAGAAAGCATTCATTTCCTGTTCTTAACAACCTACATTTTCCACAAAATGTCTTTAATGTCGCTGCTTTTTTAAAGCTGTGACTACTTTCCCATTGTATCTGCTCCGTTATCCCACACTCACTGTGTGAATGTGAGATAATGGGATAACTTCACACATCTGCCATCCGTGCTATTCTCATTTTTCATTATATTAGAGTTAAAATACTTACCTACTTCGCCATCCATCATCTTTCCTAATCTCATACAGTCTGACCCACTTCTCAGTAAGAGTGATGGAGAAGAAAAAAAAGGAGAAAAGTGAGTCAGACTTATTTTCTCGTAAGTTGATAAAAGCTCATAAAAAAAAACGTCATCCTGTCAGTAAACAGGGTGATGCAGTTTTAGCTGTAAGGTAAGCACATTTTACCCATTCATCTACTGATGATAATGTCACCCTCGTGTCCTTTTCAGTGTCTCTCTAATGAACACGTCAAGGCAGAGCAGAAAAGGTTCCTGCTGTCATTTTGTCCTCTGCAATGCCATTCACTTCTTCTTCACTGTCTGTCCATCTCAGAGACACCGAGGTTTGAAACATAAAAAATTGTTGGCTTAAAAGATGAGGCGGGCTCATTCAGTCACTGGAACAGGGTGCGGCCATTTTCCTTATCTGTCTCCCAGCACCTTCAGGCGGACAGCAGGGGCATGCTGACACAAACAACCTTCCTCGCAATCCTCCAAACACACACCTCTTCATCTTGCACAAAAGACACATGCTGGAAAATCTTGTAGGCTGTTGCTGCGTGCTGCAGTAATTACATGAGGCTGGATTCATTATTGTATAATGGTTTAATGTCCCTCGATACCTGCCACAGGATCCCACTCGCTCATAGCAGCTCAGTGCTGCAAAGAATATCGATTAAAGCGCTGATTGAGGAATAACTCGAGTATCTTTTGAAAGGAAGATGTGAAACCACATTTTCTGAGCTAAGTCACTCAGACTCTGGGGGTCTCTCTCAGTTTGCATTCTTGTGTCTGTGACATTTAATGGCTGAAGCCTCATGAGCATGGTCATTTCAAGGTCAAAAGACATCTAGGTTAAAGCAGGCTAAATGTGGTTTTAGACTTATATAACTGTAGTTTCAATAGCATTCTAATGATTTAATTTCAACTACTTACAACAATGTACTTACAACTACATTGAATGCACTTACAATTAACTTGATACCAATCTACAGTCGTTTAAATGCCATTAAAAGAATTACATGTAGTATTACTTCACAATGAAATAATTAAAAGACAGAAGGCAGATTGACATTTTAAAGTGACTGTTAATCGAGGATGCTACCTTTCTAGTATGCATTACTTTGGTTATTTGCAGGTCAAATGATGTCTAGGTTTTAACCCCAGTTTTTATAAACTCATGCTGTTGAGATTCCAAACTTTCCAAAGCTACCAGAAATGTACATACACATACAATACAAAAAAAGAATTTGAGCAATTCACTCAGTGTAAACATTTAGCTTCAATAAAGAGCTGAAATTTAATGTATATGATAATGTCAGACGGTGTAAAATAACATTATTTTACAAACATTAAAGTTACTTGAGGGAAGAAAGAGTCTTACAACGAAATGTTAAAAGTAAATCTGGGCTTTATTTGGCTGAAACGTGAAACTTTTTACTTAATTTTTTTGTAATTCAAGTGTTTTATTATTTATTCACGTTTTCTGCGGGTACCACCATAACTAATGACATCCAGCAGTGCTTATTAGCGAACGTTAGCATGTTAACACGCTAAGATGGTGAACGTTTTGGCATGAAGCTTACTGGATGAGCTGTAAAGGTGTGTTCAGCAAAGCATTTTCTCCTTGCTTTATTTGTGCATTGTTCTCTGCAGTCATTGTATATTTTCCCCAACACTCAAGCTACACCTAACAGACATTAGCTGAAGCTAATGTAAGTTAGTTAGCCATTAGCTCAGTGTGTGTTAGTTGTTATTTTCCTCCAGTTTCTTTCCTTTTCCTCTTGTCTCTTTGCATTGACTTTAGTTGTGATCATTCCGGCTACAAACAGCACTGTATTGTATGTGTATGTATGAGCAGCTACAAAAGTTGCATCTGCACTTGTCTAACAGTCTCTAAACCAAACATAGAGTCTATCTCAAGCTGTAAACATGCTCCTCTGTTAGTTTCCTCCAAGACTATTTGGAAAGAATATATCCAACAAGGACACCAGTATCAGCATTGTATTGTTGGATTTGCTGTTCACCTTGGGTCTTCAAAAGTGTTACTGGCTATTCTTTTGTCCTCCATAATCCATTGACAAAGTTTCTGAAGGCCGATGTACAACACAAAATACAAAGTAAAAGCAAGGACGGGCGCTGGATAAAGATCTCAGCAGTTGGCTTGCCAACTGAGAATGCATCACATGGCGACTTGGCCGGCAGCGGCGAATGGGAAAAAGGAAGGAGAGCCAAAGATTCACTTAAAGAGGGACCCATTACGCCCAAACAACTATGTACTCCATTTTACAGACCCAAAAGGACTAGCAAATATAACAGCAGCATGACTGAAGTGATTATACAACATCAAACACAGCACCAATGTGAAACTGTAAGATGCTTGTTCTTGGCATGTTCTCGAGAGGACACAAACATTGACTGAGGACTCTCGAGTTAAATAACCTCCAACTTGCTGTTATTAAGTTTCTGGTCATGTCTAAGGTGAGCGGCCTCCGTTTATGTCTCGGTGTGGACGTTTGATCGTGCCGTCGTTATGTGTTCGGATCCTAATTAAAGCCTATTGAATGTGTTGCGTTTCCAACAAGGCGCATGTGTGAGCGCTCAAGTGTGCGACACCTCTTCAGAGGGGTCCAACACCCACAGGCAGATGTTCCTCATTAATAATTATTACCCATCAGCCTGACATGTGAGAGCTGAGGATACTCGAGCCTCCCTCTCTCAGCTCCTCGACTACTTGTGGCTTCAGTGGCTGAGTAGCGAGCTGAAGTTATCCGTGTTGAACATCCACTTTACGCTGAATTCCTGCTGCAGTAAAGACGGACATTACACCGGAGACTCTGCCTGTACAGCAGTGCTGCTGAGAGATAATGCAGACCCGCTAATTGAGTGTTTTGGACGGAGCCCCGGAGGCTAATGGAAGTTTTGGGGTAATAAGGCGGTGAATTGAACAGGCTGCTCTTACTTCTCACCTCACTGTTTCCAGAAAAAAAAAAAAAGAAAAGACAGGGCAGCTGTTTGGAGACAAATAGCAGCTACTGTTTGCAGCGGGAACTTCACAAAAGGGTCTAATAGCTGTTGGTATTTTAACTGAGGGATCAAGAGGGATATGATTCTCTGGCTTCATACACAGCCAGTTTATCATCATTCATTTGGTGTAAGAAGGAACTTCCGTCTTCTGTCTTTATGGCTTTTTATTCAGCTAAGTCCTTATTATTATCACAAGGTTACTGTAAGACCTAAAGGAGGTATCATGGAGATTGTCCAGATATTGTTTTATTTTAGAGTGATTAACTGGACACTAATTCCTCACATGTAGAAGCTTGACTATGACTTGTTTCTGCTGGTTTATTTTTGTTTTCTTTTTTCAAAATCTTGTTGTTTGTTGATGACTTTTGAGTGTTTTGACTGGCCACGATTACGATGCCAATTTAGAAAAAGACAGACTATGACCAAGGACGAGAGTGAGTGAAGGAACTGGCTTCAGTTTGGTAGATTTTCAAAGGGTTAGAATAAATAAAAATAGTTGTTTCTTCTCCTGCCTGAGCTTCGTCAGAAGACTCTTCTCTCTCACCTGTCTGCGTGCTTGACGCTGCAGATATTAATGTAATATGTAAATCATTTTACCCATAAAGGTTACATACTGGAGGTTACAGTGAATATATTGTACAAGGGAGCGTTAAAAGTGGTAATCTTTTTTAACAACGCTAGTAGCATGGCTGTGTGAAGCAATGTCTGTCTGTCTGTTGGTTGGTCCACCACTTTGGTCCAGATTGATATATCTCAACAGCTATTGCATGGATTGCCATTAAATTGGGTACCGATGTCCATGACGCCCACACATTTATGTCCCCCTCAGGATAAATTGTAATAATTTTGTTGACATTTCAGATCAGGTTAAAATTTCAATTTGTCCCAATTTGGTTTATGACCAAATACCTGCAAAACTGACATCAACCTCAGCCACACTTTGTGTTTAGTGCTAATGTTAGCAAACATGATAAAATCATCATAAAATCAGCACGTTAGCGTTGTCATTACTAACAAGTTAGAATTGTCAATGGTGTTAGCATTTAGCTCAAAGCACCACCGTACCTATGTATGTACTATGTCTCACAGAGTCGCTCGCATAGCTGTAGACTTATTAAATGTATATATTCTACTGTACAGGTGTATTTTGTTGTTATCAGTGCTTATTTACTTTGCCTACACACCTTTCTCTACATTATATAAGCTGCTGCTTCCATATAGTGCACACTGGTACACAGATTTGTCCTTACAAAATGTACTTTTGATGTGATTTGTTGCTGTGTTTTACTAAACAGCAGGACCAGTAATTTACGGTGCTACTGTAATTGTGTGGCATCTCTAAAAAAGGGAACAAAAATAAGCCCTCAACTGAAATATGGATGGTGCAGCACTATTTAAGCACATTTGATACAGTGGATAATCAAGACCACACATAGGAAAGTTATTTATTATAGACTGCTGCAGTCTGCAGTAGTGCCTCTGCAGATCTTCACAGAAGAGCCATTAAAGTCCCTAAAAGAGCCATTAAAGAGAGTAAAGTGGCATCCATTTAGAAGTCCTGTGAGTTGCAGGAAAGATGATGACAATAGAACGAGAGAGTTAGTTTGTATAATCTCCTGCTCCATTTGCACAGACTGGAAATATCTGGAAAAACTAAGATGATGAGACAAAATGAAGCCACGGTTCAGAAACCTCCTCCTTAGACTAACTTAGATTATTCTCCCCCAGTTTCATAATAGTTGTTAATGAACAGACTTATTCTAGGATCCCTCGGACGTCTGCAAATGAGCCGTCGCAGCTTTTTTTTCGGAAGATGCACTGGGCTTTTCTGGTGTTGTTTCATTGTGTTTGCTCACAGTCATCAGTCCAGGATTGGACAGCTGCAGCAGACAGGGGTTTTTGTGGGACACCGTAATGGCCAGAAAGAATGAATCATGATGGTTTCTGCAGCACCAGTACCATCAGACACGATACAGAAACAGTGCAGAGACAAGCACTTTATTTTCCTAAACAGGGATTTCATAATAATTTGCAGCTGCTTGCATCATGGGACCTTCATTCCACATCTTTACTTAGAAACTTCCTCCTGGGAGGACTTGAGGTGAACGAACCACCTTCGACGTTTGACCCCTGGCTGGACCTGATACTCCACATGTGGACACATGAAGAAGAAAATAGAGATGTAGCCCACTAGATCTAAACTTTTTGAAATAAATTTTTTTTTTTTTTTTTCATGGGCTGATAATTTGTAATTCAAAACTAAATATTTAAATGACTTATTCTGTACTCCACTGTTGAAGGATCCTGGGGTAAAACAGATGGTATCATGCTGCTGCTGCCTTGTGTTCCCTTTTAAGCACCTGCCTCCAGAGATACAGTATTTTGTGGTGTAGTGGCTGGTTAGAAACTGTGCATTACCAAAGTTTTAATTATTTCATCGATAAAGTTACAGTAATTGCTTGACAACTAAACTTTTAAAAGACATTTAAAGCTGCATTGATCAGTTTTTGGCCACTAGGGGGCAGAACGCACACACGCACGCCCTGATACTGTGAGTGATACTGTGAGTCTGCAGAAGAAGTGACAAGCTTCATAGCAACGCTGGCTAACGATACCATCCCTACGGTGACTGGTACCAGAAACAATGGGCTGATGGATCCATCTGCGCTGCTTTGAGAAGGCGTTATTAGGGTTAGGGGTCAAAGTTGCCAAGCAGACTCTATTCTGTGTTTTAGTGTGCCTTAAAAACAAAAACAATTAGCTAAAAGAGGCTGAAAAGCTCTGTAGAGCTGCAGAGATTCATGCCAACTCTCTATGGGGTTGTCACCATGAGCTGTCCCTTTCACATTTACATGAAATTATTGATTAATGGAGCTTTAACGGTATTAGTTATTTGTGATTAACCGGATTTAAAGTTAATGGGTGATATTTTCAGCATTTTCTTTTTTCACATTTTAGTAGATCTCATCTCTGCTAATTTATACCTTGGTGATGTGAGCATACCATGTGAGTATTGTGTGATATTTTCAGTAGCGGTTCAGGGCAGTACAATGGCTGGAACATCAGTAGTGCTGTGCTGACGTCTGGTGCTTCAAAATGAATGAATCATTGTGTAGCATTTGTAGCGAGGCACTTTGTGGCACTCCTTGGGGTTTTTTTTCAGCCCTGCTTTTGTAAGTGGTGCCATGTTTCTGGGATTTATTCAGGACAAACAGTGTGTTACATTACTATGAGTTCAATGTAAAAAAAGATAGAATAGAAGATGGATCCAGGGTCCCCTTGTCACCAACCCTCCCTCTCTTCCCCCCATGGTGCCAGTAGAAAGGACTAGAAAAAACACATTTGGATATATTTTTACCATTTTGTTTCATTCCTGTTTGGCTCATCGCCGGCTCACAGGTCGACCGGCCCAGCGGGTAAACTCTCAGTACTCCAGATGGTCACTCAGCCTCTGATTGCAACCCAGCCAGGTGATTATAAAAGTGTGACTTTGGATTATTAAACCAACGAGCGGAGAAGCTGAATCTTAAAACTGCACTGTCGCCGTCAACGGATCCCCCGTCTATTCAAACACAGTCGTTTATCAATGGTTTTCCTTCACGTGTCTAATTATTATATTAAATGTGTCTACTGATGATTAATTTCCACTTGAGCAGCGCTGGTGAAAGTTTCTGCTGTGTTGATGATGACATGTCCTGTAATTGACTGTGATTAATAGTTGCCTTGGAATTGCTAATGTGCCCCAAAGGCAGAGCTGTGAGTCGGTCGTATTACCAAGCGATGATTAAATGTCCTCAGTTCGGCCCCCGGGGAGCATTAGGCCATGACAGTGTGTCAGAGGACAGCGGAGGAATCTTCCATCTTGGTCCTCCATTAGGGAACACAACAGTTGTCTCGTCGTTGATAATCTCGGGTCACGTGTGATAAGAAGTTGGCTCACCTCACTTTGTCCGCTTGAATTACAGACTTGTTTGCTTGATTATTTAAATTAGGGGCAATGTGCTCTAAAAACACTTAAATCACGACTGGTCGAGTATCTGTTCAATTATCCACATTTTCATTTTCATTTAAATCTTTCAAAACATGCCTGGTTTAACACCCTAAAGGCCTAAAGTCAGTTATCTGGGTGTGATCTTTGCACACGACGAGTCAAAACAGACTTGTAGGACAACATATTTTAATGTGTTCAATTTAAAATTGATGACCACGTTCCAGGCTTAAAGTGGGGTTACATCCCTATTAACCTAAAGCGGCTAGAAGTCTTATTTGTACACTCTGGGCCGATCAGATGGCCAGGCCACTGGGAGTTCACCCGGTGCTCCCGATGTTCAGTCCGGGTCAGTATTTGTACATTACTAGAATTACCTGTTGACCTTATCTGAGAGAAGCTACCCCTCACGCCTTAGCCTCGTTTGTCCCATTTGGGCTGGATAATTAAAGTGTTTTACTGAAAGTTAACGATCAAATTCAAATAATTATGTCCAGATGCAGAAACAGAGACATAACACAACATTTAAATATGCTGAGACTGTTGAAAGCCGTGCATCTCATCCATCTCATTATCCTTAAAAACTCTATGATGAATTCACGATGATGGGTTCAGGCTTTTCTCCTTCCCAGACGGGCCTCCATGCTGAGTAGCTTCAGGAGATGAGGCTCCTTGAATTTGCACCCAAATACTATCAGCTCCCGTTAGTAATTTCCACCGCTTCCTCTCTAATTCTGCACCACACTGATGATGATGAAAGTCGGCAAAAAACAAAAAAACTAATCGGAAGAGATAAATTATTACAAATCAGAGGAGTAAAACTTGTTCTGTGCAAATAAGGATCTTAACAGCAGGTTCGCGCTACATCCAACTTAATAAAAATGACAGAAACTATGAGCTGTAGACTGAACTAATGGCACGCTACAGTTCATGACTTCTGGGTGTTAAAGTCTTGGTAAGAATTCAAACTTTGTGACATCAGTGTAAATAGTTTCCTCACGCAGCATTGCAGGGCCCATTAAACTGATGCAGAGTTTGCACCAACATATTCACATTAACGTGAAATATGCCAATTTATTTATTATTTATTAGTAGAATCCAGGCAACAGTCTTGGTAACTGCATTTAAAATACATGATGAGAAAATAAAACCTTTTAGAATACATTAATGTGGTCTTACTGACATTTTGTAATATTGGCATTATTGTGTCCCTTAAATACAAAGCATATTATTGGACTCATAGTTAATTTAAAAATCCTTTTGGGGTTTATGCTCATGTATTGCAATAAGAACTTATCACAGTTAAATTACTCTCCTTCAAAGTAAACACACTCTTCCAAGTACAATAAATCAAATCACATTCCCTGCGGCGTCTTGTTATAAAAGAGAACATAATTACATTGTGCTTTATTGTACCTGTTGCAGAGGAACACATTTACAGATCAAGCGAAGATGAAGTGAAGTATGTTATAAAATACAGAGAAACCTTAACCCGGCCCGGAGACAAACCACCATTAAACCATTAAAGCTTGAAGTTTTTCACTCATGTTTTTGTGGAGTCATAGGTGAACAGATTTGATCTCTAATGACTTGTTAGTTGGAAATAAACATCAAACCCAAAACATACATGAGGTCTTATGCACTGGCTGTAATGTAGTAGAGAAAGACAGGGTAACTGCAGGTTTTGCAGCTGCTGTATGACAGATTTTAAAGTGTTGACATCTCATTATAGAGTTTTTGTCCGGTGCTGTTTCACCGGTTTTTTTTTTTCTCAGGGAATAGGGAACAAAGTTTCACTCTGTAATGAGTCCTTCCAAGAGGGAAGGACTTGGCTGGGAGGAAGAAAGACACTAAGCTGTCCCCTGTGATTAATTCAAATGAGATGAAGCATGAACCCCATAGGAGTGTTGCTTAGATAATTACAGCAAAGGAGACGAGAGCAAATGTTGTCCTGCTGACAAAACCAAAGTCACAAGAACAATTAATGAAGGTAAAGGAAGGTTGATGATCGGCCGCTGGAGCTCAGAGGGAGAGCGGCAGTTTTAAACATTTGCATGGTGGCTGCTTCTAATGTTTGTTGTGGTAGAAAACTAGATGTGGTCTGTTATTTATGGATGTGGTGTGGTTATAGAGATCTGTTTCTGCTCACCCTGAGGGAGCGTCGTCAGTTCTTAGAGTTAGTGGTTCTCTGTTGTCTGTTTTATGCTTTGCTCATATTGTTTCCCGCCGAGCAGGAGGGGGTTTGTAATGTAAATGCATATTTCAGACGTCTTTGCTTTATCTCCTTAATCTTTATTTATGTCTCACTTCTTCTCTCATTATTCAGGCCAGTAGCACACTGCGTAAACTCACACTGAGTAGCAGGGGGACTTCCTGAGTACCTGGACTGGAAAGGTTTTCTGTGCTGAATGAATCCAGCCTGATTAAGGTTTCAAGCTAAATGCTACTGAGTACCAGAGTCTGCAAAGCTGCACAGTGCAGCACGTCCCAGATCACATTCATACCTGCAGCGAGTAATGATTGTTACACTTAATGATCAATGCACAGATTTATTTTTGTCGCAGTGAACAGTGAAAATGCACATGACATGTTCCCGGAGCACAACGTGACACCTTCAGTTGCTTCTTTTGTCTGATCAGCAGTTCAAAACCCAAAGGTGTTCAATTATATTGAACACAGAAAATCAATAAATCTGTAGATTCACGCTGAGAAGTTGGAAAGAGGCAGTGTTGTTGTTTTTTTTTTTACTCAATGACTTAAACAGTTAATCAGTTAAGAAGAAACTGTTGTTTTAGCACTAATGTTCCTGCAGTTTTGAAAAGTAATACAACATTTTGTGTCACAAAACGAGTAAAGTCAACAAAATACAACAAAATACAAGAGACATGTTTCATTTTTTCTCATTTAACGCCCCTAAAACCTTCGAGTCTCTATAAGATTGAATGTTCATATTCGTAACTAATAACTGAAAGTTTTAAAACAAACATCTTAAGTTATTATTTGTTAAATATTCAACACTCAAAAGCTCAGCTAGTCTGCTTCATCAGGACTGTGTGGATGAGACAGTGTCCAAACAACCCTCCAACTGTCATCAGTTTTTGATTAAAATGTTACCAAACTCTGACAAAACAAAAAAATACATGTTTCTATTGTAAAATAACCTGAACTGTTCCAACTTTGGCAGAAAACGTTCATGTAGGACCCGTCACTCAAAGGTTTTCAGGGCTGAACAAAACATAACCAGTGGCTGTAGGTCACATCCTCCTCAGTCTGCTGCATCTGACTGCACCAAGTGACCATACCTAATCATGTCTGTGTAACATGTCATACCTGGAGATGGGAGCCACACGTCTTCACATCAGTTCAACACATTCGTGGAGAGAGGGCACGGTTGTTTTCAGTTATTTATGGACGTATTAATTCTTTCTAGATAACTGTCTATGAGGCTCCCTGGAGCCAGAGCGCAAACGTTGTTTACGTCTGACTGGCTGTGAACTCTGTCAGAGGCCTTCAGTCTGACAGATGGAGAACCTTGGGCGCAGACTCACCGTGTCGTTCTGTCTAAGGAACGAGGTTTCAAGACAGGCCAACTTTCCTCAGACTGGATATTTTTGGAACAAACAATCAAACAAGATCAGAGAGAGAATGTGTGTTGTGCTGCGCCGTGTTTACTGTTGCGCTGCTTTCTCCGAGCGTCAGACTTTCACACATCTTGTTTTATTCACATATTACTCATATATCCTGTAAGAGTGAACTCACAGGAATCAGGCGGCTGTGTTTTCTGTCTAAAAAGTCCATGTTCCTCTATAAAGCCTGAAACCTCCAGCGTTCCACCAAAGCGAGTAAATAATTAGATCAATACGGATATTCGTTTTTCTGATAAATCGACCCTGCAGGCTCACACTGCAGTATTTTCTCTCCCAGAGCAACATCTGAATGCATCTTAAGTGCATCACTAATGACCTCATCAATAAGCTGCTGTGAAGATGTCAAAATCCTAAATCACAGAATTATGACTCTGTAAGTGGCAGCGCTGAATATCTGCCTCTGTAGCACACAGGTATTGAATTTCTGACTTTGAAATTCATACCTCCTCCGGTGTTCAAAACTTTGTTGGATTGTAAAATTTCTTCTGACTTTCATTTGTTCTCTCCTGCAGCGTACAGACACAGCTTGAAATAGGTTCATACTAAAAGCAATGGGCCACATTTATCACCAGAAAATGTACTTTATTCTAAATGTTGGCTAGAATAAAGGTTTACTTAATCACTGGGGCGGGCTGAGAAAAATATAACTGGACACTTGTTTTTGTCATTTAATAAGACATTACATTCATTCTCTGGAGATTTACCTTAACTATTACCACTATATGTATAATCCTGAGCTTCTTGTCTCCTACAATATGATTAAAGGTTATTCCAGTTTATTGCACTTTGGATTTTATTCCTTTTCATATTTCTGGCCATCGTTAATGTTTTCTCTCGGCCGTGATAACATCTGGAAATGTGGTATTTTGGTTCCAGACCTCTGAATCATCGCCCAGCGTTTCAAACAGATGGTGTCGTGCCCACTGACAGCCGACACAGCCCACAGAGCTTCGTAGGCAGGATTAAGAATGGGGACATCACTTGCACATAGCTAGCTAGCAACATGCATGAAAAAAGGCAACTGAAAAGTGGCATCAAGCTCGGATGACACTGATGCAGTTGTATTCGTTGTTGTAAGTCCACATACAGAAATAACAACCTTTTAAGCAAAGCGTTTGACATATTGGGAATTATTTGCTCTCCGGTGGAGAGTTACATGAGAAGATTGATACTATTCTCATATCTGCCCATTAAATATGAAGTCAGAGATAGGAGTAGGTTAGCTCAGCTTAGCACAGAGACTGGAAACAGGGGGAAAGAGCTAGCCTGGCTGTGTCCAAAGTTAACAAAATCTGTTTACCAGCACCTCTAAAGCTCACTAATTAATAAGTTTTGTCTTGTCCATCATAGAAATTACAGTTCGCCATTTTACAGGCTATGTGCTAAGCTAAGGTAATCTGCTGCTGGCTGTAGTTGTATATTTAACTGACAGATATGAGACTGTGACAAATGCTTAACTTTATTGCTCCTAACGAATGCTGCTGCAGCTTCCACCTCACTCACAACTGATTGGTTTGTTTACAACCTGTCTAATCTCACGGCTGCTCATCTTTGGTCCCTTGAAATAGAAACAATGGTAAAAGTTATGAAAATAAGACTTTAAAAAATCTGAATAATCCTCTAATAAACTACAAAATGAATGCATCTGTCTGTCCTATACCAGCCTACAATCACAGGTCTAATGGTCGGAAGTTCACGAGGTTTAAAAATGCTTTCCATATTCATTTGACATCATGCACACACACATGCACACTGACACACATATTGTAGTTTCCCCACAACTCCCTCGATGGAAGAGATAAGAGCAAAAGGTAAAATTAGGATAGAATAAGAACTCAGAAATCTTGGTGATTTACTGACAGAGACACGACGTGCGTAAGATTTAATTTCAAGGAAGCAATTTCCCACTCAGCAAAGACTGTGTGGGCATATGTGTATGAGTAATGTACGGTGATTCAGAGGGAGTGCAAATGAGGGAGTGCGTCTCTGCTTCATCACAGTGCTGCGAGTACTCACATGTTGAAGGAATGGTGCAGAAAATGAACTTGTGCTCTGAGAGTAATGCGTAGGACTTTGATGTAATGACTACATCTTTCCTCAGTGTAGCACACGATGTTATTATTTCATCTTTAATGAATTCCTATTTGTGTCGTTCTTATTTTCATGCTCCCCGTGTCTTTATTGGTTGGTATGTTCTCACGTATAAAAATATCCTCCAGGTGATTTGGTATCCCGGGCCATGCACCACCTCCAGCCCCTGCACATCAAGAACCCCAGCAACGGGACTCCAGTCCACCAGAAGACCAACACCACAGTCCACTGGGAGCCCGAGGCCCTCTATACCCTGTGTTACTTCATGCACTGCCCACAGATGGAATGGGAGAACCCCAACGTTGAGCCCTCCAAAGTCACCTTACAGACTGAGAGGTGAGTCCAAGAGTGACCCTGGAAATGATGCTGCTTTCACACTGGAGGTTTAGTCCAAATATTTATTGAGTCCTATAAACAAGTGTGAAAGCAGACTAGAAGGGTGGGTGATCGAACTTGGAACTTGAACAAACCAACCCAGTGCGGAAAATTTGCAAATTTCCCCACTGAGGGATTAATAAAGGATTATCTAAAAAGGATAATTTTACCAGTTTGAGAATTTTATTTCAGGTATTTCTCAGAGAGCTGCTCAGAAATAATCTCATTGGTTGAGTTAAACCTCAGGTGGAGACGAAAGTCCCAATTCAGTTTATTGGATCCTCCAAAAAAGATTAAAACTGCTGATACGTTTAGGGGTTTAACTCAAAGTCAGCTCAATAATGTCTCAGTTTATCACCAGAAAGTTGCCTTCAAACAGCCAACAAGATGCAAATGCATGCAGTAAATGGACAAGTTCCACGATACCTAACTTTAGAGTACGAGTGGTGATATTTTACTGAACCAAATATTTCCATATATGTCAATATATTCAGGTTACTAACAGCAACAGACACTGGCATTTACAGCATGTCTGGCTGCCGTTATTGATACTGAAGGGGCTTTTTTTATCGGCCTGTCGCCACGTAATACTTCAAAAATTAAATATGACACGATCATGTGATATATTCGTACTCTACCAGTTGCTAAGGATCACCTGAACTATTTTAAACAGGAGTCATTTAGGAAACACAAAAGCAGCATTTGAAATGGCACGGGCCTCAGCAGACACTCATGAAGTATTAGCTCTCGAAATTTTGACAATTTTGACTTCCTTCTTCGCCGTTCAATTCTGTCAGTTAGCTAACTTCTACACTATGATATGTGGTCCTTTGCCTCCACTCATCAAGCTTTAAATCAGGCGGTAAGATGATTTCCATCTAAGTTAAAATCCAATCTCCCAAAGCGTCACTCTTCTGGCACACTGTCCACACTGTAAAAGCAGTGGGCACAAACTCCAAAAGCCCTCCGTCTTGATAGGTAGACACATATATCTTTTCAACCGTATTGCCTCTGTCAGTTAGTGGCACACCAGAGCTCGAATAATTCCAACCGTTGTAAAGGTTAGTGCAGACATTCCTACTTTCTTGCACAAGTTTTTTTCGCCCCACAAGCGATCCTATAAGATGCTGCGTGGGCTGGTCAGCGCTGACACTTCCCTAGGCATCGAGCAGATTGATGGGAACCGCGGGGACTTCACTCGGATGGACGGATGGACAGATATTCCAACATCTTTCCTCCACTCTGAGGAGATAAAACTCCATCCTGACGACCCTGGGGAGCACAAGGAATGTCAGGCGGAGTGACATGTCAGCAGGCTCTCGGGTCCCCGGAGAGGCAAATTCTCTATTTAGCATTCTGCGGAAAAGGTTGAAGACGAGTAGAAGGGGCCTGAATAACACAGCGGGATGAGAGGGAGGCAGAATGTGATTAAATGACATGAAATAATATTTGAGGGTTGTTTTGTGACGCTTCAGCTAAGCCGAAATACTATTGAAGGGAAGTGAATTACTGAAATGACTTTTACACCTGAGCTTTAAATATCTACCTGACGTCAAATTAGCCTTTAGAAGAAGTAAATTGGTCCATCGCTCCACATTTTCAGAACCTTGAGGAATTTAAAATAGTAACCGAGCTGCCGTAGATTATAGTTAATGATATTTTCAGTATTTTGGCCCGGACGTTTTGCTCCTAAGGAGGAATTTCCACCCTGGCAGCTCTGGGTGTTGGTTGTCGCTGTAGGCCTGCTGTCTGTATCGATGGATAACATTACCCTCAGTGTTTTCATTCCAGACTGGGCCTCCCTCTTTTTCAAACCCAGAACGGTATATATGTCTTTCGGGAAGCAGACATCAGTTAAAGCACGAGCTCTGTGAAAAGGGAGGAGGTCTGAATTGCCCCATTTGTCAGCCGACTGCTAAACAGCAGTGAAGACCTTGCTTTTCCTGGCAATTCCTGGCAGGCTGTGGGTGTAAAGACAAGGATAGCTTTGGTTGTGAAATGAGAAACTGATGCACACAAAATGTAGACTATTCAAACACAGTGTGTCAATATCTGAAAGCTGCTGTCTTGATTAAACATGTGCTTACAGCAAATTTACAGAAGGACCAGGCAGCTGCATACATGGTAAACATAGCAGTCCCAAAGGGGTTTCTCTCAGTTGGGTACGTGATTCTGTTTGAAATCATTTTTTGAGAAACTATGGTTGCCAGAGGGTCATGGAAGAGAAAAGCTCTTCAGGGACCTTCACTGATGGATTCATAATATGATTTAACTGACTATAACATGAAATTAGCCAATTTAATTCAGTGTTTTAAGGTTTTCTAACGTGAATTGGAGACTGCGTCATGGTTTTAAAAGCCTTAAAGGACTTTTATTACCTTCTAAACTGAGATCTGGAGTCCGATGTATTTATTATATATATCTACCGTAATTCATGTAAGTACATTTGTTGTTAAAAGTATCCTGAATAGTTGAGTTCATAAAAAGGGCATAGTCATGATGACTGAAGTACAGTAAATGGGGAAAGAAAATCAAGCTTAATATTTGCTTAATGAGAACCTTGTAAAAGTAATTTTTCAAGTGTGTCCTATCTACCAGTGACGATGAAAAAAAGCTCATATAAGCTATATCCCAAGACTGCTGTGTTTGTCATTAGTTCACTAATGTCGAGTAGAGAAAGGGAACTTCTTTTTTATGAGACTAAGAGGATAATTATTATGAATGAGTCGGATTTACTGAAGGCACACTGCCAGCAGATGGACTCATAGAAATCATTTAGACCCAGTCGGGGAAAACAATGAACTTTTTTCATTTCTGTTGCGTTGGGATACGGAATATCTTTCATAGTTAGCTGTGGCCAAATGAGACAAGAATACAGCCGATGAGACATTTAAACAACCAGATGTGGTAATAAATGTTTCTTTGACTTTTAAAAATATTCATAAATCAGAGAAGTAGGTCGCTGAGGGGAAAAGCAGACTAAATGGTGAACGACTGTAGCTGGCGTGCTAACGGCTAACACACTATCTAGTTTGGTGTTTGTTTTAGACTCAGTACAGTTTTTTAAAGCTGAACAGCTCCTTCTGAACGGATGTAAAGCGGTTAAAAGTCTGATGAATGACTGACTGCTGTTGCACTGTGGAGTAAAAGATGAATAGCAAACAACATAAAAGTGTGTATGTATGTGTGTGCGTGAGAGAGAGAGAGAGGTTAGGTGATTTCCAGGTGATTAGACACACACACACACACACACACACACACACACTAGTCCTGGACATAAATGATGAAATATGAACATGTCAGCCAGGCAGGACCCATTACTGATTTTGATTAAAGGCGGTAATAACAGCATTTAGGGAGGTTGCAACATCTAGATCTCTTTTCTGTGCAGGACTATCTGAGTTGTAAATCATGAATATTGATTTGGTGTTGCTGCCTTTTCAGTTATCCATAAGGGCATCTTTAATTAGAAAATGTGTGGCTATCAGTGTCGGACCAGAGTCTTTATTAAGTGATTTTTTTCATTCGAAAAGTGAATAGAGCGCACGGAGCTTCATGAGTCCCAGCAATGTGTTTTAAAAGATTGGGTGATATTATCGTTTTATCACCCTGAACGCTTCAAATCGTAAGTATTTCTTCATAACATTAAATTTGAGGCGACAATCAAAGTAAAAGAACATCTTAAAGTATTAGTTTAAAAGAGTTTAACACTCAAAAACTGAGCTAATCTTCATCAGGACTGTGTGGTTTTTATCAGATTTATTTGAGGGAGACCAAAGAACCCGCCAACTGCCAATCATATTCTGATGCAAATGTTTCTAAACCCTCATTGGTGCATGGTAATATATCACCTTTTTCCCAGTTGAGCTCCGCCCACCTTAAACCAGCGAGAAGAGCACAGAGAAATAAAGGAAAACTCTCATGTGACATAACAAAAATTGTCTTAACGTTGGTAGAAAACAAAGAAGTTTTCAGGGCCTTTAACTTGCAAACACACATTTGTTTCCCCCTGCAGGCCGTTCCTGGTGCTGCCTCCGCTGATGGAGTGGATCCGGGTGGCGGTCGCCCACACTGAGCATCGACGAAGCTTCTCCGTGGACAGCGATGACGTGAGGCAGGCCGCCAGGCTGCTGCTCCCCGGTGTGGACTGCGAACCGCGACAAATAAAGTACGGATACGAAACTTATAATAAAAGTTTCACTGCAACAAGCAAGCTGCTCTTGAGGCAGGAGTGCAGGAGTGAGGCCTTCTGGAAGTGTTTAATCATCCTAAACTTTTTCCCTTAAGCCCACTCTGAAATCCACACTGTCATAATAACAGAGAGAATATGAGTCAAAAGTCAATTCAGAAGAAAAAAAGGTTTCATAAATGTTCTTTTTCTAGGTTGTGGTTGGTGTGGATCTTTGGTGTAGTCGTGTATCATCCGTAAACTGCGACTTCCTGGCACTGATGGAGATCAGTCTCTGCATCAGGACGATAGCAGAACACATTGTAATGGGTCTGTCTCAGTAGGGACTGTCTGACAAGTCCACCACATCCAGACTGAAATATCTTTTACTCAGACCAGCAGGTTACAATTTGTGATTTTTGATTTTATCTCACCAACTATTGAATGGATTACAGTCAAAATTGTAATTTATCCAATTCTAAAGACATTCCCATCAGCCGCAGCTGTACTTTAATGCTAATTAGTTAGCATGCAAACACATCCAACCGAAGGTGGTGAACATATCTGCTAAACATCAGCATGTTAGCATTGTCATTGTTAGTATGTTAGCATGCTGACATTAGCATTTAGCTCAAAGCACAGCCTCGCAAGCATGACAGCGTGTTAAACTGCAGTGTCTAGTGTCTTATGGCTCAGGGATAAATCTTCTCTGTATGTTTCTGTCTCACTTTCAGTCCCCCCTCTCTCTTCTCACGTCACAGCAGTCACATGGCAGCTCAGTCAGGGATTTTGTGTTGGTGTCAGTGGGTTAAGTGTCTTATCACATTTCAAATACTTGCAGAGAAATAATAAATGAAAGGCTGAGAGGTGTGAATTGCCATCCCTTTACATATTTCAGTTATAATTGTCACGTAACATTGGACAAACATCATGAAAAAGTTCCTCTGTGACCCTGTGGAAGCATCAGCTGTGACAGCTGCTCGCCGCCTGGATTAAGAGGCTTTACGGGAGACATGAATGAGTAATAATGAGTCATAGCAAAAGCCTTACCTGGAGAAAAGCTACTTTAAGAAATGAAGAAAATACCAGAAGCAAGCGAGGAAAGATTATATGTTGACAAATGCAAACATTAATGAATTGACTTTGAATGCAAACAGCTGAATACTTGACATGAACTTATAAAGTTGCAGTTAATTATATAAAACCGAGAGTTTAAGTTGTGAAAAGCAGAGTCGTTTTCTGTTTCCTTCAGTGTGCAGTGGAGAAATCAAAACCCATTTCTGATATAAGCTCCCTCTTAATCACAGTAATGGATTTTCTGTTTCCATCTGCAGAGCGGAGGATTGTTTCTGTGCCACCAGAAAGCTGGACGCAGCCTCCACAGAGGCCAAGTTCCTGCAGGATCTGGGCTTCAGGATGCTCAACTGCGGACGGACGGACCTGGTCAAGCAGGCCGTGAACCTGCTGGGGCCTGATGGCATTAACAGCATGAGCGAACAGGTCCGGCACTTAACACACACTCCTACATGTATATGCAGCATTAACATCACACACCCACATATAGAGATAGTGGAGAGTTAAACAATGAATTATGGATTTCTAGTGTTACCTGGCAGTCCATCCCAGTGAACACACTCACGCTGGGCACAGGCTGCTCCCTATGAGTCATGCAATGTGCTACATTTTTATGCCATGATACAACTCTTCAAAATTCACATTATTCACAAGAAAAGCATGTTTATAGGAATACCAATACATTATACGAATATGCACAGATTTGTCCAATTATAAATAAAAAAAAGCGCTGCTTATAACTTCAGATCGTGTCTCATAACAGGGCTGCGACTAATTTCATTATCCATTAATCTGTGAATTATTTTCTTCCTTAATTGATTAACCGTTTGATGGATAAAAATAGTGAAACAGCCCATTGCATTTTTCTAAAGCCCAAGGGGATGTCATCATCGACTAACACAAAGATAGTCAGTTTATTATCACATCAAGACAAAAAAAAAGCAGCAAATCATCACAATTAAGAAGCTGGGACTAAGCATTGTTGGGCAAATGACTCACAATTAATCAGTTATTCAAGTAGCTACTGAATATATTTCTGTCAGTTGACTAATCAATGAATTTATTATTGTTTAAACTCTTCATCATCATTTGATACCGAAGCCTTTTCCTTCAGTATCGAATGATCCAGATGATTGTAAAAGAAATCAGATGTGTTGTGTGTGGAAGGATTAAAGTATACTGACGTCGCACAGATGTTATTTTTATACATGATCTCATGATCTGATATCGAGGCCTTGAAACAGCCACAATTTAACAAGCTGAAGTCAGGGAACATCTTCTTTTCATGGACAATTTATTTTCATCTGGACTTTCCCTCCATTGCATGCACAAACTTCTCTTTCAAATACCAACCATGCTTTTGTATTTGTTTAATTCAGGTGCATAATATAATATGTTATAAATGTTATTTTATATACTTTGTGGGCAGTAAATGTTGTAGAAAACAAGTGAACACAGGAAATGAAGCAGTCTTGACAGTTTCTTGCACTACACACTAAATCCAAATACAAATGTTTGTGAAACAAACAGCGATTGATGGTAGTTTTGCATTTCATTCCTACTTTGTATCCAAGAAATGATGAAGAAATTGTTCCATTTGTACCTGATACTGCAACATTTTTCCCGGGCTGAGCGTCAGGTCGATATCTCAGCCTTACTGCATCCAAGCGTTAATGTCATTTGGGATTTTCTACCTGCCCCAGTCAGTGGAAATATTGGTTATTCCTTGCACTGCTAAGTGGAAGCTAATGGTGCAATCAGATTCTCCGTGGTCAGAGAGCTGTCTGGTGAAGTTCAATTAAGTAACTCGTGGCTGGTCGCCACTCAGACACTCTAAAAAGTGTAGATATGTAGGATTTAAACCCATATTTTAGAAAACATGCAGGTTTCATGTTATCCACAGCTCCTGGCAGGTTGATTCATACCACATTCAGTCCTATTATTTGACTGGAACGGACCTGAATTAGTTTTCAGTATTTACAGCTCCCTATGAGCCTAACAAATTGTATTGACTTGACACTTTTCCTCCTCACTCCTCCCATAAATATCAAGCCGAGGTGACACACAAGATTTTCTTCACTTGTAAAATGAAACCAACTAAACGCTGCGAGGGACCAGACAGCGTTACAGGAGCAATAAAGCAAAATCTGCGGCCTGTCATCGCAGCTGAGAGGCATTTGAACTCATCGCGATGATCATCAGGGTCCGCCGTCTATCGCTCTTTAGCTGTCTGCTGATTAAGTAGATCGGTGTCCAGGAAATGTTTAAGAATGAATTACCACAAAGGGGGTCGTAAAAGGCCTTTGTTGAAACATAATGGCCCTGATCAGACATACGATAGAAGTCTGTTTTATGGAAGCTCGTCCAAAACACTTTAAAACGTGCTTTGTTTTTTTTTTTTTTAGGCTAAATCGTTTGATACATGGGAAGAAACTCGCCACCTTGTTTACAATAAAGTTCTTTTGTTATTTTTTCTCACTTAGATGCACCTTCACCCTGCAGCTCGAAGCATAATGCGTGTGGGCGTGTCGGGCTCGAGAGAGTGCTCGGTGCATATGGTGGCATGTGGAGATATAAGATGTTATGTTAGGAGATTCACAGCCCACCTCTGCTGTCGCTCTCGCTGGAAAGACACGGTTATTTTGAGGCTGTTATGATAATGTCCGAAAAAATTAGAACCTGCGTGCAACTGCTGGAAATGTCTCTGATTGACGAGGAAGGAAATGGGCTCTGAGTAGTTTGTTATACTTTAGTGCAATCTTCAGTCATGGGCCTGATTAGTAACCAGCAGTGAACTAACAACATGCACAAATGGCACCTCAGAGGTTCCTTATGACAGAATGGTGATTTAAAGTACATTACGTAAAAGAAAGACTTGGAAACAAAATGATTCATTTTCCTGGTTTTATATAGAACTAATGAGCACAGCTGTTGGTGAGCTCCCTATAGAGATGCTAATGGTCTCTTAAGGGCTTTGCTGATGGCACTGAAATCCACGTTTTTCATGGTATGCTTCAGAGAAATGACCAAAGAATCCGCCTTCACTGTACACTTCTGTAGTAAGTACACTCGAGGACACTTACTTAGGTAAAAAATAAATAAATAATACAGGACAGGAAATACAGGAAGTAAACAGGACAGCATTCCAGTCAAGTAATTTGTTAATGAAGACACAACAAGCAAACATGCTTCATCACTGAGAAAACATAATTTGCAATAGAACTTAAATGTCAACTGTCAAATGTCAACATGTAGTAACATTTTTGGTATTTCTTTACCAAACCAAACATCTGGTACATCAATAATAATTCATCATATTTCATAGGATGATCATATGTTAACCTGTAAGGTAACTAGTAGCTAGGGATGTACCCGAAAGCACAAATAATGGATTTCTTCTACCCGAAGATGAAAAGTACAATATGAGAATGTGGAAATATATTTCATAATTAATTATATGCCAATATTAAATCAATTTGATGCTTGAAATGCTCAAGAATTGTATTGTCAATGAATATCAGGTTAGAAAATTCAATATTTGCCTGATTTAACCGTATAAATCACGCCCATTCCATGACGTCTCTGTACACCTCTTCTGGTAGCTATTGCTTTCAAATTTATCACGTATATAGTGGGGAAAAACTACAATATTTGCCTCTGAAATGGAGTGGGGAAGTTTAAAGTAAGATAAAACTGATGTATGGACATTAGCAACGTTGGTTTAGAACTGTTAAAACTGCCAAACAGCTGCCGAATAAATGTTTTTGTACCATTTTAAACTCATAAGTAGATTGAGTTTGCAGAATATTCCGGCCTGACCCCTGTGACCCTCCTCCCACAGGGAATGACCCCCCTCATGTACGCCTGCGTCCGCGGCGACGAGGCCATGGTCCAGATGCTGCTCGACGCCGGAGCCGACATCAACAGCGAGGTCAGTGTTCAAGAGACGCCGCCAGTCTGTCAAAAATGTCACGTTGATTCCACATTTTTGCTTTTGTCCAAAATGTTCATTTACATCTGTTGTTTGTGTGTATCAGTGAAAACGATGAACCCACTTTGTGTTGCTCTCTCCTCCCCTCTCTTGTCTTCACTGTCTCACCTGCTGTCGGCATGCCCTCTGTTCTCCTGGCAGCTTATGACACGAAGTGCACTGATAAGCAATAAAAGAGCATCATTTGCACAGTAATAATGATAGTTTGTCTGTACGCTGATATAGAATAATAATCCACTGATAGCCCCTCAGTGTGGGCAGTTACTTCATCACATTTCACACTGCAGACATTCAGCACCAGTTTGCTTTATACCACATCAATAATGCATTACTGTTGTACAAGTGTGTGCACTTAGTGTAACTTGCTACCACAGACTGCGCATGGAGCATGAACTTTGTTGCACTTATTTACTGTGTTGAACTAAGAGCGTTAAAGGCAACAGTGAAGCCGTTATGTTATAAATCCTGTTTTTGTCTCCGCAGTGTGTCCTGTGTGTGTGTGTGTGTGTGTATAGCTGCTTTAATCTTAGCTGGCAATGAGAATATTCAAGACTAGAAATGCTTCACGGACTCTCCTCCAACCATAGTGAGCTCATTGTTGATTGTTGTGACTGCTTCATTGGTTTAGTGCCTGTATTTAGTGCCGGTGTGTTGACTCCAAAGCAAAGCGCTTACCTGAGGAAATCATCTGTCAGCCTGACTGATAAACGTCTGAAGGATCAGTTCACACACATTACAAGCAACATATTTTCTCATGTATTTATAATGGAGCCCGGCCATGCAGATTATGTGCCGAGGTTTTGAGATACTATCTATTGTCTATACTATCTGTGATTTCAGCTATCAAACAAACACAATGGAAGTTAATGGAAATCACTCTTTACAAAAACAATGTCCTGGTCAGCTGTCCGCGATGTATGTCTGACAAAATGTGTTTAGATTTTTTTTCTTTCTGAAATAAAGATTCAGGACTATAAAAATCCTTCAAATTGAATCCATCATTGGTTGAACTCCTTAAAGCAAGGGGTTAACGGCGCTCCCGTCGTAGATGTATATATACGCTTTTGATTTATAATTCGACGTCGGATCTCGCTCATAGCTCGACCGCAGCACTATTGTTGTCTAGTGCATATGCTGCTTTAATTATATTCGCCACATTAACACCACGTGTGTGTTACTAAAAAGGAGAAGAGTCTTTTCTCAACGTACTTCATGTTGTTTTGACTCTCAAGGATCTCCTCCAGCTTTAGAAAGGTGTGGGAGAAAAAGCAGGAGATGCACGTCAGCTACGGCTCCATAGCTCCGCTGTAACCGCTTACAAGCCAAAAAGATTGGAGGCCACTGACCTGGATAATCCCCAGACTTTACTGTCAACAGGTTTTATGGCGACTGTTTCTTTCTTATGGCACAGCAGCAGAAATGAATTTCCAATCACCTCCGCTGTGTCTGAAAACCTCAACATATAAAACCAAAACTATCTACAAGGCTAAATGCGCCGCGGGGCAAGTGAGAAAACACGTCTGTTTGATTGTAACTTGGGTGAACTGAGCCTTAAAGTAAAGTGAAACACTTATTAAACATGTCGTTATTTAAAACATGTTGTTCAAATACTGTAGAGTCATGATATTTTAAGGTACTCTGTTTCTGCTGAAACTGCTTCTTATTATGAAGTGATTAAAAATTCATCACTGTGAACACAAAAACACCAACAGTCCCACTGTTGTTTAGCATCAGAGCTCAAATGAAATGTGACATTACATTAAACGTCTGTGTGGAAGAGGCCTCCTCCAGGCGACATTTAGAAATAATTTCTATAATTTACTCTGCGAAAAAGCCACTTTAGAAATCACAGAACGGCGTCGGGCCGTATGGCTGTTTTAATTTCACTCTGACGCCGCTTTGTTCATGAGTCAGCACCACCCTGTCTTGACAGTGTTTGTAGTCTTTGCCAATGTTGTGTTTTCTCTCCGGTTTCATTCCCCTTTGAAATGAAACACTATTAAAAGCTGGAGCTATTCAGATATGCACCGTGTGGTCAGAGAGCCGTGCCCGGGCAGATACATACTCTGACTGGTCTCATGTTTAGAGGGGGGACTGAGATGAGAGGTAGAAGTCAAGCTGCTCAAGATTTTCTGTGAAACTCAAGAGGAAAATCTCCCTCTGCCATCCTGCCCTCCTTTGCTTACACTTCTCCTCCTGCATACTGCTTCTCGCTCCCCCCCTCCCCCCTCCCCCCCACCTCTCCCGCCCTGAGCTGTGAATGTTAATGGCTGTGTATCTCTCTCCCTGAACTTCACCTATGACTTCCCAGGTGCCAAGCACAGTAAACAAGCACCCCTCAGTTTATCCTGAAACGCGCCAGGGGACGCCACTCACTTTCGCCGTGTTACACGGACACGTCCCTGTCGTGCAGGTAGTGACGTTTATAACCATTAACCTGTGGCCCTTGCCCTGACCTTTGCACCCAAATGAGGATATAATGATGATGATTATTATTATTATGGTGCATCATAATAATAAGAATAATAAATGTCGTTTTGATTTCTCCTTCTTGATCCTTTCTGTAATTATCTCAGCTATGCGGAGAGGCCTTGGCCAAGGCAAACTCTCCAGATTAAGTTTGTTTTTAATAATGTATGCTCTTAAGATGTGTAGATGAGTCACCCAGCCCCCCTGGTTTTCACCAGAACTGCATCTAAGGATTGGACCTACAGCAGCAGGGAGAAACTTCCAGAGGCAAACTAAACAGAGCAGAGCTCAGCCAGCCCGATACACAGCCTCAGGGATGCCAGATTTCAGTGTTTTGTTCAGTTCTGTTCATTTTTTAATATATAATGCATCCTATTGCAGCAGTTATTGTATGAGCTGACACTGGCTGAAAGCCTGATGAACAGCGTCGCCCTCAGGATTTTTTCAATTATTAATCTGCACCACCGCAATCAAGAGTTTTTTTCGGGGTGGGTAGGAAAAGAAACCATTTTGATTTTCCCTTTCTCAGCTCAGGCAAGTCATCACCAACAATAAGCCCCCCAGTCAGACCCTAATGAGGAAGTGCAGCAAGGAGTGTGTTTAGTGTCCAGAGCTAAGACAGCCTCTAAATGAGGTGGTTTAGGTTTCCAACAGTTGAGGCTTTTCCTCTTGCCAAGCCTGAGTGTAACACAACGTCTCCCCCTCGCCTGTTTTCTTCCTCCCTACTCTCCCTCCTGGTTTGTCTTCCCCTTCCCTCCCTCCCTCCCTCCCTCCGTCCCCTTCCTCCTTCCACCTCCCTCCATCCCCGCCACAGTTGTTGCTGGATAATAGAGCGAATGTGGAGGGCGCCCTGCAGGATGGGGCGGAGAACTACACAGAGACCCCGCTTCAGCTGGCCGCTGCTGCAGGTAATCACACACAAGCAGCTGAAGATTCCTCTTCACTTCCAGACGCGAATATTTGACCCGAGTATTCATATTCTCGACGCAGCGTATAAAGGATTAGTCACGACATGCTTGAGTCTAAGCTCACCAGAAGGCATTCTCACTCTGCTTTAATCATCTCAGTAATTTATCACTTTCAATTACTATCTGAGATTCAAGAAGGCGCTGAATTTTAAATGTGGCTTCTCTTGATTGTGTTGTTGTATTGTTGTGCAGCCACGTATGAACGAACCTGCTGCAGGTATTTTGTATTCAATCACATTTAATGTGTTTTAAACTGAGTGGAATTATCCTTCAAAGCAGAACAAAATGTGCATTTAAAGGAATAGTTTGACATTTCCGGAAGTGTAGGCCTATTTGCTTTCTTGTCGAGAGTAAGATGAGAAGACTGGTACCACTCTCACATTTGTCTGTTAAATGTGAAGCTACAGCCAGCAGATGGTTAGCTTAGCTTAGCATAAAGACTGGACGCAGAGGGAAACAGCTAGCCTGGTGACAAAATCCACCCACCAGCAGCTCTAGACCTCACTAATTAACACTAATAAATTAAACACTGTAATGTTTAATGTACACAAACTGAAGAAGTACTGTTGGCATCGTGAGGTTGCCAGGCAACCAGTGGAAGCTCAAGGACATCACAAGAAATAGTCCCTCACATAAACCTCTGCAAAACTAGCAAGTGTTGTTTTACACTTCAATTTTGTACCAATTAAACAAACAAGATGTAACATGTTAATTTGTGAGGTGCTGGTTAGCGGATGTTGTTAACTTTGGACAGCAGCCATCCAGCTGTTTTCAGTTATTTCCAGTCTATAAGCTAAGATAACTGTTCCTTTAAATACATCACGTTTGTCCGACGATTGACGTCTTATTTACAGTAAAGATCTCTACACTGCTACTATTTAATTAATCCTAATGAAAGTTTTTCAAGCATAACAAGGTGACATACAGTAGTGAACCTTATTGTTATAGTGAGTGACCTCGGGAAGGTGTAGGCAGACGCGTTGCCATGGTAACGAGTGATCAAAACCCACATCCACGGATAATGAACACTATTAACATCCCACTCACATTAAATAATAAATAATGTAGACGAAATAAAGAGCACAATCCCAGAGCGAATTTTGTTAATGAGGGACTTTCTAAGCACAGAACAGTGTCATGCAGGTTCAGGCTCATTCTGTGACTCCTGCTGGTTTCACAATACGGTCGCATTAACTTTGCAAGGATGTAAAAGCTTGAACAAGCAATGCGAGTATCCGGAAATTCAGGTTACATACAAGTGTCTCGGTGATGTAGTCACTCGATTTAATTCAGTGAATGTGAAATGGTATCTTGATGATTTATGTTTTGTTGTTGTACACTTCAACTCAAAGACATTTTCAGCATCAACATCAGGAAGAAGTGTTCAGATCCTTTACCTGAGTAAAAGTACCAACACCACACAGTAGAAATACTATTACTAGTAAAAGTCCTGATTTAAAAATTGTACTTAAGGTAATGCAGAAGTATGATACTCTAAAAATACTTTCTCAAAAGTAAAAGTCCTTTATTTGAAATATTACTTACAGATGTATTGTCAGCAAAATGTATTTAAATGTACTTTATGCAGAATGGCTCCTTTTATTTTAGAATATATATGTATTAGATACTTTGTATACTGGTAAGTAGAATAGTACTGCATCATATCATATTCGCATATTATGCTTTTTTATGTAAAAAGTACCTATAAATAAATGTAGTGTACTATTTCCCTCCGAAATGTGGTGGAGTAGAAGTATAATGTGGCATGAAATGGAAATACTCATTGTACTTGAACAAATATACTTAGTTACATTCCACCTCTAATTTGCCAAGTGTGTAGTGTGTAGAGTGTAGTCGAGTACAAAGTACAATATTTCCCTCTGAAATGTAGAAGTATAAAGTAACATTAAATAGAAATACTTGAGGTACAGGTGGATCGAAAGTTGTACTTAAGTAAATGAACTTATTTACATTCCACCACTGATCAACACAGATGGTCAAATGTAAGCTGTATTTCAGTCTATTCACCCTTTGTTCCTCCGTGTCGTCCTGCTTTAGGCAACTTTGAGTTGGTGAGTTTGCTTTTGGAAAGAGGGGCCGACCCCATGATCGGGACCATGTGTCGAAACGGCATCTCCTCTGCCCCGCTGGGAGACATGAACTCATACAGCCTGGCAGCAGCACATGGCCACAGGTAACACAGGCAATCACACGCACACACACACACACACACACACAGGGACACATACACCAGCCAGCAGAGATATCCATTACCACAGTATTGATCCATTTACAGACTCTGCCCTGGTCCGCTCTGCCTCTCATACACTGCAGGATTTTGTGAGAGGCAGATATCTGGGTTTCGCTGTCAGACAGCAGGCGACGATAAGCGCTGCAGTCTATTCAGCAGCACTTATGGCTTCAGTTTGACATCATTTCCCCGCAGCTGAGTAAGATAAAGCCCATTAACATTCAGGGCAGTGAGAGCTGTCAGGAAGTGGAGTGGAGTGGCAAGCCAACAACACAATGCAGCATTATTAAGACAATCAATTATAGTATGATGATCATGCTGCAGCGTGTCGTGAGCGGGCTCAAACTGCATTAGGATTGGTTGTGAGATGGCGGGGTGTAAATCGTATCTTTTCTTTCAGCAGGTTGCAGAGACACAATTATCTGTACAAAAGGACAAAAAAAGACCAAAAACTACCCGCACACTGCTCTCTCGTGGGAATTTCTCTTTTACTCTTCGCGGACATGACAACGTTTCAACCACAAAGGGAATTCCTCATGTCAAGGGACGACAGCTTGTCGTCGAAACGTTGTGCAGTCAAAGCGTTATCATGAATAAAATAAGACATTTCCACCTTACATTTTTACACTTTTTCAGAAATGTGACTTAAGAAACAAGACACAAGTAATTATAGGGTTAGGGTCTTACCAAGACTTAAACGAGAGGATTAATTAATTAATTAATCTGTTTTATTCTGTGCTGTTAGTAGAGAGATTGGTCCAAGGCAGGTTTAGCTAAGGTTAGCATAAATCTGGAAGCGGGAAACAGCTAGCATCAACAACATGTATGTTGTTAGCTTCTAAGCTAGCTAATAATAAATAATTAATAAATAATTGATTAGAGTTAGAGTGTACAAAACCAGCAACTTTATGTTTTTTGTTAAACAAACAAAATACATGTGTAAATATGAGAGCGTTGAGGTTCTGATGAAGCTATCTGTTTCCCCCTGCTTCCAGTCTTTGTGCTAAGCTAAGCTAAACATGTCACGGAGCAATATCTGAACCCTCAGTGAGACAGAAATAGGTGTATATCTTTTAACTATTTTCTTATATGGACTTCATGTTCTCTATATGGCCAAAAGTATATGGACACCTGTTACACTCGTGTACTTGGTCTGACGCTTTTTCATGGTGTTAGCTAAAGTATGCAGTTATGTTTTAGACAATAGTGTGCTTCCAACTTTATAGCCACAGTTTGGGGAAGCTTCAGCATGTGCAGAGGAAAATGATTCAACCCCATCCAGCACCTTTGGGATGAAAACACAGACTGTAAGCCAGGCCTTATCATCCAAAAATCTCTGTTGGGCCTCACTAATGCTCTTGTGGCTGAATGGGAGCAAATCCCTGCGGCCAGGCTCCAAAATCTGGTGGAAAGACTGAAAGCAGAAAAGGGTAGGTTGTTATAGCATGTCCATGGTTACGGAATGAGATCAAGGTGTAATCTTTAGGTGTCTGCATACTTTCGGCCATGTGATGTAGATCTCCCGCTCAAACCCAAGGGACTGCTAATGGCGACCAAACCGTTTATAAACAGCTTCAAAGTGACGACAGAGAGCTTCTCGCTGACTTGTCATCAGTGATCAAACAACCTCAAAAACAGGATATGATGGTGCGTTGGTCTAAACGAGCCCCTCCTTACTAAAGCAGATGGCGCAGTGATGAATCCTCGGGCTGTGATCACACCGTATACGTTACGTGTTGAAGTCCATTCTTCTGAAATGAGGGCATCATTCTGTTGCAGAAACAGTGTGTTGCAAGCAGTACTAATGAATCTCCAGACCAAAGCACATGTTATTTTGCAAGATCTTTTCTTTTCAGAGGAGATAATCAGTTCCACCACCATATATTTGGACTCTGCAGACCAGTGATGGTGGTTCAGAGTACCCAATCGTGCGTAATTAAGTACATGAGAATATTTTGAGTGTCATCAGAGCTAGAGAGCTGGATGGGCTTAATGTGGAGTTAACACAGTACGTGTATGCCTGATTTAGAAATATTTTCCAGTTTGTGATCATCCACTTCACGACTTCTCTTCCTGCTATTTGACCCCAAGCCATGCTAGGTGTTTTGTAGTTTTCTCACCTCCCCACAGCTTGATTTCCTTTTTTTACCTCTTGCACTGACCTTAAAACAATCTGTCACTGTATGTTATCGCTCTGCTCTCCTTTCATCTCTGTCTGTGTTTTATCTTCTGCCTCCTGTCCTCAAGGAATGTATTTCGGAAGCTCCTGGCCCAGTCGGAGAAGGAAAAGGGAGATGTGCTGTCCCTGGAGGAGATCCTGGCCGAGGGTTCGGATCCAGCGGAGAAGAGGTTGGCGCCGCAGGCCAACGGCGGAGGGACCCTGCGAACAGGAAAGGCCAAACTGAGGGCCCTGAGAGAGGCCATGTACCATAGCGCAGAGCACGGCCATGTGGACATCACCATAGACATCCGCAGCTTAGGTCAGATTTACTAATACATGCTTCACTGGCACACATGCCTCGCTCTGTGGTGCCTCCAGCTGTCCTGGAGATGTGCTCATGCTGTGCCTGTCCTGTCCCGTCCTGTCCCGTCCTGTACTGTCCTGTACACACTCTCAGCAATCACCGCTTCTCATCCAACCATGAAACAGTCACACATGCAGGACCTTTTTATATCCGAGGCGATAATAGCTTGGGTCAAAGGTGTGACGGTGATGATGAAAAAGGGTCCTCAAGCTGTGCTCATTCTGTAGATGTGGCAATCATCAGCTTTCACCCCAACGGTGTCCAGTTCAAAGGGCATAAGGCCAAATGTGGCTGCTGATTAGGACTTGATTTGGATTAATTGACAAATGTATTTCAGTTGACAAAACAATCTCACCACGTGCCATTTAGTAGATGTTCTGGGTATCGCACAGTCCTCAGCAGATGGAGTGTGTCCAGTTGTCTTGGAAGTTTAGTTTGACATTATGAGAAATGCTCTCATTCGCTTTCTTGACGAGAGTTAGATTAGAAGATTGATGCCACTCTATGTTAAATATGAAGCTACAGTGAGCTGCCGGTTAGCTTAGCCTGACTCTGTCCAAAAGTAACAAAACCTGTCTATCGGTCAAAAGCTCACTAAGTAACTGGTTATATCTCGATTGTAGTATGTATAGAAGTTCGTCCGCAGCTCTTCTGAAGTATGGTCGGTTTATTGGTGAGGCTGAACTGTTAGCAGTCTTTATGCTAACCTAAGTTAACCATCTCCTGGCTGTAACTTTATATTTTAACAGACAGATATGAGAGTGGCACTGATCTTCTCATCTCGACAAGAACGCAAATAAAAGTGTTGAAAAATGTCAAACTATTCCTTTCTTCTTCATCTTCTTCTTCTTCTCAGTCCACGTTGGCTTAAAAGCTGAGGTTCATTCTAGACCTTGGAAGTAGCGGTTTACCCCTAACCAATCTCACCGAGAGGAAGATTATGTGAAACAGTCAAAAGCTACTAAACAGACCTTGTGGTCTGGGTTGTTCTTCTTTAGATTGCTTGTTTTGTCCGACCAAGAGTCTAAAACCCAAAGATAACAAATTTAAGATTATATGAAACGTAGAAAAGCAGCAAATACTCAAATCTGAGGCTGGAATCAGTAAGTCTTTGGCGTCTTTGTTTGATAAATGACTTTTAAACGATCGCTTTTCTCCTCCATATATCAACTAATCCTGTCAGCAGAGCTGTTGATACACAAAGCCTCCACTGTCATGTCATGATTTACATTAATGTCACGTACACGTCATTCAGTGCTCATCATATTGTTGCAGAACATTACAGCCATTTTTTAACGGACATTCTTTAATTACATTCATGTGCTGTCTTTATATTCCCGCCGGAGCCTCCGACTTTCCACTAATCCCACACTCACCATGCGATCGCCCTTCAACTCACTCTAACACCATAACGTGATGGAAACATGGTCGGTTCTGTCGCCCTTGAAACCGCTCTAAATCAGATTGGCTTTGGTGTGCGCAAGTGTGTATTCACTGTCCGTGTGGTGTTATTCCCAGGCGTTCCCTGGACGCTGCACACTTGGTTCGAGTCCCTGCGTACCTGCTTCATCCAGCACCGCCGGCCGCTGATCCAGGGCCTGCTCAAAGACTTCAGCTGCATCCAGGAGGAGGAGTACACAGAGGAGCTCATCACGCACGGCCTGCCGCTCATGTTCCAGATCCTCCGAGCCAGCAAGGTCACCGGGGCTTTCTTTCATGTGCATGTAAACAAAATGCTTGTTATAGAAACATCAGACAAAATAAGTCTGGTTTGCTGGGAATACAAACTGTCCTGTGCTCGTGTGCTAGGGTGACATTAAAACTCATATTTGCATATATTTAGTTGCACTCCAAACCATATTATCATACATTTGCATACATTTTTGTCCCGGATAGCTCATGGAAAACAGAGGCCACAAAACTCTAATCTGTGTAAAGTTTCTGTCCTCACTTGTGCGCCTCTGTTTGCAGAATGAGGTAATAAGCCAGCAGCTGTCAGTCATTTTCACGCAGTGCTACGGGCCCTTCCCCATCCCTAAGCTGACAGAGATCAAGAAGAAACAGACCTCCCGCTTAGGTAAGAGAGCGAGTTAAAAATAGTGACTGTTCCTCAACATCTTCTTGTACTTTTCTGCATTAAATGAAGCTGAGTGACGAGGGAGTGACAGCAGGGTTAGAGTTAAAGCTGAGAGATTCTTGTTTTTTTTATGGGAATTTGTCTCTAACTTTGGTGAGTTCACCAAACTGTGCTTAATACCAGGAAATGAGCTCCTCTTTCCCTTAGATTTTCAGCTCATGAAGTCTCTCTAAGTGGCGCTCTGTCTTTTGACTTTGTTTTAAAGCTGAAAGTAGTTTAAATTGCTTTTTAAATTTCATTTGGTGTCTCAGAATGGGAAAAAAATGCATATATATACGGATCAAAATGTCACAAATTATTGCTTCAAACTCATTATGTAACAGCAGATCATAGAGTTATTATTATGCTACTGTGTTTGCTAAGTAATACAACAATATCCTTTTGACATTTGAGAAATATTACATTTTGCGGTATTCTGTAGCCCTCATGTTCTATTTGAAGACCTGAAGACCCCTGGACCCCCTTTAACAGCTCAAACACACATACTTAACACTGTTTTATCACCTTGAGACGTCACGATTTTATGGGAATTGCTTATGAACCTGATTTTAAACTGATGACTGTCATAAGTCTGCTAATTGCTTTTGTTTGGGGTCTCAAAGCTGTAAAACATAGTTAATTACAATGGATTTTCATACACACCATCCCTCCCAAATCCCCAGAAAGTCTATTTGGATTTCTATTGTTGCAGTTTCATGAACTATAAATGACTTTTTGGCAAACAAAAGGAATATATATATACTTTTTCTTGCATATTTGGGGTAATAACAATACTTATAGTCATGTCAGTATTTTATCGCCTTCATCAAAGTCCAGTTTGTTGCAAAGACAAATACAAAAAATATTTAAATGTTCAATATTCAAAAAAAAGTTTGATTTTGCAGTTATTCGTATACTTTGTTACACATTAAGCAGTGGAGTCTGTTCAGCACCAAACAAATAATCATCTCTGACATATTGTCCTCAGAGCTCATAACACAAATTTCACTTTTAACATATATGATGATGAAGTTTTGCAAGCAGATCTTTGTATTCGCGTGTCTGTAATGATGTGATTCATCAGTCTGATCTGGTATTAGAAGCTTCTATTGAAGTTTGGAAAGTCACAGACAGACAGTCTAGTCCACATTTGTCTCTTATAATTAGAGCATGAGGAGGCACTGAAGCATTCAGTGACTGTGCTGCAGCGCCACCTAGTGTTTCATCAACAACAGGGTTAGAATAAAACAACAGCTTGTTATTTTGTGTGTGAGGAGAATGAATGCTAAAGACATTTGACAACTAATTAATTTATCAGGATGTTCAAGGATACACTTAAAGAAACAGCTCAAAGGACCAGATATCAAATTCAGTTGCCTGCCTTTAGGAATACTAATGAAAGTATATTGATAATGCTGCACTGATAGCTGAGTGATGAATCGAGTAATTAATGACCACATTAGCTTAATCTTCTGCTGTTTGCTGTTCTGCATCCGTAGTTTAGGAGACTTGAGTAATGAAGCATCATTTGGCTATTTTTATTGGCTCTTATTGTCTTCTTCTTCTTCCTCTCAGACCCCCACTTCCTTAACAACAAGGACATGTCTGACGTTACTTTCCTGGTGGAGGGGAAACCGTTTTATGCACATAAAGTTTTGCTGTTTACAGCTTCACCCAGGTAAACAAGAATTCTGCTGCTTATTGATTTTCTTTTTTTCCTTTACAGCTATAATATAATCACGATTTCTTCTTCTGTCATCCAGGTTCAAGTCACTGCTCCAGAACCGACCAGCAGCAGAGAACACCTGTATTGAGATCAGCCACGTCAAGTACAACATTTTCCATGTAAGAATTTTATTTTATCGTATCGTCTCCCTCAAAACCGCTGTCATTATGTCGTGGTTTTGTTTTAAAATGCAACATCACTCGACCAGATTATTGATGCAGTTACTAAGTTTTAAGAATGTGAATGTGAACGATATTAGTACTTTATAAAAACATAAACAAAATCCTTCGAATGTGTCCTGATTGAACCCTGTCCTGTTCTGTGTTCCAGTTGGTCATGCAGTATCTGTACTGCGGAGGCACCGAGTCTTTGCACATACGCAACACTGAAGTCATGGAGGTAAGAGAGACTTAACCAAAGCCTGCTGAGCGACAGCACAAGTATTATCATTTCTAATCCCGAGTCCTGTGCCTCATTCTGTGTGGCTGTACTGTTCTCCCGCAGCTCCTGTCTGCCTCCAAATTCTTCCAGCTAGAGGCCCTTCAGAGACACTGTGAGATCATCTGCTCCAAGAACATCACCACTGAAACCTGCGTGGACCTCTACAAACACGCCAAGGTGGGATACTGATAACGGACCTTTAATTATTCAGTTCACGTATTTGTTATTAAAATGTCCCCGTTGACATGCCAAAACTGTAAAAACAAATGTTACATAAGATGCAAATATAACATAAATGAACAATTAAGAATAATAGGGTCAGGGTTAATGTCTATTAAAGTTATCATTAGAGAATTATCAGTTCCCCTCAGCTCAGCCTCACAGGGCTGTTAGCATGTCTAGTCTTCTTAGATGTTTTGTCATGAAAATGGTCAAATTTTAATTTTGAATTTCCCCCAGATTGATTAATAAAATATGCGTCCTACTTCTTCTTCTTCTTCTTCTAGTAGGAGAATCTAGATGACACTGGCACACAGCAATGCCAATAAATAAATAACTGATTTATTAATGATAATAATAAAAGCAACTCAACACTGCATCAGTTTTGAGCAGGAATGCCTCATTCTTCTACAAACAAAGACACATACCGTTACAACAATCTGAAGGATGCTTCAATGGTATAAAAAGTCTACTGCTGATGTTCTCATCACTCTTCAGAATAGTTCAATTCAAACTGGCGTTATTGGCATGGGAAACAAAGCAAGTGTGAAATAAAAACATGTACATAAACAGAAGATTTGTGAATTTGCTGTTAGAAATATATGCAGATAAATAAAAATGTCTAACAGATGTCTCTTTCATCTTTTTTCGTAGTTCCTTGGTGCCACGGAGCTTACAGCTTTCATCGAGGGCTACTTCCTGAAGAACATGGTGCTGCTGATTGAACTCGACAGCTTCAAGCAGCTGCTGTACGAACCTCCTCTCGCCGAGAGCCCCGTGTCCAGCGTGTCCAGCCCCGGCAACTGCTCCGACATCCTCCACGACCTGGAGAACACCCTGGCCACGCGCATCCGCTCCATCCACCTCTCTACGTCCAAGGGCTCCGTGGTGTGACGCCGCCCTCCCCCCTCCTCCCCTCCCGAACCCCTCCGATCCAGGCACAGCATCCATGTAACACCACTTTTAACGACCAGTGCCCCGCTACGCAGCCCCGTCCACCTGCCCCGGCCCCGCTGCTGAGGAGGGGCTGTCGGATGTTTTTATGTCAGGGATTCGCTTTAATTCCACCTGTTGCGGCCCCCCCCTTGAGAGTTAATGTTGGCATACGTGACAGAACTCTTGTCGTCCTAATGGCTCCCACTGATCACTTCACACCCCTACAGTAACTGTAAAAACAAAACAGAAGTGACCTGACCCAGCAGTATCACTTAGACCTAATCGTGATTATGAAACGTATTGTATTTCATATAGGATACTTGCATGAAATACATTCTGTACACCTTTTTTCGCTTTAAAAAGGTATAGTAGAAATTTCAACTCAATAAAAGCAGCTTTCTCATCATCTCTGATATGAGACTTTGGTTTACAAACAACATTACGGAAGTGGACGCCATTTGCAGCATAAAGTTTGACACATGCCAAAATATAATCCTACTATACAACCAATAAAAGTGACTAGTAGCAAAGCCAGGAGACCGACTTAAGGTGGACTTGTTTGAACTCATTTACATTTCATTCTGTCACTTCTATGTTGGATACGTTTCACTGTGTTATATCTACTCTGTGCAGAGGCCAAACTGATCACAGGAACTTCCACCGCGGCCGACACTGCAGCTGCAGCGCTGATTAGACTGAAGACGGCCCACTCAGTGAAATCTATGCTGACGTATGCTTGAAACATGGATGTCCAACTGGGAAATTAACTTGTGATAACTCCTCGAACGCTGTCGACTCTTTTTGCATGACACCTACTCAACTGAGCTGATATTGCTTTTTATGCAGAGCTTACTTCGCGGACCACTTTCGCAAAGGGGAAGTAAGGGAAAACGCTGCTTATTAACTTTCTATCCACTGCAAAACAGACTGAGCGGGACTTGGAGATGGATTTCGACTGGCAGGGACCTTCTCTTTAAAGATATTTAAAGCAAAGTGTAAATACATCCTTAAAGTCATCGTGCTGGTCGTTCTTTTTTTTGTAAACTGATGTACAGTATTCTCCTACACTCGCTTGGCTGATGACACCAGTCTCATTGAATGTGCTCCCTGAACAGTTCCTGTTCCTGCTGTACGTGTCTGTTTATGCAAAAGTTGCATGTTTAATCTGTTTGTTTGAACCCTCCGTTTCTCGCTTTAGGTGTGCTTTCTGTGTTAGATCGGTAGAGCTGAGAAGGGTGTTGATTGTTCCCGCTGAAGTCCAATCAAAAGGATGTTCCCTTCGACTATTTTGCTATTTCTGATACATTCCAGATGATCAGGGTAGATCACAGGACGCATTTTAAAGTCACTTTTTCTTTCAGGCTTCACCTCAATTCTGTGACAGAAAGGTTGAATTCTTACACACTTGTCAACAGTGTTTATTAGAGACCTGACTCTGACCGGCTTCTGGCTGAGGCTCATGGGTATTGTAGTATTTAGAGCCATCCTCCATGCCAAACTAAACTGGTGGCCCTGACATAAACGTATGGGAGCGTTATTATTATCTGGGAGAGTCCAAACATCAACAGCCAAACAAACCTGAGACAATTACCACGTCAATAATTGATCACAAATATCCTTAATTTATATAAATTATTGATGTGCTCTCAGGTGTTTGAGGTTTGGTTCCCCTTTTTCATTGGTTGTTGCCGCCTGCAGCGTCAGTATAAAGACGTGTCGTTCCATGTTGTGAATTTGATGCCTGACGAAGGTCCGGGACTGAAATGTTGTGTCTCTAATTAACTCTGTGCAGAAAGCGTGCGGAAAATTCAACCTTTTGTTCCACGTGATCGCATTTTTCCTACACACCTGTCCACCAGGTGTGCATGAGATAATACTTCAATTCTAAAAAGGACCAAATGCTAAACAGACACCCATTATTCAGCAGCAGCAGCAGCAGCAGCAGCAGCAGCAGCAGCAGCAGCAGGGCCTGTTGTTTAAATGATGCATAATCGCTCAAAAAAGGGTAAAAACTTCATGCAGTTCAACAACATTTGAATAAAACCCACAGCCCCTCTCACTCAGATACAATATGTCTCAATTCAGGAAGAAATCAGAGAACCTACAGAATATTTTATGAATGTAACAATGCAACAAAGTTGAATATCTACAAGATGTGCAATGTTGTCCAGCAACAAACCAAAACAAAAAGAAAGATGCTTCTCTCTGTTGGCTTACAATGCAAATGTCTCTAAAGTGTCCTCATGCTTTGTGATGTTGTGTCGACATTAATCCGACTGTACTTACAGATAAGAGACAAATCTTATGACTTAAAATATTGTAGCACACTCAAAATTACTTCAATATTTGTTTTGGGCCAAACATTTTAAGAGAAACATATAAGGCATATATAAGAGTTGGTTTTAAGTTCTGTAAATAGTTACAGAAAATGAAATATAGATATTATCCTACGACTTTATTTTCTTACCTGCATACATAGCACTATATATTTTATTTTACATTCCACAGCTATTTTGTTTTACAAAAGTGAAAAAGATTATATAAAAAGATGCTTTAAAGTTTGAAAACTAAGCAATATTTCCATAAGACTGTATTACTTTGAGTAGTACAATGAATAACATGCCACAGGATATGGAGCTACAGTATAAATGTGAATTGAAAGACAGAAAAAAGCCTGAATATACTGTTTTTGTTTATATTTTTGTGACATCTCATGGTGTATTTACTTTTAAATGTATTTCACTCATCTTAAAAGAACATTTTTAACTTATAGGCTGCCAGTCTGTTGATTTTACACAGAAGGCTTTAATGAAGCAGATCATTTCTTTAGACTAACTCTGGTTGAACTCATCTTTACAACATATTTGGCTTCATATTGAATCATTATTCATGCCCACATCTGAATTGAAACTTGCTATTTAAAGGTGAAATGTAACTTAAAGATGCAAACCATTTTGTCTCCACAGAGGTGAAAAGGTTCATAATGATGTCAAGCACTTTTTGTGCCAGTGTTACTGTAGCCTCACACACACTCAAAAGCATTAGTATTTTAACAGTGAGCTTAAGTTGAAGTCTTATTGTGATCCAACAGCAGCTGAATATGGCTTTAGAACACGAGAATAAGCCAAAAGACTTTAATCTCTGTTTTGTTATTAGTCTTAATGTTATGCCATTAGCAAAAGACTAACTTTAGCTCGCCCCTGTACCGGCGCTTTTGATTCGAAACTGGGTCAAAGCCGTAGAGTAAAATGTCGGTTCGCATGGCTCTTCTTGTTTAATGTTGTTAAGAATGTGCTTTGTACACCAGCTTTGTCTAACAAGACTCTCCCCTTAATTTGTCTGAGCATTTATTTGCCTGCGTATTTGTTCCTGGTAATAAACAACACTTCTCCTAGACACAGTGGAAACATGCATGGGATATTCACTAGATTTTGAATCCACGGGGGGGGGGGGGGGGGGTGAACTTTTGCTATTATTTTTTTTCCTTTGACGAGAACATGTACATTGTACAAAATATATATATATATGAAATATGAATTATACATGGTGTGAGAAGCAGGGACGTGGTGGAGTATAACAACACAAAGGAATGTTACACTCGTGCTACAGTTTCTGTCGTTCCATGACATGCTTTTGTGGACAGCTAATAAACGACCAGAGTTTAAACCGTATGATGGTCATTTTTGTTTGTTGCTTTATTTCTGGCATGTTTGAAGCCACGCTAGTGACTCTCAGGATGGCAACGTGTTGCCTGTCTGTTGGTCAGCCGGTCCACCAGAATGAAATATCACAAATGTCAGATGAACAAATTTCAAGTTTTCTGTTTTACTGTAAAAGCTGAGGAGGAGGAGGCTAAAGTGTTAGCATAACGGCTAATTTAGCTGCTATGCTAACAGCAGTTCTGTGGCAGTTGATGGTTCAGTAGCATATAATCCTAGACTTAAAGCCTAGACACTGGCGATTTGAGATGACTGAATTTAACAATAAAAACACTCATTATCTAAATGATTTTTGTTTTAGAAGACCACTGTTCATGAAGGGTTAATAGCTAGCTTCATGGCTAACGCTTCCAGTAGGAGTAGAAAACAGCTAATATCTGCAGTGATGTACGAGGAATTAAAAGATTTAAACAACATTATGACTTTTGGACAGTTAATCAGTCCAACTCTTAAAACTTTCCAAATACCTGTCCAAGACAATTACTGTCGCCCCGTCCCATTTGTTTCTCCTGAGGATGTAAATCTTTAAAAAAGGATCACACATACTCTTTATTTTATCTGTTAAACATCTATACTTTATATCAACACTTAAGATTATGTAAACAACTAATGGTATATAATATTTGCAGTGCTCTGCAGTATAAGGAATACAAACATTTAAGCAACATTATAAAACTTTCTGAGAAGTTGAACGAAACATGTAGAACAAATTTGGGAACAATAAACAACAAAACATAAATAACAGATGAGAGCAAACAAAGCAGTCTTAGTTTAGAACATCTTTATTCTTTCACAAGGACACTGCAGCATCCCCTGAATTATAATGTGACAAATCTGGCCACAGCCCAGCTCCAGGGTGTTTTATCGATCCCTTTACTTCGACCAAGCAAATGACTCAAGGTACTAAAAGTCATGGCAGCTCCCTCACAAAGCCAGTGGACTGTCTGCAGACAGACTGATGAAGAAATACAGGGCCATAAAATGTCTGGAGCAGAGTTTGGCTGTCATTCCTGTTTTGGGGGGGGGGGGAGATTCCTTTTTCTCCACAGGAATATACTGCACCAAAGAAGAAACTGGCCTGCCACCATTCTTCCATGAAATAATTACACCACTGTAAGTTCCATCCAAGTTATTTATTTATATATATGAATAGATAAATTAGGTTTACAGGTAAGCCATTTAGAATTCTTTTTTTTTTTTTATCTATTTTTTAGGCAATTTTGCTTTATAGTAATCTGGATGTAAATACAGATTGTAGGAGCTTGAGGCTTTCCCCCCCAGTTATTAATTGCGTCAAGGACACCTGTAAAACTGAGAAAAACAACAGGTCATGAGTATGCTGATTTTATCCGCAATATCCATACGCATAGCATATGACAGAGCTGAAACAATGTTGAACCACAGGATGTTACTGCAACAACATTGACAACTAATTGCTTTAGCTAATTATTTTTAAATTTTAAGCAAAAATGACAAAAGAAAATCACTTGTTCCAGCTCCTCAAATGTGAATATTCTGTTTTCTTTACTCTTCTATGATGTTAAAAATATTAAAAAATATATCTTTATGGAGATGGCTATGGGAACATGTGAGGGGCATTTTTCATTATTTTCTTACACTTTATGGAGTTGCAGCCCTAATATATATATAATATCTACATCCACTGTTTTTGTAGTCTATCACAGCTGACAATGATCACTGATCCCGTAGACATCGGGTTAATGTTCACTTCCCTAAAAGGAAAATTATATTATTAAATAGAAAGAATTTCCTACTGAAGACGTAAATGTTTTGGCTCATTTCCTCAAATGGCCTCTAGGGGGTAGTGATGACCAAAGCAGCTTCGTGTAAGCCTGAAATTACCCAGGCGAAGAAGAAGAACATGTTTCCTTGGCAGGTAGTCCACAAGTTGGTCAAATTTTTACACAACGTAGATTTCTTGGTTAAAGTTAACAAAATATGTGTTTAAGCAGGTCGTATGAGTAGACATGAAACTGTAATAGACCGCGGTTACTGAGTGAAACCAGTGAAACGTATATTATTGACTACGCCTGCGCACTCAAAAGAGAATATCGAGCCGCCCTTCCTCCCCGCCAACTTGCTCCGCAGGGTCGGGCGGACGTCGACTCACAACAACCCCCAGTTGATTTGCTCATCTAATTGAATATTTTCCGAGATAAAATGGAGAGCTCACATCGCATCGAAAACGGTAAGCCAATGAGAACTCAAACATGTCTCACCCATCGCGAGTTATCAGGTTTTCTTTTGGATTGTGTGCGCCCGATTTTGAACATGGCGTACCCCGCTCTGAGATGGCGGTGGCTTTGTGCTACGTTACAGCGCTAGCGGGCTGATGTGTGCGGTAGTTATCGGAAGGAGCTTCACGTCACTTTAGCTAGCTATTAGCTAGCTGTGCTAGATAAACCGTAGTGATATTTTATCATAACAGAAATGCTTTAACGTAACAGCTAGTGGCAACTAACTGTCGAGGCTGGGTTAGCGTTAGTTAGCAACTGAACAGGAGGGTGACAGATGCTGCCTTCGTGGGCTTCAACTAAAGCTGCATAGCTAGTGGCTAAAAACATAAATACAATTCAACTAACGCCTGAAAGTCGAGCAAGCGTTAAAATACAAACACACAGCAACTAAGTTGTTAAATAAAATTCCAAAAAAGAAAAGTAATGTTATATCAAGAACAGTGCACCGCCCTTACCATTTCAGAAACTTGGGGTAGCATAGAAAGTCACGACTACCGCAGCCATGTTTATCACTTTGTTGGGGTGCTCATGTGCGGTGAGTTGTAATTACGACACCGTTGCCAGTCCATGAAGGCAACCAGTGCCAGCTTGGAGGAGGTGGGAGTGAAGCTGATCTGGGGCCACAGACCCACAGTGAGACTGTCACTATTTCACTTCCTATTGACATTAAATGTTTCTTTAATTTACCACACAATAATCACCATACATTAAAACATGGGTTGTCACTCTGTTGGACTGATTTATATATTTATATATTGTAATATATATATATATATATTTTTTTTTATTGTGTGTTATCACTGCTTCTCACCTTTATACCATATCTTATATTATACTTATATTATGTTAATATGTTATACTGTTTTTATTACATTCTATACTATATTATATTTCTATATGAATACAGACAAACACTGTCATTACTTAATCATATTATATATTAGTCAGGTGTAGATTTTGCTGCTGCCTTTAATTGCTCTATTCTGATTTTAGTTTTGTATACTACTTATTTCTGTCCTTGTGCTGCTGCAACAACTTAATTTCGCCCTCTGGGATCAATAAAAGCTTTTCTTATCTTTTATAGTTTCCAGCATTGTACCACTGGTTGGTTTTCAACTGGGTGTACTGTACTTGAAGTAGGGCTGAAACTAACGATTATTTGCATTATCATTTAACCTGCTGGTTTCCTGAATTGTCTTGTCAATATAATGTCAGAAAATAATGAACAATTTCCCAAACCCAAGTTGACATATTCAAATTGAAGTGATGATATGCATTAGATATTTTATTAAAAGGCTAGAATCAATAAATGATCTATCTAACTTAACTTCAAACATATTTCAAAGGGAACTCTCTGCATTTTATTATATAATATTTTCCAGAGTCGCCTCTTCTGCTGCCGTCTCTTCGCCTCTTCATACCTCCTCTACGCCTGGTGTCTGCAGCCATGTGGCAGGTCGTTCAGAGGGGGAATGTGCAGGACTACGGGATGGTGGAGGAGTTCATTACCACAGTTTCAGAAATTGTACCTGAACTTTTGAATGCAGATCAGAAAGCCCAACTCCTCCTGGGACTCCGAGCACGGGTAAGACTGTAAGATATTTTAGTTGAGTGTTTAGTAAAGACTTTTAGGGTTTTCATGAGGACACAATGTGCATAAAAATGACAACAGCAGCAGTTTGGTTTCTCTCTTGCAGATGTTAAACTGTCAAAACAAAGTGTAGAAACCTATTGTTGTGCAGTCTAGCAGTCCCATTGACTCAGTTGGTATAATCACACCAACATCACCTCCAGATTCACAGCATGTAAACAATATAAAGCTAAATTGTGGCCTGACAGATGGTGAAGGTGCAGCTGATGAAGGGGTTTAATATTTCGTTCACCTGCAAGGCACTCTTTCACCTGAAATGAGATTTTCATTTTCCAGTGCTGAGTCTTGTGCGTCTGCTGTTAGTGAATAACATGTCCAGGTGCTGTTCTGTCGGTTGTATTTACCGTGAGGTGAAACCAATTGTTGCAGGTGGTTCTTGAATTGTGTCGAGCCGAGCAGATAACGGATAAAGAAATCATCGAGATGCACCTGGAGCGGATCAAGGCCCTCGTGTCCACATGGGCAGCACAGGTTAGCTTCTTCAAATGTTACATGTAGGTCAGCAGTGTGGTCACGTTTTCTATCAAATTATAATTTTTTTTATCTGCTTCAACTACATCTGTGCATATTTCTGTTCTAGCCATGTTTTGCAGAGGTCGAGTTTCCAGAATCAAACTTTGTGGATCAAGTTGAATTGCTGTTGAAGGACGCTGAAGAGAAGGAGAAGTTTTTCCAGGTTTGATTTGTGTTTTTGAATCTATGTGTTATGTTAAACTCTGGTGACTTTCTTTATATTAGTGAAGCAATTTTGACTGTAACAGAATCTATAATATTCTGTGTTTGTGAGGTACCTGACTGTTAAACTGTAAACGGTGATTATTTGTTCCAGGATGTTTTTCCTACTGATTTCGGGCCTGAATATGACAGCGCTCTGCAGGTGCTAATGCTGGATTTCCTGTCCAGACTGGAGAAGCTTCTTCCTGTACCAGACATTCAGCAGGTACTGGAACCAGTGTGGGAAACTAACCTTTTCATCATCCGTCAACTCCTCTGTTTCTTTTAGCACCCAAATTGATTTCAGGTATAAATGAGATCCTAATTGTTGGCTGGTAGAATAAACAATGCACCTAGCCATCTCCAAAGCTTATTGGAATTACATTGTACTTAATACTTCCGGGGATATCATAATCTACAATGTCCATCACAAATAAACGTCCATAAATCCGCTTGGAAATCATAGAAAACAAGATGATCTTTATAACCCCAGAACTTGCCTGAGAATCATCAGATTTTTAAGTTTTCTTCAGTATCAAAGTAATCCAGTGATAGTTGTGTGTACATCCGTGCGTGCATTGCAGACAGAAACTGCTAATAGCTAATTCGGCATACTTTGCTAAATGTAAAAAAAAAATAAATAGGGCTTAAGTTGCAGCCCCCACAGTGATTTAGATAGAAGCCTGTAAATAAAGAGAAAAGAAACCCAGTATGTTGAGTTTTCAGCTCAATTTGATTATCTTTTTTTTACTCTAATATTGCATCTCTTCCCTAGACTGCGTCCATGCTCAGTGCCGTCCCGTCTGCCCTGGAGGAGTGTGTGCACTCTGTTCCTGACCCACGGCACCTGAAAACTGTGCTCCTGTACCACACAACACTTGGACACTTCGATTTATCTGGTGAGTCACAGCTGGGCTGTGTGTACAGTATTGTAACCTACATTCAATTCAGTCAGTTATTATATCCTCTATTTAATTTAATCTCTTTTGCAAAAGAGACCAGAGTAAAGAAGAAATAGAACAGAGATAAGATGCACAAAAATACAGCCAGTCACAGTTGATGAACAGTAGTTTTAAATCTGAGAAAAGATGTGAGGGACTGAGGCTGTAGGAGACATTTATAAACCAGAAGGATTTGAGTGTGTAGCTGTCTTCTTGTTGCTAGTGAGGACCCGGCCACTTTTTCACATGGTACACAGTGATGAGTACAATATGTAATGAAGCGCAGAGCACAGTGGTTAACTGTTTAAGGTGGGGTTAACTGTTTTAAGGTGGAATGGGCAGCGTGAGAGTGCAAGATAAGAAACCGATTTTTATCTCAAGTTTCTCTTCCAGTTGTTCCACATGCTGTTTGAAATTCCCAGATATGTATTAAAGATATTTATTAAAGATTAAACAACTTCACTTTAATTAACTAATGGGATTCTTATTTTCCCCACAGATGAAACTCAGACCATTCCTTCTTCCTTTGGGAATTGCATCCTCTCTTCGCTGTCCCTCCCTCAGCTGGAGAAGGTTGTAATTGATGCAGACCAAATACAGCTACAGCCTCCATCAGAGCAGATGCAGGGTTGTATGACTGTCCAGGTGGAGGGCGAAACGGTGACACTGTTGGACTACATACAGATCGAGCAGCCGTCGGGTTTGGTCGAGTCTGAGGAGCAAGAAGAAAATGAGGTAAACGAGGAGGGACTCGATGGAGACGCAAATGAGGATGTCAGTGACGCCTTAAAGCCGGCAGCTTTTCAACCACTGAAACAAAGCAAAAGGCTCCAGTTAAAGAGAAAAGCTTTAAAAGAAAAGAAAGACTCGACAGCGAAGAGGCAAAGAAAAAAATACCCTAATAATAAGACATGTCCTGTGTGCAATAAGATTTTCCTGCGTGCTGCAGCCATGAGACGACACCAGGAGACTCATTCTGCCAATCGGGATCTCAAGTACAAGTGCGCCAACTGTGACAAGCGGTTCAGGGACCATTACGACATGAACCGACACAACATGCGCGTCCATGAAAAGGACGAGATGAGTAACAACGCTAAAGAAGAGGACTTGGGAGATCCGAGCACTTCTGAGATGTCAGAAAACAAAAATTGCACTCTGTGCGGGAAGTATTTTGCCCGCCAAGTAGACATGGAGAGACACATGAAGTCCCACTCAGAGGACCGCCCGTATAGCTGTTCTTTCTGTGACAAGAAATTTAAGAACCCTTATGTTTTAAAGAGACACCAGAAGGAGATCTGTAAGAGCAGAGAGCTGAAAAGGCCAAAGAGGAGAGAGCCACAGCGCTCAACTCCACAGCCCACATCAGAGGGGTCTACGGAGGGCAAAATCTGTCCCATCTGCAGCAGGATCTTACCGTGCACTGCGGACATCGCAAAGCATCTACGATCTCACACGGAAGAGCGTCCTTTTATTTGCATCACTTGTGAGAAGGGCTTCAAGTACAAGGACACACTGAAGAAGCATCAGATTATTCACGGCCACGAGGGGATCAGAGAGGAACAGAGCAAGACGGTGGAGCAGATTTTGGCTGAAGCGGACTCTCAAAATTGTAGTGATACAGGTAATAAAATAGAAAATAATCCGGATGTACCTGCAGACACTTCTGAGGAGTCTCCATCTGCGCCTGTGAAAAAAGTCAACAAAAAAGGCCTCAAAGTGTGTCCTGTGTGTGCGAGGGCGTTTGACAGTGTCAAAACACTGAACAGGCACATACAGTGTCACACAGAGGACCGGCCGTATCATTGTGTCCACTGCAAGAAGCGTTTTAAACACATGCACGGGCTGAAAAGACACCAGATTTATGCCATTTGTCATAAGAAAATCGCCCGATTCTCATGGAAAAAGGAGCCGAGAGCGGGGCCCAGCCACAGCGAAGTAGCGAGCTCCGACCCCCAACAGGGGCCACCTCTGAAAATACCCGTGTGGTGTTCAAACTGCGGCAAACACTTTGAATACCCGTCCGCTCTGAAGGAGCACCAGGAAAACGTTTGCAAAGTGGAAGTGAGTGAAATCATGAAATGCGACGACTGCGGGAAAGAGTTTAAAAGCATGACTATGCTCAAAGTGCACCAGAGGATTCACGATCCGCTCTACTGCAAAGAGTGCGGGAAGATACTCGCTAACGAGCCGGCTTTTGAGAGGCACAAGCTCATGCACAGGCCGATGCAGTGCACGATGTGCGATAAGACTTTCACTTTACTGAGACGCTTGAGGGAACACTACGAGAAGCAGCACGACTTCACCGGACCGTATCCTTGTGCTCAATGTGACAAAACCTTCATGCAGCTGTCCTACCTCGCCATCCACCAGAGAATCCACAAGGGAGAGTTCCCGTACATTTGCAACATGTGCCCAGAGAAGTTCAGGTCTTCCAACTGCCTGACGGTGCATCAGAGGAAACACACGGGGGAGAAACCCTTCCTATGCTGGCAGTGCGGAAAGTGTTACCGCTCGGCCTCGGAGCTCACGGTGCACATGGGAACCCACTCCGACGAGAGACCCTGGGCCTGCACGCAGTGCGACATGGCTTACCGCACAAAGCTGCAGCTGACGAACCACGTCGAACAAATCCACATCGGCGTCCGGTACCCCTGCAACAGCTGCGGGAAGCAGTTCATGAAGGAGACGTCCCTGAAGAGGCACGAGCTCATCCACACGGGCGAGAGGCCGCACCAGTGCACGGTGTGCGGTAAGACCTTCCTGACCGCCAACGAGCTCAGGCTGCACAACAGGTATCACACCGGGGAGCGTCCGTACAAGTGTGAAGAGTGCGGAAAGGCCTTCATTCAGTCGGGATACTTGAAGTCGCACATGCGCATCCACACAGGAGAGAAGCCTTTTAAATGTGACATATGTGATAAAGGCTTTCGCTTGTCGTATCACATGAAGAAACACAGACGGACTCACGCCGGGAAGCCAAAGAGCTACATATGTGAGGAGTGCGGGTCAGCGTTCCTCCACAAAAAGTCTCTTTGGGAACACTCGCTCACTCACGACGTGAAAATCGAGCCGTCTTTCACTGATGAAGTGAGAATAGAGTTTCAGTAGAAATCATTGTATTTCAGGCAGGATGTTTCATAGGAGACGCTCTGAGCTGATGTCGTGGTCACCAAAAACACTTCATTTCTTTTTGTTATTTTTGTATTTCTTTAGAAATTGGTCTTCTCCTTTTGCCTCTTAGTTGCTTTACTGTGTTGATTCACATGTTCTGTGAAGCATATTGATGATGTATAAGGCTGATGTATATATTGAAAGCCATTGAATATGAATTGATTTCTGCGTACACGGCTTTTTGAAATAAACCTGTGTGGAAGGTAATGCTTACTCCCTTCATTTTTACGTAAAGAAAAAACAAATAGTGCTTAAGAGTTTTGTCTGTGTTGGTGTTGAATGATGTATGTTGTTGAATTCAAAGATTCCAGCCTTTAAAATGTGAGGATTTGTTTCTTCTCCTTCATTTACATTGATTATCTTTAAGGTTTTGGACTGTTGGTCGAACAAAATAAGCAACTTAAAGTGCTGTAGGACGTTGTGATGGACTTCTGTCATTGTTTCCTGACATTTCAGATGAGACCTTTGGCTGCTCTACTATTACTTAGAGTATTAGCTGAATATTAATCGAAAGATTAATCCATAATCCAAAATTATTTTTAGCCCCAGTAAAAGATATATAAGCAGTCTAATGATTCCAAATCATCCAAAATATCAGTAAAATCAATATTCTGGTCACTGAGTGAAGAGACACACTTTAAGGAGATTAAAGTTAAACTGAAAATAACACACTGGTTCCAAGGTGAATTTGTCCCCCAGACATGTTTAATATCAAAAAAGTAGTCTGCTTTGAATAATAATTTGTTTCACAGATGTTTTCCACAAAGATATTGTTCATTTCAAAAGTTCAGAACTTTTAAACAAACTTTTCTCCTCCTGTGAGGTCCACTCTCGGTGTCTGAGCGTGCTGTTTTCGGTGTAACAACAGTACACAACAGGCTGTCCGGTGTTTTGTCAGTACTCTTCTTCAACCAGAAGATGGCAGTGTAGTAAAGATAATGCTCAGCCGCTGGACTTCACCGGGGAGGGAGAGCTGTCAGTGTTGCCCTCCCGCTGCTGCAGCTTGTGTTGGAGGCTGTTCACTCTGCAAGCCTCCTAAAACATCAATAATACAGTGTTCATCCTTCATTAGCATCCGTATCGTACTGAAAGTACAACACGCGTAACAACGATGTTTAACAACGTTAAAGAAGCCTGCAGCCTTTTTACTTTATGCAACATAAATTTCCCAACAGTTGTTTATACAGGCTCAGTGACTGCAAATCAATATGTATCCCCTGCTCTTCCTCGCAGGCCGCGTCACCTGAGTGACACTTTAAACCACAGCAGCAGCAGCTAGAGCAGCATCTCTGCCTGCTTCCCGAGAAGCTGCTCTCATCTCTCAGAAAAATCAAAGGCCGACTGAGTCAGAGTGTTGGGAGCAGATCACTTTTTAACCCAAAGCATATTGATTTATATGGGGCTGTAATTGCTTCAGTGTGTCCTGGATTATTCCCCCCGTAATTGAGGCCTGGCGGAGGTCTCTTTCCTAGACATAGCCTCCCCGGTGCCAGGTGGTGGGCAGAGAGGAGCACCGCACCCACTCCCCAGCCAGCCGGAGAGAGTCAGGGAGCAGTGGCCCTTACCCCCCAAAGCCCCTCGTCGTCGTGGGATAAGTAAACAGCACAAACAGTACGCTCCCCTGCGTGCTTTGAGGTGTCTCACACAGGCCGCCGTCCAGCTGTGATTGAGGCAGCGCATTATGAGTCACATCAGTGACACTAAAAAGTGCTGAATCTGTGCATTTCTCTTGGATGTTTGGCTCTCGTCTGTGGTTCGTCTCTCCAGGATTAGTTGTGTTTACTGAGACCACATATTAAGGCTGTAATTACTGTACATGCTATTGTTCAAGAATTTGTTTTGTGTTTTTGTTCCTGACTCAGTGGAACATTCCTGGATTTTGTAATAGACGGGAATGCTTGCACGCTCGAACAGGTCTCGAGATTACCGCGGTGTCACAAGTACAGGGGGGTAGGCGAAATAATGTAAACACTCGCAGAAGAAGGACCCAGGTCACCTTTAAAAAACGCTTGTCTCTGCAGTATCTGCCATATGTTGCACCTGCGGCGGTGGGTCCCCACCTGAATCTGAGGGGTCGCAAGATGGTTAAAGATAAAAGAAAGTTTTCTGACTGTACTCTGGAAATACTGGAAACTTTCACCACCTTTAAAAATCCTACAAATGAAACAATCTAAGAATCTCTTTCGCAGAACTATAAAGGCCATAACTTGCTAAGATGGGTCGCATGTAGACGATGATTTGTTTTAAGGGGCCGCGAGCTAAAAAGGTTGGAGAGCGCCGCTTTAAAGCGCCAATCAATATTTTTATAGTAATTATTCCATTTGTAATGTGAAAGTGGTGGCTCATAGTAATGAACCCACAGAGAATTATCAAGCACTTCTGCAGCAAGAAGGCAGTTCTTTAGCCTCTTTTAGTTAATTGTTTTGGTTTTATTGCACATTTATGTATGATTCAGTCTATCCACTCTCCCCACCTTTGTTTCCAGCTGGCAGTGAATATTGGACTTACATTGAAGTGACCAGAAACATCCAATTGAATGTCGCTCCATGTCAGCTACATGAGTAAATAGGCATTTATTTCTATTACATTAGTAGTAATTTATAAGGTGATAAAACGTTGGGGCTGTTCAGTTCTTCTGCCTCCAAGTGGCCAAAAAAAAGTGCTCTCAAAGTGCTGCAATAACTTGTTTTTGGCCACTCGGGGGCAGCAGAAACAAGCTGCAACACACAACCTTATAAGTTGATATGTTGAACTAGTTAGCAAACAGTTGCCTATTTACACATCCATCAGTTACGGAGCAACATTACCATCCATCTGGAGTCGTGCTTCTGGCCACCTGGTGATCGTAAGTCCAATATTTGCTCTCTTTTTACATCTGTTTTGGTCTCCACCACTTCCTGAGGGAAATATCTGACTCTTTAGCTGCTAAATGCTAAATGCTATGTTCACCAGCTAGTCGCTAACTTACTGAGTGTGGTGCTGAGCAGGTAGTGTACAGTGTACAATTTGAGCTTTTTCGCTGATAGCTGCTTGTGAGTTTGTCACTACAAGAAACACCTTTCGTGTCACACACAGTCATTTGATCCGTTGTTTCTACAAAAATATTGATTAGTGCAGCTTTAACTGATCAGTGCTGTTAATTGGAATCAGTTTAGACTTATATGAACCTCCCTGTTGTGTGTTCCTTATACAGAACAAGGCACCGTCACATTGAATTGATTGAGTGGTAACAGAGAAACATGCAGTAAATAACAACCAGCGAGTCCACATTGAGAATGTGGCTCTATTGTTTGATGAAGGGTTGCAGCCTCCAAGTTTAGTTTCCTAAGAAACGGGTGTGATAACACACAATCTGATGGAAGTCTTGCCACTTCCAGCATGTTCTGCGATCATAAACAGTTAAACTGTCCTGCAGATCTTTTTTTTTTTTGTTGAAAAAGTAGGTTTTGATCATCAACAGGCTCCGTGGAATTTCCTGGCCTTTTTGCAAAAATACTGTGACCCCTGCGAGTTACTACGGAAACACAGCGTATCAAAACAAGCGCCATTTCTTGCTTCTGCTCCATGACGCACCTTTATTTCTTCCATATGAAGAGTGTATGGCACGGCGCAGGGCTTCGATAACAATATCTGCTCTGAATGCACGGACAGCAGTGCCACGCGCATACTCGTGCACCACCGAGCTTGGGATCATTAGCCCTACAATCGCTTGCAGTAGATACCCTACTTTCATTGTTTTTGCAAAGCTTAGTCAATTGATAAAGGAGGAAACATAACAGAGAAGCCATTGAGCTGGAAAAACCCTCAGACTAATCAAGAGAACAGAGGATTGCTCTCCTAATCAAGTGTGTGTACGTATGTGCATGTGCTTGCATGTGTGTGTGTGTCCTCGAGTGAACCTGTGTGTGTGCCCAGACATATCCCCAGCCTTATACATTCCCTCCCATCTTGGGTACCAGCCCTGCAATCCCCACACACGCTCAGCCCTCCATCCTCCCTCGCCGCCGCGGTGTTCACGCAGGTTTCACAAAACCAAAAGCTTTATCTCGTTTTTCATCCCCTCTAATTCTTCCTCCGTCCTCTCACTTTCATCCACTCACATTCATTTGCATTCTGCACCGCTGTCTGTATCTGTGTATCCCTCTGACTCGGACATTTGTTTGGCAGGAGAGCCCAGACGGGATGCTGTTAACGCTGCAAAAAGTGTCTGTCTTTGCAAGTCTTGCTTTTTGTTAACAAATTGTTCCAAATGGGGTGAAATAACTCTGCTTGCTGCCAAAGTTTCTTTTCTAAGTGTAACCCTCTTTTAACAAGACAGATCTCTCACTTACTATCAATAAAAATGACACTAAACTAAGAAAAAAATCCTTTAAAAAGTGGGAATGCATTGTAAATAAGAGAAACTATCATTTTTAAACACAAAGTGTGATTTTAAGAGTCACTCCTGATCAAGATGGCTTTGCAAAGATGGACATTTTTTGCAGTGAACACTTTCTCCTTCCTACACCAGAAGGGAGTGAAAACAAGCCTTTCCCTGGTCAATGAGTTCACTGGGGCGGACGTCTCCTTAGACAAGGCTGCAGGGGGGTTTAGAGGGGGAGGTGATGGTGGTGGTGAGGGGGTTCAAAAGTCTTGCAACCGAAGAGAAAAGAGAGTCGGAGTGAGGGAGGGCGAGAGAGAAACCTGGCACCAAGACGGTTCAGAGCACTGGGCATTAGAGACGGCGAACAAGGGAAGGTCAGCCCCCAGCCCCCCCACCCCACCCTCCTTCTCCTTCTTCCTACTACTGCATCAGCAGATGTACAGCATAAGCCCTTCATCAATACTGCCAGACCACAGCTACAGTGATAACAGGAAAAGTCTGTGATGAAGCATTTACATGCCAGATTGTGGATGTCAGGAGGCAGTGAAAGATGAGATAATTTCACATCTAAGATCAGCTACTGACAGAGAGGCTTATGGGCATCAGTGACCGACCACGTCCCTGATCTGATGCGAACAAGGTCATCCTCTGGTCTGAAAGCAGCTTTGTCTCTCTAATCAGAGGAGCAGCAGCAGCATCATCATCATCATCATCATATTCCACGTTGTATCAGCAGCTTCTGGCGGTGACGCAATCCACCAGGGGAGGCAAGCGGAGACGCTGCTCGGTGTGCATCTCGTCTCCAAGCAGCAGCCCTGAGAGGAAGATAAGTCACATTGAGGTCGTGGGCCTGCATGTGCAAGTTTGACAAGGAGCTGAGATTTTCAATGCAGATATGTCGTTTAATGCACCAACCGTCTGCAAACGTGCATTTTGAATAAATGTGATGGCTGCAACTACGATTGTTGTCAATGTCGTTTAACCTGCCTGTTATTTTCTCGATTAATCATTTAGTCTGTAAAATCAAAAAGGAACGTCTTCCAATTGCGCGTTTTGTCTGAGCAACAGTCCGAAACCCAAAGAGTGGGTCACTTAATCAACTAATAAATAAATAATACATTTACTATCAAAAATTGTAGCAGATTAAAGTTGTAATCTTTATGAATTTCATGAAATCAAACCTAATTTTTTAAACTATTTATGGTCAGTATTTTTCTGCCGTGGCCATTTAACGTAGTTAAACATTTAGTGATTATCCCTTCATGCAGCAGTTTTTACTGGGAGTAGTGGAGTCCGCCATTCCCGCGCTGGATCCAGATTACGAGGAAAATGAGGCATGCATGTAATCCATAGCACTTTTATCTCGTTGATATCAGCCTCGCTGTGTCCTGGTCACTCTCCTGCAGGCGTATCAGAGCTGTTGCTGCTGCTTCACATTAAAATCATTCGAGGGGTGGCTTTAATTCTGAAGCAGCCACAGGAAACATAATGTACTGAAAGCGGTTGGTGCTAACCCAGATCGTTCCTCCAAAATGTGACCACTAAACAAGACAACGGTCATTTTTTTCATTTTTTTTCATCTATGTATCAGTTTTAAAGCTGTTAGCTGTTCGTTTAGCTGTTCGGCACATCTCCAACTCCTCGGCAGAGAAACAAACTTTAACAAACTGTGTCCTGCTGTTCTCTTCATTAAAACAACATGTTTGTTTGGCTGCACTGTTAACAAATACACAACACCAGTTGCTCTTCTCAGTACAGAGTCTTTGCTTTGCTGTTAAACCACACGTTTTATATGACAATTAGCTGTGAGAAGGTCACACAGCGAACATATTTCCCTCCTTATATCGTTTCATCTGAATCATTATTCTGAAACAATCCAGCATTTCACGTCAGAAAATTTTTTTATTTAATTTCCTTTTTTCTTTTTTTCAACTTGTGACCCCTCACATTTATCTTGTGACCCCTTCAGGAGCCCCACCGTGCCCCCTCATGCTGGAAACCACTAGTTTCAGTTAAGTTTGGATGCGAGTTGCCGCTGTAGCCTCTGCACCGTGTGTCATGTGGGGACATTTGATTGTGCTTGTGTTTTGACCCACTTTACCCCCCCAACAACCCTAACTGTTGCGTGTCTTTAGCCTCGGTCCCCTTTGGATCCGACCTTGCTTGTGATGTACTTACACACAGTGGCTGAGCATGCTGGGATATGTGCTGGTGTCCTGTTTTATGATTGGGTCACAGCCCTGATCTCATGTTTAGCGATTGGATCAGTGTTGATATCCCGTCCCTGCTGAAAACATCTCTCTTTAAGCCCTCGGCCTCGTGTGAGGCTGTGGTCTGTCGCTGCCCTGTGACACAGTGGAAACACTGGGACCCTTTTACATGAGGAGGGTGGGTGGCTCTGCACAATGGGTGCCATCGAGTGTTTGTCAGTCCAGTAGTAAAGCATCCGGCTCTGTAGTTTGCTCCAAAGGAGGAGGTTGAAATATGAAAAATATGAAAGAAATGTCTTCTGCATCATAAATTCCCATGTGTTTTTTGTATTTCCACACTGCTTTCACATCAGTCACTGAGTTCGTGAAAGCATCAAATGTCAGCAGATATCATTTGCAGACAGACCTGCATGTAGTCACTCAATTTTAACACAGAAACCAGAGCAAATGACTTGTTCCTGAAGAAGAAAATTCCAGTGACAAAGTGCAGAAAAATGCTGCAAATCCTGCACAGAAGCAGAAAGTTCAGAGGGAACGGGACTTCAGATGATTATCTCTGGCTTATATTTTCTCTGTATTACATTAAACATGTCACATGTTCACTCCAGTTCATGTGTTTAGCTTTTTTATCATGTTTTTATTAGGTATTCCAGTTAGTAGCACAATGGTGACTAAGTGGGAAGTGTTAAAAAGATTTGTTTTAGCATTCAAATCAGACTTTGGATAGAAGGGCTGCCGAATTACGCGGTGCCAAATTACGCACAGCAACCAACAACCTTCGTCTTGTCTTTAACTTCTCCTTCACGAGCTTCCAGCGCATAAACCAGTGAGCTGTGTGAGTGTGAGCTGCTGCTGCTGGTGAGGCAGCGCCGCTTTTTCTATCTTGACTGAACTACTAACCAAGTCTTAGAGAGATCAAAATTCAATCCCGTTCTGAGAAAAAAAGAGAAATGACGTTATTTGAATATGTGCCCAAAATCCTTAATGAATAACTTAGGACGAGTAGGAGGCAAATGCTGCCCCAGCTGTTTCCTGTTGAAAATGTCTGTGTAATGTAGATAAATGTGAGGGATTTTCTCTCTAAATCCGTCTCCTGTTCGCTAAATCTCACTTCTCCAAAACGAGCCTGCGCAATGGAACAAAGTCGGAATATTGAGATGTGACATTGCCCGCATCTCATCCTCTTTCTCCCCGTTTTTAATGACTTCAAACAAGTTCATTTTCGCCGGGCTTTGTCTTGCGGAGACCCGTGGGGATGTCTAGCGCTCTTTCCTTTCAGTGGCATTTATGTGATGTCTTCAAGGTAACTTACCTGATTTCCTTTGACACTATAGATTATCACCTTCACTTGCTCACTATTTGCACAGAGCATCCTTACCTAGTTTAAGCTGAGACAATAAAAGGGAATTGTCATCGCTTATTTGTATCTTACTGCTTTTAGATGCATGATAGATGTGGATTTATTCTGATTTGTATGCTTTTTATTCTGTTTATGAGCAACTGTCCTGCATGTCTTGGTGATTTTTATTTCAACAGATAACAAACGATTGTCCCACTTCTGCTTTAATTGACTTTTTTTTCTTGACATGAATCGTGCATGAGTTTCACGGCTCGGATGAATGGGGGTTTCATCCTCAGCGCTTCTGTGCGCTCTGCGCTCTTTTTCAGCAGAAAGTCCTAATGCAGCTCTGCAACTTTCAAAGTAATTACTGCTGAGTCTGCATTATTAAGTGCTAAATATCTAACCTGAGGCTGCGGAGTTAAGAGAGAGGAGCGCTTAACATGGGACCGTGCGGTTGGGGTTTGTGATGTAGATGGATAGTGTCCTGTGTTTATTCTTTTTATTATGTATATTTGGCCCACTCAGCTTCCTCGGCTGGGTTTGGCGGGAGAGCCGTTTTCCATCTCACAGTTTGGATCGGAAAGATCCCTGGCGCTTTTTGCATCTCTTATTCTGCTTTTTGAATTTCGAAGCACTTTTAGTTTTGTGCGCAATAATGCGCTGACAGCTGTTTTCTTGGCACAGGGGAAATGCCGAAGCCTCATTAAGAAGTGGTTATTAATGACCGACTTTTGAGTTTCATTGATTAATATGGTTTGCTATTAACTTATGAGGACATACACGGGGGGGCTGAGTAGCCAGATGATAAGGAGAAACGTGTGTTTTCAATTTGGACGCGCTCTGCTGCGCACAGGCGCTCCGGAGCATCAGAGCTGGTCAGCCTCCTGTTTGACTGTTTGACTCTGGCACCAAGTGGAAGTTCTGATTTAATACATTTTCCTCCACATCTCCAAAACCCTGTAAAGTTACCATCTGCGGCCACGGCCACTTTTATTTCTTATTTTATTTCTCTTTTTTTAGCAGAGGGAAAGCCTGGAAGTTTGGGGAAACAAGCCTTAAGCTCACTGGATTCAGTCTTATGTGGGAAAATGTTTAGTGTTGCCACCACTGATGTGCCATTGAGCAAGCCAGGAGCCACCAACTGTCACGGCGTGTTGCTCAGTGTCCAGCAGTGTAATATGAGAGCAATGACTTTGAAAGTATGACTTTCTTTGCTTAAATGAGAATGTCTCTCTGGTGATGCTCCGTCTTTAAACAGCAGTGAACATGTTAAAGCTCTCTCTCTCCCTCTCTCTCTCTCCCTGTGCTGCAGAGTGCGATGTGCTGTATCTCCTGTAGCCACACCCTCTCACTACTGCTGTGCGTCCTCACCCTGACTCCGACGGCAACAGGGGCGGGACCAGAGACCCTGTGCGGGGCGGAGCTGGTCGACACGCTGCAGTTTGTGTGTGGAGAGAGAGGCTTTTATTTCAGTAAGTGCACCTTTTTATTTATTCATAAAGGTTGGCTGTATCTGTCCCAGAGCTCTCCACCTCCAGCGAGCTCATAAATAAAAAAGCAGCCAGTTTGACATCTTGTCTTGACTTTCCCTGCATTAATGTTCCCTTTCTTCCTTCATTCATTCGTCTTCCACCGTTACATCTTCTCTTCAAGTTCACAGTCACCCCTGCACATTTGTTTTAGTGCTCGACTCTCATTGATGGACAGGAGCCCAGATTTTGAACAAGCAAACCTAAATGAAATATGGAATAATAGAGATAAGTAACTATACTGTTGGTGGCAAATGCCAGTTTTGCCCCACGGGCAAAGGGCTTTAAGTGGAATTTGGCTGACTATCTCTAAGAAAGAGGAGGGGCAGAAACTAAATGTTGCAGTGAAGTTTTTTCTTTTTTCCACCAGAGAAGGGAAAGCGACCCAAAGAAAACCCTCCACCAACAATCCAGGATTTAAATCTCAGATTTTTCCATTAAGGGTACAACCCAGCCCAGAACAGCACAGGATATATGGAGCTACCGAGGTTAGGTGCAATGTTCCACCGGCAGCCAGTGTTTCTCAGGACATGTATCCTGATCTTTCTGTCAGAGACGAGCAGTGTGACTGTACATTAGCAGTATAACTGGCTCAAACACTACAGAGCTGCAGTTTATAACCTCATTACTCACATTTCTTTGGCTGACATCCATCAATTAAGCCAATTTGCACCAAATATCCTGGAGGGGCTTCGTATCTCCCCAAAAGTTTTTTATTTATTTTTTAAATTCTTTTATAATAATTGATTGTGCCTCTGACTTCTGTGCAGTTTTGACATAACAATCCATTATTAATGGTTTGGTTCAGTCCCAAAGTTATGAAAGATTTTCCACATGTGGTAGACTTTGTCAGCTGCCAATTTCAAAAAGAAAAGAAGAAGAAGATATAAGATTTCTGTGGGAAATCAGCAGCATCTATAGTGCATTCGCAGTTGTTCTCTTTTCCAGTAATTGATTGCTTTCGCCTTAACCTGAACCTAGAGCGGTTTGCAGATACACCTTCTCGAGAGAACTTGGTGACGGATGGAAGATTAGGGGCCTGGAGGGGGCCAGTCTTTAAATCCCAGCCTCAGTACAGCAGGGGAATAATGAAGTAGTGACCAGTGTATAGTGAGGCAAATCTAAAGCCATTAAAAGCCCAAAATAGATGTGTACATTTTATTGGTAAGATATTAAACTAGTCTACAGCCATGCTGGCAGCTCTGTGCAACTCCACTGTTTTGTACACAGCAGTGTTTTGAGCTAAATGCTAACGATGGCGCTATAGGAAAATTTAAGGGATCACCAAAGTTATTACAATTCAATAGTTGTTGAGATATTTCAATCAGGACCAAAGTGGTCGACTGACCGACCAACCAGCTTTGCCATCCTTGCAGCCAACGTCGCTAGCGTGGCTGAAAACTGAACAATAGACCATAATCTACTGGTCGTGATTGGCTTCTCAGTCTAATCCTCTCATGAACTGCCTGTTCACTGCACTCCGTGATCACCTTCCTTGGTGTTTCTAACAGAAACAAATAGCCCCTGCAAAGATTTCGAGGAATTGGTACTACCCTCCCATTGGTACCTGGTCATGGTACCAATAAAGGCATCCTTTTACAAGAGAGCTGAAGAGGTCCCCCGATACTGTGCACTTTTTTTGGGGGGTATAATATGGATGTGATTCCTGTGGATACTGGGCTGGACTGGGCATACGTGCTCCCATCATGCCAATGCACAGCCCAGTATGGCTAAGAATTACGTTCATATTGAATGATTTGTGTCCAATGTCGACTGTTAGTACCAATGAAGAAAGTAGTGTTTCCTATACAGAAAGTAGGGGGACTATGAATGGGTGTTTCCACTGAGTCTAACCCTCAACCGTAGCCCTGACACTTAGCCCTAACCTTAATCAAGTGTTTCAGTTGCCTAACCTTAACCTTACCCTACATTATTGTTGCTGCCATTCACTGACATTGTAGAAATACTTTAAAACGGTGGCATATAACCTTCCAAAATGTCATTGAACGTAATCCGAAGTTTTTTGCAGAATCATCCAATATCAGCGTTCTGTCTGGCAGTAGTGTCACCATGCACCTTGCTGCTGCCACATTCCTCCACCCCTGCATGCGGCTTTTCCAGGACCAGTCAACATTATTCTCTGCATCGGGCCCTGCATCGGCGTTTGCCAGAGAGTTGTTGGAGAGCCACCAAGCTGCTGCCAAGCTGCTGCAAAGCTGCGAGTCTTGTTCGTCCAGATGCTGCTGGCAACACTCACATGCTGTGAAGTGGTCATGACAGGCTGCTCGATTGCCAGTTTTCTGCCAGTTAAGACTTTTTGGTCTTTGGATTCCCTCTGCTGCAGCACTTCTCTTGTATAAATGATCATGTTCTCTTCATTTAGGCTGAGAGGCAGTGGAAGATCATGGACTACATGGTCAAAGACAGCTTTTTAGTTAATCATGCATCACATTTGGCTACCGATAGCAAGGTTTTACTACAGTTTTGTAAATGTTTCTCACAGGCTATAGAAGCATAGCACCACTGTCCATATTCATCTCATGAGAAAGTGTTGAATGGAGGCCAATGTAACTCATGAATCCTCATGCAGAATACACTTCTTAAGCAGGAACAGACTTTTTTGTGGTACTGCGTATGTATTTGTCTTTCCCGCATTGCCTTACACTGTGCAGTCACTGAACTGCACAGCGTCCATCTATCAATGCCACATTTTCCTGTGTTGAAAATGAGGTGTATTTCACGAACACTCCATCCTTTTTCTGAAAAGACGATGAGGTTTGAGCAGCAGGGTGCTGTGCCTCGGAAAATATGCTGCTCCCTGTCTTCCCCTGTTTCTCTCGCTCTCTCATATTCTCGCTGTCATTCCTTTTCCTTCTCCTCTCTCTCGGTCGCCAAATGTACCAGTGGCTGTTTGCGTAAAAATATCTGGAGAATCCATTTGGGTTCTGTCGTCTATAGGACCCGGCAGCGTAACAGCTTGGCCAAAGGAGGCGTGCTCCTTTCCCTGAACTCTTCCCCTCCAGTCTGGCCGTGTTGAACTTGGCAGCCGCCTGATTGATAATGTGTCCAGAGACAGTGTTGCAACGACAGTGGGTTTTCTGTGCTGAGAGTGCTTTTGCCAATCCACCTTACGCATGTCACCAGTAAAGTAGCACACTTGCATTTTAAGACTACAAATTTCCAACCCTGACAGAAATGCTAAATACTAGTTGGTGGAAATTCTTCTTTTTTTTTTTTTTAGGTAATGAAACAAACTGTGGTCTATGAAACAGAAAAAAAATCCACAACCGTAGTCAGTTTTTCCAATTATTAGCCTGACCTAGAAATCCTCAGTTGTCTTTGTAATGCTTTAGCAGGCAGGACCGTGGGGTGATTTTACTGCGATGTTCATTCCATGAATCAGATCTGTTATGGGAGTTTTTTGGCTAAAGTGTAAGTGCTAAGTGGCTCCCTGTCCTAAGTCACTTCATATTTTATCAGTTCATGCTAAAATATTCACACTTATTCTAGAGTGAGTGTGAGATATATAATCTTACTGCTGATTTCAGCTAAATGAATGATGCGCAAACTCTCTTGAATTACGACGAAGATGGAATAATCCATCAGTTTTGGCTAAGAGCTAATTGTTGGTACATGAAGTTCTAATAAAAAAAGAGCAGCCAAATATGAAACGTTGTAATGTTTTTTAGGTGTTTTGGCATGTGAAGTGAAGGTGGAAAGGAGAGGGGAAATTGCTTTTAGCAGCCATTGATGAGACTTCCTCTTCGGTGTTTGTCCCTGTCAATTTTATTCAAAGCTACCGAAGCTGGAGAGAGAGGTAGAATGTGCAAACAGCACGTCACATGCATGCACGCACACATGCACGCACTCAAACACAGACATAGCTCGGCCTTGTCCCTCAGCAGCAGGGGATTATGTGGATTACAGGATGATCAGGACACCCCCCCTCCCCTCCCCTCCCTAGTTTTACACTGGACCTGAACACAGCGGAAGGCACTAAGATCTGAAGAAAGACCTCCTGTGTCCTCTCCATCACTGAGAAAGGTGTCGTTTTCCCATTAAGACCTGAACTAAAAAATCTCTGACCCTTCTGTGAATTGGTGCTCAGCGGAACAAAGAGGCATCTCATGAAAAGGACAGGCAGGCGTCCTCCAGATTTAGATCTGTACATTAGGAGAAGGTGAGACACAAGGGATTTGAGGACACTCTGGGACTAAACAGTACTTTACCTTTGAAACCCTTCATCAGTTTAATCCAGTCACATAATGTAGGACCTCTACAAAGAGGATATATCTTGTTGCAGGAGTGCAGAGATCACAAAGACTCATAGATGATATCCTTGATTTCTTCTTCACCTTAGGTAGTCTCATAAATGGTCTTTCATTTCGCATTCAAGCTATTGATCACTTAGACTCACAAACATTTCAGCAAAAATAGATACAGTGGCAGGAACAACCCTGTCTAACCCTGATAGATATCTTGTGATAGATAGATGGACCCTCAGTTTTACCTTCATCAGGTAAACTTCTGGACAGAAAAGCTGTTAATAAAGTGAATACATGTGACCAAGAAGTGTACCCTTAATAAATCCAGTTTGATCTATATTGCTAATGCTGTGAACAGCACTTAATTCTAGGGGCAGTGCATTTGGATAAGATTCGAGTGTCACGGTACAGTAATGCGAGGAACACGTCACTCATGCCGTAAACTCTTTGTGGTACCAGTGATAAAGAGATAGTTTCCAGTACTTTAGCAGCTCTTATAGTCCCTGCCCAGCCGTAAACTGCCTGACACTTTGCAGGAAGAGCAGTGCACAGGCTCCAAGAATCCACTGGTTTTTATTGACCATGACCAAGCTGTAAAACTTAGATGCTTTCTGTGCCACTCTGGAATGGGGGAATCCAGCCATCTCTCCCCAGTGCCAATCCTTAAGAGGAATTAACACTATGTGTGCTGAGGCAGTCAAACACCCAAACCTAAGACGTTAGATGGCATTAGATGAAACGCTTCATCTGAACTAAACTCGACAGGTGGGAGGCAGTTGGTTCTACTGCATAAAACTACTCGTATCAGGTAAACTATCAAACACGTGACAGGTGGTTCTGAAAAGTTTGCAGCCTGCTCATTCGTGGAGGACGGCGGCCGCACTCAGTTTTGGATTCACGGCAGATACAATTTATTCCACAAGGCAACTGAGAGTTACGGAAAAAAAGAAAATATGCCAGAACATATCAAAACATCCATAGAAACGTCTCAAACCACTTCTGCGGCATAAGGCCGTGTTCAGACACCACTGTGTGAAAAAAACACAGCCCTCTCATTCATTTCAATGAGACCTCTGTGAGAGCTCTGGCAAGAAAAATGCAAGATCGCCCAGCAAAAAGATTTTGCTTGGCTCAACTTTTGCCACAAAACAATATGACATCATCCGGCAAGGTGCTGCGTTGGTCAGTCAAATACATGGACATTCTTGGTAGATTCATTTGTAATGTGAATGGGGTAACTCTACCTGGCAATTGTCGAGGACAGAATGATTTTCCAAAGTTGTAAAATCCTTTCTCATGGGATTGAAAAGCTCTGAGCAGTGTTTTGGTGTCTGATAAGCCTTCATACTCATAGATGCTTTACTCCAACAAGCATTCCTGGAGTGTATTTCATCATCTCACCAGTATCCGAAGCAACACGCCCCTACAACGGTCCTTGAGTACTCTATTGTTTATTCCATGTCTCGAGCCTCAAGTGACATCAGTTCTCACCCAGTAATCTGTGAGTTCACTATCTTCTAAATAATCACCACATATCTCTGAATACGCTACTTCGGGTGGAGCTTCGTAACTTTGAACAGAAGTAGTGAACTATGATGCGGAGAAAGTGTTTGAAACACATTGAACATGCAGATAAAGAGGGGAGAAGTGGATTATGCTGCAGGAGAGCTTTGAGAAGTTTCTATTGATGTTTTGACACGTTTACATTCTCTGCAAAGAAGCAAGCCATGAAACCGTCCGAACTACCTTTTAATCCAAGTGGTGAGTGTTTGATACTCAAAAGATAGATTTTCGGTGGAGTATTCCTGTAAATTAACTTTTTCAATTTGGGCCACTAAACGTGCGGAAAGAAAATATGTGTATATTTACCATTTTTTCAGCCTCGAACGTAATAAATCATCGATATAAGTGTGTTTATAACACAACTGCGCTCTACCTCTTCATGATGGCTGAAACGCTGACACACACTTTCTGATCTGAACTTCAACATGCGTGACCCCTGCGTCCTCCATCCAGAGTCGATTTCAAACAGCAGAGGGCCGTAAGGCGGGAAGCACTGGCAGAAGAGGTTGTTTACCCTTATTTGTTTAACAACAGTCACAAAAAACAACTCTTTGTTTATGAGGGATTACAGCAGTTATCCATGGAACTGAAGCATTTAAAACCTTGCAAAGCTTTTAGACCTGATTATTATATGCGTGTTTTTCCCCAACCTGCCCAAGTTGATTATCCTACATGTTATAACCGGTGCCAGCTGATTTTTCTCTCCCTTCCAGCTGTTTGTGCAGCAGGGTTGCAAGCTATTTTCAGAATAATAGCGGATGTTAATTTGTAAGGCTTTATTGGGAGGGATTGAAAAACAGACCAGGCAACGAGGCACGGCCCCTCTTTTGGCTTTCAGCAGCCATTATATAATCGCCAGCCAGGGCTCAACGTCATATTTCTCTCTTTCTTGACATCAGGTGTTAATATAGCAGCCAAGGCTGGTCCCACTGATACACACCGCAGGGGAGAAAGAGCAGATGTTGTTTGTTCAGATGACTGAAAGGACTGAAAAGAAAGAATTACAAAAACACGGTGGAATACCTGGCTATAAAAGGTGTAACTGCCAATAAATTAGCGTTAGAACTGAATAAAAATGCAAATCTAAAAAGCTGAATTAAGTTTTTTTTTTTATCATCTACATATTTCATTTAACGCATCCACTTTGGCAGGTTGAGATCTGGGTAAATCCGGTTCTTCTGTTCCCTAAATAATGCAGGTGCACAGTGTATTTTTAGCATCATTCTACCTGATGTGCAACATGAAAGCCTCCCTATCGCCCCCCCGCCTCCCCCTTTTCCTGCCTCCCATTCACACCTCCATTATCTTCCACTCTGCTTTGTGTCTGGGGGTCCAGGGAGAAAGATGCTTCTGTTTCTGAATGAAAGCCGCTCTCTGTCCAAAACAACATTGTCAGGACAAGGCAGACAGAGAGCAGAAGTTAATGCACTTTGTCAGCACTGGCAGGCTTCTCAGCCAAGAGCTATTAACTCTGAGAGGGAAAGGCATTTCCTCCTTGTAAATGCCATATTAAATTATTATTATTTTATTTGGTAACAGGGAAAAGCCCATCAGGGCTATATTGCTCAAGATGAGCAGGGAATTGTAAATGGAGAGTTTTTCTAAAGGCCACCAAAAGAGGGTGGGTTTTGGGGGTTGAAAAAGGAAGTGAGTATTGGCGTCATGTTAACGCGATGTGGTCACTGAGTCCCAAAGCGCGTGTCACACCTTTAGATAATGTTTTACCCATTTTTTAAGCGATATGTTATAGACTACAGCACAGTTTCCACCTCACCTTGACTGGCCTTGAACTTACGGCCGTTTCTTGGCGGTGCGTCAGGCCACCGTCTTCAGCATCCTTGTTCTACCAGAGAGACTCCAGGGTGCTCCGGCCTCTGCCAAATGAAAATGTGAATGAACAGTGGGGCATAGCCAACGGGGGTGCGGTCTCAAAGCCTGCCTGGCTGTTTCTGCAGGTTGATCAGGCCCGGAGGGCTTGTGGTTTGGCCTCGCTGGACGGGCCTCTGTGTAAAAGATACCTGGGCCAAAATGGCTGACCGTGATATTCTCAACGTTTGGGTGACTGCGGCCCCCTTTTTACAGGGAAGCAGCTGCCAAAAAGGGTCCATAGTGTGCAATGTGATACGCTGTAAATTTTACACGGAAGAAATCCATGTGATTAAGGCTGTTCATATATCAGAGGAATCGGACCCATGACCTCGCCAATATCACTGCTTTATTACAAGCATAGCGTATGCCCACGAGCCACAATTAGTTTGATTAATTCTGCTAACATACATAAATCATTAGAGAGGAAGAAATTCTGATTTATAAAAGTTATAATTGTGTGTTCGCTAATGTCCATCCTCCTTAGTTAAAATAATAAAGTAAAGTAAAATAACGTAGTATGAAATGCCGCTGGCCCTGGACGTAACGCTGGGTTTCTACTTTAAGTGCTAAGCTAGTTAGCCGGACATGCTAACGTTTGCAGCATACGGAGATGCAGATAAACACACTGTTTAATAAGAAACCACCATCCAAAATCTGTATAAATGTCAATTTTAAATGCAGTTTAGTTGAACAATGAAAAAGAAAATGCTGAGGGAATTTGTGACACAGAGATTCAGCTGTAATGACCAGCTACGTTGTTAACGTCTCCTGTCTCTGTTCTTCTCTAACAGGTAAACCAACAGGCTATGGCCCCAATGCGCGGCGATCACGTGGCATTGTGGACGAGTGCTGCTTCCAAAGCTGTGAGCTGCGGCGCCTGGAGATGTACTGTGCACCTGCCAAGACTAGCAAGGCTGCTCGCTCTGTGCGGGCACAGCGCCACACAGACATGCCGAGAGCACCTAAGGTTAGTACCGCAGGGCACAAAGTGGACAAGGGCACAGAGCGTAGGACAGCACAGCAGCCAGACAAGACAAAAAACAAGAAGGTGAGCACAGCACCGAACAGATACACTCCAAAATAAAAAGGTTTACTCATCAGGAAATGTGGAACAAGAGAATAGGGTTGATGTTTTGGTAGCTTCTGTCAGAGCATGCGCACGTAATATCCTGAGAAGTTGTTCGGCATTTTGGGAAATACACTTGAGATGATCGACACCACTCTCATATCTGTTCGTTCAGTGCGAAATTACAGCAAGCAGATGGTTAGCTTAGCTTAGCATAAAGACTAGAAACAGTTTTCAGTCTCTATGCTAAGCTGAGATATCCGGGTGACGGCTGTAGTTACATATTCAGTGTAAAGACGAGGGTGGTCTCAAACTTCTCATCTCATTAAGCGCATTTTGGAAATTGTCGTACTGTTATTTCAAGTCAGTAGGTTCAAGTTTGCTAGCAGTTTACTGTATAGCAAGATAAACGAATCCATCCAACTTAAGTGGCTTCATTTTCCTCCCACAGAGACCTTTATCTGGACATAGTCATTCATCCTTCAAGGTATGAACGTCAGTGGATACTTTACTTCCCATGTTATTGTTAGTTTTTATGATGTCATTTAAACCTCTATAAACCGCACAAATCTCCACTCTGACATTCTCAAGAGTTTCAAAAGCAGGGACAACCTTTATTTTGAAACGAGAGGGATTTCGTTTAACCAATCTTAGTTCTGAAATCTTAATCTCTTGGCCAAAGAAAGAACGCCTGAGGTCTAAATGCAGACTCTGTTTCATCCTCGAGTTGCCAACCTTCAGGAGAGTGTGATCCTTTTAAGATTTGACCGTGTGCTTTTTACCCTTCTCTCAAAAAAGAAACCATTAGCAAGAGAAGGGACTAAGTGGTTTTTGTGGTAGACCCAGTGGCACTCCTGCTCCCCAGGCAGAATCTCCACTCTGCTACTGTACATTATGTGCTGAAATTCTGGCATCTCACCATAACAGACTGACACATGTGAGGTCCGAATCTGAAGCGCACGTATCACGTTTAGTGTATCTTCGTGTGCAGTGGTTTCCACATCACTCGTCTGTTCTTTCATTCCCGGATTGTGGTGCGCTGTAAACTGTGGCATTGCTGTGTGAATCCTCCTCTTGTTTCTCTCTTTAAGTCAAACCTGAAATTTGAATTCTCCTCACTTTTTGTGTCAGGAAATATAAACTATAATGATATCGCAGCTATTTTTCATAAGAAGATGAAGCATTCTTGGACAGCTTCAAGTCTGTGGGTGGGCGGTTTGCTCGGGAGCCAGCGTTGCTAGGAGACACGCAGTTAACTTCCGTAGCACGTCAGTAGCGTAGCCTTTCATACAAGATGTGTTTTCAACTTTTTCTACAAGCCCGCATAGCTTTGGTTATGAACCGTTAGCGATTTAAGATATCCCTTTACAACATTTAACAATTAGGAGAACCCATCATAATGTGAAGTTTGTATTCAACTCATAAAGAGGGAGCTAGCAAGCTGGGCTAACTAGCTTCCACCTAGCTTGTTAACTTTCCCACGAGACATTACTTATCTATCATGTTATTTCAACATCTAACTACCCTCTGAGCCTTGTAGCCTACAAACGCTGATTGTTGTTTATGTCCCATTACATTACATTACATTCATTTGACAGATGCTTTTTGATTTAATTGACAGATGCTTTTTTTTCCTTTACAACATTCAACACGTTAGCATTGACTGAAATTTCTTGGCAAACATGAATTTTAATTTCAGTTTGACAAAATTTCATTGTCAGCATCCAAAGAACAGCTGTGGGTTTTTTTGTCTGTCTTATTGTTAACTTTCTCCTGTATCTTCTGTATCTCTGCTATACGTCTAAATTGTGTTTCTCATTTGTTGCAGGAAGTGCATCAGAAAAACTCAAGTCGAGGCAACACGGGGGGCAGAAATTACAGAATGTAGGGAAGGAGCGAATGGACAAATGCCCAGCGACTTGGGAAGAGAGAAGGGAGTGGCCTTACCTGGTACCCCTGTGGAATGGTTCACTGTAAAACAAAACAAAAAGGAGGCTAACAATGGTCCGTAAAGCTCTTCAAAATGATTGAAACCTGAGAGCTAAGTGGTGTTTAAGGGTTTGATGAGGGATCTTGTGATTATTTTATACACTGCACCATTCCATATCGGGAGGAATTCTTTGTTAATGCAATGTAACAGACTAGTTTAGCTGCTGAGACACGAACAAGAGCTTATTATACCTCCAAGTGGGAGCTGCAGCATCCCCTGGCTCCAGGAAAGGTGGGAATGGATCTGGGCTTCAGCCAATCAGTGAAGGGCAGGCTGTGTTTTGAGAATGAGTGGTCCATCCTGTCCCTTGAACTTTGCGGAGGTAAATCCTTTTACTCTGAGAGAGTGGATTAATTCACTTCTTTGGTAAGACAGGATACTTTGTCACCGCTCACCTAGAACAGTTACTACCCCAGTTAAAATCGGATTAATTTACCTTCAGGGTTGGTTTATATGCAACATGCATTAGTGAGGATATTTTTAAAAAACAAGGTTCGCTTTAAAGGACAAAGACCAGATGGGTCATTATCAGACTTTGTTGTAGTTATTTTACCTTGAGCCCAAGTCAAATCCCTACTTCTCATTGACTGAAGGCAGCGTTCTTCTGTCTTAAGACTCTCTGTCTTAAGAGTCCCTAGAAGGTTTGAGTCCAATCCAAATCTCTCCTAAGACCCAGGAAATGTTGAGAACCTGAGGACCTGAGTCTACAATCCAAACACTTCTATAACAGCAGATCAAACACCATTAGAGGGGGTTTTAAGGAACTGTAGGTACAACAAAAACAAGATAGTTCTTTTGCCTGTTTTCAAAAACAGAGAAACAAATTATCCAGAAGCTAAATTGAAGTTTCTTTGGCCAGTCAGTGCTTGTTTGGTTGTCAGAAATGGGTCATCCAGTGGATTCAAAGTGCATTTGGCACAAGTCAATGGAATAAGTCAAATCAATCAGGCAAAATGTTTGTCGTCTGCATCCTTTTCACATGTCACCACTGTGGCCAAATCAGATTTTTGCCAACAATCCGGTCGTCGGCGATCAACATTTGAGTCTGAGCGGAGGCCTGTGTTCAAGGTTAAGCGCAAGTCATGAAAGTTTAGTCACAGCAAGTCAGCAAGCGCTCTAAGAGATCCACCAGAATCGACTAGAGCAAAATCTTTTTCTTGTTCTCTTGAACTAACAATATGTTCCCAAATTTGTCAATAATAGCCACATAGATGGGAAGTTTAATGATTGATTGAAGTTGGCCTGTTATATTTTGTTAGTTTAGGGAGGCCGAGAACTTTGCTACTTCAGTTGTCGCACGGACTGCATTACCTGCCATCAATGTGAGAGTTCAACAAAACTCCACAGCATCCATTGCAAAGTCCACCGAAGAAACACGCGGATTTCATGATTTGGAAAATATTGCAAACCAAAATGACAAGTCTTCCTGGAGATGTGAGATATGGCTCACATATAACAGGTACACAAACACGCATACAAAGCACCCACAGTGTAAATGAGAGTTGTGTAACTGTGAGCAAAGGTCAAGGCACACACAAACACACGTTTCATGAAAAGCCAGTTCTGAGAAGTCCTTGCATGAGGACTGACAGTAATGGCTTTTCGTTCAAGCCTCGATGTGGATTTACAGTCATTTTTATCTCACAAACCACCCAAGACATCTCATCTCTGGCTCTGCCTCCTCTGCCTGTGTATAATCAAACAGTACTCCCATTTATGTTAACCTATGCATTACTATCATTCATTGTACATGATGGTTTCATATAACAAAACTGTATTAAGAATCCTATCCACTGTATAATGGTGCTATTTTGTAGTTTGTTACTTGCAAGAGATGGCTAAGATGGACAGATGGCAGGGCTTACATTGGAGGTCTTCCCTTTTGCACAGCCTTGTGGCCACCATTTTAATAGTGTTTTTATTTGTAAGCTGTTTAATAAGGTAGTAGTGTAAGCGAGTAAATGTATCTGTGTGAAATCTGTGAATGCATGGAGATAAAAAAAAAGAAAAAGAAAATACCATGTTGTGGTCCCAAGAAGGCAAAATGCTATTTTTTCTACTGTTTTTGAATTATTTTCTCAATATAGATCCCTTATGCCAAATATCTTGACAAAAGTACTGTGAACTGTGATTCTTCCAATTGTATTGAGATTGTTAAAACTCATGGTGTGCTTTTGTCTGTCCTGAGATGTGTGTGTACATGCACTTCACTGGAAGCCAAGGTATTGATTATTAAAAACACTTAATGCGAGGCTACGTAACTTTTGCTAAACAGCAGCCACTCTGGCTACAAGTGGTAATTACAGGATGAAGGCATATTAAATCTGCCTTCATTTCCCAAGATCCTCTCGACTTAGATGCTTTAAACACACCATTATGTTTATCTGTGACACGCTAAAATGTAGTGTAACAGCAGCACGAGTAGAGAAGAGCCATAAGGTCCGCCAATTAACTCATTAATGTCACACAGCATCACAGTTAGATGAGAGGATCAAGACCACTTTCATATCCTTCCCTTAAATATAAGGCTTCAGCTAGCAGCCAGTTAGCTTAGCTTAGCACAAAAAGTGGAAACAGGAGGGATCACCTAGCCTGGCTCTGCACAAAAAAGCACCTCTAAAGCTCATGAATTAACACCAGAAGTGACCCCATTGTGTCGTTTTTACACCGCAGTTTTTTGTTTTCTTACAGATTAAACAAACAAGATGTGTGTGTCAATATCTGAGTTTTAGGTGCTGTCAGGTGGATTTTTCTTTCCTTTCGGACAGAGCCCAGCTAGCAGTTTCCCCCTGTTTCCAGTCTTTATGCTAGGCTAAGCTAACTGGCTTCTGGGTGTTGATATGAGAGCGTTATCAATATTCTCATCTAACTCTTGCCAAGAATGCTAATAAGCGTATTTCCCTAAATGTCCAACTGTTGCTTTAAGTTTGCTAACATTAGCTAACATTAGCCTCCATAGGCCACAAGTCACACCAGACCCAATAAGGCTTTAGTGACAAAACCCCTGATTGTATTGAATAAAATATTTATTTGTAAGAGGAAAAATATGTTATTTCCTTCGAAAGTTACAGAGTCTCGCTTTAAGAATAAGCCAGGAGTTTAATTTATTTTGACTAAAACATTTGTCAGCAGCTCTCTGAATTAAGACTTATTTTCACCGATTAATTTAAAAGTGTGTTTTTATCTGTAAAGGTTTTCAAATGGGAATTTGCATATGTGCTTTGATGTCTATTCCTTACAAATTCTCATATCAGTCGACCTGGCGGCTGAAATGACAAAGAAGTTGGTTGGAGATCAAGTCTGGTTCTCCCAGATCTTCAGATATACAGTACAAACCAAAGACTTTTTAATGAGAAAAAGCCTCACTCAGCATTATGTCATGAAATAAACCTATGACCAGATCATTAAATATCAATTGATGCCATCGTTATCTGAACTGCACTGCAGCTACAATACACTCTTCACACACTGTCTCTGGTACCTGAAATACAGCTTGTGTAATAGATAGCAACGTGAGCCAGACAAAAGTCCCTCTGGTATATTTGGAGCAGCGATGAAGAAATCTACAGCAACCAACTTCAAACCATGTGACTATGAATCATTCAAACATTTCTGTTTTGTCACGTACGTGAAATAATCAATAAAGCCTAAAATGTGGGAGTTAGTGAGACATTCACGACTCTGTGGGGTGTTTAATGAGAAAATGTAATTTCCTGAAGCTCACTGTCCAAGAAACTGTTTGATTACAGCGCTGTTACGGTGCTCGATTGCCTTCTGTAGAAAAAAAATACTGACAAATTGTTCACAATTCCTGCTGAATAAACCACTTGTCAACATCACAGAAATGGCTGGAGAGTTTTTTCATTCACGCACATACACTCATAAAACCCCCGGGGAAACATCATCCTGTAAAGACATTATTCCCTCTATTGCCCAACATCACACTGGTAAACTCTGTACGGCTTTTATGAGGAACCCTGTGGATTCACATAAACAGCAGAGAATTACAAAGCAGAGGTTTTTCTCTCTCTTAAGCATTTCGGCTATAGATGAAGCCGTAACTCAAGCTGAGGCTTTGTGCATCGTGCAGTATGAAACTGAGCGTACTGTGTGTGCTGAATGACAAAGTGATACTTCCTAAGAGGTGGCGGGGTCTGCCAAAGCAAACAGAGCGGGGCGTGGTGCTCCCTGAGGCCAGAGCTGCATGTTCAGCTCTTTGGAGGATGCTCGCAGTGACAGCGCTGAGCTCTCACTCGCTCACTGTCAGCGCTTTTTAAACGGATGTATATGGGACAACAATCAAACCCTGATAAATTGGTTCTCTGGCAGGCGCTCAGCAGACGGCGGAGATCAAAATGTGGAGCAGCGGGGAGGTTGGCGAGGTCCCGGGTCATCCTGGCCATCCTGGATGTTATTTCATCCTCCTATATGACTAATACAGAATCAATTATCTCACCCTAATGGTCCAATTGCAGGCTGCAAGCTTGCAAGATTTATAGTTCAAATAAATCAGAGAGAAATTGTGTGCAGGGAGGCCTGGGCAGTGACCAAGCCATAACTAATAAGCCAATTATCAAAGTGAATACGGATGTACAGCATCATCCAGTTGTAATTATTATAAAATACAAACTTCAGGGTGTCTTGAAAATGCTCAGTTTATACTCTTATGCAGTATGTGCTAATTTTGGATTACATGGTGACTCAAGGAGTGCAACACGAAGTTGTTTGAATAACCTCAAGAACCAGGATGGTTCTGGAAAGAGCACAATCCGTTCCCATTGATCTGCGTGCACTCAAGATCCAGTGCATCTAAGGACACAGATTTTGGACTGAGCCCTGAAACACAATCTCTCCACACTCTTCAACTCCTCATCTTAAGCACACAATTGTCTTTTGAATGACCTTGTGGTCTGTTTTACTACACTCACCAATTTTACTACTTATTCTACTGGTTGTTTTACAGGAAAAGTGGTTGTAAGGCTTCATCAGTCTTCAACCATTCATTTTTTTTTTCCAATAGGACACACAGGACTTCACTTTGCTGGGTTTAACTTTTTCTCCTGCTGTTGTCAACTCAGCATTTGTTGTCTCTAATCCCAAGCATCCTCATGTCCTGAGGCTAGCATCCAGTCTTGGCTAGCGATGAGTTGATCGCGACAAATTTACAAGTAGCCTTGTGTCGTGTTTTATTGTTATCGTGAGCCAGCAAGTGCACACTGAGCCCTGCTGTACAACGGGAATGTTAGCAGTTAGATTAAAGCATGTGTAAATAAATAAATAATAAATAAATAAAACGTGTCTAAACTATTGGAGGAGATTCTCCCTCTTTCTCAATTTCAGTCGACAGTGGAAATTCACTGAGGCTTGATTATAGCAGGAGAGAGTGTTGGCTCAGCTGTGTGCTTTAAGAACCCATGATGTCAGAGCCTTATTTTCCTTGGAGAGACTCTCATCAGCTGCATTGTTCCAGGAAACCATGGTCTGTTCTCTGGGCAACAAAAAAATCCTGCCCAAAATGCGGTCCCCCCCCCCCCTTTTTTTTGCACCCGCATCTCTGCTGAATGCAGCACGCCGGCCTCTGGCACAACTCAAGCCTCTGCAGCACAAACACACAGATATCAAACATCTCGCATGAAGCATCAGTGCATCACATTTCCCTGGAACCGGAGCTGCTTCCCCTCCGCTGCGACTGTTTGTTTTTTCTCTCCTTTATATTTTCTATTAGAAGACGAGTGTCGGTGATGAAAGGCAGCGTGTTAATACAGGACGAGCAAATAATGAGTTGGCCCCCGGAGGATTATAAAACAATGCTGCTACTGATGTCATAGGGCCCAGACTTCTGAGGTCTCTACGCACAAAGCTGTAGGGCGGTGTGATTGAAATACAGCACCGGCAACTGACAGGTGATGCAAGCAGCTGACAGAGCTGATGAAAAAAAGGGCTCTGCAGCTTCCTCGAGTTTAAAATTTAAACCATGCACAAGGCAGATTCGAATCTGGACGCAATTACAACTGCTTACAAACAGGACCAACTGTAAATCAGCGACAGCACGGCCAGTAGTTGAATAAACTTTACTGGCATGGGTTGAAGATTTGACGAGCTGTGTTGTGGAAACATAAAGATTTTGTAAATAATGTTCATGGATACCCACCGAATCACATCTGGTCCTCATAAGATTATTTGACTCTTGGCTTTTTTTTTGCTAATGTTCTTTGTTAGAGAATTATGGTAATGATTTCTTTGAAATTCAGACCAGGGAAAAATCAAGGTTACCAGATAAAAGACCTTCACCACAGCTCAGAGTTCGTTGAATCTGTCGGTGCCAAGGAAGCTGTTGGAGCCCAGAAGCTTTGGATCAGGTGGACGGTGATTTGCAGCTTGTCTGCTGTCCATATCAGTGCATTAATACAGCTTATATCAGGAGAAATATGGGAAAAGGGACGGAGAGATTATCAGAATGAGGGAAAGAGCGAGAAAGGTTACAACAACAGAGCATGAAGCTCACAAGTTCAGTTGTGCTTCTGCTGGAACGGCCGTGCCCCTGTGGACAAGTTCAGTCCTTCAGTAGAAGTCCTCGCCCTCCAACAATAATACTTACAAAATAAAGGCTGACCGCTCCAAGTAAAATCACTTCAGCTGAGTTCAATAGCTATTATTCATGTCCCGGTTCTCCATCCACTGTGCTAGGGCTCCTGTGATGTTAATAAGGTAAGCCTTTTGAGCTGAGAAGAAGCCTGCGAGGAGCTATGTCAACACCACGGTTTTTGCTGGCCTCCGCCTTTTATCATCAGCTGATGGTCGCCGCCTTGGTGGGTGTGGGCGCCTGTCAATCAAACAGAGCTGTGGCATATCAAATTCTCCTTTAAATGAATAGTTGGACATTTTGGGAAATACATTTATACGCATTCTTGTCGAGAGTTAGATGAGAAGACTGATAGCACTCTCATATCTGTAAAGTGAATATGAGGTTACATCCATCAGCCTGTTACCTTAGCATTGCATGAAGACTGGAAATACGGGGGAAACAGCTAGCCTGGCTCTGTTCAAAGGTAACAAGATCTGCCAACCAGCATCTCTAAAGCTCACTAATTAACACATTATGTCTTGTTTGTTTAATCTGTACAAAAAGTACAAAGTGTAAAAAGAGTAAGAATCTACGGCCATGCTAGCAGCTCTGTGAGGCTGTACTGAGGCACAGCCACGCTTTGAGCTAAATGCTAACGTCAGAATGCTAACATAGCCACAATGACAAAGCTAATATGCTGATGTTAAGCAGATGTTAATGTTACGTTCATCATCTTAGTTTAGCGTGTCAGCGTGCTAACATTTGTGCAGCTGAGACTGATGGGAATGTCATTAATGTTGGAGTTATTTGGTCACGGGGTTTCCAGTCTTTATGCTAAGCTAACCGTCTTCTGGCTTTCGGCTTCGTATTTAACGCACGGACATGAGAGTGGTATCCATGTTCTCAACTAACTCTCATCGAGAAAGCAAATAATTTAATTTCCCAAAATGTCAAACTATCCCTTTACCATTACTCACCATGATTTTCTGCAATAGCCTGTCGTCATTAGTCTCACCAGGAGCTAGAGTTAGGAGGTTTTCATCCATGTTACTGACCTTTGTGGACGGTCCACCGTAGGATGTCTCTCAGCCGTGTGCAGCCACTGATGCCATTCAGAGAAAATGACTCATTATGATCACTCAATGGGCGCAGTCAGTCTTTGTCCTGTCGCCTGCTGGGTTCATTTCAGCATGCGGATTTTGAAGGAAAAGATCCACTTTTAATTTCGGCCCTTTGACCTCCTGTGAGCTGTCTTGGAAATTACAGCCCTCCATGTTTCATGAATTCATCACATCTCTAAACAGACATAACAGAGCTACTCACCTTTTTCTTTACGAAGGAACACCCATTAATGGAACACATTTGTTGTGACATTTAAACTTCCTCTGACCTTCGGCCTTTGAGATGGATGCAGCCCTGCAGGAGACGTGACATCTTTTTTTACATTTAACAATTCTAAGTTGTAAACAAAATGCCGTCTGCCTGAATATATAAGACGGCTGAGAGCCCAGTCACAACAGTCGTTAGGCGATAGAAGATCAGTCATACTGTTGAACTACATATTGTAGATATCATGATGTCTGTTTACTCTGTCCTGTATACTCTGGTGCTGTTCTCTGAGCTGAGCAGCCACTTTGTCACCACAGCCATGCCTGCAACTAAAGTAGAAGACGGCTTAGCAGAGCAAGAAGGCCTGGGTTTGTTACTGGGGGACGAGCCCATGACTGATCCTGCTGTGGTTCCTCCAGCGTACAGACAAAGCCGTGTGCTGGACAACATCGTGAGGGATGAAGATGGAAGCCCTAGAATCATCATCGTCTCGGTAAGTGTCACATCGCAATTGTTAAAGACTCTTTAAAGGGTAACTAATATGGTTAATAAATCATTTAGTAATGCTTTATAAATCAGTTATAAGCCATTAATAAGAAAAACATTCAGGTTGCCAGGTTGTATACTTTTCACAACCTGGCAACCCGAACAGTTACGTCAGGACTATGTTTTAGATAGAAAGTAGTTCCAATGAAAATTGCTCAGTGAGGTCTAATGCACCAATTTCTGCGTTTTCTGCATCAATTCATGGTGAAAATTCAGGCACCAGGTGACAATTCAAAATGTAATGTAATATAATGTAGTAAACTAGCAAACAACACTTATAAACATAAACTCAAAAAACATTATCTATAAGCTATCTTATAAGCTGCCATCAAAACTGGTTTTGAGACTTTTCGAGAAATAAACTCCTAATATCAGACCCCCTCCTCCATGGGGATCAGCCAGGCAGTTGCTTCCTCTTCTTTCCATTTTATGGCAGATTACAACCATTGCTTCTGAGGCTGCATCCCTATGTGCACACATACAGCATAGAGAGTTATTATAAGGTCAAAGCACTGAACATTTTTGATTAAAAAAATTTAACAGCCGTGTGTCTTTCCAAAAACAATGTGCCGGCTGTGCTGTATAATGATATAATGCATTCAACAGCAGTTTTCATTTGAACTACTTTCTAGAAATAGTCCCTATGAAAACTGTTGGCAGCATTTTCTGGATGGAGAAATTGCTGTTGAATATTTTTCAATGCTGTGAGCATCTTTTTTTTGTTATTTGGGTAAACCAACCCTACAAAGCTCAACAACAAATGAATCCAATCCAAAATGACCAGCTATTTGGATTATTCTTAGTTAATTCATCCCAAATAAATGTATCTGGCTTGTCTCTGTTTGCAGTCATTGAACTCTGCCAACGACAGTCATGCATCATAACTAGTTATTGTATGAGATTTCTTTCTATAAACAACCGCAGCTAACCAAAGTTCAACAACAACAAAGAGCACATTATCTCCATCCTGCGCCTGAACATTTGACCCCTTTCAATTGGTCACCGTCCTCGTGTCTACTGTTAAGTCAATATTTCATACACATCTATGAAAATATTTTACGGCACCGTTGGAAAACCGGGAAATACTATTAGCTGAAAAGGTCAAATGATCACAAGCCTATAAAGATTTATTGGAATCACAGTGGGAAGAATGATGATATATCTGTGCTCCCTCAAACGTTTGGCTGCGATGTGTAAAGAGTTTATCTGGCGGCTGCGTCTCCTGTGTGTCATGAACATGGTGGTTATCTCTGCGGTAAATGGGGAACAGGCAGCCATGATGGAGAGAACAAAGCCATCTGGGTGAACTGGAGCAGTGGAAGAAAACAGGCCACTGTGATGTAGTAAAAAACAGGGAAACACATTTCTTCCATTTGGGGTTCCTGTGGCTTGGATCAGCTGGTAAAGACAGATCCAACACCTGGGCTGCAAGTGAAAAAGATAACGTTTGAAAGCTTTTGCGAATTTGCGGCACCTTGAGTTCAGAGCCTGCTGCATGGAAATATGTGTGTGGGCTAATGATGTCACATGTAATCACTGATCAACACGGTGTTTCAGGACATGAGGCTGAAAGGACACAGTATTCGTGGCCTGGACCAGGACTTCACCCGGAGCCTTCCTCTGCTCACAGAGCGAAGCTTGAGCCACATTCCTGCCGAGCGCAGTTTGAAAATGAATCGCAGAAACACCGACCTGGACAGTAAGGATCCATATCTGACCAATAAAGTTGTCATACAGGACCATTTTAAAGTTTTTAATATTCATATTTACTAATACAAGTATTCTTTCCTTCTCTTTCTAGTGCTGCGGTGTATGATAGGACGAGTGTACCGACCCTGCTGGGAGGTATAACCGTTTCCCCCGTGCTGCCGTCCTCCCTTGAATGTGCTGTAAAAATTTCCTTATGTGTTACACTGATGTGCATTTCCTTCTAGAAAATGAGTGCAAAAAAAATAAATATATAAAACAAAATAAAAGTTTATTAAAAAGGAAAAGTCTGTTATATTTGCAGAGTTGATTTCACTGGTTAAATATACTATACAACAAATGATTAAATACATTTCAAGCACAAAGTAGGGCTTGTCTTGATGAAAGGTCATGCGATTCATTTGCCTGGCTCTGTCCAAAGTTGTAAAATCATCCTACCAGCAGCTCTAAATTGATCTTGTTTAGCAGAGCCAGGCTAGCCTAAAATAAGCTAATCTGCTAGCTCTAGCTTTATATTTAGTGTACAGACATGTGTGGTATCGATCTCCTCATCTATCGTTCAGAAAGTAAATGAGCGTATTTCCCAAAAGAAATCAGTTAATTAAAACAACAGTCAACAGATTAACAGAGACTGTAAGTGGCTGAACTTTCACATACAAGACAAGACTTGTCAGTGAGAGAAAATAAGTCAGCTGCTTTGTATGAACGCCATTTGACAGAGAGTCCATTGTGCCAACCATTAGACTCTGAAGAAGCTGGTTAGCTTCCCCTGCCCGGCTATCAGCTTCTTCTTACTTGAGGCCTTGCTGACAGTCTTGCCAGGCATTTTGACTGAGACACTCGTGGGCTGTTTCTTCTGTGGAGGCTCATTCTCTGATCCTCCATGTCGGTCAGAATCCACCTGCTTCCTCTTGTTGCCCTTGCTCTGCATCTGGATGCCAGTTTTCCTTCTACTGCCCGGGCCCGCACCTCTGTTTTGGGCATTTTCACTTCTTTGGCTGAGAGCAGCCCCCCGCTGCACAACGCTATGCTCCCTGTTTGGACATTCAGAGGCAGGCTTGGCTGGAAAGATTGAAACAAAGCAAAAGCAAGTATGACAACCTGGTAGAGAAAAAAAGGGGGGGGGGGGTAAATGTTGTGACGAAATTGCTGACGTTAGCGGCTAGTCGAGGCAGGCCGTGTGTTTATTCTGTGAAGCTGAAATTTAACATTTGTCATGTAACCTGATGGAGCCGAGCCTGAATTCCCACGGAACAAAAGACAGAAGGGGAAATGGGCAAAAAGTCTGTGAGAGAGTGTGTGTGTGTGCTTTTACTATAGATGTGGGTGTGAGCAGGTTTTATAGAACGGGGATTCATTTAATGGCTGATGTTAAGTAGCAGTCCCAAGGCTGGGGCTGGGAAGGGTTCAAGACCGGAGCTGAGAAGGTGTGGGCCTCAGTCCAGCTGTGTGACGTCAGAGGAAACAGAAATCCATCCCAGCAGAAAGAAAAGTTGCACCGCTTGTGTTGACATTTTGAGCTTTTCTACGCATGCAGTGGAGCACGTCTGTAGGATTGAAGGTTGAATCTGTACCTGTGGTCGTCTCCTCCACAGCTGGGATGGTCTTTGGTTTGGGTGCTGGGTGCACACAGGTAGGGACCTGGCTGGTGCTTGGGAACTCCAGCACACGGTTCAGTGGCAGTTCTTCATCTTTGTATGTGCACGCAAACTGGGATCGAATGCCCTCTCTGGCCTGAAATAAACGGGAAAACAACAACTTTAATCCAGCTGATATGATATGGTGACATGGTTGATGAACAGTATGAAAGACTCAGGTCAGGGGGCCTTGGTGTCCGGCTTTCAAAACTTACTTTCTGGCTTTTACCCTCACTCACATTCAAATCTTCAGCGGTTCATGAAGGGAGCACCAAAATGTACAATGCACAGCCGTGTTAGCTCCTCTGTGAGCTTGTACTTAGCCACAGCAGTGCTTTGACCTAAATGCTAATCCTAGCATGGCAACATGCTCACATGACAATGCTAACATGCTGCTGTTTAACAGGTACAATGTTGGTCGCCATCTTAGCTTAGAGTGTTAGCATGCTGACATTTAATGTAACGATGGACAACAACAAATGGCATGAAACACAAAGTACAGCTGAGGCTGATGGAAATGCCGTTAGTTTTGCAGTTATTTGGTCATAAACCAAAGTATTTGACACATTAAAACTTTGACCTGATGATGGCGCTAGAAGAAAAGTGAAAGGATCATGAAAGTGATTATAAAGCATAATTAATAATGTTTCAAATCAATCTCTTCTGCTGTAATTAGCTAACCTATATAAACATTGCTGTATTTTTTGACTATGTGATCTTTTACACCGATTACAGGCCACCTGACAATTACATTAAGTCATTGATAAAAAGGTTGACGAGTCATTCATTAGTCCAACTTCACACCACTTTAAAACAGGAGAAACAGTTTTCTTCAATCATGCCCAAGACAGTAGAGCAGCACCTCGTTAAAAAGCCTGTTCAGACAGTCTAGTTAGTTATAACAAAGTGAATGATACTGAAGACTACAATCCCGGCCCTGGGGCACGCAGATCCACAGCTTTTTCATCCGCTGTTTGATCTACGCCTGCTTGGGATTATCACAATCCAAGGATTTCACCCTTCAGGCCAGTGGGCCACAGGAGGGAGGAGAAATCTGAGGGAAAAATACAGCGAGCAAAGCTGGGTGGGTCCGTAAAGCACAAAGGGATCAAAGCCTTTGTGCTTTTCAAAAGAACTTCTTAAAAGAGCACCTAAAACAACAGTAACCCTAAGAATGAGGCACACTTCAATAATGGAGCTAAAAATGTATGCTGCCCTGGTTGCATGCTAATAAAACATATCTGAAACGCCCCTGAAACAATGGGAGGGGATGGAAGAGTGAACACGGCCAAACTATGACTGACGGAGAACATCTAATCCAATTACAACAGGTGGGAGCCCAACGTGGCACCGTGTGGTCAGACGGCCCTCATTCCTCTAAAGATGGCTGTCCTGAAATAACCTCTGCACACCGCCTGACACGACACTGGAGACACCTGACCAAGACATTCCTGGTAGTGCTTCCAAAAGCAGGTGCAAGCAATTTCTGCAGCTTTATATTTTGACATGTGTTCTCACACGCAGGTGATAAAAAAAAAGGGAGAACGAGTAACAGGTGCACCGAGAGTACGATCACCATCAGAGAGCGATACAATCGTTCTGAAATGAAATGCACGCACGGCAGTATTATCATGTTTATCAAATGCATCTTTGCACAAACATCATTACTGACGTCACAGAAGAGCAACACCAAAGAGTTTTGGTGAAGTGTTTTTTTCTGTGTGGATCATCTGTGGCACTGAGAAAGAGATTTGGAAATGTCCCAAAAGCAGAAACAAAATTTGTCCATCTCCGTGTGTGCCAGTTGACGTCAGCGCATGATGAAACCGCTGGAGAAGTCTGGGATAAAGTCATTCAGCAGACAACAGGAAACAATAACCTTTCAAGTTTCCCTTGCTAGTCGAATTACGCGACTGATATGGCATCTTCAAAGTGAAATTGATGCAGAAAGCTTCCGCTCACCGAGTTCAGGAAGCGGTGAGCTGCCCAGGGACCATTACAGCGCACTCAAACAGGAAGGCGGCCAGATTGTGGGGAGCTAAAATGACATCTGCTAGCGCAATCAAATAAAGGAGCCATTTCACAAAATGTGTTTAGCATACATGTTCAAAAAGGAGTTCACACAGCGGAGCTACTTCATGTTAAAAGATCGGTCCTACCTTAAAATCTAAAGCTGGTCTTGTCAGTGTGTTTTGGGTGACTCAGAAATTGTGAAGTGCATGCAGGGGTGGAAGAAGTACTCGCACAGGTCGCAATACCTCACTGTAAAAAAAGACTCCTGCATTCAAAATCTGACTCCGGTAAAAGTATGAAAGCATCATCAGCAAAATGTGTAAAAGTACTCATTAGTACCCCTTCAGAGTGAGATTACATAAATATTATGTAATTGGATTATTGACAGATTATAAGTGATGCGTTAGCATGTAAGCAGCTGGAAAAGCCCGACCAATACTGGATTTTTTTAAGACGATACTGATGTTGATATTTGGGAGTTAAAAAACCCTGATAATGATATATTGGCTGAGATCATTAAAAGAAAAATCTTAATACAAAGAGTATTTCACTGATTTAGCATAGCACTCCTATCCTCCTCGAACCAGAGATATCGCCCTTCTTATTCCATACAGTCTTCTTTCTTGTCAAAACCTGGCGCCTACATTACCCACAACGCAACTTGCTGCGTTACGCTAATAGCTCCAGACTTTTTTTTTTTTCCCCCAGTTTCAAACTTGTAGTCTTCATCCCCAACCAACGCCGACTCGAGTGACATCACTTGAGGACAATTATCAGATTTTGCGCAGCTCCCTCTGGAGTATCGTACGCCTCAAGAGTTCCCCTTTAAAAGAATTGTGACCAAGATACATACTGAGAGGGACGTCAACTTGTCAGCGCTCTCTGAGAGGGACGTCAACTTGTCAGCGCTCTCTGGTGGACAAACTATGTAATGGCGCCACTATTTCTAAGTTACCTCAAACTTTGAAAAAAGTACTAAAAAGGCATCAGCCTATAAAATCCAGTATAGGTTGGGCAAGTACCTTAAGTTACTTTCCACTGCTGAGTTTATGTTATGATAACTGCGAGTACTAAATCAAGAGTCTGGTGAAATATTCCTCTTTGTTCGACAGATTAAATTGCAACAACAAAAACACACAAAATTAAAGTCTTATTGGTAACAAAAGCTATATAAATCAGTGTGACAGATTCTCTCACATTGACTCTATATAAACATCAGCCGAGCTCACATGCAGGAAGGAAGAGGTATCGATATCACATATACAGTATGTTATATTGTGCACTGTAAGCAAATGGACCTGAGCCCTGACAATAGGATAGCTTATCATCAGTACTGGTTAATGGTTTGAATCCCCCACGAATACGTCGTTTTATGCCATGGATTTAAACAGCACCCTCAAACCAACACTAAGAGCTAAAACACAGCTGTGCAAACGTGAACGGTGGAAGTCCGTTAAGATGTGAGCTTCAGCTAAGAAAAATAAATAACATAATACCAGGGAGAAATTACAGGATGTAAAGACATTATTTTCAATGTTTGTACATCTGATTCAATTTGAAGTAACTGATGGTTTGGATTTGGGGCGAAGGGGCCCACGTTACCTTGGGTTTGAGCAGGTCTAGTCGGCTCTGGACTCTGTTCTTTAGAGGTTCTGGAGAACATCCAGTAGACACTTCAGGGGATCTGAGGGGCGAGCCACAATGAGAGGCAAAGACAAGAGGTTTATAAATTAGAAAAGCTAGAAGGTTACATGGTCACGCTGACCAAGACGTCTTCTTAAAAACACAAAGCAGCTTTACACAAAAAAAAAAAAAAAGGTTTTCACGAACGTCAGACTGAGACAATGTTGTGCTTTTGCAACAAATTGGATATCAGCCATTCAATGTCATCCACCTCAGACATAATGTAGGCCCCCCCCCGAACCACAGCCAGTGGCTATTTTTTTGTGTTATTATTTTTATTTCAGATGTTTGACCGGAGAAATTGTTCCAGTGTGGTGTGGGAGGATTTTCCCCCATACGAGTTGTAGAGTCTCATGTTGGTCTAATTGCTGTTTCAGGGGCTTTCCCACTCTGACTGAATCATGTGGTAGTGAAATCTAATTCAAAGCTCTGTGAGATTACTTTTTTTTCATAGTAAAATATTACCTTTTAATTTACCAGTGTTGTACTTGACCCCTGAAGGATGTAACAAAGCGCTTATTTGAATACCACACTGCATGAGTTTCTGGATTCACTGTGATAGGTGAGCTTCAGGCAGAACACGCTCGGTAAACGTCAAAACATCAGCCATTGCAGACTTTGACCTTGGGCCAAGTTAGAGCTGTTTGGCTGCAACTAACAATTGATTAATCATTGGTTAATCTGTTGGCTACTTTGTACGATTCATTAATCGTTCAGCCTGTACAATGTCAGAAGATAGTGAAATTATAAAACATGACATCTTTTTGTTTTGTCTCTACAGCCATGCTAGCAGCTCTACGAGGCTGTACTTAGCCACAGCAGTGCTTTGAGCTAAAAGCTAACGCTAGCATGGCAACACGCTCATAATGATAAAAACATAAACATGCTGATGTTTTGCAGATATACTGTCTACCATAGTCACCATCATGACCATCACTACATGTGCTAATTAGCACTAAATACTTTGAAGTTTTGAAGGTATTTGGTCATAAATGTATAAATTATTGCACAAACTAAAACTTTGACCTGATAATGGACCCAGAGGAAAAGTTAAGGGATCATTTCATTCAAAACTACAAATTTCAACCTCATGGCGGCGCTAGAAGAAAGGTCTGGGATCACCAAAGTCAGTAGGATATCATCTGAGGATCATGAATGTCTGTACCATAGATATTATAGAGATATTTCAGTCTGGACCAAAGTGGTGAACAGACATTACCAGCCCTAAAACCACTGCTAGCAAAATCTAATTAAACCTCCTGTAACATATGACCCCTATTAGAAATATGAATGGCTTTTCAGTTAAATCCCAGTTGGTGCTGTTTGACTATTTGAGCCAACCTGAACAACACGAGGACGCAGGTCCCTTCGGCTCCACTGAGGACAGGCTGGTCCTCAGAGAGCAGGTCTGCCTTGTTCTCACACAGAGGAGTCAGAGCTTCTTCATCCAGCAGAGCCATCAGCACCTTCACAGTGTCCCGACCTCCGTATGCCGTGGCGTGATTGACTGCGTAAGCCTTTGGCTGGAGGGGAACAGCAACACAATTACAGTCAGCGCGCTGTCAGCTCACGTAGCCGACTGTTAAAGAAGATGAAGTGGGTTTTGTGTGGATGTATGGATTTCAGGAGAGACGCAAAAGCCAAAACTGTAGCTGACTGGCTGGACAGCAGAGGTTATACATTACCCTGGCAGGGCTTATCCCAGTCCCGCTTCCATTAGCAGACCGTTTCTGGATCTGGTGTAGCTGGCAGATCCTCTCCTTCAGCTCCTTTGTCGTCTCTTCGGCTGCAGCGTACACTTCATCTCCACTGCTGCGTCCCTTCACCAGCACTGCCCTGATGGCGGTCACCAGCCGGGCTCCACATACACTGAGAATTAAACACAGTGACGGTCACAATGACATCTGCTGAGACAGCTGTAGGTAGAGAAAAAAAACAACCTGCATTTGTTTTGGAAAGCAATAGACTTTTTCTTCTGCAGAACACACACACACACATACAGGTTTTCATCTGGATGGAATTAATAGTGTTCAAGAGTTCAGCCAATATTTGCCAACATGAATAACTCTCTCCTAAAACTGAAAACCAAGAAAAGCCAGGGCCTTCGTCTGAATGTCTTCAAAAGATATACTGCAGCTTCACTTTCAATTAATTGGACACTGACTTTAAGGGCTCAGAGTAATTGTTTCGGTGTTAACATCCAGTTGAGCTTTATTTCACTGTAACGCAGCTTTGCCAATGTTAACAGTTATGAAGCAGAAAATATGCTCCAAATCCCTGTTAAAGTCACCCCGGGCACTGTCACTGCTCTCACCAAAACTCCAGGATTTTCCCCTTTATAGTTTTGGTGGTGGTGGTGGTGGTGGGTGTGTGTGGGGGGGGGGGTTCGTCCTTGCTCGCACACCGTATGCGCTGCGTGTCCAAAAATCATAGCAACATATCACTTCTGTAGGTTTCTAACAGTCAAGTGCACTAAAGCATGCAAGAAAAGATCGCAGTAAGGTGGAGAGGCGGTGGTCCGACCCTGACCCGGCTCTGATGTGAGTGAGCGGGGCTCAGTAACAGAATCATTTGGGAAAACAGATGTTCGGTGAACAAGGGGCCCTGGACTCTCCATAGAAGGTGTTTGTATGAGGAAATACAGTACTCCACCGAGAGCGTAAAGGCACTGCCTGTTGAAAGACACATGTTGGCCGAGTTCAGCGTCTCATCAGACGTGGAGCGCTCTCATCAGCCTGCATGAACTGAGCACCCTCGGAAGAATCCACTACTACACAAACATCTCAATGTGTTGTTATGGCTCGGCTCAGTGAAGCTAACGGCGCTACTGGGACTGCTACAAAGGGTGCCTTCAACAGCTTCGCCTCAGAAAAGCTCCACCCTCTCATGATTGAACGGCTAAATCATTTCTGATAACCACTTTTGTTGTGGTGCCAAATGCTCTGACATCAGAAATAATCTGTAATGGTATGGAGAATGATCTGCGGATAATTCATCAAAGTAAGAGCAAGGACAAGTTATTTAAAAAGACTTTGATGTAGCAAAGATGAACATGCTTTAGCAATCCAAATGTTATCAAGCTTAGATGGGAGTCATTACAGGGATTTGAAGGAAATAACAAGGAGCTGCAGTGGGACAGGTGGATTTGATGATCACAGGTGTGATTTCAGTGCACAGGTGTCTGCCAGGCCGATACACCCGGCTGTAAATATTCCTACCAGCAGCAGCAGCAGCAGCAGCAGCAGCCCCCCCGAGAACTGAGCTTAGTTCAGCTTTCAGAATTTACTTCAATTCAGAGAGGAAACAGAATTTAACCTGAACTTGAATTTCAGGGAGCGGTGAAGCAATTCAAAGAAAATCCCACTCAGACATAAATCAAGAGTCTCACTGTATTTGACCTCAGTCACTGCCAGATACTGAAATGTGCTCAATTTTCTTGGAATCTCTGAATTCCCCTAATCAGCTCTCTGGGAATGGAATATGTTTATTTGAGTATTAGACTACAATAAAGTAAATACAGCATTTTGTACCAATGCAGTACTTGAAATGGAAATTTGCTGGTTTGGCATGTTTAGGATAAGCGCCTACAAATAAGTGATTTATGCCTGATTAAAAGAAGGTGGCATTAAGATTTCATTCCATTTTTTTTTTATTCAATTTCTCGATTCGGAAAGCTTGGGGGACACAGTAAGTCTGGTGATATTCCAAAATATTCTTGGTGATTTGTTTTACCACTGGACAGAGCCAAGGTAGCCGTTTCCCCCTGTTTCCAGTCTTTGTGCTAAGCTAAGCTAACCAGCTGCTGGCTGTAGCCTTATATTTAACTGACAGACTAACTCTCCGCCAGAAAGCGAATAAGCATATTTCCCAAAACTATTCCTTTTAGTGTTTGTTACTACTATACTGGAACTTGTTTGGTTACTTGTAGATGGCTTTTATTTTTTAATTCTGAGCGTCTCTGCCTGGACCACAGACAAGAAGACTGCGATGACTCTTGTCGTTCTCGTGAACCATCAAACCACTAAGTCCTGATAATTTCCTAGAAATCTCCAAGCTCTATGGCGGTCCAACACTGATGTCTAATCTGGTCTGGATAGTCTTTCTAAGTACAGTTGGAACAGGACCACAAACAAATAGATCTTGAGACTGTCCAAGGTTTTTCTTTCAGACTCTCTCATAACATCTCTTCTATGCTATCCTCAGATGAAGAGCCAGTAGGCGATTTGCTTTAGCCTAGCATAAAGACTGTAAGCTGGTGGTAACACCAGTGAGTCAAATTTAGAGGTGCTGCCAGGCTAACAGACTAGCTATTTCCCCCTACGTCTTTATGCTAAGCTAAGATACTGGCTGCAGCTTCATAGTTAGCCCACAGACATGACTTCTCATCTAACTCTCTGCAAGAAAGTGAATTAGGGAATTTTCCAAAATGTCAAACTATTCCTGTAATGTATAAAGGCTCGATATCTACAACACATGAAAATATATGTACAATACAAGATGAGTGATTCGTATTCCTCTGAATTTTCACTTCTACTCCCTTTGTCTAACGTATGAAATACAACTCTGAGAGACTTTTACAACTTCCATCTAAACTTGGTTTATATTCAAAAGCTGAACTGGAAACTAAAAAGAATTTACAGTTTCAGTCCTGAATGGAGCACATCCCGGCCTCCCAACATCTACAGCTCATTCTGTCACAAGAAGGGAGACGTTACTTCAAACACAACAGTAAAACAGGGAGCAAGTCATACTTTGCGAGGGTCTGCGCACAGCCCAAACTTTGAGGCCGCACCGACTGAGCATGCTCAAGATAACAAATGGATGCTTGAAAGTGTCTCCGAGCCTTTAAACTGCTTTATGTACCTTGGGTCAGGAATCTCCCCCAGGATTTCTTCCAGGTTGTCTACAAACTGGACAAAGTCCGACAGGCCTTTCACATGTTTCCTCAGCGGGTCAGACTCAGCTGGAGCGTAGCCCTTCCCTCCGAGCTGGATGGCCCTCACAAAAGATGTGACTGCCTGCAAAAGCAAGAAATCGTTTTGATTTTCTAGTGAAGTGTGAATATGTCACGACTAAAGCCTGAGCACATGCCGAGCGTGGATGTTTCTTACCAAGAAGAGAGAAGTTTTGCTGTTGCGTGCGGCGTGCTTTACGTCAGTAAATGCCTGTCGTCCAAGAGCGCGACTAGGGACGTCAAGGGTCAGCGCCAAGGCCATGTCGTTCTTGGAGTTCACAAGCAAATTCAGATAGCAGCAGAAAACCCTTCTCACTGCCATTTTCACCTATTGGTAATAAATGGAATAAACATTACAGTACACCATTATCATTGTATGCTTATTTGCATTCTGTTGGAGAGTTAGATGAGGAAATCGATACCACTCTCATATCTGTCCACTAAATAGGAAGCTGCAGCCGTTTAGCTTAGCTTAGCACAAAGGCTGGAAACAGGCTCAAACAGCTAGCCTGGCTCTGTCCAAAGGTAACAAAAGCCAACTTTTAAAAACGCCTCTAAAGCAAGACATAAACATGTTAATTAGTGAGTTTTTGAGGTGTTTGAAGGGGGATTTTGTTACTTTTGGACAATGGCAGGCTAGCTGTTTTAGCCTGTTTCCAGTCTTTGTGCCATGCTAAGCTACAGACAGACACGTCTCATCTAAATCTCCACCAGAAAGAGAATCAGCATATTTCCCAAAATGCTGAACTATTCCTTTAGTGAAACCTTTGGCTTGAGGCCAGTCCAGGTCATGTTTATAAACTACCAAAAAAAAGGGACAGTAGCTTTACTGCCAGAGTAAAAACCACTAAAAACAGCAGCTGACAGCCCGTATTAAACTCCAGAAATTACATCACTTTAACTGGTGGTGCAGCAGCAAGCCTCCACTAAAAAACTCATAAATTCACAAGTGACAGAGAAGAGTGGAGGAAAGAGACTCTGTTACAGAAGCTCTTGTCCAGCCCCACATTGTGTTGTGTTTTACACATCTGTCTGGTAATTGAATTCACATTGCGCTCTTAAATCTAAGTGATATGATATAGCGTTCCTGTCAATAAGAGCAGGATGGATTCCAGACAGAAATTAAAGTACGCTGAAGACTAGGAAAGTTAATGCATTATTGCCAGCGGGAGAAAAAGCATTTCATTTTCCTGGGGAAAAAAAACAAACAAAAAAAAAAAACTTGATAAGGAGGTTAAAGGGCAAAGTGGAAAGAGGGGTTTCGTATGGTCGTTTAAGAAATAAGTTGCACTTTTTATTACTGGGCCTACCTGTGAGCTGTAGGGCCTGCTTTTACTAGACGGTGTTGACGGGACTGTGGAGTCTGGCAACTCTGAGACCTCCATGTTGCCTGATAAGAACTCAAACAGCTGGATCTTGGCGAAAGAATTAAAAAAAAAAAAAAGGAGATAAATCAATTGATCTCTAACTCAGTAGCCAATCTGATCATCCACAATCATCATCATCAGTCTGATTTCAACCAGCTCTTGCTCACCGGGCTCACAGGCTCCTCTTGGGCCGAGTCCACGAGTTTCAGCTGTTTGTACATGGAGAGGATATCAACCAGGTCCACAGTGTTGGAGCTTTTCAGGAAGGATTCGTATGCCTCCAGGATGAGATCATAGTTCTCCAAGCGTACAAAGTTGGGGGGTGGCAGGTGAAGTTTGTCTAACAGTAAGTGTTTCCAGGCCATCAGGACATCACTCAGAGCCACTTTGAACTCTCCGCCGTGCTGTCACAGGAAGAGAGAAAACAGTGAAAGCAGCAGCCATAATTACTGACGGCCTGGAACCAATCAGTTCAAAAGCAGAAAGACCTTCTCCTGCAGTCCAAAAATGGGCCATGAGCGGTCTCAGCCGGAAATCTGCGGTAATGTCATCAGTTGTAGACGTGATGACAGTCAGCCTGATGGTTCAATTGAATTATGCCATGATGATGATGATGATGAAATGGGATTGTACAGCCTCACTTTTGGGCCATGAGACGACTTACAGCAAGAACACAGAAAATATTGATAATGTTTTATTCCTCTTTCACTGAAAGTGTTTCAACCTTTTCTTTTCTTTGTTGGTTTACCTCCCCTTTGTGCGAGGATAAGAACTGATAACAAGGTGTTGTTAGCCTCAGCAAAACACAGATCCTTCACACAGCTTAATGCTGAATGAGACAGATTTATAAATGCACTTTTTGACATAAAGTGCCTTCGCGGTGTTGGGTATTGTTGGCCAGCTATGGATTTACCACTGCCATTAACACATGTGTATTTCAGCTTTTTCCTTATTGTATTTTTAGACTGTTTTATGTGTGTGCATTTCTGTTTGCCAACTGTTTCCATGAATTGCTCCTTGAGGGACGGATAAAACATTTTGAATTTAAATCAAATTGAAGCGAGGCTGTCGTGAATAAAAGAATCAGTGGTTACCTGCTTATTAATTTCTGCCATGGCCAGCTGCAGCACCATCAACATGCCATCAGCTCCATGAATGGTGGTCCTCTCAGACTGTAAAACCCTGTGGCACCCTCTCCTGAAGACTTTAACCATCACCTTTAGACGGTCTCCTAAAGCCTCCATTTTCCCCTAAAACAGCAGTGAAGGAAAACACTCAAAACCTGTGAAAACGTGGCTTACTAGACTTACAACAAAGAAAGACAATTGTGAAATCACTTTACTCTGGTTTCTCTTTTACATGACTTTGAATAAACCAGGTTTTACTGCAGAAAGCTGACTATAACAATAAAGATCTCTGAACAGGTTGTAAAGAAAGGAAAACCTTCAGGTTCGTTGGCCTCGGTGGCACAATAGCACTAAGAAAGCTTAAATTACTATTTACACTGTGCCTTAATATCAGCTCCCACAAGATGCACACATATAACAAAGAGTATTCTATGTTTATGGCTACATTAAATCACAGACAATGTTAATCTGATGGTGCAAACCTCTAATATTGTTGTACTTAGCCTCCGAGAACACTCGTACACGACCAAAAGCAGCTGTTTGAATTTTTAAATTGCCGATGACGTTTACTGCATCCTGACCAATCAATTTGTAGTGGACGACAATGGGAGAGTATTTTTCTCCTGCATTCATTTTTTTATAGTTTCGAGTGAAAATACGAAAACGTGTTTTTCAGGTTAAAGTTAAACTCTGTGGCTCAACAGTATACCAATATATCGAGACGTGGTTTAGATGTTTTCATTTACGTTGCGCGAAATCCCCCCCGACGTTTGTACTCAATGGTGCATTCCATGTCGAACCCGGAACTATCGTGAAGACATGTCAAACGCGCGCACCATTTGATTCAAAGAAATTCTTGAAAATAAGGTGGTAAAGTATATCAGTCAGTACTGTATTCTGAATCGGAATAGACTCTCATAAGCAAGAGGTAATTATTAAGTTGTAAATCGGAGCGTTAAATTGTGAAAATGGGCAATATAAACTTTTGTTTGGCTAATTGCTAACTAGCTCTGCATTTATAGCTGAGCCAGATTGCAGTCACGTTTTAGCTCTTTGCCAGGTGACACATTACCGTTGTGTGTAGCGTTATCTATTACATGAACACGGTAGCTGTGTGTGTAACACAACGTTAGCTCACATAATATAATATAGCTAGTTAGCCTTGTACCAAAATAACCCGTATACCAGCCTTTTTACTGTCTTTTAGTGAGAAAGTTTCACCACAGTTCCATTTCGGCATTGCCTGGCTTAATTGTATACGTATTAACTTATGAGGTAGGCTTTATTAAAGCATTCACTAGTCGATAGTCTAATGCAGAATTCGGCACCTGTATTTTACTATGATCTTCGCTGGTTCATTGAGGGAATATCGGCCTAAACTCGTATTTAGCCCCAGCTATAGTTAAACATATCTCAGATAAAGCACTGCTTTGTGTGTGCCGAATTGAAAGGTGACCGATATAGTTAGGTAAAAATACCCACATTGTGCCATACTAGTTATGCATGCCTCTGTGCCTACTAAGATATATAAAACAAGGTGATATTTGAGTACGGTTTGGTCTGATGTTCTCTCCAAGCATTATGACAAATATCTAGTTCACACCCTGTGAAGTGTCTGGTTTAACTGTCTAACTGTGATTTTGTTTTATGATATTGAACTGAACATGAGCAGTCAGCATTATGCCATATTGTGTTTTGAGAATATATCAACATCAGTGCTCAAAAGTGTTTTTTTTATTTTATTTAATTTTTTCGTTTGTTAGATAGAATCACATATAAATTCTCACATTTTTAATCCACTATAGATTAAGGAATGGCTGTTTGTGTCTAATCCATCTAATTAATGAATTGACAAATAAAGGCACTTAATTAAATACATTGAATTAATGCAAAAATCAAATTTATATCATCTCCCAATAGATAGACAATAGATATTGTCAAATTAATGCCTAATGTTGTTCAGCATTAACTACGGTGATTTATTGATCAGATGTTGCTCTTTTCACTGTGATGAACGAAGCATTAGACAAACATTTCTCTGATCTTTTATTCTGATGTGTTACAGTGGAAGCTGTGATCTGAAGCCAGCTTTACCAGGACACAGCATGCAGGAGGACTCGAGCCGCACTCCCAGTTACACGGTGGCATGTGAGGACTATGTTCATGTGGTTGAATTCAGTCCTTTCAGCTCTGGTACCCCTGTCTCTCTTCTGGCCTATGGTGGAAACCAGTATGTGGTAGTGGGCACATGCCTGTTCCAGGTAAGAGATGCAGCTTCATACAACCTGGTTTACCTACATTAACGGCCAGTATATTCATCCCTGAACACATACTTGTTCCCACAGGAGGAGGATATGGAGGTTGAGGGAGTTGAATTCAATGTTCTTCGAGCTTTCCATCATGAATTGCGTGTCGATGCTCTGGCCTGGAGCCCTGAGTCCCGGCTGGACAGGATACCCACTATCAGGTACTGCTGCTTTATTTCCAGCACCTTTGGGTGATATTGTGATCAAGTTGCAGAATGGTAGTTTCTGTCTGTCTGTGTCTTGACTTGAGTAGATTTTGGAGCACCTTGCTGCATAAATTGTAAACTGAGATTGACAAAACCTTGACAAAAACAGGGGCAACAGAATTTCCAGTGTGATTGATTAGCTGTTACGTTACATTCATATAATTTGGTAGATGTTTTTATCCAACGCAGGGTTAGTTTGGGGTTTAATGTTACGTTTGATGGACATGCCCCTCTACCAGCTAAGCCGTCCATCCATCATGTGAAGTGAGCTAACATATTTGCTAAGTCATTAATCAGTTTAAGTAAGTACATTATAAGCATAACTGGCTGTTTTTAATATAAGATGGTGTTTAAGGTGGGAGATCTGGTAGTGCCTCTTGTTATGTAAGAGGTCATCAGACCATTGTAATAGGATTAGGAGGCCATACTTTACGCCCACATCAAAAACCTGACATCTCTGTCTTTAAACACAACAGGATAATGATTCACAAACACTCCTTGTGACCAGAACAAGAGGCAGTTGTAGAGAAAGCACAGCAGCCACGCTGTGTGAAAGTAGTTATAACCGCCTCTCACTGTCACACTGCAGCTGCCAGGATGTGAGCCAAGTTTTTTCAGGTGGCCTTGGACAGGAGGGAAGTAGCCTAACTGTAGATTGTTAGAAAGCAAGAGTTTCCTCCTAATTGGAGCGGTGGATGGGAAGGTTCCGCGGTCCCCCCGGAGGTGTTTAAGCTTTCTGTAATTGAAAAGGAAAGGCAGCGATAATTCCTGGCCTTCTGTGGTTTACTCCACAGGGCCCTCGAGCCAGCCCTGTGACGTGCGCAAATGTTATTGCGCTGATGACTGCCCACTCAGGTTCCATCCCTCCCTTCGATCTGCACATAGCCGTGCCTTCCAGGAAAAGTACAACGTTCTCACGGGCTTGCCTCAAGCAGGGGCCCAGAAAGAGCGAGAGAGATGAGGGGAGGAGAGGGGGCTGTAGCTGCAGCGCTGCCACCGTCCACTTCAGCAGCTTGTAATGAAGGTCTGAGGAGTACCGAAGACCAGACACCCCACACATAACAACAGTCAGGAAGAAGCATATATCAATCAACTGAGTAAATACAGTAGACAACACACTAAACAACAGGTAAACTTATATTTCTTTATGCCTTTTTTATTAGAGAGCTGACAGTGAAGAGTTGACAGGAGGGCAAAGAGAGATGAGGAATGAACAAAGGTCTCCAGCTGGACTTGAATCAGGGACGCTGAGACTCTTGGTCAGCAGTTATGTCACTAAGCAAACCACAAATCCTGCTCGCGGGAAACGACAGGGATCGACATCCTTCAGTAAATTATATATGCTATATGCTGGAAGCCGAGTGGTCAAGATGCAGATCATAGAACTGCAATTTCCCAGAGAAAAAGGCAATTTTTAATATAAATACAAAAAAAGCAAGTAATTTCAGTCTACAGGTGTAGAGTGTCACATATCATTTGATTCAGTGTTATAAGACAAATTAGGCACACCATTGTGCACTATATAAATCAGCTTACTGCTTGTTAGAAAATGAAGAACTAGCGAGGTCGATGTTCCCTCTGTTCCCCAGAAAGTTCTCCTGTTTCACACAAAACGTGTGTTCACTTTGTGTTTTCAGGTCTCTGTCCATGTGTACTCTGTTGTGATGTCACATAGGAAAGGATAAACTCTGGTCTCTCATTTGTGTCTTGTGCTAAAACAATAACCACAGAGCTCTACAACAGCAAAACTGAAATTCACTGATGTTTCCCTTTTAAACAGTGTCTTTTTATTCTTTTAAGCAAGATTATTGGAGATCAATCAAGAAAATGGCTTTGACATTAAAGTTAAAAAAAAGCAAAAAGGTGTGTTCCACGCTTCACTCCAAAGTACAACACTAATTTGTAGGGTTAGCAGGCCTCTCCTAATATAATCTAATCTACTGTAGCAGTAATACCCTGAAGCACGTTAAGGGTGTTTGTAGTGACATCATGCCAAATCCATCTGTGCCTGCGACTGAAAATGTGTGAACCGCTGCCTGTTTATTCTGGTGATATGTGTGTATTTTTCTTGTCATAAGTGAGTTAGTGTAATTGTGTGAATAATTGCAGGCACTGGTGTATACTACGACTGATTAGAGGGAAAGTCCTCTGCCTGGCTCTGCACAGGTTTTTGAACAGAGACATGCGTAAATGGCGTGAGGAATCTTGTTTTTCTCCGTGTTTATCTTAGCTTGCAATTAGAATCTCCCTGGCAGCGTTTCTACTGATCACTGTCCAAGTTTCTACCACACACACTGACACTCTCATCCAGAGGTGTCAGTCTAGGCGGCTGCAGGCATGTATGTAGAAAGAGATGTCGTCTGTCATTGGGTCCGTACAGTCTGACTCTGTTTTGATGTTCTCTCTTTGTTTATTTTTATATCCTCTCTTTCTTTTCCTCTTCCTCTCTCTCTCTCTCTCTCTGCAGATTTTGCACCGCTGCAGCTGACAGAAAGCTACGCCTGCTGACTTCTGATCTGCAGGACAGACATGAAGTCAAGGTAGTGCAACATCTGGAGCACATTGGCCAGAATTGCGCCTGTCAGTTGGCATCAAACTTTCTTTACTTAGCACTGACATTCGGTACTTAGCGATTATGTAGCCGTACACACAGAAAGCAGACGGTCTAGTAAGCCCAAGTTTGCTAGAAAACAGTTTATTGATCATGTGTTTGCTGTTTTTGTTTACATATTGTTTTTCTGCGCTGTTGCCTAGGTGATGGAGGGCCACACCAGCTACATTAACCATTTGGTGTTCGAGCCCACAGAGGGGAAACAAATTGCTTCCGTCAGTGATGACCACACTTGCAGGTCCAAACCCTTTTATTTCCGTCTGTGTGTCTGTGTGTGTGTGTGTGTGTCTGTGTGTGTGTGTCTGTGTGTGTGTGTCTGTGTGTGTGTGTCTTGTGTGTGTGTGTGTATGTGTATGTGTGTGTGTGTGTATGTGTGTGTGTGTGTATGTGTGTGTGTGTGTGTGTGTGTGTGTGTGTGTGTTCCCAGCTTCTGATTTTCAGTTCTGTTCTCTGTTAATGGTGCAGAAAGTCCTGACTGTGTTTCCACAGTGAAACATGATGCTAAGCACAACATGCTCCGGTGTGACTGTGCGTAAGCACAGAGCTGCTTTGTAGCTTTTCTAGCTAATTGGTTAAATATGGAAATCCAATTAGCTGCAGAAAGATTTTCCTCTCTAAGGGGGACCTATAACAAGGTCCCCAAATTTTCCTTTTCAATTAATGCTAGAGGAGGGAAAAAGTGTGTCAGTAGCCAGGGTCACCCCAGGGACAAACCCCTCTACATCAGCAGGCTGGTTCTCCTGCAGCATGCAGTACTGGACCCTGTTCTTATACTGTTAAAGTACAGTAAGTGTCATTTGAATTCATTTTGATACTTGGCAGGTGAAGACCAGGGCTGCAACTAACAACTCTTTTCAGTACTTCATTGTTGATTAATCTGCCGATTATTTAGTCAATTAATTGTTTTTTAGAGAAAAATGTTTGAAAATGGTGGAAAATATGCATCACAGTTTCCAATAGTCTCAGGTGACGTCTTCACATGACTTCTTCTGTGCGGCCAACAGCCCAAAACCCCAAAATGTTCAGTTTACAATGATACAAAACAGAGGAAAGCAGCAAATCCTCATATTCAAGAAGTTGGAACCAGAACAAACTTTCTTTAAAGATTAATCATAGCTATTTATTTTGTTGATCAATGAACCAGTTAATCTGCCAGTTATCATCTCAGTTTCTGAAGTTTCGAGTTGTGTTGTTGCTGGCTTACATTTGGATGAATCCCTCTATGACCAGTTAAAGATCCTGCACTAGACTTTGAAGACTGGCACATTGAAAGTCTGGTTCGATGTTTGTTGTTATGTCACTTGAACTTCTTCAAGTTTTAAATGAATGAATGAAACAAAACGCATCTTTGAAATAATTGTAACTTGGCCCATGTAGCCTAATCATAAACAACAGTAGCATCCACAGAAAACAGGCTCCACTGTTCCCTGCAGTGTTAAGGTTGTACTGTAAGGCAGTTGTAAGGGACGTATAGTGTCGGCTTATGATCCAGCCCTAGTATAAACAGTTTCTGCTTAATGTTTATCTTAGATCTGGCAGCTGGTTCATTTGTCATTATAAAACACTTTGACAGTCCCAGGCTTGATGATGGTCCTCTCCTGGTCAGTGCCTTGTCCTGCCACATCAGGCCTGTCTGAGATCGCACCACACACACACACACACACACACACACACACACACACACACACACACACACTCTCTCTCCTCTTCCCCTGCCTCCGCTGACCGGCCAGAGAAAACAGGAGTGCGCTCCATCTGCTGAAAGATTTAAATTCTGTCATGTTGAGAAAATATGGGACGCCGGAGGAAGACAGAGGTGGAACAAGGGATAGATCAAGTTAACAGGAGAGGACCTTCCAGTCAGCCCACACAAACTGAGCCTCCATATGAGAGGAGGAAACTGGGAAATGTATGCCTGCATGTATAGGCTCATGACCTCTCCATCGCTCTGTTAGGTTTGGCAGCAGTGCCTCTTCTATAAGTTTGCTTAGCTTTGTCATCACTGTCCCCTGCAGTTGTGGGAACTCTGCTGTTGCCAACATGCAACCTGACGCTGCAGCATCGAGGTGGGGGACCAGACTCCGCTCCCTCAGGGGAGTTTACATTTGGTTCATGTAATCTAAACAGCTCGTGGTATCGGTGTAAGTAGAGTCGGGGTGAGTCTGTGGGGAAATGTGCCACCTAGAGATCACAAGGGCAAACTGCAGGATCCTGAGGGGATTTGGGGTTGACTGAGTTCGCAGATGAACTCGGGATAACGCACACCTGCTGCTGCTGCTGCTGCTGCTGCTGCTGCTGCTGCTGCTGCTGCATTATGTATATGGTTTAAAGCATTTTGTCCTGTTCTTTGTGATAATCCGTTTGCTTTTCTCGATCCCTTATGTTGTGTAAGGGAAATTACAACAGCTTGATATCTCATCTACGCTTTCAACCAATCTTTTGTCCAAACCTGTTTTTGACTGGCATGCCCCCACAGCCCTATCAGATGACCTACCCATAATGTTCTAAACATGCTCTGATGAATGGATTACAAACTGGGTGTTATTCAATATTATTAGGTATGAAAAAAAAATGGATTTGTTTTTTTTTTCATACAATTAAACTATAAATGTTTAGGTTGCTGTAGCAGAAGCTGGATGTTTCAGCCATTTGTTATCCATTACTTTTAGCTAGCTGTTTCAAGCATTCATCAGTTACTTTTAGCTGTCTATATCAGCTATTTTGCCATTACTTTCTGTCGTCTATTCCACCCGTTGAGCTATTACTTTTACCTGTCTTTTTCAACTGTTTAGCCATAGACTTTTAGTTACATATTTCACCCACTTATCCATTACTTTTAGCGTGCTATTTCAACTTCTCTGCTCGCTTGCTAGCTAGTTTTCACACACTCAGTCAAAGTGCCATCCCGATGAACACGTCAAATGGTTTCAATAACTCTTTCAGCAGTAAAACCGTGATATTTTTAAAAACAGATACTGTTGGTTGCCAAAATAAAACGTTGACCAGGTCCTGTTGAAGTCGATGCTGATCCAAACATTGCGCACCTCAACCAGGGCGACCCTGCGAGGCACTGTGATGGGATTCTTCCAGTTCTCTCCCTCCAGAGAGTCACCTTCGATTATTTACTCTGCTCTCTACAATAAATCAGATCACACAGCGCTAACGGCATTTCCCGTTTCCTCCACTTATGGGAAACATTGACAAACCGTAACGCTGTTTTCTCACTTAGATAACACAATACAGGACTTCAGATGTCCTTTTCAACTCTGTTGTACATGGAAGCGAAGTGTTATTGCTTGATGTAGTGTTATGCAATTACGCAGTGTTTTATCAGAGGCGGTCACGCGTGTTTTCGTGTCTCATGTCTTTCACCTCGTTTGGCAAAGGTTATGTTTTTTTGGGGAGCCGGTGCTCTCCATTTGAAGGGCAGAGTGGTTGACCACAGTTTGGCCGTTGGTGGTGTAGCGTGCAATTGAGCTCTGCTTGGCTAGTGGTCTGAAAGAATAGGGTTTAGTCGTTGTTTTCCTGGTGTGGTCTGGGGGTTTTTTCGTTTTTTTTTTTTTCTTCTTCTTTTCTTCCCAGCCTCACTCATGCTCCACGGTGGAGGCTCTGGCTGAGTCTGCACATGGGCAAAGGAAAGAAGCCCAGAGCTTCGACAGGGCTCTATCCTGCTGCAGGGGAGATGAGGCAGGAAAAGTTGAGTGTTTACTGAGGTCTTCATCTGAGACGGGGCATATCCTCCCCTACACCGCACCACTGAGGACATCAATCTCTCCAACAACACACTTGACATTTAGATGGTCTTTGGAGGTACTTTTTGGGCTTTATTAGATGATGTCTTCTGCATGACCTCATCAGTCAGCGCCTTCCCATGCTTCACAAGCGTTTGTTTTATATTCCCAGAAACACTTGCAGCCGCCACCCCCCACCCCTACGCCCCCTTCCCCACCTTTTCTTCTAGTTCAGGGATCGTTCAGATGTGGTTAACCATAGATCCAGGTCTCAGGACTCGCAGTTCTCGCCATCCAAGTGATCCATTACATCCGTGGTGTTCCTCAGCTGCTTTTGCTATCATAGGTCTTATTTAGTTTCAGAATCGACTGTTATTTAAATGAAGATTGGTCATAATCCTCACACGAGCTTTGAGTCTTGGTTGGCGTTTGCGCAAGTCAAAACAGAGGGGTCTTGCAAGCAAAGTAGGATGCTGTTCAACTTCTCTCCGCTGCTCTTCCTCAACTGACGTGCGTTCTGCTGCCCTCTCTGTACGCCACAGAGAATGAATGGCAGCGGGCCGCCCACAGCGAAACATTTGCTGTAATGTGAGTGGAGCGTAACGCAGACTCAGGCGAGGGTGATGTCCCCCACCCCCCTCCTGCCCCTGCTATCATAGCTCAATGTAATGTGAGGCTGGCATTTTCCCTGAAAGAGGAGTCCAGCATAAGTCTGTCTGTCTTCACTGCTCAGGGCCCAGATCTGAGAAAAGAGCCCTTTTTCCCTGGAAAAACACAAAGACCCTGTACATCACTTGCGCACAAGCAGCAGGAGTTAGATAAATTAGGAGCAAACATGAACTTGGATGAAAACATGTCGTCTATCACTGCCCACATTGTGTGCCATAAAAACTGAATTCTGTCAAAAAAATCATCAGAAGAAGAAACAACTAAATGCCCTTTTAAGAATATTTTGGCATACGCTAATGAGGAAACTTGTGACCTTTTTATATCCGTTAGGGTCAAGGCTGTGTGTGTGTGTTTCATGTAGGCCATCTGGACAATGAACTATCGTTTTGTTTTAGATCGAGCATCAAAAAGAAAGAAACCTTGGGAAGGTGAATTCTTTCAGATATTATGTAAGCATCTAAGGGTGGCTCAAATAACAATGCTATTTTTGGAACTGCTCTAAAACCCCATCTTTGTTGTTAATTAAGAGGTAGTGGGTTTTGTTTTGGATTTTAGACCAAGGTTCACATATCAAGTTGAATCAATCCGTAACATTACTAATGAGAACTGATGAAAAGCCCTGTGTTTGTTACCCCCTTCACAATAACCTGAGAACTATATGGGATTTTGCAAAGAGTTCACATTCAGTTTGTAATAAAATAGTTACACTTATAAAACTTGAATTTAATCAAATATAATGTTATTACCAAATAGACTAAAAGCAAACTAGGTCATACAAGGTATCGTTCTGTCTCATCAATTGTATTTTATTAGTGTTCATTTTAATACGCGTCTTAATGTATCTTACTCTTAAAAAACAGGGTGTGGGACCTGGATGGAAATGAAAGCACTACTCTCAGACTTCGCTCTCCTGGCATCAGTGTGTGCTGGCACCCGGAGGAAGCCTTTAAGGTAGGAGGGGTTTGTTTCAGATACAAGTTCATTTTCTGAGGTCAGACTTTCGAGTTAGTTTGTGTCTTTATGCAACTACGTACTGTACTTTCCAATCACATGAACTGCCCCGTTAACTCACCTTTTTATGGGATGGTTGGAGTGCCTTGTTTAATTGCCCTCACATACTCCTGACCTCATTCAGGCATCCTTATTGCTATCCAGCAAACCTACTAATTTCGTGAGTAGTCAAATGAGCCCAGTTAAGATTCTCCCCAGCTATAAAATGGAAATTACGCTGTGAAATATCCTTTTAATGAAATGAGAGGTATGCTCGAAACAAACTGGTCCGACCACGTCTGAAGTTCTGCTGCCATACAGAGAAGGACGGAAATCGTTCAAATGGGGATAACGGCACACACTTTCATTTTCTTCTTGAAGGCAGTCATAGAGTTGTAGTGGTTGTAAGATCTTAAGAGAAAAGGTCAAGCCCTGGCCAATCATGGGTGGGGGGGTTATGAAGCATACTGACGCCCTAAGCCAGTTGATGGAGTGCAGCCTGTCCAGGATGTTTCCCTTTCTCTACCATGGCATGCTGGGACAGACTCTGTACGCCACTGACTGAGAATAAGTGGGTATTGAAAATCGATGGATGATTAATGAGACACATAATGACATAAACTACTAACACTAGCTTAACTGACTCGTCTGTCCTCTCCAGTTAATGGTGGCAGAGAAGAAGGGAACAATCCGCTTCTACGACCTGGTGACCCAGCAGGCCATCCTGTCACTGGACTGCGGTCAGTCACCACTCATGTCAGCTGACTGGTGCCTCACGAACACGATCAAAGTCGGCGCTGTGGCGGGCAACGACTGGCTCATCTGGGACATAACTCGCTCCAGGTGACCGGGGGAGCGTGGGGTAATAGACTCTTGATGCTGCATAATGGCGCATGATTGGATGGGATGTGCCTAAAGCTTGTTTTTGTTCTTTGCAGTTACCCACAGGAAAAAAGACCAGCCCACATAGACAAAGCACGGTTATTCAAGTAAGAAAATGCATCTTTTTAACTGTTTTCACCTGCATTTTATGTCCCTGTGCACCCAGAACTTGCTAATTCAGGAGCTTAAGTCGACTACTTGTGGGTGCATGTAGATAAAACATTTTCATATGGATTAGTGTTGATCTCAAGCTGTTTTTAAAGACGGCATGACATTTTTGATTTAGTTTAAGTGCGTGATGACATTTAAAGAGATGTTGTTCTCCTCAGGTGGTCTCGAGCCAATGAAAGCCTCTTCGCCACCACTGGATGTCCAGGAAAGATCTGTAGTCAGTTACTCATCCACCATCTTGGCCACCCACAGGTCAGTGAAATGCTTTTCACAGTCCAGATCATTCACCTTTTAATGTACTCCACAGCTCCGGTCTCATATCACATACTGATGTCGTTACAGCCGGTGATGATCGGATCGGCCACAGTGGGATCGGGCCTCAGCTGGCACCGGACGCTCCCGCTCTGTGTGATCGGCGGCGATAGGAAACTTTGCTTTTGGATGACTGAAATGTAGACGGCACTTTCCATGGTGGATGACTACATCCTCCGTTTCTATTCTAGTAAATGTTCAATAAAATATTTTTCTGAGTATCTTCAGACTTTGTATGAGATTTTGATGGAAAATGGCTGCGTGCTTGAGCTTTGTTCTTTTTTTATTTCTGACTACCCCTTCAGGTCAGCTACAGATAAACAGCGGGCTGGTCGGGTCTCTGCGAAGAGCTCGTTTTTCTTTTCTCTTAAGAGTAAGTTATATCAGCCGTCTGTTATGTCCTGCCAAGAAAGCTGTAGTTCAAAGGAATGCATCGAGGAATCGGTGCCAACTCTCCACTTCACCAGTCAACATGATCATCGTACCACAGGTGTTCTCTCTCGGACTGTTTCTCAATTTTCTCGCTATCAATGACAGACTCTGAATCATATTAAGAATATACCTCTATGTGCTGTTCCACCTGCTGTGGTGCGCAGAAAATCCACAGGAAGGTTTGTATGAGGAAAAACTAGGAGGTCTGGCCGTGCTCCAGCTGTTAGACAGACCCTGCAGGGGTGGCGGTTGTAAGTGTAATCATAGGAAAAGCTTTGGGTAGCATGGGAGTCTGGGGGCATTTCAGGTCATCTCCAACTCCATGACATGCAAAACAAGCGGTTCGTGAGGATGCAGGGAGAGGAAGAGATGCGCATCACCTTACCTTGCCGAATAATTATCAGTGCTCCACAGACCAAACATGGAAGACAAGGGATCATTTGGCAGAAACTTGTAATGCCCTCCGGTAAAACAAGGACTCATTGTACTGTCACAGGAATGCCATGTGTGAGAAGCCGCCATCTCCATTTTCAAGGCAGTCATATGCCCGCTAAGCTGCAGAGAGCACTCATTTAATTAAGTTGATCATGAATCATTCTAGGTGACAGCTGATCACTTGTTTCCACAGATGTACTTAATCTTCAAGGGTGCAGCTTTGGATAAATGTGCATTCATACTCGGGCGTCTAACAGAGCAGTTTATTGTACTTTTATTAATGTATATGTCAGCTGAAACACTAGGTTGTATTGTATAGCGATGCCTCTGCACGACAGAATGGAGCGAGTAGAGGCCGTGGAGACCTCCACTCTTTCAAACCAGTTCGTCAACCTCGTATATTTCTTGGAGAGGACGCGTTAACCGCCATCCGCAAAGCATAACATGCTACTGCTCTCCTGGTCCACACTTTTGTTTGAACAAGTCCAATGTGGTCTCCACTCTCTACGTTTGCTGTGCTTTAGGTTCAAGTGGTGCTGGAGCAGCTGCATATAACACGGGAGATGTCAATGTCAGATGCAAGAAGCTGCCATTTTCATCTGTGCACACTCTGAACGGTTTCCAAAGAGTATAAAAGCTCCCTTAGAGGGCACTGGAATCGCTAACTGAGCCACTTTCCCCTGAAACATGAGTCATGAATCTCAGTGTCTTTACAGATCCCAGTGACTCAAGGACACCATCTGATGGCTGATGAGCAGAATAGCATCAAGATTTAATTCCATCTTGTCTGCGAGCTGATTTCTACAACATACGATCCATCTTGGACATCTTACAAACCTCTTTCCTGGAAGCACGTCCTCAGATGTCACTGCCCCCGGGCCTCCACGTTACCTTTGATGTAACCTGAATGAAGCTATTATGCCTCACAAACAGTTTGATCTCTTGTGGTGTGTGGACTAATAACAAACTGTGAAATGGATGAAAGGGAGATCAGACCGCCTTAAAATCCTCACCAACTTTCTCCTAATCTCCCCCTCTCAGATAATTCTTCTGCGGCCCTGCCAACTTTAAGCCCGGGCTCAACAAAAAAGAGAGCAAATAAAAATAATGAGGAGCATGATATGAAGGGAAACAAAGAAAGAGATTAGAGCTCTTTGAGGCCGGTGTTGGATTTAAGCTCACGGCTGGTTTGTTGTGTAATGCTTTCCCAGAATGAAGCGATTATGTTGATCTTGATGAGTAGAAGGGAGTCTGTCGAAAAGTGCTCCATCACTACTTTTGAGTGGAGTTTGTTGATCATCTAAACTGATGCTGCCACCAAGTGTGTGTGACAGCTGCAGGGTGAATTTGTCTGTATCACTTTCTAATAAGGCAAACCTTGTAACCAATGGCTTTGTTAATGGTAAATAAATAATTTACTGTTCTATATGCTTCATAGTTCAATTAAAAGTCGTAAAAAAAAAAAGAGTGTCTTCCTGGAGGAGGGAGAGAGCAAAAAGTTGTTGGAATCAGGACCTGTTTAGCCTAGCTTAGCATAAAGACTGGAAGCAGGGGGTAACAACTAGCCTGGCTTTGTGGCTTTGAAATAATCTTACTTCAATAATACCTTACTTACTTAGTTATTCATCTTTGTTCATCCCAGCAAATGTCCCAGCCATCACAGTCACCTTATTTATCAGTGATGATGTTTAGTGTAGTTCAAAGGTTGTGATCTTGTCAGGCCACATGGCTTTGTCAGGCATCCATTTTGGTTTGGTCTCTCACCAGCTTTCAGAACCTTATAATAGGATGGTCGTGACCTTAATGTTATATAGTTGGACCTTTGTTTTTAGGCTGCGTTGGTGGGAAAACACATCCAGGGCTTTCCTCAATCTTGCCTTGATCATTTCCCCCGGATGTCCACCTTGTATCGCAATTGTTTAACCTGAACATGAACCTAAATGTTGCCAGCTGTTTGTTCCAGCACCTAACTTTGGACAGGGCCAGACTAGCCTTTTCTTTTCCTCTGCCCTGCACAGACATGGTATCGGCTTATAACTGACCTATAAAGCATTTGTAAACAATTACAATTACATACTATAACAACTGAGTTCATTCTCATCTTGTTGAATCTTTCTGTTTGAGTTCTCAGGCCCGAGGACAAAGTGAACCTCATGACCCTGTTTCCAGCCCGGAGGAGGCAACCAAGCCAGCGTAGGGATGGGATGGCCCTGACATCAATAAAGGAAACACTTATGGTTGGAGTCAGGATGATACAGCGTTTGGGATTTGCGGCGAGTACGCGAGGCACAAGAATCTAGCTGGATCCCTTACCGGTCGCCCTGTTGCCTTGGCAACCCGCTTTTGTTTGGCGCTCGGCAGATTCGGATCCCGGCGGTGGTTTCATGGGGATTTGTGGATTTGAGAGCGCTGGATGTCGAACGAGATACAAGAAATTATTGTTGTGTTTGACTTTTGCTTTGCAGAGAGAGTGTGTTTGCATGCATGTGTGTGTTTGCATGCGTGTGTGTGTGTGTGTGTGTGTGTGTGTGTGTGTGTGTCCCTGCACACTTGTCAAGCAGTAGATCACTCTTTCCCTCCACTTGCTTCATCTCTCTCTCTCTCTTCACACACACACACAATTTTTTCTACTCCACAAACACAGGGTTTCCTATGGAGGCCGGAGCAAGGCTTGATTTACTACAGTGGAATTATGGGAAGGGAAAGCTTCCCAACACAAGGTGGCCGACGGGAGGGTTTGCCAGCCACCGTGTTGATGGTTGGTGGTGCTTTGGTGGAGTCCTGCAGATGGAGATGATTTGTCTTTTTTCAAGGGAAAAGCTTTGACGTGCGCGGCTCTGATATGCATTGTCGCCTGCGTGGAGATCAAAACACTGGACGTCCGTCAAAAAAAGAAAACCCCAAGGCCAAATTCTCCAGTCACACGCAGAAAGAGAAATAAAGAGAGAAGAGCATCTGTCAGCAGTGCAGCCCTGCGGACCGTGCTGTGGTTGACTGTGAGGTCCCGGTGACCTGGCCCCTATACTGATGTGCTGGGCCTCAGTGCTGGCTCTGGCCTTGACCAGCTGAGGGAACATGATACTTAAATCATTCATAATTAGCTCCTTCCCTTTTGCTTAATAACACACGAAGATAAATGGGTTCCAAGAATTTTCCAAATGGAAATAGTTGGTTTGGAATTAAAAGCTAGAAAATGGCCTATAAGCTCTGTATTGTAGTGGTTCACTCTCTCTCTCTCTTATTCCTCCTGCTGGCTTTATCTCTCTAGTATGAAAGACACTGACGTTTCTTCCTGAAAATAAACATTTATTTATTTTTTACATAATCTTCACATAATACATTATCCACACAAACAAATGGCCCTGTGGAACCTCACGAACCTGACTACATTGTGGTTTTCTTTGCGTTGTTCATAATAGTTGTTGTTCATAAAGTTTACACGGGCCAAATGTTTCTCTGTCTGCATGACTTTCTTATCTCTGCAGAAAATCTGCTCCTGGTCTTTAAGATGAGCTGAGCTTCTCCAAGGCGCTGTGAAGAGTCCTCAGGTCTTCTCTCATCTGGCTCAGAGCGTGCTGGATCTTGCTGGGCTGATCCAGAACCTCCATGCTGCAGGTAAAGGGGTCGTAGCGAACTGTAAAGGGACGCTTGATGGCTGCAGAGTATCTCCTGTGGAAGTGAGCGCAGTATAAGTATTAATAGATGCATAGATACAGATGGGTGACAAACATTAAGGGAAAAACAACATAAAGACTCTGACTAAGGTTTGCGTCAATGCTCATTGGCATAGATTCTTCAAGTCTCTGCATCGGTATGTTTCTCAACTCATTAAAAGGCACCCTGTGGAGTTTTTGATCACTAGTAGTCCTAGAAGATGAAGGCTGCTAGCAGGTAAACATGGATGTAATTACGCAGGTTTAAAAAAACAAAAAACGCATCTGTTGCGCCTCAAGGATTCACACACAGTTAATTTAGATTCTTCCCTTTTAATTTGTCGCCAGCAGCTAGGTTGCGTAAATCACAAAACAAATGAGATAAGGAAGCTCTTGGAGGTGGGAAAGAAACAAAATACTACAAGAGGACAGTCAGCATAGATGTTCGCTCCAAGAGGTAATCCAAAAATGTACAATGTATGTGCAGTGTTTTGAACAAGTAAAAATTAAAGGTATTATCTTACATGCAACAACAATAACGCACTCATCAGAAAGTAAAAAGAGAATACCTCAACTTAATCTTGGCGTCCTCGAAGCTCTCGGACACAAAGTAAACAGGCTGGTAGGTTTGGTCCTGGTACGGCTGCACTGCAGTCTCCTCGGGGTTAAACGGCTTGTACTCCGGCTCATTAGACAGAGCGTACTGGGGGAACAGGTCAGAGACTGTCAGGACACCCAGCAAAAACCAACATGCAGCAATGTTATGTGTGTGTGTGTGTGTGTGTGTGTGTGTGTGTGGACGTTAGAGAACACACTCACAACAAGCTCTCCGTAAGACGACAGGAGTCCAGCGCCGTAAGCTTTCACTGAGCCGTTCTGCTTGCAGAGGCCAAACTCCACAGTAAACCAATATAACTATGAAGGGAGAACACAATGAAAAGGGCAGATGAAGATATTATCTGCTGTGGTTCAACGTAAGGCGCAGTCGTTTACTTCAGCCAGTAGGTGGCACTGTCGAGCCTGTGCTTCCCTCAGATATTATAAGCTTCAACATTTGATATGCAGCGTTGTGTTTTACCTTTAAGACTAGAAATACAACAGTATGTGTGTCTGAATATGTTAAAATGCTTGAAATTTGAATAAAAACCTACCGTTGACAGTTTCTCAATGTCTTCATCTGAAGCTCCAAGCGAGGAAAGTCCAATCTCCTGAAATAGTTCAAATGAATTACTATTAAAGGGGATACGACTAGATTACAGATCAGAGAGCGTATAGTGCAGCGCAGCACAGTCACCTGGGAAAACTGGGCGAATTCTCTGTCTGCCAGCATGGGAATATGGCCGAGCAGCTCATGGCAGCAGTCTCTGTGGGAGCAGATCGAACCGAGTCAATGAAAGACAAAGCAGCTCAATGCATGAATAAATAAACCGGGTGTCTAAAGAAGAACAAAGGATGACTCACGGCTCGGGGGAGTGCATGGGCGCAGAGGAGTGACGGATGTACTGTGTGCACTGAAACACCCTGAAGGCCAAACTGTTGAGGAAGTCTCTGGCCGACAGCAGGCCGGCGACTGGACGCAACTGGAAACCAGTTCTCTCTGAAACGAGCCGAGAGGAGAGAAACACCTTCAGACACTCACTCACACCTCTGCCAGCAGCTTCTTCATCTTTAGCCACATCACTGCCATGTTTTAGGATCCCAGAAAGACAGATACTTCTTATCTCTGTCTCCCTTTATGATAAAAGAAAGCTCCTTTGACTGCTATTTAATATACGTCTTCTATCTTCAGGATTCTGCTTTTTCTTTCAGTGTGTTGGAAAAGTTCCTTGATTTCACCTTTTCACTTTCAAAGTCCCTGATAATTCTTTTCTATCTCTTCTTATAGATTATAGACTAGAAGAAATCTAGTAATCTGTTCTACTTTCTCAGTCACAGTCTCTCATGATTCAGATGTTCTCATCTTTGTCACCTTTCAGGAAGGCAGAAACCTCTCTGAGCTGAGGGATGCGGTCCTCTCCGTAGCCGCACTCTTTCTCCAGCTGCTGCAGACCGTCCAGGAACTGCCTGCAGGCCAGACTCGGGTAAATGCCGCGCAGCTGCCGGTAAACCTCCCTCCTTTTAACACAACAACACCACGTCATCACATCGCTGCACTTCAGTCATCCTCCACCGTGCAGCTGCATTTCTAACCGTTCATTCTCACCATGTGGACACTTCTTCTGCTGTGTACTCCACGGCGGGCAGCAGGTCCCCCCTGGGACAAAGAAAAGTAATTTAGGAGAGAATATTTGAATGATACTCAGTGCTTAATGAAGATAAATGCACTTTATTTAAATGTCTGACTCACTGTTTGTAACTGAAGGCCAGCTCAGAGATGAAGGCCCGTCTTTTCCTGTACTCTGGGTCGCTGTATCCCTGCAGAACACAATGTTCAGTGACCATAAATGGGCTGATCAATCTGATTCATGTGTGAGGTTTTGCAGTAGATATGTAAACACTCACTGGATGGTCCTGGTCCATGTCCGGATCATATTTGGTTATTAACATGTTGCATCTGTCGAGGTCTTTTATCTGTCGGGGGAACCAGGGAACTGTGATGGTGACGGGAGGAACAAATCTTGCACGTTATTATAATATGGTAACATTAAAAAAAGGAGCATTAACTGATTTAAAATGAAAAGATTGTGAACATGTTAATAGGTCCAATGAAAAAGCATTAATGTAATAATAAAGTCAGGCAGTTGCCTTTTTCCTCCGGTATGGAGCGCACGTCGTCGGCCACCCTCTTCAGCGAGTTGATGAACACGTCCAGGTCCGAGCTGTGGACTTCACACTTCATGAAGAACTCCAGCTCCGTCGTGCTGTTCTTGGACTTCCTCCCCGGTCGGCTTTCGATGTGCAGGAGTTTCGCTTCAAACGTCTATGAGGGAGATTAAAACAAACATTTAAAAAAAGAGAGCAAAGGATGTCAAAAAAACAAAGACAGACAGAAAGTTCTTTGGCACTTTGAGCAAATCACATCTTGTCTCATCAGACAGAAGTTTCTTGGCTAAATTAAAGCCTCAGCTGATGCATATTAGGCCCCATTCTCATATAACCCAAATCCAAAATACAAGATTGGAGCCTCAAAATCATGGAAAGGTCTTAAAAGAACTAAAAATCTATTTTATTAATGTTATTAATATATATTTTTTTGAGGTTTGTAAAGTCATCTTTAACAACCACCATGTGAATCTTTATATATTTTCTGTTACAAAGATGAATCATATCTGCAGCGGTGAAAAGTAACTATGTGCTTGAGGTACTATTTATTCCATCTAATGCTTTTTACTCCTCCGCTGCATTTCAAAGGAAATATCTTACTTCTTATACCTGCAACACTTGCACTAATCAGCAATTACAGTATTTTGATAATTGATAATTGATAATTGATGGTTCCAGCTTCTCAGATGTGAGAATGTGCTTTTCCATGTTGTACTTTATAGTAAACTAATTGTCTTTGTTTTTCCGACACCACCGTGGGCTCCCAGAAATCGTTTGTGATGTAGATAAGACCAAATAGACCTTGTATCAATGAAGGGATCAATAAAGTCTTATCCTACCCTATAATAAAACATGATCATTTATTTATTAATGATATTTTGTGTTATTAATCTGAAACTGCAAAGTAACTCATGTCTACAGCTGTCAAATAAATGTAGTGGAGTAAAAAAAAGTACAATATTCCCCCCTGAAATGTAGTGGAATAGAAGTATAAACAGAAAATAGAGTACAAGTACCTCAACATTGTACTTAAGTACAGTCCTACTACAGTAAATAGTTACTTTCCACCACTGAATAACTGTTAGTTGCAAACAAATGCTGATTAAACTTGACAGCATCAGTAATAATAATAATAATAATAATAGTATAATGTACAGTAACCCTCACAGGGGTCATTTGTCTGCTAGTAATACTTGAACTGAATGAATGACTCTTGTAACTCTTGTGTATTTTCTGAATGCTGCGTGTTTGAGGCTTACCTCGAATATTTTCCCAGTTTTGAAGAATCCCGCGTTTTTCTCATTGCTGAGCGTGAACAGGACGTTCAGAGTGACCCTGCCGTCCTTCTCCTCAAACACGAAGCCGTCTCCGTACCTGGAGGGCCCCGGGGAGCCCGCGGAGCCGCCGCTGCGCTCCCGCCGCGCATCCTCGATCAGACTCTGCTTCCTCCCGCTGAACGGCGCCGCCTGGACCACGTTCTCCGTCTTCATCTGGGCTCTGCTGGAGGCTGCGGGACCGGAGCCGACAGGAAGTGTGCCAGCATCACCTCGGGTCAGGTTTAAATACCCGCTCATCTGAGGGCGCTATGGAGATGAGTTGCGCAAGTGCGTTTGGCTTTTTTTAGGGGGGGGGGGGGGGGGGCTGTTCTGCGTCATGATATCACATCTCTTTATGGGACAAATATAGTTCTGTTAGGAGAGGAAAATAGCTGGGGGCCCACTGGGGCTCACACATGCATTCAACCAAAGCAGGTCATTACAGGTTACATAAGAGTTACATATTCTTATTTATAAAAGAAAGAAAAATCAAGTTTAAGGAAGTTTCAAGTGTTTAGTGATACACATCAGAGACTTTCTTAGTTTATTATCAAAACATCAAAACCAAAACACAGCGTTGGCTTTTAATACAATGACTGACAGCAACAAAAAAAAGTGTTTTATTAATGTTATTAATGTTTTAATGGTAACGCTTTATTTAAACCTCCTTTCTTAAGCAGAATATAATAAATGGTGTATAACAAACTATAATGTAGTTGTAAGCAGCTATATTTTATTAATGTATTTGGCAACAACTGTAACTGGTGTATAAACAGATAATGAATGACAATATAATACAACACAGTTGTAATAATATAAAATATGTCTTAATAGAAGTTATTGTTGACAGGAACTGCACATTAATAGACACTTATTAAGTCCTTATATCTGATTAAAACTACATTACAGTGTGTTATAAACCATTTATTAAATGCTAATATAATGAAATGCTAAATAGGGGGGCCTGAATGAAAGTGTTACCGTGTTTAATGATGCTGGTAATTGTTTGTTTAGCTTCCTGGAGGAAGGAAACAGATTAATTAATTCTGTATTAATGTTGTATAATAATATTAACAGATATGTGAGAAGTGACTACCAGTAGAGGAACACATGAATGACAGAAGGAGAGAAAGGAAATGTTTATTTGTTTCATTAAAACATTTCATGCATATATAAAATATTTCATTTAGCCAAGCAGTATGCTTTTAGGTTTGAACGGCATAGAAAACGTTTAATTATTTCAGCTGTTTTGCATCATATTAAAAGCAAAATTTGATGTTTACATGTTGGTTTTTAAATTCATCAAAGTCACTGAAGAGACATTGATTGACAAAATCCTCTTATTTTGAAAAACATGCCTCTTAATAACATTTATACTGTAATAATGTTGACAGTAACATTTTTATCCTACATAAGTAACAGGCTACACTTTATTCACTAAAACACTAATCGGATTACAGTAATATTGTCATTATTTGACTTGCATATTTGTTTTGATACCAAGGAAGCCTATTTGACAGCATGCTAAGCGGAAGCACAAGTTGACCGTTTCATTGGAGAAATGAAGGGATGCTCGGGGCGCTTCGGCTCAGATTACATGTGCGGTCACTTCAGTTTCCGCAGGGCTTCGCTCAATTTCCCCATTTCACCTGAAACAAGAGAGAAAATAGAATGAAATAAAACTTAAATGAATGGTTTATTCTTTGCTCTGACTTTAATTTAACTTATTGTAACAGCTCAGGGGGTCACAAGATAAATGTGGGGGTGTGCGAGATGATCAAAACGACAGGAAATAAAACATTCGTGCTACCCAAAATATTACGTTTTCAATATTTCTTTTCCTTTTGCCAAATTATACCAGTGTTGTTGTAGTGTTTTACAGTGGAGGCACCTGAAATAAAGCCTCTGCTAACATCAGATGAAGTTATTACACTTTTATAATATAAATCTTTTTAAGCTTTAGGAAAAAAAACAGCAGTGGAGCGACATCACACAGTTAAGGCTGGGTTTTTAATGAGTGAGGAGATTATTTGTGTTTTGTTTATTTCTTGTCTGCAGTCTCTTCAGCCCTGTGGAGAAACTGTATAGTAATCTATAATATTCTTATTATATTATAGTTTATATATAAAACTGCTGTATGGGCCTAAAATCTTGTAGCCTCACACACGGGGAAACATAATCTTTATTACGAATCAAAAACAGCTTGCAGCTTCATTTAGTGTTCCCACAGTTTTTCTCAGTTTATGTAATTTTATGTTCCTGTAAATAAGAAATGTTGTTGTGAAACCATTACCTCCAATATACAAGTTGTCTATAATACTGTGTGTGTGCATAGCTGACGCCACTGCTACATATGGACCTGGTGATGAGTAAAACCAAGTAAAGAAAAGGAGATTGTGGGGGGGGGGGGGACATACTGGTGATGCTGTCGGCCAGGTTCCTGAGCTGCTGGGTGTTGTCAAGCACTTCAATGCTCTGGGTATAGGGGTTGTAGCGCACTGTGAAAGGCCTGGGGATGGTGGCTGCAAATTTCCTGTAGGCAGAGAGACGTTAATGTCATGTCACTTGTATGTAACGTAAACTTCCTGTGTATATATGCAGGAACGCATTTTCCTACCTCACTTTCTCCTTGGCGTCCTCAAAGCTCTCGGCGATAAAGTAAACAGGCTGGTACTCTGTGATTGGGTATTTCTGGAGGCTGGTCTTGTCGGGGTCGAAGGGCTGGAGTTTGGGCTTGTCCGTCAAGCAGTACTGAAAGCAAACAGAGTAAAAAAAGGATGTATTTAATCCAGTTTTCTTTACTGTGTGGACTTGAATTGCTCAATGAGTGTCTCTGTTCCCGCGTACAGAACACAGGAAGTGCAGCATGATTCGGCTCTTCTGCTGATGTGACTTGGCAGAGTGCACATCCTCCGCTCACAGCCGCTGATGTAACTTGTGACCTCAATAGCGAGCTGTCCGTCATCTCTCTGCCCCCTACTTACCCACTGAACCACTTTACCCCCCCCCCCCCCCCCCCCCCCGCAGGGCAGGCAGGCCCACTCCCCCAGTGACACATTAAACCTGAGCCGGAGTGGACCACTAACCCACTGCCTGCACCGCCACTGTTGACCGCCCCCCATCTATATCTTCATATATATAGATATTGCTGTGGCCATGTGGGGGGGCCATGTTTGCTTAAAGTGATGTACAGACTCTGTTCTCGGAGCCTATCACCCCCCCCACACACACACACACACACACCCCCCTTACCTGCAGCTCTCCAAACGATGAAAGCAAGCCAGCTCCGTAAGCTTTGATCTCTGAGCCCTGCTTGCACAGGCCAAACTCCACAGTGAACCAGTACACCTGCAGACACACATGAGCTTCAATAAAAATATGATCCGGACACCAAAACCAGGCGAGAATCCACTAAAAAGATCAGTTCACCTAAATCACTTCTGCTACCACTCAAATGCAATGGAGGCGAATTTAATTAAATTTCTGTAGAGATAGACGGCGACGTATGGTGGAAGAAATCTCAGAGACAGATACTTTAAAATCTGGGCTGACTGACTGACTGAAGAGGCAACCTCACAATACAGTCCACACATAGACACACGCATACGCAGTCTGTTTTATGCTGTGATCTGTTGCTTTTATCCTGAATGTGTTTGATGGATTTTTGTGTTTAGTTATATTAACCAGGGACAGAAGCTGCACCTGTTGTTAACCTACATTCTCCCTGTTAAATAAACTTAAAAACGGAATAAATAATTGCCCTTGAACAAAGTTTTAAAGAGGTCTGTTGGCCTCGGTGGCCAATGATGTATCTGGTTTAGAAGTTTAGAAGCTGCCTCTTGCTGATTAGTTCATCTAATATTATTGTTTATCAAGTGCACAGTACTCACAGTGGCAAGTTTCTCAATGTACTCATCAGGGGCACCGAGGGAGGCAAGACCGATCTCCTGTACAGAACAGAATCAAAGCGTAGAATCACATGTTACATAGCTTTTTATGTAAAGGCTTTATTAATCCTCTCTTACAGTTTGTTTAATTTTTTTATTATTGTCATTTCATTACTTCTGCTCTGACAGGATGCTTAGTTACCTGTGAGAATTGGGCAAAACTAGGGTCAGCGAACAGAGGGACGTGTCCCAGGAGCTCGTGGCAGATATCCCTGCATCAGAAACAAAGATGACTCTTTAACATCGCACTCATTTTTCCTTCTTTTCTGAATTGAGCTGGGACACTCACGGCTCAGGTGTGTACGTGGGCTTGGAGCCGTGACGAATGTACTGCGTGGAATGAAAGACTCGGAAGGCGAGTCCGGCCAGGAAGTCCCGGGACGAGAGCAGGCCGGCCACCGGGCGAAGCCGGAAGCCTGTGCACGCTGCAGGAAAGGGACGGAGACATGAAAGAGGTGAGTGCAAGAGTGTGTTGAAGGAGAGCAGTTAGTGAGGGAGGGAGGGAGTGAATGAGGGGATGTTTCACACCGTATAATGCAACTAGTCAAATGTACCAAAATAAGATGTCAAACAGTCAGTTTCCGCTCTTTTTATCTTTTTATTTTGATGTGTAGTTGCAGCAGTTAAAGATAACTCTTTAATTTGGCTCGGACGTGACGTGATAGATCATCCATGGGGTCAATAATGAGACAGGACTTACACTGCAGGAAGCGGGAGACGTCCTCCAGCTGTGGGACGTTGTCCTGCCTGTAGCCGCAGTATTTCTCCAGCAGGGGGAAGACCCGGTTGTGTTCGCGGCAGGCGTGGGTCGGGTACAGAGTCTTCAGCTCCTTGAACACCATGCCCCACGTGGCCCTCTCCTCCTCTGTGTACTCCACTCGAGGGATGGGTTGGCCACTGGGAACAAGGCGGGGGGTTATTGCGCTGTTTGTATGTTATTACTGTATAAAGGTCAGTCTAGCGATGCTGTGGTACGTGGCTCTGGTCTATGCTATATACTTGTCCCTATAATAATAAACATAAACAAAGAAGTGTATAAAGACTGAGTGTACATAAGCAAAACACACATATAGTATATAACAGTGTTTGCCTGGTGGTAGTATCATTTGTACTATATTCATTATTACTTTATTGCATGTTCAGACAACCAGCTGTTTTGGCATTAATTGGGGTTATATGATTGAAAATTTCTCCACTTTACCAATATTTTACCAAATTTCTAGCGACCCTCCTAAGAATTTACAATTATATCAGTTTGTTTCTGTGAAATTATCAGGAAACTATGAGACCAATAAAGTGTTATAGTCCATTCTTACGTTGCTGCAGTCCTGCTTCTGCACTGCACACCTTACTAATGCTGTAAACATTATTCTTTTCTAAACATCCTGCTGATATCTTCTAATGAACAATGTTTAAACAGTTGGTTGAGTTTTTCAATTTTTAGGTTTCCCCCAAATTTCCAACATATTACACAACCATGTAAATGCGAGCCACCTCAGTGGGCATTTCATTGGGTTTGGTGCTCTTTGTAGTGCCTGTGAATAATACTTCTCAATTATACACACAAAGACCAAGGCCCTTTAAATCCACCACTGACTGCCTGTAATTTGTCCCTATTTGTTTATGATAATTTTCAAGGCAAAGCAGGGAAACAAATCAGCAGGAGCAACAAGAAATATTTCATCCATAACTTCTTTACAGACACAAAATAAAGATTTGTAGGAGTAGTTACTGTCTGTAGTTGTAGGCGATGTCAGCAAACTCCTTCCTGCGGACTCTGTACACTGGATCTGTGAAGCCCTGAACACACACACACACACACACACACACACACACACACAAAGGAAAGCCATGTTAGATCTCATGATCGCAGCCTGGCCACTCACAGCTAAATCAAAAGAGTGGAAATCCTCTGCTAAGGCTAAACCCTGTGGCCTTTGACAGCATTATGCACTCCGTCTCTAATAAGAGCACGCAAATACATATTCAAATGAAGCCTTTGTAGAGTGTTTTTCAGCTTATGATGAATACATTCTGCTTTAATGGCGGTGGCAAAAGGGAGCAATTATCTATAATTATAGGGGCTCAATTAAAGCAATGACATCAATTTGTGTGTCTATATAGTTTCCATTAGAACAGACGGCCGAGTGCAGCCTGTCATCTCCACAGCCCCGTCTTTCATAAGACACGTGGGCGCGAGTGGACACGTATTCACTCACACACACACACACACACACACACACACACACACACACACACACACACACACACACACACACATGCAGAGGCAGGATGTGGCACACACAGACAGTCACGGATGAGTCGGTCCTCACCGGGTGATCAGAATCCAGCTCGGAGCCGTAACTGAGGATCTGGTTGGCAAAGCGGTCCAAGTCCTGGATGTCATTAGGGAACCATGGCACTGGAGAATAATAACAGTTATTAATTTTTCTGTTTATTCAGGTCAAATCAATTAAGCATTCATTCTACAAACACTGAGCCAATAAAGAAAATAAATGAAGGATTTTCTTTTTACGTAACATGCGTTTGTGCTCTTGTCACTGTATCTCTCTGCCCCTTTATGCTATATCATGTAGAGCTGAAATCAATAAGTTGATTGACAGAAAATTAAAAGAAGCAATCCTCAGACTTAGAATCGCTGGTTTGTAAACTGATAATTGTTGTTTAGGTAACTTGAACGTATAGATAAATATACTATTAAGTATAGTTAAACTTGAGTCAGTGGATCAGGGTTTGTTGCCACAACTTAAGGCTTTACTTTAAATGGTGATAATTTATATTTCTTAACAATCTGTAGTTAGTTCTTGACTGATGTACAGAGCGACTTGGTATTGATGTTGGTTACGTAGACGATGTTTTGCCTATAGGATTTCTTTTTGCAGTGCCACGCCGTGTTGACACTCAGCAGAACAGTAATCGAGGGTCATCTGCTTGGTCATATGGATTTATGACACTCAAAAACACTGGGGCCCAATCATTAATCTACATTTGTGCAGTGTGGTCCACCCTGAGGCCCCAGGAAGACAATAAGTCCCTGCCAGGCTCCTCAATAAACAGGCAGTCTCCAAAACAGGCCATAAATATCCCCTCGTCCACTTGACCCTGACCAGCAGACCACAGTGTCTACACCGAGGTCAAAGGAGGATCCATGGTGGCCCTGTCTGTCTCTGCCTGCTGTGACCTTGGCATGGTCTGTGTTAGTCTGGGACCAGGACACAGAGCTCCTCTGTTCCCGCCAAGCCTGTTGGTCCTCAGTAGCTAAACTAATGTCATTCTGGAAACAACTAATAAAGGGGGACTAGACGTGGGCGGTGGGCCATCAGTCTCATCGGCGACGCTGGTTGTCCATTACCCAGTCTGTCTGGAGGGTCAGGAAGCGCCACCCAACAGCCAACGCTGACAGCTCACTTGATAAATGGACCATTTCAGCTGAATTGATCTCCATGTTATTTGATTTCTTTAGCGACGCTAGCTGTGTGGCTCTAGGATGGTAACGTTGGTCGGTCGCCCCGCCACTTTGGCCCAGAGTGAAACATCTTAACTGCTACTTGAGTGATTGCCACTCAATTGTCGGTTATTAGTGAAATCCCTCGACAAGTATTGGGTGAATTGCCATGAGATTTGATAGAGATGTCCATGTTCCCCAGAGGATGAACCCTACGGACTTTGTTTATCCCCTGACTTTTCCTCTATCACCATCAGCAGGTCAGAAGTTTCACATATATAGCAAAAATATCTCAACATGTGCTGCATGGATTAGCGCAAAATTTGATAAAGACATTCATGATCCCCGTAGGATGAACCCCATCGACTTTGGTTATGCCTTGACTTTTCCTCTAGCGCCACAATGACATTATGATATTTTTGTTTTCAATTTGCCATGAAAACTCATTCATGTTCCTCTCAGGATGAATTGTAATAACTTCATAGGAATCCCGTCAGTTTTCATCTCGCATCATCATCAGGCCAGAATTTTGATTTCCAAGAATTTGGTCACAAACCTTAAACCTGCAAAACTAATGACATTCCCATCAGCTTCAGCTGTACTTAGTGCTCAATATATGTTGGCATGCTAAAACACAGCAAGTAAACACCTGCTGAACATGTTAGCATTGTCATTGTGAGCATGTTAGCATGCTGACGTTAGCATTTAGCTCAAAGCCTCTTGGCATCAAAATTCACCAAATCTATGGATCTAATAACATGTGACACAAAAATGTGAATACTCTTCAAGTGAAGGAACTTGAAGATATTATTGACAAGATATAATATCTTTGACAAGATATTATTATGGTTGATCAGAAGGGGGGGGGGGGGGGGGGGGGGCTCTGGTCCTAAATGGTCCACTTTGTATTAAATAATAGTTCATTTTACGATGTGGCTTACTTATTGAATTTTTGGACGGTTTTGCGTGATCTTTGCTCACCATTACAAACTTTAACTCTTATCTTGAGCTTCATGACAAAGAGATGAGCAATCAGCAGCAACATGGGTGACATTTCAACATTGTTTGTATTTGAAAACACAGGTTCAGTGACTCCCATTTGTGAGCTGCTCTCACAACATGTAACAGCATGACATTCATACACATTTGTAGTTTTCATCGGGTTGAGGATTCATGCCTATCATGCTCTCACTAACCTGTGTCCTTCTCTTTGTTGCGTGACAGCTCATGCACGTGGCCGCTGATTTGTGTACGCAGGCCGTCAATGACCTCATCCAGGGCCTGGGAGCAGGTGGAGTCCACACTGATGAAGAACTCGTACTGGTCTTTGTTCATCTGCGACGGACGGGACTCAATGTGCGTCAGGTTGATGCCCTTCTCCTGCGGTTCACAGAAACAAAGTAAAAGAAGAGACGATGGTGAGACCTGACGTGATATTTGTTTGTGTTTTAAAGAGCTTGTTTGTTAAGTTTGTTGGTGTCCGCATATATATATATATATATATATGTAATTTGTTGCAAAAGAAAAACAAAGTGGAGAAATAAAAAAGAAGCATGCAAGATAAGCATGTGTTAAACAACTGTGAGTGCTTTTGCTGCAACAGGCTGCAGCAGTGCCTTCATTCTGCCACTAGAGGGCGTTGTGTTGTTACTAAATTGATGGCTATTTATCAGATTTTGTGGAGTCCACCATGACCTTGGACCAGAGCTGCCTTGAACTCTGCCTCTGCAAACTGACACTGAGCCAGACAGACTGGACTTGCATAGTAAAGGCATTCAGGACATATTGCAGCGGTTTAGTGCAAAATTGCCGGCATTTCTTGTTCTGCAGCATGAAAAGACCCTTGTGAATCGTGTCCAAAAAAGTTTGGAGACATCCCAAGTTCCTCTTCATGTCCAAAATGCAGAGAGGCTCCGACTTTAAGTGCTCATTACCATCAAAAATGTGTTTTTGTTTACGTAACTTTGGGGAGGGAGAGGGAGTACGTTATTCTCTGTCTACTATAGGCCAAGTAAAGAGGAGGGCGTGAGCAGCTGGGCCTCTCGTTTTCTCCCATCTGGATCCTATTCTACATGTAACAGCTTTTTTTAAAGGCCATGTGGTCCTGCAACCCCCAGGAGGGATCAAAGACTGAGTCCAGATTGGCACTCCAGAGAAAAGATGACTCCGATGTACTGTAGCTCTCTAAGCATATCAAAGGTGGGAAAAAAACGATGATTTCCAATTGAACTTCTCAGTTATAGAGATATGAGATATAAAACCACTTGTATGGCCTACACTGAATATATTATGTATACAGGTGAGTTCAAGGAAAACCCAATATCTATTATTGATTTCCCTTTTAAATATATGTCAATGGCAAAGGAGGACATCTAGTCTAGATACAAATAATTAGACACGTCAGAGATTTTTAAACTTTGAGAAAATTAAGATGTGGATTGTGCAAAAGGGGTTGCATCCTGATATTTTGCACATTTATGGCATTTAGCAGCAATGAACAGAAGGGTGAAGCTTTAGTATTACAACATAAGTTTTCTACAGTGATGTATGTTTAATATTTTATCAGTTTAAGAACCATAAATGTGTCCAAAAAGTTCAACGACATTGAACTGTTTCTGTGCAGAAAGAGAAATACTTTAACATGTGCGCTACTGGTGACCTGGTCCAGCTTAACGTAGCCAACCCTAAATCCTAAACCCAGCAGGATGCAGGGGTCATTTTGTCAGATTTCTGTACCCCTCTGAGCCGTCCCCCCCCCCCCCCCCCCCACAGCTATAAGGCAGGTGACTTTGGCCCTCCTGTCGCCCTGACTGGAGTGCGAGGTCCAGGTCGACCCGTGGCTCTGAATCGTCACATGATAACCACACACGCGTCACATGCGCTTGAGTCCCATGCGGATAAACACTGTGGCAGGTTTTGAGTGCAACTTTCTGCCTTGTGGAGATTAGACATTCACAAGATGAAAATGAACACGGGATAGATGCCACGGCTGCTCGGCTAAACGTTAGCACATGGCTATGTTACATTGCAGAGAGGGAGAGAGGGCTGCGCTGATGGTTTGGGGGTCATTTGGCTTGTTTTATAGAATAGCTGGTAAGAAGAGGAGAGGAGGGGGGTGGAGCAGGGGGAGGATCGGGAAAGTGCGAGCTTATAGGTTCAAAGAGGTTTATGATGTTTACTGCTGCGTTTGGAGAGCAGCATTTGGCACATACTTTGTATTGAACAGAGTCAACCCAGCCACGTCTCCCCCCCCACCCCCCCACACATGGCTGAGGAGAGAAATACATCCAGGGAATGTTTTTCTTTAACCTAAAACATCTTTTTTTTATCTTGGGGTGTTTTGCACGTTTTCTTAGACTGTTTTCCTGCAAAATGTTCAGGAGACGCTCTCTGTTGTTTCACCTGCAAGAAGAGCAAACTCGAACCTTGATATGACGCGCGTGTTGATGATTAAACAATGGAGGCGCTTCAAATCCATGTTTACTTCGAGTGTTCGTACAGTCACGTACGCACAGGCAGTTGTGATCGATAAAAAAAACAGCACACTCATTGATACGCTGACCTTCTTTTGGTTGCGAGCATTCAGATCCTTAACTCAGATTAGCGAGATCACATCGTAAAATTACTCCATTAAAAGTTAAAGTCCTGGAATCACTTGAGTCCAAAATCAGAAAAATCAGAAAGTTCTTGTAACCAAAATGCAAAATGACCCGTATCAGTGTGTTTATGATATTATCCTGGATTATTATTACTGACGCAAGCAGCATTTTAAAGGGGCACTCCAACACATGAAGTTTATTTATCAAAAGCCTGTGAAAATATTATTGTATATTGTGTGTTTAATATTGTAGCTGTTTATATTGGACTAATTTAAACGGCTTTATGTACTTTTGGGTTGTTCAAGAGACATTTTCAACTATTACAAATGTACTGAAGCAAAAGTAGAAAAAGTTCAGGTAAAGTACAAATATTTAAAAACTGGACTAAGTACAGAGCATAAGTGAATGTACTTTCCACCTCTGCAAACTACAAGTGAGCGATCAGGTTTTTAATTTTCCATGCAGTCCAGTTATTGACTATTTCATTATTCTAGAAACCTCCTGGAGGAGGTGGGCTGGTGGATCAAAGAGCCACCTGTCCTGTTTGCGCACGACTGACACACAAACATCTGAGATAAGCTCAGTTTGTTTAGTTTCCTTCTTTAAAAGGTCAGAAAAGGCCACGAGCATGAAAACTTTACCAAACCAGCTGCAGATAATCACGTGCGTGATCTACTTTTCTCTGCCTGAAAACTGTGAGAATTAAATGTTGTAGCTACATGAAATGGTGAACTAGATCTTCTAATGTAGTAATATATTAATATCTCAAGGATTCTAAAGAAATGTACTGTTAGAGTAGCTTGTTTTGTTTAATGTTAATCAGTAACTTCAGTTTCAACTCATCTGTTTGGATCAGACCATTATTGTTACAATGGAAAAGTTTAACATTTGGGGAAATGGGCTTACTTTCTTTCTTCCTTTCTTGAGAGTTAGATGAGAAGATGGATACCATTTAGTCAGCAGCCGGTTAGCTTAGCTTAGCATAAAGACTGGAAAGAGCTAGCTTGGTTCGGTCCAAACAATATATAAAGTGTTAATCAGTGAGTGCTTGTAGGTGGATTTTTTTTGTCGTTTGGACAGAGCCAGGCTAGCTGTTTCCCCCTGTTTCCAGTCTTTATGCTAAGCTAAGCTAACCGGCTGCTGGCAGAGAGTGGCATCCATCTTCTTGACTGACTCTCAGCAAGAACTTGAATAAGTGTATTTCCCAAACCGTCAAACTATTCATTGAAACATTTCAACACCTCATTTTTTCGCCCTTTCATTATCTGAAAACATAATCTGTTGTGGGTCCCTTTGACTCAAATATATTTCAGAATTGTCATCTGAAACAACAGAGATCATTTGTTGAGGTTAGATGTACAGTGAATCACAGCCACTTGAAGAAAACTCCAGAAATGTGTTTTTAACCACAACATGGAGTGGTTAGCTTTACCCCAAGTAGACTTAACCACCACAGTGGTAAGTTAACATTCCTGCCTCCTCTGGTTTAACTTCAGAGAAACTGCTCGTAATTCTGCTCTCAGCCTCCTGAGCTAACGCATTTAGCTGATGCAGACCAGGCTCCCTTGTGTTGTGTTTGTTACGTGGGACTTATTTCACGGTCTGAAAGAAAGTAAAGACCTTCTAATGACGGGTGAAGCCAAATACACGTCAGTGGGGGATGATGAAGCGGGTAAATTTGCTCTCGATCGAGTGAAGATCTGGAGAAGCATTCAGGCTCCTGGTCGAGAGTGAAGGGGTGACTGTGTGTACGTGAACTTTACCTCAAAGAGCCGCAGGCCCTTGGCTAAAGCTCCGACCTCCTCTTTCAGGGAGAAGATGCAGGAGATCACTTCGGACTTCTTGTTGGTCTCCTCCTCCAGGTACATGGAGCCCCTTCGCCTCCGCTGAGAAAAAGAGATTTCAGGAAACAACACGGGGCTTAAATGTGGAGTCATGGGTTTTCTTATGTGCTTTAGGCATTTTTTACACATGCAGAACCAGGGGGGGGGGGCGGCTAATACTGCTGTTACTGCAGGAGTCAGTGAGAGCGAAGGAGGGATAATAAATGCATGTTTTTAACCCTAAGTCTGGCATCTGAATGAGCATGATAGTCTACTTAACTCTGACAAAGCTTTCAAAACGCGACGATGTGTAAATATGTATTCTAATCGATGTATATTGGTGTTTGACTTTGTGGGTCTGTGTTTAAGCTCGGCCACATGTAAGAGAAAGTGCATGAAATCCAGCTGAAAGCCGTGACATTCAAAGCGTCTGATCTCAAAGCTCGAAGCCTTCACATCTTTAACCTTTTGACACGGACCTTTGCGGTAGTAGTACTGGCGTGACCTCATGCTCCACACATGAGAGTACATGAGAGAAAGAACATGAACACATCCAACATTTCCTCTGCAGGTACATCACAGTGCAGCAGAATGTCTTACAGATGTAGAGATTCCTGCACAGTCCAGATAGTTAGTAACATTTCAGCCTGTAAGGAGCTTCATCACAGTCTGTACTGCAGAGAATCAGACCGAAAATGTTAAATTTAACATTTTGGTGATGATTGTCTTTAAACCAGAGGGCTTAATGGTTATTTTCGTTAATGATTAATCTGCATTTTATTCGTTTTGACTGTAAAATGCCGGAAAACAATGAAATCCTAACTTCCCAGGACCAGCTTGTTTTGTCAAGTCAGTACCCCAAAACTCAAATGTATTTAATTTGTCTTTAACATAAGACAGAGAAAGGTAGGAAATCCTCACATTTGGCATTTTTGCTTTAAAAATGACTTAAATGATTGAATTTTGTTGAGCCACTTTGTTGGACTCCATCCAGGCTGACCAGATACCTGCCTTTATTGTTCCTGCACACATTGTCCATTTTTCAGTAACATCAGCTGTTTCTTTTCACTGACTGAAGCCTTTCCCTGCTTTGTCTGCTGTTCTACCTGGAATATTCCAGCTGTAACCAGCTCACTGCTGCTGCATTAAAACACACTGATCTGACTGACTTAAAATGACAAAAGACCACAAATAAGTTGATGAATTTGTTCCTGGAAATAAAAAAGCGTTATATATCAGGTATCTTAACATGCTTATTGTCAGTGTTCAGATTTACCCCCGTGCCTTGCTCCTCCGCCTCTGGCCCGTAGTTTCCATTGACCTTCTTGTAGGCTGCGTCCATCCTGCCGCGCTTCAGGTGAACAACCTGCGTGCTGATGCGGGACTGAGAGCTGTGGTGGAGTTTGTGTGAGCGGCTCCTGTCTATAAAACCCCGGCCACGTGACACCCCCCCCCCCCCCCCCCCCCCCCCCCCTGCATCGGTGTGTCACGGGACGGTTGTTGTGAAACAGAATTACAATGGCACATCTGGTTCTTGTTGTCCACCGCTGGATATGTGAGGCGGGCTCTCTGCCGCTGCTGCCGGCCGTGTCTGAGCAGCCTGACCGGGCTGACAACAGGTAGAAGTCACCTAAAGCCGGCGCACTTTTATCCGTTTAATCAGTCGTTAATTACCGTACAAACTCATGTTTCATGCAAACACACGACACCACCGGCTGATACAGCTTCTATCCAGTTTACTGACGCACGAAACAAGAACTTCTTATCTTGTTATACAGGAGTTTGGGATGAATTATTAAAATATTACATTAACAGCTAAAGATGCATAAAGAGTGAAGATTACAGTATGACTTTATGTATTTACTTTGTCTAAAGAGACTGCTGCTCGGGGCATTACAGATGTGTGCTACAGGCGCACATTCCTGCATCAGATACCTGCAAAGGTTCCAGAAACTACAGCAGGCAGCTTCAGTCCTCTGGATTGTGAATTTACCAGTTTGAGCCACCAGGTGTGGCCAAAATCCACTAGGATCAAGGCTGCAGAAATCTTTTTCTCAGGTTCCTTTATGCATCTTTTTTCTTGGGTTTCCTGTCTAACACAGATTGAGACCAAAATCTTTATTTGCCCTTTTTCTTTATTTTTATTTGTTTAATGTAAACAGTTCAGGAAGTCTTGGAGGGGAGATGTAAAGGTTTTAATAAATATTTGAAACGGTAGTTCTTGCATCCACAGGAGAGGGCTTTCAATAGAGTACATTATATTTATTACATGTATGCTAAAACTTTGTGAAAGTGAAAGCTCAGCGTCTTTTTATTCCCTTCATTAGGAGAAGCCGGGAGGAAACATTGGAGGCTGTGAGTGGCTTGAAGAACTGCGCCACCTGTCTGCTCCCGTGATGCCAGCTCTGTGTTTTACAGGTAACTTATTCAGCTGGTAATACTTTGTTTTAAAAGAGATTCATAAAGATGTGTGATGAACTAGATCTTCTAGCCAGATCTTGGGCTCCTCCACTTTCCCTCTATCCTGTACCATGTGATCGTAATTCTGCAGTAACTCAGAAAGCACCCTCCTCGAACAAATCACTTGTATTACCCTCTTAGGTTGGAACTTGACGTGATAAAGCATGTATTTAACAAACAAAACACCATCCCTGTATTGGAAAAACAAAGGCCAAGCTAAAACTACTAGAAATAAAATAGCAGCCATGTTAATACTGATGCCACACACAGAGAACACATTTTATACCTGACACTGAGGAGATCCACAGGTGCCACATGAGGGCAGTGTAGGTTTGGTAATGTTGGGAGGACACCACCAGTCCAGCACACAGAGCTGCACCTTTAATATCCAGCTGTTGAAAACACTATTAACCTTCTGAGTGACTCTTCCCAAGTTAACTTGTGACAGCAGCATATTGCTTCTTATTCTATTAGGTGGAAATGTTATCTCAAGAGTAGTTTTAGTATGAAACCCCCCCCCCCAACAGGAATTAAATTCACTGTTAGAGTTTTAGTATACCCCTCTGTCTCCCCTTGTGTCCTGTTTACACCTTCAACTCACCGTAAAGGCAAAAATGCCAGAAAAAATAATCTTTGTTGTTGCACTTATGGCACAATATGGTGCGAATATCATGTAGGAACTGTAGGAGTTATCAATACTTTACATTAACAACGGGTCAAATGATGCTCAGATGTCGCTTGTAGTGATTATCACCAACTCCGAAGCTCCTTTTAGCTCTGCAAAACATTTTGGCGCCTCTCAGCTCAGCTCTGATAAACCCACCGTGACACTACCCGCCCAGCACCGAACGACTGACAGAAGAAGTTAGTGACAAACTGCCTACTCGCCGAACTGAAATGCACATAAACGTACTGTAGCGGCCACTTTTCTCTCATAATGGGCCTCTGTATGTGTCGTCTGTCCAGTGGTCAGTAATTTGCAGATGAACCCATCTGAGACGTGATGTCACATAAAACTCCCATGGTCCCTCAGTGTCCTCTTCATATTGTACAGTGGATGGAGAGCTCCCCGCTGCGTCATTAACTGTCATTAATGGTGACGGAGACAATCGCTCATTTATCACGAGAAGTGGTGCAGTGCGCGTCCACAATGGCCTCCTCCATAGGGCCTCAGTCTTATTCACACACTGAAGATCCTTTCTCACACGAATGATTAGCCAGATGCGAGTCAGTTTTACTGTCTGATGGGTTCAGACTGCAGGGAATGAGCTCTTTTACACGCTGCAGCTGTCTTTGCTTTAAAAAAAAAATTTGTTTTGTCATTTGATTTTGAAATTTCTGCTGTGAAAAAGTGCAGTTGGAAGAGGAAAAGCGACTTCACCGCCGAGCATTGCTGTACAAGAGGAGTAGCAGGGGTGCTTAGAGATGATAATCTGTTATAGAGTTGTGAGGTTCCTAATTGTGCTTTCATGAGATGTCGTTGATTAATGGAGTAGTTGACAGACATCCTGTGAATGTTGTCCACATGTGCACTGTCCACAGGGGTGCTGAAGAATCCACTCCAGCCTTCCAGCAGCATTGTGGAGGCTCTTTTCTGAGAATGAGAGTGGGACGGGGAGAGGGGGGTGGGGGTGAGGAAGAAAAGGAGTGAGAGCAGAGAGAAGAGAATGAAACTTTGAGGCTTTCGGCAGTGCTGTTGTAAAGGGGAGTGAATGAGAGCGGAGGCCGTGCAGCCAGCCACATGGGCCGTTCTCACTCGGGATAATGGAGGCCTTTCTGTGGTTCTTAACCCCCTTGTCGCACGCTGGGAACGGGCAGCCGTCCGCCCACCGCTCACAACAGACACGCTCAGACACGCTCACCCGCTGGATAATTGAATTTTACACCCAGCAAAGTCACCCCCTTCCCTGGCCGGGTCCCCCTGCTTACACGTGGCCCTGACAGGAACTCTCCCAGGATCAGCATCTCAACCGGGGAAAGAGTCTGAGTCAGTAGAAGAATATTAACAGGGAAATGGTGCTAAGATGTGAAGGAGACGCTTGTTTTTAGCCACGCTAGCAGCCGGTCCAAACTAAAACATCTCAAAACCTATTGGATGGATTGCGATGAAATTTTGTTCACGGTCCCCAGAGGATGCACCTCAGTGACTTTGGTGACCTCCTCACTGTTTCTCTTGCGCCACCATGAGTTTGACATTCGTTGTTTTGAGTGAAATGTTTCAAACACTGTTGGCTGGATTGCCATGAAATCTCTCACGTCCCCCTCAGGATGAATTATACTAACTTTGGTGAACCCATAAATGTTTATCATCAGGTTTCGTTATCCATTACTTTATGACTACATACAAAGTTAAGGACATTCGCTTAGCTTTGTCACTGTGAGCATGTTAGCATGCTGACATTAGCATTCAGCTCTGCTGTACAGCATGGTTGTAGACTCTTAGTCTTGATTGTGACATGATGGAAATATGGGACTTCCTCCTGATATTGATTTGCTGCTTCTGTAGCAGCTTCAGCCCCCCCCTTGTTCGTCTACTTCTCTTTATTGACATCTTCTGTTTTGTGAAGGCTGTAGATTTAATAAGAGAAATCAATAAGGGATACAGGCTGGATGTGTCCCTCAGGACAAGAGAACATGTACCTAATATTTTGTGTGAGTGTATGTTTCTGAACATTTAAAGCTGTCAAAGTTGGGTTTATTATTTGATGTGCACATTAACTGCATGCTACAAAGGCTTTTATTGGGCGTGACAGCTGCTTCATCACCTTTGCAGGATGTGCAACAGATAACAGAGAGGCATAGTGTTACCTGCAGGTGGGTTGTAGTGGCTGTTTGGTTTGGTACACATGTGGTAAAGATGGAGATTAGATTGAGTTTGTTTTCAGGGGGAGGGAGCTGAGGTCTGTAACTGAGGGGGATGACTGGTTAAGGTTGTGATGGTTAGGAGGTGTATTGATGCTGTGAGGAGAGAGTGATCCAGACCCTCCCTCTTCACCCTCGGGCTGATGATCTTGTCGGCAGGGGGATGTGGGTCACCGCCCTCACCAGCTCTCTGACCAAACACAAAAGGTGTTTCCTCCCTGCAGCCGTGGTCACTTTCACCTGTCAGTCAGACTTTCTCTGTGTCACCCAGCGTCTGTGGAGGGCGGCTCCAGGTGAACGTTTGGGACCTCCTGAAAGGTCCTCTTGTCCTCAGAGTCAGATACTAAGGTATGAGCAAAACCCTGCGTTTAATGTAGTTTTGCACAAAAACCTCAGAGACCAGAAAAAAAGTTGATCTGCCCATCTGGATTGTCTGCAGTTAAGTTAGCAGTGGCGAGTGCTTCGTGGACTTTTTTTGGCCCTGCTCTGCACCTTTCAGGCTACATTGGTGGAGGTTGTTTGGGGGCTGTATGCAACCTGAGAGAAACATCTGCAGGGCTGCAAAAATATTACAAGCAACTTTCAGGGAATTATATTGGTGACATATGATGTGTGTGATTTATATTTTAATTGTTGTGGTTTGTGGTTAGAGGTGTAAATTCAGCCTTATCTCCGTCTGATTCTAATAATAAAGACATTTAGGCCATATGTAAGTACCACATGTTTTCATACCCACCTGAAGCAATAAGGCACCATATGCACCTGAAGTTACACATTAACGTGTATATTTCTGTATATACCGTTTACTAACAGGGGATCTTTGCATGTTGTCTAGTTGTCTCCCCCCTGTTTCCAGTCTTTATGCTAAGCTAAGCTAACCTGCTGCTGGCTCTAGCTTCATATTTAGTGTACAGACATGAGAGTGGTAACAAGCTTGAATAATAAATGTCTTGCTCAAGGGAACTTAAGCAACATTCATTAAAGTACTGTAGCTCAACGATGATTAGCTGTCTGATCTAAGGCATGTGTTATGTGTACGGTAATAGCGACTGTACTGAGTGTTGTTGTTCGGTGGTGTCCTAAACATTTCCGAGCTGGCTGACTGAGTCATCAGGTGTATCTCAACTCCTTCGTGTTTGCCTTACAGCTGTCCTCAGGTCTGTGTTTACCCATCCGCCACTGGCAGAACGTACAGTGTACTGTAGGCGGAGGAACATAGAGCCTTAATGACAACTCTGTGATTGACTGACATTCATGCAGCTTGTCACACAATACCCGACGGCCTGCATGGCTGCAAACACAGAGACACTGTCACTCTGCAGCAGCTAATCACATTCGAGTCTGACAAGTCATTTCCTCACTGTAGATGTGTGCCGTTCGTGCCACAAAGATGTAGTAGAAGTATCAGTACTACCCATACTAACCCTTGTTTTGGGTATGAGCACTAACTCGTGACTCCCACCCCAAATAAAAAATAATAAAGCAGTCCCAACCTGTTCCAGTGCAACCAAAACCTCCTTTAACCTGCACTTCAACCAGACATTAAAAAAGACAAGAAAACCAAAGAAAAGGTATAAATCATTGCACTTTAAATTGAAGAGAACAAACTGCTTAGAAATCTCCTTCCAGAGCCACAAATGTTATCATAAAACTGTTTTCCTCATGCTGAGCAAACTGAACTTCATGTGTGCAATCTGTCCACAGACTTCTCTGTCAACAGTTTTCATTGGAACTACTTCCTACCAAAGAAATAGTCCCTTTTAAAAAGGCCAGTGAGGCCTGTGAATTATCATTTTTCAATGCTGTGAGCACCAAACATCACCTACATTTTATTCAGGTAGATGTTTCTGAGGAAAAGATTAACTGCGTGTGTGAGAAAGTTAAAACGTTTTGTGATTTAAATTAGTTCTTCTTTGGCCTCCAACGATTTTATTCTGAATTCTTTCCCAAAAAAATATTCAACAAGTGGCCTCTGTGGGAGAAAACGCTGGTAAATGTTGTGTGTTGTGCAGCTTGAGTGCAGTCACATGTGTTGCTGTAGCGCCCTCTCCACCAGCAGAGGACGACATTCGCCCGGCAACCTGTCTCCCATCAGCCCCCCCCTCCTTCTCCTCCTCCAGTCAGCCTCCTCTCTGTCCCCAGCGACGGCCCCTCCCATCAAAGCCATAACCTCTCCTAATCCCCCCACCCCTTGTTGCCCGGGAGACGGCTCAGACGAGCAGGTGATGCATTGACAGGGAGCAGATGGTTCCCTGTGGAGGTAAGCATGGCTGAACAATGCTTCCATATTCATCATAAAGTCTCTCTTACTCTCTCTGTCTCCCTCCTTCAACTGCGTGTACACACATAACTTCAAAGTTGAATGAATCATGCTTTCACACACACACACTCTCACACACACACACACACACACACACACACACACACACACACACACACACTCTCAGATATTTGTTCACTCTGCTTTTTTTCTGGATTGCTGATTGAAACCTCCAACATTGTGATGGGTCTGTCAACACAGCGGAGCTTGTGCAGGCTGAGCGAGGTGATAATGTTGTGACAGGTTATTAGACAGGACTTGTGATAAATAGAAGCCCCTCCATTCAGAAGAAGTTAGTTTGCGGTACCTCGGAGGGGACACACGAAAAAAGTAAAGACAAACAATGGGGGTTCCTTGCCTCGGCCTCCCTGCGCTTGTCTCTTGCAGGTGTTTCCGAGCTTTTTGCCGCAGTAACTCACTCCTCTAAAGAAGCTCCTTCTTTAGCCCCTGTCTCCCCTGGAGATAAAGTACAGACACCCCACTCTGCCTGTCTCTTTCTTTCAGCTAACTCCTGAATAATCCAGCAACAATACAGGGCTCTGAGGCGGTGTGCAGCGATTCGCCGGAGGCCTGACTTGTTTTGGGGTGCAGCGGGGGCGGGGGAATGGCATTATGGAGATCAGCCTAATGCATGTAAAACACTGCATCCATTTTTTTTTTTTTTTTTTTATTGGAACAAGTGGTAAAGAAAAAGTGTGCGGCACAATAGAGGCTCCGGAGCGCTACGCTTAACCCACCACACCTGGAGCACACAACAGGGGGTGAGAGTGGCAGCCCGCCTCCCCCTCCTGCCTCACCCATCATCACCAGCGCCACAGCACCTATCAATACAGGCTGTAAGGAGTTTGCTTGGGCTTCGGGGGGGGGGGGGTCTGCCTGTATTCACGGCCTGACTATGATAAAGACGCACAGTGAGGAGCCATTCAAGAGCCCTGTGCCCATAATGGAGTCACTAATAGGTGCCTATTCAGCAAGAAAAGTGTTTTCTGGAGGAGGAAAAAAAAGTTTTGGGGAAGCAACAATCACTTTGTCTGCTGCCTTGTGTATGTAAAATTTATGCAGCGCTCCACCCCCTCCACCTTTCTCCAACTCTTTTTTGCTGTCTTTTTTTCTTTCTTTAAAGAGCGTCACCAGTGAATAGACGACATGCATAGTTTGGAGTCTTCCTTTCATCCTTACTTGAAAATAAATTGGATGGTCTGTTCTCGAGTGAGTCCAGTCCAGCAGCACAGATCTCAAAACAGGAATACACACTCTCCTTCTTTTTCACCTCCGTCGCATCCATTAAACTGTCGGCCGTATTCACAGGTGGCCAACTTTTACTTTAAGTATCTTTTTAGACTGGAGTTTCTGATTTGGACAATTTAACTTTATCAAACATTAAATGAAGAATGTATGCAGTGGTGCTTTATATATATATATATATATATATATATATAGAAAGGAGACGTGAGGAAACACGGGTCAGAATTCATGAGCAAACCTGGAAAGAGTGTAAAATTATCACAGAGGCATATAAAAATAAAGAACTTATCCAACTCAACTCATCAAAATGTGTTATGTAAGTGCACAAATAGCACCAATTCATTCGTAATACTGTAGGATGCAACGTTTAAAGATCAAAACAACAACAAAAATGGGACAAACCTTTTGATCAATTCCAATCTTTCCAACCACCTTTCATTTTGCTGTATTTCTGTCGAATGTACTTCAGGCAAAAAACATCTTTAATTATTATTTATTAAGTTTAACACTCAAAAACTCAGCTGATCTGCTTCATCAGGACTGTGTAGGGGTGGTTTGATCAGATTTGATTGACAGTGCTGGCGACATGAGCCGTCAACCCCACAAAACCCTGAATAGTGGAAGTATGCGACTTCACCTTTTTCCTGCCCACTTCAAACCAGTCAGAAGATCTCAAATTTGAAAAATCTCTAATGTAAAATAACAAAATGTGTCCTAACTTTAGCAGAAAGTCGTGTTCAATTAGTTAGTAAGAAGCCGATTGAGGTAATCGGTCTCAGGGCCTTTAAGATATATTTAATGTTGAATAATTGTTTGTGCATGATAATAACTACCCATGCAGGTAACACCTCATGAGTCAGGATGGTACAATGAAACGAGATGTACATGATCTTTGAGCCTGTTGAATGAAACCTGTTTGTCATGCCTGAACTTCTGTTTGGAAAAATGAAAATAAGCTTTCACACAGATCGGGTTCATGTTTGATTTAAAATACATTACATCTCTGGCTGCTGTTCAGGCCTGAAAGCTGCCATCTCTTTGCTTCTAGCAACTATATTTCCTGGTGACCCCCCCCCCCCCCCCCTCGGTCCCAAGGCACCAGGGGAGCAGCCCTCGTGGGTGAGCTGACTAATCTTGAAATGCTGGAACCATATTGAAAGAGAAGGCCTGGACTGAGAAATACTGGGACCATATTGTGCTGCGCGTCAAAGGGCTTAGCTGACAGATTGATGAGATGAGGAAATAACGGCACTAACCGGGGGGCAGAAGTGGGGGGGGTCCCAGCATGGCATGGCAACCAGGGTTTGGAGTCAGAGCGGGACTCCCCGCAGGCCTGCAGGGCAGAGCCGGCACAGGTCAACGCTCTTTGATTCTGGGTCCCGCAGCCGACAAAGGGCAGCACGCAGTGGGCAGGGCTGCTTTCCTTAGAACTGTGTGAAAGCTCTTGTAATTGTATTTTTATGCGTTTTGTGAGGCTTTGTCAGCTTTTGTGTGCTGATGTATGTGTTTATTTGTGTGTGTGTGTGTGTGTGTGTGTGAGTATTTGCAAATATGTGACATCCAAGTTTTTCTTTTTTGACCTTTTCTTCTTTTTCTGTTTTTTTTTACTATTTTTATGTCTAATAGAGCAAAAAGATTGAAAAGTAACCCCATTTTCATCAACACATTACTTTTATTTTATTTTAACTGGGACGTTTACTGTGAATGTGCCAGTTTCAGCTGTTATATGTTATATTAGCTGTTCACTTACCAATAAAGTGCTAAACAGATTATTTTATTTAGACAAAGGATAATCAATGCTTTTCTATAAACAATGGATCACATGACCACTTGTATGTGAAAACTCTGCAGTTTTAGCTTCTTTCGGCTCATTGTTTTAGTTTTTACGGCCCGTAACTTTACTGTTTGATTCTCTCTCACCGCCGTCATAGCATCGTTTTCAGATGCAGCTGTTTTCGAGTATCTAGTGAACCTGGTGGAGCATAGATCAGAGCTAAAAGAGAGTGAATACTGGACGTACATTCATCAGTTTGACACACACACAACTCCAACTATATGTAATGTTGCTTCGTATCTGCTGGATCTGGTTTGTGTTTACAACTTTTTTTCCACTGACCTCCTAGTGACCAAAAAAATTAGTTATTGCACATTTAGATTTTAATCTTAAGAAAATGCACATTGATCAACATCACTGTAAATCTGAGTTCATTTTCAACTCTCGTCCCTCAGCCAGATGTTAAATTCGCCATTAAAAGACAAATATAACTAGAATTAAAACTAGCGAAAGCTAAAGAATCAAGTCAAGCAGTACATATAGTAGATAAGACATAACACTACTAGTTTTCATTGTATTGATTATTCAATTTCCAGCCTTACTTCCTCTCACACAATGCATTTTCTGCCAGTGTCTTAGCAACTGGTATTGTGGCATCTGAATTACCCAAGAAGCACTGCAGAGCCCCCGTAGGGTCGAACAGAGGGAGACCTCGGAGTGCTTTAGGAAGGGAGATGTAAAGGAGAGGTTGATCTTGATCTCAGATGGTCCCAACAAGCTTTAGTACATGTCACAGGTTGTGCTGTTATGCTCAGAGGATTTTCATGTTTTTTATTTGTTTGTCAGTTTTAGGGAAATTAAACGAAGCACATTCTTCTTTTTGCAGCTTCTCCAGAGGACAAAAAGATTAAAAAGATTTCTTTTACGTAGCTGAAGTGGGACATGGGTTGGGAGTGTTTGGTCTGGTCACCATGGAAAACACTAACTACCCCTCACTTGTCCACAGCCCTTGTTAATATTATACCAAGAGCGTATTTACTCGGTTTTCCCTGCACTACAAACCTGAAGATGTAGAACCTCAAACTCAAGTCACACTCTACATAACAAGCTTTGATTGGAGATACAGATAAAGGGCTGTTCAGAGCATGCACATACACAGAAGCACACACACACTCCACTGAGCTCTGATTTGTGGAATTGATAGGGTCCATTGTTTCCACAGAGCTTGCCACTATATGCCCTGTAATGTAATTAAGACCAGGAGATTTATGCTGCTCTATAGCAGCCCAGAACCTGATCCGTGTTGTGTCTGGAGTCGGGCTGAAAAGCCCTCTCTCTGTCCAGCTGGTCCTGATTTCTGTTCTGGCCTCTGTCACCGTGTGGGGCTACAGTGCTGTTCACTTCTTAATTGAAAGCTTTGGTTTATTGTAGGCCTTGTTTTTGTGTTGCATGTGGAAGAAACACCGAGTTTAAGTTTATTATTTCCCTGCAAATTCGTAGCAAACTCAGAATATTGTCTTCTGACAAAAGTACTGTGCTTTTTGTGCTTGCCAAGGAAACAATGTGCATGAGAGAGTTGCACCAGTTTAGCAGGATGGTAATTATTAACAGCCGTTAGCTATTTAAATAGAGTGCATTTTTTTAGCCTCCCACAGAGAGGCATTGCACAGTTCCTCTACCTTTAAATCACTCAGCTACAAAGCGTGAAGGTACATTATTGAACTTTATGTTTTAGGCGGAATGGCAGTGTTTTCTTGTTACTTCAGGACTTCAGTGGTGAAATGTTCACACTTTAACTGAGAAGATGAGTAAACTGAAGGACTAGAGCTCATCGGACATGTCTGCTGTCGAGAGAAGAGGAGATCCAGAGCCCCACTGGCAAAACAGACCTTCCAGAAATCGGGATTTGAAGCGTCATCGGAAGCTTCTGGCTCGGCCCCGGCTTCCTGTCAGCACGAGCACCTGGCTGCCTGACGGCTCCCGCTCTGCACGCCACGCGCACAGGGTGAGTCCGTCCATGCCCACCCAGCTCTTCCTAAATCCACAGCAGAGCGGCCTGCTGCCGCCACCGCCCACAACTCCAATATCCCGAATGAAAGACACGTCAAACGCTGCTGAATGTGCCCCATGTAGAGAACATGAGAGAGAAGATCCGTAAGACCCGGAGCATCTGTCCACCTCTCTGACACTAATGAATGTTAAGTAGGTTAGCTGCTGGTGTGCCACTGTCCCACAGGTCATTGTGACCGGTGGTGGCAGCGAGGCTGTGCTTTTGTCAGGGTGCGCCAACCCCCTGTGAGACATCTAAAATGGCTGGACCGCTTACTCCTGCACACAATCCCAGCACCAATAGTTGCCATATTGATCCCCCTGGCTTGCAGATTAAAGCATAAAAGGACCTCTGTCCTGCCAGCGGGGGTCCCCACTGACTCCCAGAGCTCATTTCAGGGTCACAGAGTCCTTGCAGCCCCCTTGACCCGGACCCCAACGTGAACACACACAAACACCGGTGCAAGGCAGGACAGAAACCTTTCCAGGGATGAACCCCATTAAGCAGGACTGGTCGGATGCTCACATTCACGGCTCATTATAGCTGACCCCGGGGCTTTCTCTCTCTCAATCTGGGTGCTCTCCTCTTCTGTCTCTGCCTCTAACCTGGCCAAAGACATGCTGAGGTGGTCACCCTCGCCTTTTGTTTGCCATTGATAGCTTGGCCGTTTGCTTGATTGTTTTCTGAACTGGATCTCCTCGTCAGTTGTGTTGCGCTGCATTGTCGACTTCCTGTGGTGTGCTTTTAAAGCTCTTTTGTCTCAAAATTGGTTGGTTTATAGACAAATCCGGCAGCTGATTTATGTGTTGCAATCTCAAACGCAATCTCAGAGTTGAACTGAACACATTTACACTGTGAGTGGAAGCAGAGATGTTTGGGTTACCACGGCTGACAGATGCTGACAGATGAAGGTAGTCTGTGTAAAAGTTATTCAGTCTCAAAGCTCTAGTCTGAATAGGTCATGCTCAGGCTGGGTTCTGTCTGACCTCCACAGAGCTGATTAAACCCTTCAGGAATTACTTGCTATCTTGTGATTTATATCATCAAACGTGAGAAAGTGAAAACACACAGTAAAAGTGGCTCCTCGGCCACGAACGAAACAGAGTAGTGCTACCCAGCCAGTAAGGGATATGTGGGTCGGACCTTTGTTGGCAAGCCGCTCAGAATGCAATCAAAACGTGAGGATTTAATGTTTAAAGCAGCTATAATCAGTGTTTTTATGAAGACAATGTTTCATTTTTTTTTTTACATTTCTTTGGTTTTACAGCCTGCAACTCTATGGTTTTGGTTCACTTGTTCTTGTTTTCAGGGAGAGAGCTCTAATAAACCCAATGTGTGTACAGTTAGCCGCTACTTAGCGAATAGCTAGTCAACATAGTGGAGCATATAGCAGCTAAAGAGCCAGATACTTCCCTCAGGAGTTGTTAGAGACCAAAAACAGAGCTAAAAGAGAGGGAAAATGAGACTTTAAAAGAATGGATGTGTAAATAAGCAACTGTTTGCTAACAGGCTTGTGGATTTTGGTTTCCATTTTTTCCAAAGTTGAAGTCATCTTTTAAAACCAAATGTTTGTTTTAGATTCTACTTAAATGGCATTTGATGACTGTATTTCTACATTTACTTTTAAAAGTGAAATCCTTTGCATTACAGTGCTACACATGGGTTTACATGTGAGGCCCCACCACAGTGATGGCAGCTTGTTTATTCCTGCATAGGACCCGGATTTGTCAATATAATGTACACGCTAGTGTCTCCTCGGCGCTGACCTCACCAGGATGCAGCTCTGATCTGTGGCTCTCTGTTCAATGCCTGCTCCCTTAATTAAACGTTTATTAAATGCCTATTAATGTGCCCTGACTCACAGACCGGGTGTAATCAGGTGAAACGGAATTAATAAAACATGCAGTGCAGTGCTCGGGAGAGAAGGAAGGGCTCCCCTGAGAAAGGCAGACAGATGGCGGCAGGAATCACCAGAGAGAGGAGAAAGCAGAGTGGGAGAGGGGATAAAGCAAAGACCAGCCACCACTTTGGTGATTAGCTCTAAATTGGTAATTTGATCTACCCTGTTCCACCTACTCATTATTGATAAGACTGACCATATTTGACCATATTTCCCCCTGCTGGCTCAGACCGGCACCACAGCACTTCCTGTCTGCTTGAGTCCCGCCGGCCCACGCCGCTGTGCGCTCAATGGATCCGACAGGAAGTACCTCGAGGTGGAGTTTGTGTGGAAAGGGGGGGGGGGGGGGTACACGCTGTCGACACATACACAGTGGAAATCCCATCTGCTAGGAATCACCCTAATCTCATCATCTGAATTGAACAAGGAAAAGAGGAGCAGCAATCACTTTAGACAAACCCTATATGGGATTATGTGTCGTGTTTGTGATGATGGGTCAAACGATGACATCAAAGGCAGAAGGAGGCCACCGATTAATGCATTTCTGTTTGAGCTAATACAACACTAGCTTTGTTTGTTTTTTGTCATTTTATTCTTTATTGTCATCAAATTAACATATTAATCATACCATAGATGTTGAGTACATTTCTTGACCTTCGAAACAGAAGTTGTTTTTAGAAATGTAGGTTTTTCTCAGCATTTTAAGGACTTAAGGACAAAAGCATCTTTCTCGTTTCTAACTGGCGACCATTAATTTTACCGGCTGAAACTTTATCAGATGTAGCTAGCTAGCTAAGCTAATGGTAGTTCCATGAGTTGCATTGACAGTGATGTCTGCTGCTGACTTGTTGTTTCCAGTTGTTTCCAGTTGTTTCCAGTTGCCACACTTAAAATGAGAATCCTTTACAAGGGGTCTTAAATGTACGTGCTTGATGGGTACATGATATCGTGCTAAAAGACTGACAAGATAAAAGGCATTTGGGATGAGAACTAACCTATATATATATATATATATATATATATTCTTTTCTTTTTTTTTTAAAGCCTTGGTTAAGCATTTTGCAACCAATTTATTTCCCCTTATTTCCTTATTCATTTGAATTTTGTCCTCTTTCCTTTGCCTTATTTTATGTTTCACTTCACATAATTTCTCCACATTGTTGACACAGGCCACCCCAACCCCCAGCCACTTCATCCTTTACTGTCTCAAAATGTACTTGATGTCACATTCAACATATAATTAGTAACAACAAGGTCATTGGGCCACAAGCGCCCATGATTCACTGGTGCCCCTTAGGGTCATTATTCGGCTGCAATTAAGGCTTCTATTAAGGGATGGAGAGCTTGCGAGGCATTTCTGCCATAATGTGCAAAATCATACGTGATGTGCTTTGTTAAATACAGGTACGGTCTAAATGAAGCCAATAGACAAAGGCGAGGGGATGGCCAGACCGGCGATGCCCCCTAGCCTCTCATCGTGGCACTGAATGGGTTTGAGAGTCTGGTAAAAGCTGGCAGAGAGCTCCACACCAGCGCACTCCAAAGGGAAGGGAAACACACACACATCAAGCTCCATTGTCCTCCCACCCTGCAAGCCCCCTCTTGCCCCCTGTCACCCACTCTGGTTTGGGGTTACAGCCCATGAATGAAGGGTGAGTCCGGGGAGGATCTGCTCTCTTGCTCCCTGGAGTGGACCGACTCTGAAGCTGACTCGGTGCTTCTTGGAGCTGCCAGGAGCTGCAAAGAGAGATGGATGAGCTGCTCTGCTGACTGCTGGGCATTGGCTGGTGACGTGTCTCTGGTGATTGATGACTTAACACAGAACCCCCCCACCCCCTGCTCCACGGGTCAAACTGATGCACCCTTACCATAAAACCACCATACTGTCCTGAGGAAGCGACGTGTTAAAGAGAAAGGGGAAAGAGATAAGGAACAGACGCTTTGTAAACTGAGCAGATGTTGGGAAGTGGCTGCGTGGGAGACCAGACCCCATCATTGAGTCTTCTGCTGTAGTAGCTCAAACCACTGGAAGTGTTTCACAGCAGCTCAATAACCAAGACAGAGGGGTTATTAATGCACTAGTGGGGGTTTAAATGTCTCTGGAGAGCCTCTCACTGTGTTGCTTTATATTTGTTTTGCCAGGCTTCAGTCATTGTTCTCAGCCTGGGGGCCCACGGTGCAGGAGATTGAGCTACTGAAAGCAGTTAATCTCTGAACTCTTTTGACTGATCAATCTCAATCTGGCTCTGATTAATCTGTTTTTATATTTCAACATGTTACCTGTGCCCTCTTCTCTGTAATCAATACGTTTTTTTATATTTATGTGGCTTTTTTTTCCCCCCTCTCTCTTCTTTTCTTGCAGAAACCCATTTATGTGTCTTTTGTCAGCAAGGCCATCTTGTGGGATAGAGGACTCTGCCACTACACTGTGAGTGTGAATGCTTTAATAATTTCCCCCACTTTTTTGTATGGGGCTTGTTCATAGTTCAAGTGTTCAAAGTTGGATTCAGCAGAAACTTAAATTAAATTTCTCATTAATCCCCATAAATGGTGTAGCAGAAGATGTTTACCTGGACAGCGACCTGAATCAAGACCCTGAGTGGGATATTTTTACTAGCGACAACTGAACTGTGAAAGTGTTTAACACTCATTCCAGTTGAGTTGAACCCTTCTGTAAATGTATAATTATTATATTATTATTATAATCCTAAAGACAAACAAGTGTTTAGCCGGACTATCTGTACTCGTATGTGCCATTTAAGAACAAATCTGTTGCTACGAGTGATTTCTGCAGGAGGCGCATCGATTTTGGTTTTGTTGATTGACATGAGCTGTAACTAATGGTTCTTTTCATTATAGATAAGTCTGTCAGATGTTTTTACAATTCACGATTAGAAATTTAGTCACAAATTTCCCAGCACAGTTTCTAAGAGACTGTTGAAATTGCTTGTTTTGTCTAACCAACAGTCCAAAACCCAAAGATATTCAATTTACAATGATAAAGCACATTTGATTGGCTGAAACCAGCAAAAGTTTCGTTTTCCAATAATTTTCCAAAAATAAAACCGAATCCCAATATTCCTGCTTTGCCTCTAACAAGTAAAAACACACACACACACACACACACACACACACACACACACACACACACACACTCTTCTTCTTTCTCTCCTCCGACACTCAAAAGTCTCCACCTCTCCCCTTTGCTGAAAAGAGTCTGGGAGTGGATGTGCCACAATTAACAGTGGGGTTGCCATGGAGACGGCAGAGTTGTGTGGGCTGGCTTCCTGTCTTGGCCTCTGGTTAAACAAACAAGTAAAGTCGGCAGACAAAGACGCTCGCTGGTCCTTACAGCCTCATTTACATCCTCAACTGCCTTCAGCACTTCTGCATTCAGCAAGTTCATTAGGGGCTGGCGTCACCCTCATCGCCCGTCCTCCATCTCTCCACTGCTGCTGCTGTATCTGCTAGATCACGAGAGGCACTGTGACGGTGAAAACTGCTCCCGTCATGCAGTGACACGACTTTTACAACAAGCGTGTCCCTGTCTAAACAGACGGACGGCCGACGAGAGGCTGTTGACCCAGCTTTATATAAAGCTCCCGGACTGTCACCCGGGACACGAGCTGCAAAGGGACAGTCCAGGTCAGAATGCACAGGTGCCCAAACAAGACCACATCTTAATATATGGTGTGTTTTTTTATACAAGGAGTTCAACCCAGGTTTTATGGTTTCAGTAGCCGACTTTGATAGTGAGTGAACAGAGAAAAGCCTCATCGCTCTTCACACTTTTTACAAGTCTGAAAACCTTCAGCGACACACATTCTTTAATGTCATGTAGTCGGTGCTGAAAAGTAACCAAGTACTTTCACTCGAGTACAAGTTTAAGGTACTTTTTTCTCAAATTTTGAGCGACTTTGTCCTCCACTCCATTTAATTAGGTTAAAAATCTTCTCCCTCATTACATCTACGAATATACAAATAGGTTTCATTTTAACATTTAATTTCTACTGGACACAAGATGTCTCTTACTTCGCTGCTAGCTGCTAGCAGGTTTCCTCATCACACTCGCATGAGTTGCAATCTGGACTGCGTTAAACTCTTTAAGGTGAGCACGGAGAAACTTTTATTTTATTTCATGCGTTCCCCTTCCTTGCCAAAACCTGGTGCCGACATTACCCACAATGCAACTTGACTGCTAACAGGCCAGTTGGAGATTCGAGTGTGTTGTGCCCGACTGATGCTGACTCGTGTGGCATCACCCAAACACCTGAAGACAGACTTTGATGTGTGAATACTTCTCCCTCCGCTGTATGCTGTTCTGTATTTGTGCTGTGTTGTGCTGGGCTTCAGGGGAAGAGTTGCCGGGCCCTCTGGGGCTGCGTGGGCCTGTAAAGGGGGGTCATTGTCTAACCATCGAAAGTAGAAAGTTGCTCTGAATGCTAAGCTGTATCTGAGCCTGGCTTCTGACACGAGCTGATAATCAGATTTACTCCCCTGAATCCGCCGGACTCCACAATGCGCCCCACTGTCGACGTCCCCCGCTTCGCCTCTCGCCGGCCCCCTCGCCAGCATCCCGACCCCTTCATCCACCCTCCCTCCTCCCCCGCAGCAAAGCTAATTACACCCCGCAGAAACACAAATCTCCATGATTTAAAAAGTCACTCTTTTTCAGGGGTTTAACCTTGTTAGGGCCTAAGCCTGGCTTTCTTGTGCATCAGCTCTGTGAAGAATTCTCTGTTCCTGCAGACGCTGGGACATAGACACACTTCTGTCTTTGCTCGTCGTCGTCCGCCTGTCAGAGGGTTCACTGGGAGGCAGTGTAATTAAGTGTGTGTGTGTGCATGTGTGTCTGCAGCACTGCTTATGTATGCTTGTGTGTGTGTGTGTGTGTGTGTGTGTGTGTGTGTGTGTGTTTAGAGGTGAGGGGGGGTGAAGGAGCACACGCAAGCCTGTCCTCTGCAGGCCATCTGGGACTCTGACTAACTAATAGACTTCCTACATTCATCGAGCAGCGCTACTTGTACATCTCAATCAGGGAGCTGTTGACCACAAACAGGCCCGTAATGACATTAGCCAGTTCTGGCTGTGTCAGGACAGCGTGTGGGTTGCCTGACGCCAGGAGGTCAGCCTGTTTCCTGGGGGCCTGCAGGGGCCCGAAGGAGCCCACACGAGCGTTATGGGTGTCTACAGTATTACCTACTGTCTCCGATGACATGTTACAGTCACATTTATCCCTTTTTCCAGTAACGAGAAGAGTAGCAGAGTCATTTGAACTCATTTTACTGCAATCTTGAGTTTCTGTTAATATTAGATTGAAGCTGAAGTGGCAACAAGCAGTAAACAACTCTCGACCTTTGATTCATCTTTAGTATTCAGTAGTTATTGTCTTATCTCTCTCTCTCTAATATATATATATATAGTATATAGTATAAAGATAATTGGATCAAGTTTCTCTGATCATTCAAAGAACCGCACAAGCTAAAGGGAACTAACATGATTGAAGGTAATATCGCTATATTAAAGGATAATTCCTTATTTTTATAGTTTGTGCCATCATTTCTGCTGAGATCTGGGAGCAGCATCGCTACAGCAAAGTCCGACCGAGCAAGAGACACGAGCAGTCAGACGATTGGACGGATTAACAACTTCATTCGGGGGTAAAACCGAAATGAAATGAAAAAGTAATTGATAATAAAGTTGAACCTGAAAGTTTTTAAACTTTGATGGAGTTTTGTAATCGACAGTTGGGTGATTTAGCAAACGAAGGTGTTTGTTTGCAACATGCGTTTCTTTCTCCATCTCCAGGAGAAAAAAAACAAGACTCACGTTCCACTGAGAGTCAATAAATGACATTATTGTGCGGCCCATGCAGCGCCACTTATTGATCCAGATGTGTGAGGATGAGCACCACGAGGCAGGTTTGTTTGAATGGCAACTTTCAAACACAGAGGTTACTTGAAGTACTTGACATTGTGTAAACTGCTCTCCAGGAGTAAACCTGGAAAACTCACCAGTGTGATAAGAAAGTTTAAAGTACCTGCAGCTTCGTCCCGCACTGTATGTGTGATTGTGTTTGCGTGTATGGACGCTTTAAAAGAGCTTTTGTGTGGGTTGTAATGAAACAGGCCTACGTTAAACATTTCGTGCCCAGACCAGTTCTGCAGAAGGTCGCGGGTTTGATGACACCAGACGAGTCTAGCCTCACAAAGCCCTCCTCAGCCTTTCTGACGGGCCCGAGTGACAGGTAACGAGGAGGCCGTAGGGGAGGAAGAGGAGCGAGGAGGAGAAAGGCCCCCATCACCGGCTCTTGTTCTGCTTTTTCTACCTCACTTCTCCCTCTTTACATCACAAGAATGCAAATCTTTAAAGCCCTCAGATCTGAGAAAGGGGAATCAGTGGAGATGGTGCAGGGATTTAAAAGCTGATCCTCCCTGTGTGAGTCACAGACAGTGACCCCACCTTTCTCCCCCCCCGTCCTCTTGTCTGTCTGAAGGTCTCCTGGTTCATCGTTGTGCTCAGACAGATGTTGTATCTGAGCATTTTCTGTCTGTTTTTATTGCGTGTTAAACGGCTGAGGAGCTGAACTTTGTTTTACATGAAGCTTAAATCCAAGTCAAATAAAGCCCTGTGGGCCATTTATTACAATTGTTTGCTCTCTAAAGGCCACTGAGTGAGTCACTGTACGCTGGGCTGGTCTTCATCGGTTGGCATGCTGCAGGCGGCCGTCCGTCCCTCCACATTTCCAACATTGACCGTCCTGCCTGCTTGTATCTCCTCGTGTCCCGACAGTGTCCTCTAAAGAGTTTTATCACCCTTGAGGTAATTGTCTTTCTTTTTACGGAGGAGGAAGGTTGTGGGTGTAAGAAGAGAAAGCAGCAGTTATCTTGTGTGATCTGTTTTGTCAACACAAGGGGGCAGTGCTGCTGCCATGCATCATTTGAATTCTCCTCCACAAACAGAACAGCAGGGTTTCATTCAGGCTTTTATTTTGTGCAGCGTGGGACACAGATGTTTCACACAGTGACTTTTATTTTGTACATTGACTGACATATAGGACTTTTTTTAAATAAATGTCTTTATTTATTTTACACTATCCTGTTTTTATTGACTTGTGTATTAATCACGTATCACGTATTTTTGTTTTAATTAGTTTTTTCTATTTATTAAATTTTTATTTGTTTACGTACTTATTTACTTTTTTGTTCGAATTTTGTTTAATTGTTTACTAATGTATTATATTATTATTATTATTATTATATATTTATTTAATTTATGTATTTACTTATTTATGTTCTCTCACTTTTTTATTTTATTCAAAACATTTTATTTTATTTGTTTTATTTTATTCAACAGGATTAAGTGCGTCTTATATGGAAACACATTGAAAATAGTTTATCTCTCCAACTTTATTTTTCACTATGCTGAGAGTTTTGCTCTTCCTCTTGTCTTCCAGGCCCGTGATCATCCAAGACATCGTCCCTCATTGTGTCCACGGTTCTTGTCTCACATGAAAGCTCGTCCCGAGGACCTCAGACCTCCACCACCGTCCAGACCCCAGCCTCCATCTCAGGGGAAGACGCCGAATACTCACACTCTCACTGGCCCAAAGACACAAACGCTGGAGGGTGAGGCTTATCAACAAAACACCTGGTGCTTTCACACCCTCACAGCTACAACAGGAGGAGGGCACTGCCTCCTTTGACTCCACAGCTCTCCTCATTAACAAGTTTTCTCGCCTTTTCTTCCTCTCCTGGAGCAGTGGAGGTAGAGGCCACCAGGCTCGTCGTTAGCTCTTAATCTCTCTCTGTGGTTGTGTTTGGTTAAGTGCAAATCTCCTCTCTGGCGAGGAAGTGCCTACAGCGCCGCCCTCCTGGTGGTCTTCTGGTGGGAGTGAAAGGCCCGGGGCCGGGAGACCTGCCGCTCCTTTCAGAGCTCGGCCTCTGATGTGAAGGCATTTTTCCCAACACAAACCCCGGCTCCACAGCAGGGCACTGCTTTCACCATGCTGCTGTGTGTGTGTGTGTGTGTGTGTGTGTGTGTGTGTGTGTGTGTGTGTGTGTGTGTGTGTGTGTGTGTGTGTGTGTGTGTGTATAGCAGAGGAGGGGGGCATTTCTCAGCACCAGGGTCTAATACTAATTATTCTACCATATGGTGGTCGGCTCCCTCACAATCGCCCTTAACCCTGCTCACTGAAGAAACGTGCTGCGCCCTACGCCGTGGCTTTGCGCTCTGACACATGTCATTCATATGCACATCAGCACACACACACACACACACACGCACCAGTTCACGTACACTTGGTGTGTGTGTGTGTGTGTGTGTGTGTGTGTGTAACAGATGGGAATGGCAGGGCATTGTAAGAGGAGGCAGTGCAGAAATGTGCTCTCCAATGCGTTCTCTTTATCCCCCTGTGCTGACTCCTCTCAGAGGCAGACCCCCAGGAAACAAGAGCAGATTGTCTGACACCCTCCATCACCACCCCCCCCCCCCCACCACCACCCCATCACACACGCACACACACACTCAACACACACCCTCTCAGTGGTCAACAAAAAAACGTAGGGAGAGAGAAAGGAAGGGGTGTGCGAAAGCAAAGGGGGAAGAATGGAGAAGGCGAAAGGGAAATGGGCGGCGCTGGACGGAGTTGATGTTTGTGGAAGAGAATCTCAGAGGGATGAAAGGAAATGTTCAGAAGAAGAAAGAGGAGCTGGAGCAGGGGAGATAATGAGTGTGGTGGGAAAAGAAAAGGATGTATAAAACAGAAATGGGTTGGGCTATGATTAATCAAGTCATTTATCAAACAAAAAAAATCTAAATTCGCTCGTTCCAGTTTACAGAAATAGGCTCCTTTAGTCTGGTTTCATCTTTGTAAATTGAAACTGATTTTTACGTGAGAGTTAAAGGACATGTCCTGATCAAAGTTCAGAGTACGGACCTGGAGCGTGATACACTATAACGAGTAAAACTGGCTTTAGTGTTTTCCAGGTTGGGAGTGAAAGACTGAGAACAAGGCTTTCGAATGAGTTATAATCCAGTTTAGGTCTAGAGTTGATCAACAGGCTTGAGTCAAAGATGGCTGCAACTCCACTTCCTCGGCCGGTGCCTCAAGGAATGTATTAATATGACTGGGCGGAGTGGATTCCTTCAGGTTTCTGTCAGAGTAAATCAATATGATTATCTGATATTAACTAGTTTACTAATACAGCTTCATTTTCCTATTGTTTCGGACTATAGCAGTGGGGGTGTTCATTTTTATGAGGTTTTTATTCATGACTCCTCTCCTGTTTACTTTTGATTGAATTAATTTATGTGGCCTAACGTTTTTGTTTGGGGAAACCCAAACGGTGCAGTGCAAAAAGTAGTCCAAATGATCACAACCCTCCCAAAAACAGTTTTGAAAATGAACCCAGCCTAATGTCATTGACATACATGCACGTGTTTTTAGGACACCTGCAACTGACATGATGTCCTGCCATCTCCAGCTTGTAAGAAAGGCCGTACACATAGAAGCTCCCCCTGCCCTCCGGTCTGATTACTAACTGTGAATATTGAGTTTGGAAACAGGCAGCTGCTCCAGCGGGGCGATTTCTCGCTGCCTTTGTTAGCCGGCCGACCCTCCCAGCAGGGATACAAATGTTTGCAAAGTGGGAACGAGAACGTCACCAGCAGACTTTGGCAGACGTACACTTTTTATAAGGCTGTAGGTCAACCGCCAAAATCAGTTCTTGGACCAATTTAGCCAAACCAATATTTGATTTGAATGAAATACTGTTTATCTTTAAGGAAATGCTTTGTTTTTGTCTTTCTTGAAGGTTACTCCCGCTTCAGTCCAGAGAGAAGAAGAAATGTGCAGACTGAGGTCTCGATCGCAGGGAGGCGCTCTGCCGTTGTTGTTCCCTGTCTTCCCCTCCCTGCTACTCCACCATCATCCACCATTAATCCCACACCTCCCCACCAACACACCTCTCACCACAAGTCACAAAGCAAGCCGAGCTCTGTGCCAGCATCTCCCTCCGACCCTCGTCGTGCTCTAGAGGAAAAAGATGAAGTTCAGGAGAGGGAGGCGCAACCGGCTGCGGCGTCCATCGCAGAATCTGACTGGAAACTGCGTCTCGGTCCCGCAGGACCAGAGCGCTCATCGTCGCCGGCCTCCGCAGTCTCTCACGGGTCTCTCTCAGATTTAAGTCGTCCATCTTCCAGCCTGTTCAGCCGCAGCACTGACCTCGCCAGCGGCAGGAGCAGTGTCCTGTCTGGTAAAACTACAGTGACAGTGGAGTTAGCATTAGCTGTAGCCTCCTTCATATATACTATGTCATACGTTCCTGGAGCTCAATTATTTACTTCAGGTGGAGAATGCTGTTTTAAATTAAGCTTCCTTCTAACTTTCCTCATTTTGTTGTTTTGCAGCAGATTTCAGGGATTCAGACCCTGAGGGCAGCGTTCGTTTCTCACCTTCTCCAGTGACAAAGTCCCCTTTGGCTTCTTACCCTCCAGCAGGATCCAACCTTCGCCAATCATCCACGAATACTACGACCGCCCCTCCACTCTACGAACCACTATTTGGCCAGATCAAACCCGTCTCGCCTCGCCCAACGTCAGGTGTCCTTCCTCAGTCTGATAAACCTTTGAGCAGACGTGAGAGCGCAGAAATAACAGAGGATCTGCACCAAGATGCATCTGAAGATCCTGGTCTCAACCCATCCTTGAACTCAGATCGTGGCCTCAATGCATCGGCTTTCCCCTCTGCTACTTGGTCGTCCTGCCCGAGTCCACAGAGGACCACTCCCCGTTCAGGGTCAGGACCAAAGCTGACCCCATCTTCATCAGTGGCTCGGCTGGAGTCTCATCGCTGGCCTGTCCTGCCTCCTATCTCCCCTGTCAGAGGTGAGAAATGAGCCCGATTGTCCTGAACATGGCTGGACATCCACCCATTGACAAAGACCCTGGGCCAGACACAGACAATTCAAAGCCTGCTTCCATAGTGAGGCGTTCTGACGCTCCTGCCCCCATCAACACATTGTGAAAGCATTGCTGTCAGCCTGTTTTTCCCCACCTCCTCCCACCACATAATAAATAACGCAGAAAGCTTTTCTTTTTCCTCTAAATCAGCAATAGAAAGGAGGGCTTTTGATGAAAAGCTGGTACCGTTTGATTCCCCGTTCAAAGGCGTGAGCCCCCAACAATAGAAGTCGGGGTGCCTACCTCGTGTGCCGTTTCTCTCAGGCTCAGCTCCCCCGTGCCTTCGCTATTCTCTGGGCTCTGAGAGGGAGACGTGTAGCCGATGGTCATAAATCCACACTGACCACCGCTCGCTGACGGCAGAACACTGAAGAGGCCCGCCACAATAGAATACCTCTGCGGCTTTCCTGCGGACGCTAATTTACCGTTCCCAATGGGGATAAAGAACGGGGCCACTGACATCTGACTCCTCCAGGAACTTTATGAAAGAAAGCAAACAATGTGGAAATTGTGTAGAGATTTTCTCTTTTCTATCAGAGACATCTACTGTTCTCTGTGTGGTGCTGTACTGCAGGGGGGCCCACGCTGTATCGCAGCACGCTGTTCTCTTCACGGCAGACACAGAGCGAGTGTCACTGGTTCATTTATTTCACCGCAGATGGAGGCAATTCAAGCTCAATGTGGCCTCAATGTAGCAGCGTGTAAAAGCTTAAGGGATGAATCTGGTTTATTGCAACTTCAGAGTTGTGGGAATCATATTTCTTTTGGTTATGATAACATCATTCTGCTGAGATCTGGGAACACAGTACAGTAAAGTCAAGGGGGGGGGGGGGCACATCAGGTTGTGAACAAGCCAACAGTTTAACCAGATCATCGAAATCACTTAATTTGGAGGTAAAACCAAAAGTACAAGTACAGGAAGATAAAGTTGATGATAGACTGTGATGTTTCTCCAGTTTCTTGGAGTCTAATTTAGGGAAGAACCAGAAGAGGTTGTGTAGAGAGAAAAGTACCTTCTTAGAAAATTGGTTAGTAGATGAGCTGGTCTGTTTCTGCAGCATTACATCAGGTAACCCTACAACCCTGCGGGGTATGCATACTGTAAATGGCTGCAGAGGCCTATGGGAGTCCTCTCATCCCACTCAGCCCTTTTTGATCCCCAGCATGGCTTTCTTTCAGATCCCCTACCATCCACAGAGTGACCCCGAGCTGACCTGTTTTGAGCAACATCTCCAGAGTGTAACTGTCCCTGACAATGAATGTCCTGGCCTGGCCTGGCCTCTCCACTCGAGGCCTTTTTAGCCCGGCACTGTGACCAGGAAAAGAGGGCCACAGGCGCACAGAGAAGGCCTTGTCTGCCTCTAACTCTGTCATATCAAACTCACAGACCCCCCCCCCCCCCACAGCCACCCTTAACCTCCCTGAAAAACTCGCCCTGACTCAGTGCGGCCCTCATCTGCTGAGAATGACAGCTGAGTTGACAGCAGCAATATGCTTTGAAGTGTCAAGTCAAGTCCTTCCATTGTCTCTCTGAGTAGAGCGCAGAGACGCTCAAGTGCACAATAGTGCGGTGGTGTGTGCGTGTCGTTGTTCACATACTTGACTGTGTGAGGGTGGCTTCATGTGTACATTTATACTTGTCCATGTGGGCTGACACGAAGGAGCTGAGTTTGCCTTTTCCTTTTAGAGCCTCTGTATATATTATCCTTTTGTGCGGGCCAAGCTGTTCTGCATTTCTAATGTGAGAAAAGCCTCGACAAGCCTCTTTCAGGACGGCGACAAAACACGGCACCCGGTGAAACAGTTTCTCCCACTAATCCTCTGATTTCTAAACCGGGCAGAGTGAAACAGTTTTGTTTTGATGGCTTGAGAGGAGATAAGTAATTAGTGATTATCTTTGACAGTTTCTACCAATTCCTCTGAGTGAGGTCTTTGGTAATGAGAGCTTAAGGGCAGAGTGGTGTTTATTGAAGGTGAGATGAGACTTCTTTCGCCCGGAGGTCTGGCTGTAACGCTGCGCTCAGACCTCCGTACCTCGCCTGAGGGGCTTCACTCATGGAGGTCCTGGGTTAGTGCTGGGAGTCGTCCGCTTGTCAGAGTGTAAAACCTGGAAGGGTCAGGCTTTAACTGAAACCCACAACAACATCCAGCCGAGATTTATAGTCTGATATCTGCATCAGAGAATGTCCTCCAGGAGCTTTCCTTTGGTGTTTTTTATTTATTTACATCTCATTAGTTATCGATCCAGTGTACATTCCCTGAGTTACTGAAATCTCAGGGACGTAGATTACATCGATTGGATAAGATCACAGCAAAAATGACTGCATAAAGTTGCTGTACACATTGTTGTTTGGAATAAGCAAAGACATTTTAGTAGTTTGACATTTTGGCTAACTGTCTCCTGGCTGCAGCTTCATATTTAGCGAACGGACAGATGATGAGATTTCAATCTTCTCATCTAATTTCAGAAAGTAAACGAAGCTAATTTCCCAAAGTATTAAACTATTTCTTTGACAGATGTTTGGAATATTACTAAAATCTGATTTCCAGCCTTAATGTCAGCTCTAGATGAAAAAAAGATTGAATATCTTACTAATTAAAATCAAGATCACTTACCTTGAAACAAGTAAATCTATTTATCTTGATAAAGATAATATGACTTTCCCGAATTGCGTCTTTCTCAGTGTGCTCATTTAGTTCTCCCAGTTGTTTTATTGGTATTCCTACACCTCTTTGCTGTTTCCTATTATTTCCTAATGAAACAACCCACTGTGCCCACTTGTGTCATTAAAGTTACATCTAATCCTCATCATCATTGCGTTTATCATCATGACATAATACACCCACTCTGTGCTGTCTCAGGACGCTGCGGCTCAACTGCATCTCGCTACTCGGAGCTCAGCTGCAGTCGGTCTCGTGTGTTTGATGAACTGGAGGCCATCGCCCCTCGGTCAACTTCCTGTCCATCTCTGGACCAGATATCAGACTCATCCGGTCGCCTGTCACCCGATACAGGTACACACACAAACACACACTCAACCAACTGAAATATCTCAACAACTGTCGGATGGTGTGCAGACATAACTTCATCTAGCGCCATCATCAGGTCAAAATGTCATCCAGTACTTTGCTTTACAACCGAATACCTGAAAAACGAATGACGTTCAGCCTCACCAGCCTCGGCTGTCCTTTGTTAGTAGAGTAGTTTAGTCCTAATTAGCAAATGTTAGCGTGCTAACACGCTTCGCTATGATGGTGAACATGGTAAACATCAGCATGTTGTCTTGTTTTCCTTTATTTTATTAATTGTTTTATCCATGAAAGTGGTAACATCTTAAAATTGCTGGTTTTGTTTGACTAACACTGAAAAATATTTAATTTCCGATTATATAAAACAGAGAAAACCAGCAAATGTTTGGCACTTTTGCTCCAGCACTAAACTTACATTTCAAACTTCCATTAGATTATTAATATTATAAATATGTTCTTGAGCTTGTTTAAATAGATATAAAAGATTTGGTTTGAGCACATTATATCAAGTTTTGGAAAGTTGGCTCGTGTCATTCAGCGTTGATTGTGTTGAACTTAATGTTTTCATGTTTGTTGTTGTCGTTGTTGTTGTTGTTTGCGTCTCTTTGTGGCTCCAGTAATGTCTCAATTAGACATGCTGTCCTCTCTGTGACTTGTTACAGACGGGGACGGGCTTGTCTGAGCTCACTGTGTCAGGTCTTTGTATCGGCCCATGTTGGCCAACAAAAGCAGAGTAAATGCAATGTGTGTGTGTGTCTGTGTGTGTGTGTGTGTGCATGCCTGTGTTAGATAGCATGTGTAAATGTGTGTGTGTGTGTGTGTGTGTGTGTGTGTCCTGGAGGTGGTTCAGTGAGCTGCTGAGAGAGACATTAGCCAATGAAGACTTCCTCCACCTCCCTCATAGCTTGCTAATCCCTGACAAGGTGTTTAACCTGCTCGCTTGACCCGGACCTCCATCTGACCCCGACGACCTTTGCCCCGAGGATGTGGAAGGATCAGGGCGGCCGCTGCCATAGCAACCACGGCGTGATAAAATCAACCCAGGGCTCAAATCAAATGAGAGCTAATGCTCCAGAATGATTTCTATCAGAAACAATTTACATCTGTGTAGAAAGTCTCTGATTTAAAGCTTCGCTGAGTAGGAATCTTATTGAAAAATACAGATAACTTATCAGGAGCAATCACACAGAGGCAGAGCTGAGAGGAGTATTTAATCTTCACATACATGTGGGGACCCAGGTCCTGTTTTTACTTGCAAAAAGTGAAAATATTTATTCACAGAGCAATACTGAATAACATGCAGATACATAGGCAACACATGAAGAAGCTTTCAATTGTCTCTTTTCTTCCTCTTAAAGCAGATTTGTTTCATCATTTACATGATGTTTTAAAACGGGTATCTTTTTCTCAAACGTCATCTTGCCACCAAAGTATAAAGCGTTAATCTGAGTGGGTGGTAGCCAGTGTGCCCAACGCCTTAATCACAAGATTAGTCATTTGTTATCTGCCACAGTGTTTGCTAAGTGTCTTTCAGTCTTGTGGCTACTTTTGGCTAATTATGAACTAATACCCGGCCTAACTGAAAGTGTGTCCCTCCACATTATGTTACACCCACGGTTATCCCAGGGATTTCCTCTCAACGACTCCTTCATTTATCAGCCAAGGCAACGCTTCCTTTTTTCTCACCTGAGGGATCACTTGACCAGGCATCAGCACACATACAGACGTGTGTGACTTAGCAACTGAAAACACTTACAGGAACGTGTGTGTGTGTGTGTGTGTGTGTGTGTGTGTGTGTGTGTGTGTAGTGGGGTACCTGCAGCGGAGCGTGTTGTGTGAAATCCCCTCGGAGAGGAATGGCAGCTCCACACCCCGCCAGCGTGGGCCGGGGATTTGCATGAGCACCGAGCCACACTGTCACTGATCCCCTTTTAATTGGGTGTGACGATGAGAACTTTGGAGCCTGAAGCGGGAGGTGGAGGGGTGGAGGGGTGGGGGTGGTGAGTTACTACTGTAATGGGGTGGGGGGTTTGGAGGGAAGGCAGTTAAATTTACAGTAATTCCTCATCCAGTCCAACAAGTTTCTGTTCTGTATTTGGGCTTTTGATTCTCTGATTATATGAAGGATGTTTTACAGTCTAATCTTCTAGGAGATCTCATACTTTGTTAAGATGTTTATGTTTTGACAGTTACTCTGTTTTCTTGAGTGCGTATTTGAATTGTACATATTTTCCATTCACCTTTGTAGTCATGCTAGCAGCATGGCTTTAGGGATGGCGATGTCGGTTTGTCAATCGAGCCACTTCTTTGGTGCAAACTAAAATATCTCAACAACCTCTGGACTTTCACGGTTCGCAGAGGATGAATCCTACTGACTTTGGTGATCCCCTGACTTTTCCTTTAGCGCCGCCATGAGTTTGACATCTGTGGTTTTAAGTGAAGATTTTGGGGATCTTTTTTTATCAAGTGCCAAAACATGGTTTATGACCAGATTTCACGGCAATCCATCCAATAGTTGCAGAGGAAGCTGAGCCAGAAGGCAAAGCTTTCGATTTACCAGAACGTTGCTGGGGAGGTTGACGTCTGGGCTACCTTGCTTCGCCTGCTGCCACCGCGACCCGTATAAGCTGCAGAAAATGGATGGATGGACTATTTTATGTCTGAATATAAGATTCAATCACTTGTTTGTCTGCTTATTGTTAGCAGCTGCCTTGCAGACCCATCAGTGGTCTGTTTAGTTATCCAAATGATTCAGCTATTCAACAGCAAACCTGTTCTACAGAAGTTACATCGTTATTTGTTATGTGCTGCAGCGCCGCAGGGTATTTTTCTACAATTTCAGACTGTGTTGTCTCCCCCTGCAGAGCTGTCTCCCGGCCTGGCAGCGCTGACGGTTGGCTGTGACTCAGGGAATCTGGGCTCCCTGTCCCGGGTCCAGCTGCTCCTCCTGGACCGACTGGAGCCGGAGATCCTGCCGAGTCCCTTCGGTCAGGAAGAGGAGCTCTCACCGGTGCAGGACTGGTCCGATCTGAGGATGCACTATGATCCAGGATTTACTTCAGCAGGTATAGTTCTTAATGAGAAAGATACATTAACACATTTAGATGGTTTAGGTGTTTGACAAAAAGGAAAACTCAACTCAAGGTTCACTAACCAGCCTTTTCAGGAGCTTTCAACCTGAACGCCTAAAGTTTAAAGCTCTGGAAAACCAAACTAAAATCAACACATTTCATATAAATGGCAAAATTCTCTCCATGAGGAACCAATGGGAGGAAGTGGGAATGTGAGGGAAGGCAACATACACACAGTTTAATGCCAGGATTAAATATAATCCAGCAAAAACATCCAGAAACACTTGATACAAGTAACTTGTTAATGCCAGGTGGAAACTGAGCCAAAAGAGGAAGTTCACACTCAAAAGACAAACTCTGAGTCAGCATCAATTTTCCTTTTGAACTAGTGACATTTTTTTATTCAGTCAAAAAGTATCCAAACTGTGATTTATTTGTGATCATTTTATTGTGATCTCCAGTATTTGGGATTTTTTTTTTACGAGCATATACTCCATCGTGACTGGCGAGTATAAACCTCCTGCTGTGACAAATCTGTCTGGCAGTTTGAATGAGATCGTTTGATAAGCAAAAACCGTCACTTTAATAACAGGGAGCAGTCAGACAGAACGTGACACTGCAGGCGTGTTTTCTCCGTCCGCGGCCGGCCTTCAGAGTAAGCGACGCCTTTATGGCGTCAAGCGGCTTTTCTTTAACGAGCTGTGATACAGCCTTTCATGTAGTCCCAGGCATGCCGCTGCGAGCCCTCAACCGCTCTCCCCGACGAAGGTGTGGCAGCTCAGAGGGAAGGTTTATAGGGATATCAGGATGTGCCATATTAATAAAGATCAAACCGCTAGAGTGGATCATTAACTGGGAAAGTCCGACTGAGATAGCTGGACAGATAACGCTGCATACATAACAGTGGATAAGAAACTGAGGAGAGTGTGTGCAGAAAAGTCATTCAGTCTAGCGCCTGTTGCTTATAGTCTGATAACACATCGGAGCGAGAGATAAACACTGCAGACGTTTAAAGGTTCAATTCAACATCTCTCGCTTAACTCCAGTGGTGTGTAGCCATGCAGATAGATTTGGGTTTATTTGTCTCAATGTCTCAAACACTTTCCAGAACGAGTCCTGGTTAAGGGTCAGGAGGAGTTCGCAGGTCATCCAACCATGGCTACTGTAGCTTTTCAAGACAAGTAAAAGACAAGTTCAGCTGTAGATTTTCTGTTCTGCTGCTCACAGGTCAGTTCTTCAACTTCGACCTGCAATATTTACGATTGGCCAATAGTAACAGTGATGCCTTTGAGATAGAATTGTCCAGAAGTGTTGTATGAGCCTCTCTACGACTGATCTTCTTGCTCAGAGATACACTTTTGCCTTTAGACGCGGTCAGACGACACCTCACAGAAACTCATTTGTTTCAAGGACACTGAAGAAGAAGAAATAGTGTCCATGAAAACTGTCTATGGACAGAGTAATAGGGATACTCTTTTTGAAAAGAGGGGTTAAATGTTTTAAATGCAATGTTATGAGACACCACTGACATTCCATTGACCTCCATTGTATTGGCATGGCTGCAGATATCTCAAAACCTGGACAAATTAAGCCAGATATCACCAGAGGTAAGAGAGAAAATGTGGGGGGGGGGTTTTCTCTTTACCAACAAAAGAGAAATATGGCAACCATGGTGGTTTTCTTTTTATTCATGCATCTATGCCACCAATGTTTACAACAAGAGAAAATCTGTCTGAGTTTGCAGGAAGTTTATCTTTCCTCTGTGTCTCCTGAACAATGTTTGCACCTGGCACGCTTCTGCAGACAGGTGCTCCTCTCGGGTTTTGTTGCTCCATTTTTTTTTTTATTTGCTCAGAGATTAAGAGCCATAATTGGAACTAATACACTACATTACTCATATCTGTGCGCACACACTCAAGTACAAAAGACAAGTGCATGTAAGTGTGCGCGCCGGGGGCTAACACTTATGTACGCGTGTGCATGGACGCACACGCCTGCCTGCCTACACCACAACTGCAAACACACAACTGCTTCCTCTGCCTTCAGCCCGACGCTGTGTCCTGTGTGGTTTTGTCAGGTGTTTTGAGGCCCCTCACAGCTGGCAGCATCTCTGAAAGGTGTGACTCTGCAGGGAAAGTCCAGGAAAACAAATCGGTGAGTGCCGCTGCCCCTTGTGAAACCGCTTTTCACTCTCTACCCCCACCCCCTGCTCCGTTCATCTATCAGATTTTCTCCAAAAGCAGGACTGCGCCTTGTCGTGAGCAAACACTAGACCTTGAAGAATCAACTCCTATCAGACAATAACCCCAGACCTGGCACACACACAGTCTCACACAAGGACCCCCTTTAACAAACTTGAACTGGCATGCATTTATAACTGTCATTCCAGTAAGACGAGCCAAATTGTTGTTGATAATTGAGACACAATATAACAGAGGGCACGCGGCGTGCAGCAGGTGTGTGGTTAATCAGTCACGGGCTGCAGGAGGGGGAGGGCCTGACTGTACGGGAGCAGGCTTTTACACCAGCTCATTGCTCTGTCACAGGGGGGTACGCTCGGCTAAATGCCCGACACGGTGGGATTCTTTTGGAGGATGCACCGCCACTAGGATCAGACAGGGGTTGAGGGGTGAGGGGTCAGGGGGGGTAAACGGGGCTTGAGCACGCTGGGCTGCGGTGGAATGGACGCAGGTGCTCCACGTGATCTACGATTAATCTTCCCTTTATGACGGATGAGAGAGAGCCCCTGAAAAGCATGAATGAGACTCATAAGCCCCCCGCAATTATGGCAAACCACAATGAGGAGCTGGAGTGCTCAGAGCAGGATTCATACGGTCATTTGCGTAATGCACCTCACTGAACCAAATATCCACACAGTGGATTATCTATAAAGAAGAGAAACAGATAAACCAGTGGTATGTTTTGAGTTGGGAAGTGGGAGGAGCTGTGGGAATATCTTTAATCACTGTAAATTCCCATTTGCACGTCGTGTTTTTGGTGATTTCTCCAATGTTCTGCAACATAGAGTGTCAGGAGTTTTAAAGGAAGAGTTTGACATTTTTGGAAAAATGCTTATTAGTTATTTCTCAGAGAGTCAGATGAGAAGATTGAAAGCCGTACAACAGTCTTGTCGTCACTGTGAGGTTATAAATCCTTGCTCCACAGTTGTGCTGCTGTCTATGCAGTCTGTCTTGTGTTTCCCTGCAGGATCAGTCTGAAGGAGGATCTGGGTCACCGTCTTCATGGATCATAGACTTGAGTCCATCATACAACATGCTCACATCCGCCTATTCTCCCTGCAAGTCCAATCACGGTACTGTACTCCCTTTAAATCTACCCAGAAAACTGATTATTTCTCTTGATCTGTGTGTGCTGCTATGAGATATCGCCTCTCTGTTAAAACTGGCGCTCTCTCTTAAGAGCCTATAACAACAATACTTAATCAATACAAGAGCCCGTCTTCACCATTAGCGTCTGATCCGGTAAAAGCCTCCTCAGTCCCTGTCAGCTCTGCTTTATTAGGAGCCATTGTCTCCTCACTGTCAGCGCTGTGTTTGGCGTTCCCTTGCCTCCGGTACACTTAAGCCCGCTAATCCTTGCGAGGGCCAGCTGGCTCGAAGTATCGCCTTCACCTGTGTGGCCGACTTGTGTACATTCATGAATGATGGTTCAGAGGCAGCGCTTACTGTACGGACCACAAACACTGGAAAGCTGGCAGCGCAAGACAGGAAAAAGGTCAGGAGTGCTGTCACCACATGGAAATGGAGAGTCTTTCTCCTCCCGTCGTCATTTGAGCTCATCTGTCAGACTGCGACCATGCTCTGTTTTGTTTCTCGCTGGTGACGCACTTGTCCGGTATCAGTCATTGTTCTGTGACACTAATGGTCCACGGTGTGCTGTATTCCAAGAGGATGTTACAAACGCATCCATCATATCAGAGATTGATGTGTCTGATGGCCAAGCTGCAGCTAACCGTTTGGACCAAAGGCACAGTGATATGTCTTTCTACTCCCACATGCATGACGTCAAGTGCCAAGGCTGCCAAGTTTAAAAACTTGTTTTTGATGAAATACTGTGACCATCTATCTTTCAATCATTTTGACGTCAGTTTTCATAAAACTTGCAGGGATAAAGATCGTGTTTGGATTAGCCTGATTTAAGGCGTCAACGTGCTTCAAACAAAAGTGCTTCTCAGTTGTCGAACAGCATCTAAAAACGCCCTCCCTCCGCCAGCAAGCAGGCATTTTCTAAAGTCTGAAAAAATAATATCTAATTATATCTTTAGGGTTATCTCGGCTAAGAAATGCTATTGAGTTGCATTATGGGAATTGTAGGATCCTGCATTTTTAGAGTGTGACCCATATTAGGGACTAATAGTCCAGATATCTCTGCCTCTGCTGTGTTTTCTAATACTATTTATCTCTATAAGTCCCAGGCTGTTGTCAGGGCACCCAGAAATCCTAAACTCTGCATCTATGTTTTATTTGGATCTTTCCAAAATGGTAACTCTACTGTGCGATATGTTACTACATTTTCTGTATGTTTCTAACAGGGAAGACTGACCTTTATATGATTTAATGATTGAGAGTGATTGATTTATTAGCTTGTTAAATGTATACAATGTGCATCCATTGTCACAGCACACAATGACTGAAATTCCCTTCAGCTTTAAAATGCAGCTCTTTAAGCTCGTTACACATTTTAAAACACAACTTTTAACTTCTCTATAAGAATTAAACAAACTCGTCTCATGAAAAAAAAAAAGATGTCACCCAGAGGATCTTCTTGTGTGCTTTGACCTTTTAGAGGCCAAAGGCATGGTCACACTCAGGGGGAGGAGAAAGGGGAGGTGGGAGGGGGGGGGGGGTCATCAGCAGGGCGTGGAGAGGTCACGCCTGAGGTCACACACTCTCTATAAGATGCCCAGTGTGTGGCATGTCTTTGTGTGGATAGGTGAGATTCGGTTACCCTGGAGGTGCGAGCAGTTCAACCTTTGAATAGGGATCCCAAGTAATGGAGGGAATGACCCCATTATGACTCAGTGTGTTTGAGACAGTTGAGAAAATGGGCTTGTGACACCATTTGCATAAGTTATAGTTGATCAGTTCACATGACCGACTGCTGATTTACATTTAGATTAAGGGGAGATATGTTGAGAATATATATATTATTTGTGTTAAAATGGTTAGTGAGGAAGTTAACAGTGACAAACCACCCAACTTTGCAGTTTACCAAAGCGCTAGAGAGCTTTTTAGTGTCTTTCAGCTGGTTCAATTTCAATGCTCTGATAGACCCACTTGTACGCTACCTGCCCAGCACCAAACGGCAGACAAAGTTAGCGACTGGCTGGTGAACTTAATGGAACAAGCTAGCTGCTATGAGCCAGTTGGTGGAGAGCAGAAACAGATGTAAAAGGAGAGTGAATATTGTACTGGCATTGATCAGGTGGACAGAAACACGACTCCAACTGAATGCTAACTTCGCTCCTTGTCAGCTGTAAAAGGTAAAAGGTAGCTATTTGCTCACATCTTCGTTATAACAACTTTATCATGTGATAATGTGTCATTGTTGTGTTTACAGCTTTTCTAAAAATAAAATAAATTATTATTGCTTTGACGTTGTTGGTGTACTCACAAGAGGAAAAAATCAGAAAGAGCAGAGACCAAGATATCCTGACTTTTAAGTCCCTAATATCGGGCAAGCTCCAAAAACACTGTATCCTACATTTCCCATGATGCAACTGATTATTGTCCATTAAAATCACCCTTTTTTCCAAACTTTGGAAAGCTTCTCCAGAGCCACAGAAGACTTTATACAATGGTTTTCATGTGTTATAGTGCACCTTGTGACGAGTAAACCAAACTTCATGTGTAAAATCAGTGATTAATCTGAAAAAAAAATTTCTATTTGTGAAATTATGAACTATTTTTCTGATACCCGTTCCATATCAATGAATTGCCCACCTGTCTCTGGATCAATCAACAATGGTTGAGCAATTCTGAGATTGAACTGAAGCCAGAAATCAGCTGCGATAAGTTGCTCCTGCTCCCCAGTGAGGCTCATGATAAGACCTTTGTCCATCTTTGCTCATCAGGAATTCATAGGTGGAATAATCCCTCCCCTGATAATTGTTTCATGGCTGTTTCCCCGCTGCCCCGGTCACTCTGCACTCACTCCAGTGTTTAGCATTCAGCTGCTACTAAAGATGTTAGCGTCCAAATGAATGTAGCGATGCTGCGGGGCCACAAAGAGCACTAATCTGAACTGACCCTGGTGGATTGTTCCGGAAAGCTGAGGAAGCTACGGGACAGATTAGGCTCCAGAAAGACAGAGATGGTGCAAGCAGAGATTAGTCGTGTACTAAGCAAGGATCGTTTCCCCCCGGAGGACCACACACTGACAGTGTAGCCATGTCACCATTGTCTCTAAGCCACCGCCACTGTGGACTCGGTGGCTATTGTCTCCGAAATCCTCCAGCGTTTCCCCAAAAACCTGGACTCAAGCCCTTTGATTGGCACTTGTCAGGGCTGATAGAGAGGGTGACGTGTTGGGAAAGGCTTCGATAAAGGAGCCCTGAAAGGAAAATCCCCTCCCCATGAATAATAAATTGGCAAGGATTTTCCTTTTTACTCCAGCCCGCTCCTATTCTGCCATTCTTCCAGGAGATAGAGGAGTGACGGCTCTGGGTGGCATCAGTGAATAGCCTCTGCACGCTGATTGTTTCGCTGATGCTCATCCCTTTCTCAAACACGCAAAGAAAGAGATACAAGTCCAACCTTCTTGCCTCTGTCTGGTGCGCTGGATGGTAAAGGGCAGGCAGTGTGTGTGTTGGAGAGAGTCGGAACGAAGGGTGGGCGGTGTGTGTGTGTGTGTGTGTGTGTGTGTGTTTATTGTCTTCAGCGGCCTTTTCGAAATCAGCGAGGGGATTTGACTCGGCCGCTCGCAGCCAAATCCAGCTATCTGCTGTGTTCAGATGCTGCGGTTGGTATGGTAACCTGCTCTGTGTGTGTTTTAGATGGGCTCTTGTTTCCAGCTTGAACTGACCAGTAATCACTGCTGTGCATTCATGGATTAGGCCGTGTTGGAGGTTAGGATAGCAGGGTTTCAAAAGGAGGAAAACAAATCCTGAATAATTTTAGTCGCGGTTTCACCCTGCTTTAAAGATTGTACATTACAGAAACTGTCTGGACTTTATAGATTTTAACGAGTCAGTTAACAGTTCGCTTATTTGACACGTGCAGCATAAAAAACTTAGAAAACACAACCAAAAGCAGCACTGGTTGTTGCTCAAGGAGTCAATAACTCCATGACTTACCGTGATGCAGCCTAATGCAGATAACTTGAATAAAAACGAGAAACCGTAAACCGACCGTCACCGTGGAAGGTTGAAAAAGACAGAAATTGTTGTAAATGAATAAATATTCCAGCAGTAAGCGAGACAGTGACTTGAGTTTTCTCAACTTTTATCCAAGTTGTGTTTTCCTCCGACACTGCTGTCGCGTATTCACCTGCGCAGACTTATTATTCTTTTAAGAGTATAGCAGATATCTGCTAGTCTGCTAACTAATTTCCCACCGTAAATGTCTGTAATCAACTCCAGTGTGTTTCTGTAATTGTCTGACTTTGATTGTGTTGTCTGTGTTTGCATATGTGTTGTAAACTTGGTCTCAAATTTGTGAAAACTTTTCCTTAATTTGTTTGTGTTTTGTCCACTTGAATGTGTTTTCTTGAGTTGCAGTGCGCTGAACCGCCATCCCTCTTGGTCTGTGATGAACACGTCACATTAATCATGACGTCCCTGTCCCCACACATTTGGTTCATGTTGCATATGAAAAAGCAGAAGAAATGATGAATTCTGCGCTCTAAAGATGAACACATTTCTCATCCCGTCGTCCGTCGTGGTGACATTGAGACTTGAGCAGCACGCGGAGGCTGATGGCAGCGCGTGATTGTGTGCAGCGTGGTGGAAGACGGCCCGTCAAATGAGACATGGCACCATCAATCTGGGCTGCTGACCTCTGCGCGCTCACTGAGGGGACAAATGAATCCACGCCGCCATGTTTGGATGACTCTGCTGCCTGTCAGCTACTCGACTGGTCAAGCTTTCTCCTCCTAATGAATAAAAAATGTATCACATTAGAATTATCGCTCATGCGCAAACACAAGTAACGCTCAGATTTGCAAAAGTAGCGTGAAGAAAGGAGTCTGAAACTTTAATGGAAGCTGTTGCAATAAACAATCCCAGCACTCCTTAAGCTCAAGTCTGCATTGATGGTGCTCTTTGTCTCTGCTCGGCTACACCAAGAAGTGTATTCTGTGGACTTTATATTCAGAGATAATGGGACCCTTAATTGGTCGGTAGCTGACAAAATGGATGGCTGTTTAAGTTTCAGGGCGGCCGTTCCTTAGTCAGACTCTGAAAGGCCTGAAAGGAGATGTGACTGTGGCATTTAGGAGAACAATGTGATGAGAATTAGTGTTTATTAAAGGAACAGAAATGGGTTTTAGTGCTTTTTACTAAGTGGCTACTTCCACGTAGACGGCCATGAATGCAGATGTGGTCTTCCTGGTTCAGGATTGTAGTGATTACAGTGTTTATATTTAAAAAGTTAACCCCTAAATACTTTTCAGACAGAGCAGGAGACGGCTAGATGCAAGACTTCATTAGATGTTTTATGTATTTTATGTCTCCAGGTTCCAGCACAGATGAAGGGGGCCCCACCGAGGAGGAGTCCAATTATCCAGGATGGAGGGACCAGGTCGAGTCCTCAGCAGGAGGAAGGAGGTCCGGGAGTCTTGACCACTGGACTGAAGAAAAGGACAGACGGATGGAGGAGAGGAAAACAAAGGTGCTGAACATGCTTTCCAAACTGCAGGACGACGGGCCTCATCGGCCAAATAGCAACAAAGGTCTCTCCAACTTTGAGGAATGTGAGTTAATATCTTACAAACATGAGATGAAAAGAGATAATTTTCTGCCTTAAAACAAAACTTTGGCCATTTTCAATCTTAATCATTATAATAGATAGATATAAGAAAACAGGGTCCTGGTTGAAACGTGTTGTACTTAACTGTTTAAAATCTATCTCTGCCGGCCAACACTCTTCTCCTGTTCACACAATAGATCCGTGCAGGAAAACCGACGCTTTTACCAACACTCCTCTCAGCTCTAAAAATTTCCCCTCAATTACAGCACTTGATTTTTTAGAATTGCCTTTTTTTTGCAAATAGGAGTTTAGCCAGGAGTTCTCCAGTTTCCCTCAAGTGCCTAATTTCTGGCATCCAAGCCTTTGTGAGCGCGCTGGGGCCGGCGGCTCCGACAATAAGCATCCACACCTAAGGTCAAGGCTGAGGGGCCGGCCCTCTGCAGAGGACGGTCGGGTCAGAGTTCTCCCGTGAGTGCTGGCACCCATGAATGGGACTGATTGGACAGGTAATCAAGCAGGATGAAGAACCCTGCAGCTGGCCTTACTATTCTGCTGCGAGGTTATTACTGATGGAAAGCTTTTGTTGTGTTACAGGAGTACGGACTTTAGTTTGCGTGTGTGCGTGTCATGGTACTTTTATTCACGTAAAACCCAGGTTGAGTTTCATATATGTATGTTTATATATGACAAGTCATCCTTTGGGAGTCTTTGCTTCCTTAAATAACGTTTTATCGGGCTACAGTTTGGTGTAGTGTTGGAGGATTAAGTTTACGATAAGGGTAAGGACAGAGTAATTGTCATTGTTTACCGCTTTTACTAATTTTCACCAAATTTAAGACTGATTTTCAAAAGAAACAGATTGTTTTAAACTGATTTTATGTCCCAACGCATCTTAAAGTCTCTCTGTTTTCTGCTGCCAGAAAGCAGGAAGAAGAAGTGTACAGTAAACAAGCTGTGGTGTCTCAACAACTACTGGATGAAGTGCCATGAAATTAGGTACAGATTTCCACGATCCCCAGAGGATTAATCCTAATGACATCTCGCGCCTACATTTGAATTTCTTTGGTGTATGACCAAACACCTGCAAAACCAGTGACTTTCCCATCTGCTTCAGTAGCATTTTGTGTCGAGTGCTGATTAGCAAATGTTAGCATGCTAACACGCTAAACTAGCACAGTGAAAATGCTAAACATCAGCATGTTAGTATTGTCTTTGTGAGCATGTGAGCATGTTTACATTAGCGTAAACTCTGATTAATTTAAGTTTTAATTAGGTCTGGATGAGGGTTAGATTAGCTCTACAATAAATTGTTATTTATCTATTACTACAATTTATCACTACAATTCTATCATATATAAGATGATTTTACTTAAATATTTTAAATCATTATACATTTTTTGTGTGTAAATTAACTTTTCACAGTAGGTACAAAGGAACATTTATCACAAGAACAATTGATGAAATACTATTTAAGTATTTTCACACCTTTTGTCTTTCACACATACATATTAATATCTTATGAAGATGTGTTTTTATCAAAAACAAACTTTGCTGTTAAGGTTAATGATTGTTTAGGTTCAGTTTATAATGAAGTTCCTCATAATACTGGAAGCACAACAATGTGTGAAGTGGCTGCGCTCGCTGTGCTCGTGTTTGTGGGTGTGGTGTGTTTACAAAGTGTTTACATTTTTCACGGCTGAATATTCACCAGGGTCCTTTTGTTTTGTCGCGTGTGTGTCCTTGCACACACACACATGTGGTGTGTGTGTGTGTGTGTGTTGACTACCTCTTCTCCAGACACTTGTAACTGTGGCTCCTCATTAGGCTCTGAAAGGGCCCAACTGGTCATAATTGTCTCTTTTTCGGTCCAACACTGACCACTTGCCAAAGGGTTCCCAAAACAGAGAAACCCCCTCCTCCCCGCTACCACCCACCTATAACTTCCTGTACTCTGCCACCATCCATCCATTCAACTCTGTGGCCCTCCAGGCTGTCTGCAGCCAGCGGCGTTTATGTTTAGGATTGTATGTGTGTGATAGTAGGTAAGATGCAAAAATACAAGTATAATATACCAATAATAATGATGATATAATAGAAAATAACTATTATATATATAATAAATATCGTTACATTCATGCTGTATCACCACAGACACAGTTAGCGACTAGCTGGTGAACACAGTGGAGACCAAAAAAAGAACTAGAAGAGAGGGAATAATGTGGTATCTGGTGGATGTGTAAATAAGCAACTATATAACTAAAAGGTGATAACATTGCATGTAGGTGTTGTGCTCACAGCTTGTTTCTGATGCCCCTAAGAGGCCAAAAACAACAGTTATTGCAGGTTTAACATAAAAAATATTCGAGACAATGCTGTAATAATTGTTGAGATACTCATTTAGTTGCTTGCTTTTATATGTGAAAAGACTGGAATTAGCCAATTATATAGGCTTTTTTTTTTGGACTTTATTGGAAGCCAGTTTCTCCTCATGGCCCCGTCATTTGTGACCACGTTGGACGACCCAGACTGAGCGGACTGTGAGTGCATGCAGAACAGGGTGACACTGATGTCAAGTAGCTGTGGTCTCCATTGTGTTGCCACAGAGCAGCAGCTAGCGCCTGTTATCCAGCGTCTGAGTGTGCTGCGAGGGACTCTGTGGGCCTCTGATGAATGCCAATGTTGATATGGAACACCTGGCGGCCTTAAAGCCAGCCTCGCTTTGACCCCACCCACCACCACCGGCCTATATTACTGTCTTTTACCTGTGGGCGGAGATCGTGCCTAATTGTTGTTGTGAATGAGCCAAGAAAAAAAAGAAAGATACGGCCCGACTGAGTGAACAAGAAAGACCAGTCGCTTAAAAGAGAGATGAAGGGAGCTTACGGCAATAGTGTGAGGTGGTTGTGAATGTGTGTGTGTGCGTGTGTGTGCAGGAGGATGTCCCTAATGGGTGTTCGGGTACAGTGCCTTTATGTAACCCTTGTTTGCTCAGCCTTTGGTCTGGAATACCTCTATGTATTTACCATCAGTCCAGAATGACTGGGCAAACAAACAGCTCGCCTATTGATGAGCAGCAGCGTGGAATATACCCGCTGTATTCACGAGAGAGAAAAAAGGGACGGGGGTAGAGGGAGAGAGAGCAAAGTAAATCTGTCAAAGAGTCTATTATACGGTGTCCAAACAGAGCGCGCCCTCCACAATGGCCTTATTAATGGCACAATGTCAAGGAGCGGCAGGGCAATAATAGCAGATGATTTTGCTTTGTGAGGTTATCTCTGGAGATCTGGTATTGCAGTACAGCAGATGATTTGGACTCTGGGGGCATATCGGTGTGGATCTGCGGCAGGAGCTGATTGGGCGTAGGCGTGTGTGTGTGTGACACGCTGTAAATGTGTGTGCGGATGGCATAAGTTGTGGTTTGTGGCTAATGGCGTGCAGCCAGAGACAGGAGTGTGGCCGCTACGTGTGTCTTTGTTTGTTTTCCTACCAGAGCTCTAACCCCCTTCAACACACACACACACACACACACACGCCTCAGTCTTTTTGGAGAAAGTGTGGGGGGGGGGTCGTGTGTTCATGGAGCAACAACAGCCTGCAGGAGAATGCTGCCAAATACTGTCACCCTCTTTTACATTGTAGTACCCACTCAAGAGAAACCAGCACACGCTTCCAAACTCTGCTCTGGTTTTTTACAACACCAGTGAGGCACTCTGAATATTGATGTACCAGTCCTCAGTTTTTGACAGTAATTACAAAGTAAGTACAGAGTAATTGACAAAATATGTGCCTCCTGTGACCATCAAAACTAAACTACCAGGAGAGGTTTGCTTGTTTGGAAAACGTAAAAACGGATCGTTGTAATTTCTTGAACGGACGATCAATGCTGTTATTTTGTGATTTAATGTGTCTTTTTTTGACACCTATCAACACAAAAAGACCCTTAAATTTCAAGTGAAAAACGGACACCTAATATCTACTTACAAAAAGTCACATTTAAAATCCTTTCATACTTTTTCTAGGTGTTCAAAGTCACTCACTCTCTCACTGACTCACTCTGTTGTCTAAACAGTTTTCTGTAAAGTGAGCACACGTATGAATCATGATTATGTGTCACATAACGGTAATTTAAAAAGGCAAAGCGTTCCCTATTTATTATTATTTATATTTATAAAATGCAAATAAATGTGTGAGCATCTTTCCTTTAAGTTACTATGTAGTTTTACTGATAGTAACAGGGACATTTCTACTAAATCATATCATTAAACTCATGTAAAGACAGATGGAACATTAACTTTACTGCTTTACAAATTGATGATGAAGTAGTTTACTTTTAAAGCCCAAACAGAAGAGCACACTCACATTTAATCTACTGTCCATGTGCACATGCGTCTGACTGCTTCACCAGGAAACCTGCTCAGGTCCCTTCTACTGCACCTCCTGCTGGTCTGCTGCAGTCAAGTGTTTTCCCTGTAACGCTTTTATCAGATAAGATTTCGATCTTTACCTTTTGATGCGGCGCCTGTTCAAAACGCCCAACAATAGCTCATTCTATGCTATTGTGAAATGATGACGCTTGGCCTGGTTTACAGGTCTGCTTTGACACTCAGGCCTCTCACCTACTTATCTTACAGAGCCACACTTCATATTTTACGGCTTTGTCTTGTCGCATTGAGGCAGTAGATTTACAGCATCATCGCATATTTAAACCCAAAACATCCCATAAACCCATTTCTCATAGACTTGCAGCAGTTAAAAATCGGTTTAGACTCGGTTTATCTGTGTGTGTGTGTGTGTGTGAATGCGATTTGCTCTTAATCACATATTTTAGGGCTGTATATGTGGGGCATGTTGCACTCTTACATTCTCCTGCTATTTAAAAAGGGGGTCACCTCCTCTTCACTGCTGAATGTGACCTTTGTTAAAGGAATTATGGGACATTTTATACAGTGTGATGATGAGCAGAAACAAAAGTCTGGGATTAAGCGGGAAAGAGAGCAACAAACAAGTGAACTCGTTAAAAACACAATAGACCCCTGTGTGTGTGTGTGTGTGTGTGTGTGTGTGTGTGTGTGTGTTATAAATTGCATCCAAGCTCTGACACTGTTTCACAAGTCAGTTACGGAAGTGTTTTTAGTGTAAACTCACATTAGTAAACTCTGTGATTTGTTTTAAATTACAGCACCAAACTCTTCAGTATGATTTAACATTTTTCAAAACTAATTGCATGACAGAACCTGAGTGTCAGGACTGATACCAAGACAAGACTTTGCTGATATACTGAGGAATATTAACTATACTTCTCAAACAGTCATACAAGAATTTTGCCTGAATGAAATACAGTCTAAATTCTTGGATATATTTGTGGGAACAGCATCTGAGCTGTTGCTAGGAAACACAACAGCGTCGCTAGGAGACATGCTGCTAACTTCCGCGGCGTGCTACCGACTATATGAGATGTTTTTTTTCTCCTTTTTAATCAAACACATATCGCTGGTTATGCACCGTTAGTAGTTTAAGACATCTGTCACAACATTCAACATTTTGGAGGACTTATGCTATTAAAGTCGAGATGAAATAAAAAATTCCCTTTTAACCCTTTTAGATCAGATCCCCGGTCATATTGTGCACCCATCTAACAATCTATTTTTTTGTCTTCTTATATCAAAATCCAACCAATTTTCTTCCTGTAAAACCAACCAATAATATCATGACATCCACCCATCAATCAAGCTAAGATTCATTAGTTAGCTAGCTAGCAACAGCATGGTACGTCGGTTATGACACGTCCACTTTTCGTCGTCCAAATCAAATTCCTCCCAACGTTACGTCCCTTCTTTTGGAAATACGTCACGATGACGTTAGATACTCTCAAAATGCCGTTTCATCGCAACTTTAAGTTTGTATCCCACTTGGAAAGAGGAAGTTAGCAAGCTAGGCTAACTAGCGTCCACTCCGACAGTAGAGGCTAACGGAGGCCTAGCTCGCTAACATTATTATTCTCATGTTATTTCAACACCTATTGGTTTTCTATAAAATGTATCATTGAACAAAAGAAGCCAAACTTCTCAAATATTAAATCACAACTAACTGATCAAGAAAATAAGTGAACAAGACGGTGACTCTGACGGGACGTTTGATGCCAGCTTTCTTTACCTGACAGCTTGTGACACACACTCTGGAGGTCACAGAGGGAAATATAAATCATACACAGATGAGTACCAATAGTCGTCAGACGAGCAGTCAGCGGTGTTTTTCATCTGTCAGCTGCCGACGTTGAAAATGACGTCCAAGTGTGTGTTAAATGAGTTGTGACCCGTCGCTGTTTGCAGCTCGCAGACCGGTGCACGAGCAGTGACTCTGCAAGAGAAAAGGAACAAAACAGAAAAACAAACGCCACTGAAAGAGTGAACCTCCCTGCTCATCATCATCATCATGGCCCCATTCTTCCTCTCTCAATTGCAACTGAATCGCCTCGGTCTCATTACAGATTATGGCCTCAGCAGAGTGACTCTCCCCTTTCTCTCGCCTTTCTCCACACAGTCCCTCTCTTGATTAACATTTTCTGCTAGGCTTCACACCAAAGGCACAACCTGTGCGCTTTAAAGGCAGGGTGAAAAAAAAAGCCATCAAGCGCTGGAGTGGAATCAGATAAGGCTATCAGGCAGGAGGCTTTACTGCCTCGGCTTTGTCCCGCTCCTCCACCCGCCCTCGCTTCCTCCCTCAATCTCTCACTCCACTGCACCTTTTGTCCGGCTGATTCCCTGACGGAGTGCTCCCCTCAGCCAGGGACCCCCGACCTCCTCCAGCACCACTGCACTGCAGCAGGCCCACTGTGTGTGTGTGTGTGTGTGTGTGTGTGTGTGGTCAGGGCTGATGTTGAGGTTGAACTTTCTTAAACTTCATGCTTCATTCACAGAACAGCATATCCTCTGCATTTTAGACAGAATTCACCCTAATGACATACCATCACAGTGTATATCATAGCAAATACTTTAAAATGTGTCCTAGTTTTATGATATAACATATGTAATATGGTTTCCGGTACAATCGCTGATTAGAGATCTCGCTAAACCGCCTTTACAATAAACCCCATAATTAAAAAAAACTAAATTGAGAATAACTCACTAAAAGCATCAGAATGACCAGAAAAATTTACTGACGTACAGATAAAAACAAGGACAACAAAGCTGAAAATAAACTTAGAACTATTACGGACATACAAGTAGGTGAAAATATAGGTGTGTATATATAAATATAGGTAAAAAACAGATTCATATTTTTATTGCCAAGTAGGTTTTCACATACAAGGAATTCTCCTTGGTGTCGTGGTGCATTAACAGTCAAAATAAACAATGTAAGAAAATAGAAAACAAGTACTGTAAAAGTCAAGAGTCACAAATCTAAAGTGAAAAGCTGGACAGTGTTTGTCATGAAGAGGATGAAATGTGCAAAATATTGTGAACGGAAAAAATGGAAGTGTGTAAAGAAAAAAAGAGAAACGTGAGAAAATAAAAACCTAGAGATTTGCAAAAATGTGTGTTAATGTAACGCACTGAGTCAGATATGGAGACTACATTAATATAACATGTGGTGTCCATGGGGTGGGATAACAGTCGGGGTCAGTGGGGGGGGGCCGGGCCCGGGTCAGGAAGAGGTTTACAAGGTGTATGAATGAAGATAAGTCAAGTATCTTAAAATTGAATTTAAACATAGTGTGTGAGTAAATGCTCCTCCACCTGTGGAAATAAGATGGACTCCTCCCTAAACACACACGCCTGAGTGGTTGTGGACGGTCAGTATGATAAACCACCACGGGTCCCTTTTTAAAATCTTTTAATATCTGTGTTTCTGGACTCTGAAGTCACCGCAGGTCAGCTGCTGACTCTCCTCCAGATGGTCCGTGAACCTCAACCTCAGCCTGGCCGGCTGTAAAACAGAGAAGGTGGATCCATTCACTCTCTCACACAAGCTGCCGTTTCGCTTTAGCAGATTGACCAGCGCACTGATGCAGCCACCATGTGAATGTGCGTCTTTAAATCCCTGCCTGGTCCCATGCGGTCTGAGCGGCGGCTGCATGTGTGACTCCAGATCCTCGTCCCGCAGCCCCGTCCTCAACGCAGATATTTGCAAACAGATGCGTGAAGCCAGGCCGCAGGTTTTTTGATCAATCAAGCTTTAACAAGTCAAGTTGACTCGATGCGAATGTAATATTTTGCATGTGAAAGGACGAGGCCACGGAAGGCCTGGTTTTGATTAGGCCTAAGCTGATAAATGGCAGATTCAAACAGCCCCCCTGCTATTGCAGAGAAACCCCAGAGGTCCAGGGGTTTAAGTCCAGACTGATATCAACTCTGTTGCTCCTCTTTCTTCTCCAAACCAATGAATAGATCCATTATTCAGTAGACTCATTCTCATCTCCTAAATTGAAGTGGCAGCAGCTTAAAAGCCCCCATTTTCAACCCCCTTTTTTTTCCAAGTCGCTCTCCCTCCCAAATTTGCCTACTGAAATATTCATAGGTGTTGTTAGCCTCAGTTTGTCCTCCTCATGTTATCACTGTTTTTATATTGGAGACTTTAACATTCATCATTACATTTGAGTTAAAGAAATAGACAGTTAAAAGTCTTTTTGAGTCTTTTGAGGATTATGAACATAAAAGAGTCATAAAAAGAAAAATGAAAACAGTTGCTAATGTCTGTGGCTTGTACGTAATAATCAAACTTGAGCTAAGGTGTTACTGGTTACACATGTAGGACTGCAACAACTATTTTGAACATCTCATTTAATCATTTGGTCTTTAAAATATGTGAAAACAGTGAAAAAGCCCGACGTGACGTCCTCACGTGTCTCATTTTGTCCAACTAACGGCGCAAAACACAAAGATATTCAGTTTTAAATCACATAAAACAAAGAAAAGCAGCAAATACTCATACAATATTCATGTTGTAATTGTTTGCCACAGTAAATATCTTTTTCCTGATAAAGCAGAATATTGTGGTTTACTTCTTGGCCGCTGCATCTCCACCATCTATTCAGCAGCCAAGTGCCACTCTGCCCCCCCACAATCAAGGCCAACTGGACTCCCTGTGAACCACTCGCCCTGTATTGTCCACCCTCCGTGACCTCAGTGCGACCAGAGGAGAGAAATATTGCTCTAATCCACTCTGCACACACACATGCTCACACACGGAGACGCCTAATGTTGTTACTCAAGCTGGAAATCATATATTATATATCAGGTATAAAATGTGAAACATAGAACAAATAACCATCTTTTACTCAGACATTTTTGTTCTCATGCAGCCAGAAAGTTCATACGCTTTCTACAAGCTCTAAAGGTTTGTCTTTGTCTTCTTCTCTTTGCAGTCGACTTTTTGGCAAAGTATTGCATTTTCAGCCAGGAGAAGCTGGCGGAGTACAAAAGAGCTTTTGAAGCAGTAAGTGAAAAGGCATTTAGACCCTTTATATTCCAGATTTTCTCTTTCACTCTCTGTAATATGTTGAATTAAGAATAAGGTGATTTTTTTTTATCTTTCTTAATATCCATCACAGTTTCCTAGAACTGAAGTTGACATATTTAAATGACTTGTTTTGTTGTTAAGAAGCTGAAACAAGTGCATTTTTTGGCATTTTTGCTTTAGAAAATGACTTAAACAATTAACTGATTGTGGCAGATTAATTTTCTGTCAATCAACTAATTGATTCATCAACTATCGTTTCATCTAGATCAGTGACTTTGCCTCTTAAACCTTTTAAAATCGTTCAAATGAAGCAAAGTGATCTAGATGATGATGATGATGATGATGATGCCGATGGTCTTTCTTCGCAGGAGGACAGCGATGGTGACGGCTACATCTCCTGCCTTCAGGCTCTACTTGCTCTGAAAAACATCATCCCTCCAGAGCTGCTGTCTGACGAAGAGGAGATCTACGTCTACAGGGTCGACGCATGCAAATACACACACACACACACACACACACACACACACACACACACACACACACACACACTGCTCAATCAGATTCTCCAACCCACCTAATCGTCATAAAAATGGCTCAATTCTTTCATTAAAGCTACTTTTACAATAATGAGAAAAATGCTAACATCTTCAGGCTAACGTGACAATGCTAACATTCCTATGTTTCGCAGGTTTAATGTTTACCATCTTAGTTCAGTGTGTTTATATGCTAACAAATGCTAATTAGCACTAAACACAAAGTTGGGTCATTAGTTTTTGCAGGTATTTGGTCATAAACATTTTGACCTGATGATGGCACTAGAGGAAAAGTCACAGAATCAGCAAAATCAGTAGGATTCCTCCTCTGGGGACCATGAATGTCTGTGCAAACTTACATGTTGAGATATTTCAGTCTGAACCAAAGCGGTGGGCTGACCGCTGCTCTCACGTCAGCGATCATCTAAACTCCAGCTTTTTGTTGTAGATCCTGGAGGTGGTGGACTTCAGAGTGGCAGATGGGCTCGTGGACCTGAGGCTCTTTGCTGTGATTGCCAGCCTGGCACAGAAAGTAGCCACCATGGAGTAAGTGACCGTCGGCAGACCCACTCTGAACTCCTCAATGAGGCCGGAAGAGGAGCCCCTGACCAGCCATAAATAAGAACGAGTGTGAAGAGAGAGTGTGTGTGTGTGTACGTAAGTTCGTTCCGGTGATTTTGTCGTCGTGTGTGGGGCTCCCTTTGATCCCCTGTCCCCTTCTGTCTTCAGACGTTTTACGTGACTTTAGAAGTCAAAGTTAAGAGTTTGGATGTGACAACCGCACATTAACACTGAAATTATGAATCTATTAGTCGAACAACAGAAAATGAATCTACAACGTTGAAATCAGGTCATTTATCGAGCAAAAATGCAAAACATAGTCTGGTTTCAGCTTCTCACATGTGAGGATTTGCTGATTTTCTCTTGTTTTAGTCACTTTAAATTGAATGTATTTATATTATATACACCTTGGACTATAAAATGGGTTGTTTTGTTTTACTTTTTTCTCATTTTCTCATCCCCAAATATGCAGATTGAACTAGAGCCGCAACAATTAGTCAATTAATCAATGTGAGGATTTGACACCATACATGACAGTAAGAGTTTCGGACTGTTGGTCGAACCAAACAGGACATTTGAGGGTGTTAACTAACCCTAACGAGCACTTTTCACAACAAATTGATCAAGAAAATAATCTGCAGATTAATCGATAATAATAGCAGATTGCTGCCCTAGCTTGAACCCTGTGCAGACAGAACTCGGTCTCAGCGTCCTTGTGTCTCTACATTATGCCCCATATGCCGCAGATTCCCACACACATCGCCTCTTTCCTGCCCTGGGGTGTATAGCTTCCTACAGACAGGAGCGTGTGGAGCCAAGCCTACTCTGGAGGTCTCCGAGGGTCAAGGCCTGCTCCCAAAGCCCTCACCCCGGTGTGAGAGCTCCCTCTCAGCGAGGACAGGGCCAGGGTCATGGGTCCTCTGATTTACGGCCAGCCCTTTGTGTGGTGTGTTAGAGGAGGCCTGTAGACTGACTGCCCCACTGGCACGGAGAGACCAGGGTGTCTGCTCTGTATAGAGGCAATTATAGTAATGATAATGAATGACCATATTAAACCTCTTTTCACAAAACTCCTTTTTTGCAATTTAAATAATAAGAAGAGAGAAGATCAGCACTCATAATGCCAGCTCCCAAACAAGGAGAAAACAATAGCATCCTTCTGTCATCTCATCCCAACTGAACTAAATTGATCCTCTTACCTGTTTCAGTTAATCCTGTTGTCTCTAATCCTATTTTAGAAATGAGCTGCAACAGTAGTTACACAATCAGCCTTTCTGATCATGTAAGGCTTTGAAATCTGAGGAGGCGCCTCCCACATTTTTATATATATATTTCTTTTTCTTCTTCCAATTTTACCTCGCACTAATTGCACCCCCTCTCCCCCCCCCCCCCCTTCACTCTCTTTTCTTTTCAACTTTAACTGTCCGTCCCCTTCGTGTCTCTAGTCTCTCCGGCTCTCTTGTTGCCTACCTCTCACCCTCTGTGCCGTGCTGTTTTGGCCCTTGACTCAGCCCATCTGTCCCTGTATAGCATTGTGTCTCCCCAACAAGTCCACCTCACACAGCGCCACATTCCCTCAGGGCAAGTCACATGATCTGCCAAGAAGCACATTGCCATACAGGATTCCCAAACTGCATCAGTGGAGCCGTCGCAGTCATTGTTATTGTCACTCTCATCCCTTGTTGCTTGTGTTGGATTTGTGAGCATGCATGCGTGCACTGAGGGTTACTGTAAGTCTCCTCTGTTCCTGGAAATTCACTGGACTAAATGAGTCAGGGAGCGAAGGAGCACTAATGTTGGAGAAAACATGAGACAGCAGAACCAAGACCAGCTCCCCCGCCACATAAGCTGTGTACGACAATACGAGTCCCTCCTCCTCCAGAGAGTTCCCTCAGCACGGCGTCACGGCAGCCCGCTCAAAAACATCCCAAAACAACTCTCGGTTCTGTCAAGTCAAACTAGGTCAGAATATGTTTGCATCCCTTCAGCCCCCGCCTCGCTGTATACCGGCTCCCCAATGAGGAGACCGCCAAAATTTTGGGGGGTTACGTAAGCGAGAAGTCTGCTGTGTTGGCCTCAGCAGGGTGCCAGAGGAGGGCCGACAAAAGAAAATGGGTTAGGCTGCTATTATCCTCCTCGCAGTCCATCAGCGGTCCCCGAGCCCCTCGTTTACGCTAGCCATTATCACGCCAGTGTCCTTAGCGCACCAGCATTTGGACTCTTTTACTGCAAACCAAGTGCAATTAATGATCATTAGCTGCCCTGTCTCGCTTCATCCCCATCAAGCCCCTGCCTGCACCGTGGTTGGAGGACAAGGGCCAATCACAGAACTGGGAGCACTCGGGCGTGCAGTGCACTCGTTGGCCTAGCGCTTGGCCATTCTTCGCTCTAGCAGGCCATTGAGCGATCGGCGAGGAGGGGCTCATTAACACCGGGCGCTCGTTAGAGGAGGGTTGGCCGTCGCTGTGCCACACGCTGGACTGGAGAGCTCTGTCCCGACACAATCGGCCGTGTCTCCCTCTAATTATCAGAGTGGACCTAGATTTTGTTGGTCTGCGAGTGGTCACATTGCACCAGAGTGTGCCCTGGTCGCTTACTCCCCTCCCTAAAACTCCACATGAACCCCTCTCACCCTGCTCCAGCTCACCCCCTCCACCCTCACACCCACTGTCCCAAAACCAGAGCAGTTTTATCCGTTACTGCGGCGGGATGTCCACGTGTGCCCACGCATTGTTTGGCTGCCAGGCCACTGTGAGCAACCACAATGGGCTCAGAACACTTTATCATCACATCTCAGCAAACACAACATCGCACGAGACAGACCCGCCAAAAAATCACCCGCCGCCGCAAACAGATTGTCCTGAATTCATCAACCAAAGTATTTACCAACACTCCTATTTTTAGACAGATTTTACATTTTTATTGTGATTCACAACAACCATGATTGGACACACGCAGGCCTTGTTAAAGGTGCATTGCACTGATTTGACCCTTAAAGCTCATTCTACAAGTCATGTTTAACACTACTACTACTGTGACAACCATTGTTAATGTCCTCTGTGGCTCTGGAGGAGATTATGTCATCAGGGTTCCCTTGCTTTGCCTGGAGACACCAGATTTATAACAGAAAACCTGCATTACAAACTGAGGGTGTGGGCATTCACCAGACAGGAAGGGTGTAACGAAAGACGCTACTGAGTTGCATTATGGGAAGTGTAGGATCCAGGTTGACCCGTACTAGGGACTAAGAGTCAATCTCTGTTCTTGATTTAAGTCCCCCAACTTTCTGAAAACGCAGCACTAAATCAAAGGAGTACTTCTTTGAAAACGATGTTCTTTTGTATTATTTCACCAGCTGATACGATCATTTTTCTGTTTTCCTCCAGTGAGTTTATGCGATCACTAATCAGCGACATGGACTTCCGCTCGTTAGAAGTGAGGCTCTTCAAAGCGAAGGTTTGCATTTCCCAAATTCTCCTAAACTTCTGCTCTCTAATAATAACATGTTTACACTCTTGATTACCTCCATGGAACATCACTCTCACGTTAGTCACATTCATGCCACGAAAAGCACCTCCGCCTCTCTGTCATGCCTCCGCGGGTATAATTATAATGAAATAAATACTGGTAAACACTTTGAAGAGCAATTCCAAAGCATGCTTTGTAAAGCTAGCTTTTTTTTTTATATGAGAGACACTCAGCCCTCATGCATAGAAATGAGGGAAGCAAGCTAGAGGGAGAAAGAGAGGGGTGCTTTTCCCTTTTCATAGATTAGCACGGGCCTAATCTCATTAAAGTGCCCAGCAGTGAACATGCCGTCCACTCCGCCCAGCCCTCTAATCAGCCTGAGACACACGGCTCATCTCAGATGGACCGGGACTGGCCTACCAGCTGGCCGCTCACAAACAGGCCCGGCCCTCATTCATACAAGGAAGTACTGAGCGACTGAAAGGCAGGGGGAACATGAAAGCATGTGGCCATGGGTGTGGAAACTGAGCCGCTGGCCAGGTAGGGGAGGCTTTGTAATTATAGAGCTGTTAGGGATAGGGTTGTTAACTGGAGAGGTTGGGGGGGGGAATTGGCTAATTGCCAAGGATTACCCCCCCTCACACACACACATACACACACACCCTCCTTACCCCAACAATTATTACCTTGACTGCATTAACTGTGCAAACAGGTGCACTCACACAAGACTAGAAACAGGTTGAGGTAATCTGAGGCTACCCACAATAACACACTCAGCATACACCCACACACTCTCAACTGTGCTCAGAGTCCAAAGCCAGCTTTCCTTGTTTGTTTTTTTGTTTTTTTTAATCATATTGTCTAAAATGATTATTATGACTGGTGTAGCAACTGTTCCTGTTCCTCCTGGAGGAGCAGCAAGGAGACGCTGGAGCTCAGCAGGGCTTCATCAGCGCTGAGCAGCTGCTTCTGGAGCTGAAGGCCGGGGGAATCCATCTGGAGCAGGAGGCGGCCATCAGACGGGAGCTGCAGCACATTCCTCCTCTGGACCTGCTGGACTTTCTGGCCTACCTGCCCCTCTTCATGCTCATTCACAAGTCGGTCATCGCCAACCCCCTCGATGACTCCAGCAACCTCTGACCTCAGTCACTGTCAGGTATCAGCATTACTGCCGTTACTGCTGTTATCAGTCCCGTAGTGTGAAACACAAGAAACAGAGGGAAAGAGGGAAAAAGGGAATTCCTGACACTGACGATATCTCCCACTTGGTGAAAGGAATTACATAAATGTCAACAAAGTTTTGGCGTAATGGCTGTAAATGCACCACCGCTGGCAGTTACATCGACATAAAATCCAATATTAACGCTTCAGCCTGTGTTTTATATAAAATGAGCGATGTTGTTTATGTCTGGTTTCACTACAAATACACAACAAAATAAGCTAATTTAGGCTGTTTACCTGGTGTGACTACGAGGCTAGCAATGATGCTAACTACCTTAGAATATATATATATATACACACATACGTATAAGATTCTAACACACCACCAAGTATTGATTGTTTCATGTACAAAGACTTTATTTTGATTTGATTACACACATTGATTTATGGCGTAAACATCTTGCTTGGGTTTTGACTCCTGCAGAATCTACTTCCTTGATATTTTGATCATTAATAGAATAATAGGCGATAATATATGTGTATAGAAATCTCTACAAGACGAGGCAATGTTAAATGGACCTCTGTGGTTTCTGTTGCATACATGACATTTCATAGAGCTGTCTGAAGTGCTGTCTATGGTGCTGAAATGTTCTGCAGCTGTAAAAACTCCACAAACGTTCCCCGACAAGCTGCTTCAGAGGCTTCATGTACATTTTCTGATGCAACAACTGCTTATTGTTCTGGAGTAAAAGAAAAAAACAATATTAGAGCCGAGGGAGCGGCTCAGACTGTTGTCCTCTTCTATCCAACTTAATCAACACTGACGAACGATATTCAATGAGATATTCAACTAATATAGTTTGAGCCATTGTTTTGCCTCAGCTTTGCCAATTAGATATGGCCGCTCTCTCCTGCGGTTCATACACGCTTGACAGGCCGCCACGCAGGGAAAACGTAATGAGCTCTGACAGGCAGCAAACCAGGACTGTTAGATCCGGGACGTCCTGTAAGCAGCATATGTCATCATGTAAAACCCCCAAAAAGACAGACAGCCTAATGCTAAACCTGCTTTTTTGATTCTGCCGTTGATACTCTTTGAACTTACTTTGATGCTGAATAAAGATTATAATCAGTGTTTGTCTTCAGTGTCTTCATTTTTTTACTGGGACCTTTTAGGAACCTGAACATTGTGTTTATTCCACTCCGTCGCTAACAAGTTAAGAAGTGATTTGAACCTGTAATTCCTTGAGGATGACTGACGTCTGATGGTTTTATTACAGTTTTCAAATGACCGAAGCAGCTCTGAGAAGGTTTAAGTCTCTAAAGTCTCGATCTACAGGATCTACAGTGTTGTGAGTCTTTAGAAAGCAGAGATCACAGTTACAGTTTTGTACTCAGCACCTGGACAAGATGGGCAGCGGTAACCCAAAAACATCTCTCCAAGGTTTCCCCAAAACCAGCCGCCTCAGTTTAGACAATAACTACAAGCTACATGAGAATCTCCTACACAGTTGGATATTTTTAGTCAAATACTCACAAGCGTCTACATGTTGAACTGCATCACGTGTGATATGTGTGAGTGGGTGTGTACTTGGTGGAGGTGTGTTGCTTATGTTTCATTATTTATCTGTTTATCCAAAATAAAGTTGAGAATGTGTGAGAAGGAATTCACATTTCTTTGTTTTAGTCAGTTTATCATAATTGAAAATGCTGCGTTTACACGTATTCCTGATGAGTTCCTGGAAGGATAAGATCTAGCTGTTGTCTGCTGTTGAGTTTGTGAATGAAAAGGCCTGTCAGTCAACAGCAGGTTTCAAGCCTGTGTTTGTTTGGAGGCGGGGTCGACCCTTTTGTTGATTTAGATGGCGTGTTGTACCTTTAATAAATGGGTCGACTTTTTTTTAACTTTCACTCCCAAAGACTGAAACAGATTGAACAAAAGCAGACTTTGATTAATAAACCTTTTGGAAACCAGTCATACTAAAAGATAATACACTTCTGTGAACATGTCTCAGACTCAGTAATGATCCTAAACTAGATAGTAAATATTACAAAGTCTTAACCACTTGTTTCCTACGACTGTCTGGTGAGTAACAGTTTGCAGCCGCGTTCATTTTTCAAGGGACCCTCTTCCCCCCTCTCATGGCCCCCTGGTGGCCCATGAACCCTCCTTTGAGAACAACTGGTGTGGCGCACGCGCATCTTGCACAATGACCCTGAACACAGCACGCGCTTCTGCAGTTTGTTTCTCTTTGTGAATGAAATATTTCATTATTTTTCTTAAATGTGAGAATCAGGGTGATTTCTGTGAGGTATTAATTGTAATTGCGTGGAAAAAAAAAACAAGAGCAGCCAAAGTATCTTCACCGCGCACACACACACACACACACACACACAGACACACACACACACACACACACACACACACTGGGCTTTTTTTTTCTTCCTTCCCAGGTGGTGATTGTTGTGTGTTCAGCGGCATGCTGCTGTCAGGAGGCACACGCCTTCAGCCAATTCAGCTCTGTGTCTCCACTCGACCACCCTACAAACCCCATTCACTCATTAAAGCGGACACGCGTCCGGCTGCAGCCTCCGCTCTACCTGTCAAACTTCGTTTCGCAGAAACAGAAGCTCTACCTCAGAATCTACTGGTGGTCGCCCCCACTGACATTATTCCCTCCATCTGCTCATTTAAAAAGACAAACGCTCTCATTGTTAATTTTCCCCAAAGTGTCACTTGATCTGTGAAGTTAGGATGAAAAACACGTCCGTCAGAAAAGCTACAAGTTTCAGCCAGTGTGTGCGTGCAGGAACATTACGGAACATAGTTTGCACTTTTATTTAATGTAAGAAACAGTTAACGCAGCGTTTGAAGCTGCGTCAGTCTCATAATTGCCGTTATAATCGCTGTTGTGTGTTTACTTTAAGATGCTTTTCTTAAGAGAAACAAGCAGCGCTCCACCAGCGCGTGTAGGTTACAGCTGCTGGTTTAGTGTGACATAAGAATTGTTTCACTACGCTTTGAGATGAACAGAGCAGAGTTCAATTTTACGCACCATCTACTGTGTAGATACTGTCCAACATTACAAAAGAGACCGGCCAGAGTTTGTCAATGAGGGCTTGTCTGAGTGATCTGTGACTAAAGGCTTTAATGAGCCACTGTTCTGAATTTCGGAAGACGAGAAAGAAAATATGTCGTGCGTAAAATGTGCGTAAAAGTGGTGTTTCTTCTCCCTTTTTGTCCCTTCAGTGCAGTATGCATCTTATCGCCATCATTCCCTCTGGCTTTCCTCTCCGATTAGTTACTAACCACATGTTGAAAGCTGAAACCCAAAAGTCCCCCCCCCCCCTCCTTCAAACACACCCCAAAGAAAATAAGACATGGAAAATAATTCAGTAGCAAATCATTTTATTATTGGACTAGAGTGTAGAAAATATGGTTATAAGACTTCTTCTTTTTTTCAACATCTGTTTATGTGAAGACAATATAGAGCTGGCAGTGTGGAGAGACAATGCGTGGCCATTGCGCTCTGTTTGGACAATAGCTGCATAAGTTTTGATCATTGTGAACTTCATGACATAATGCAATAACATGGTTTTGCTATTAAATAAGACACATTGGTGCTAGAATAAAACGTCGGAGTGTCAAACTCCTTCTGGAAACCTCGTGAACAGAAGAGCCAGAGAGTAATAGACTACACGTCTACATAGGCAGGAGGTATAGAAGCAACTTCGCAATATATAGACAAAATATATACAAAAGGATGTGTACAAAACATCTATAAATCTCTTACATACAAAAATATCTTAATATATTTCAAAAAGCGTTTCATATAGAATTTCATAGAATAAATCCGCGACTTGGAAGCATTTTCTGAATTAAACCGTCTGAGAGGTTTACCAAAGGGTTGGTGTCTGTGATTGGATTTAGCATAGTTGAAGAGCGACGTATTAAATAATGTTTTAATGTGAAGAGCAGGAATTCACTTTAGGGTTTTTTGTTTGTTTGTTTGTTTATCATGGGCAAATGCACAGAAGCTTGGATTCCCACGCTGTCAGGAGACCCGTCTTCCTTTAATCCTTTGGCGCTGATCTCTGGCCTGATTTTCCCCAAGTTTTTAGGACTTTAAGGCCGTGTCTGTCTGTCTGTCTGTCTGTCTGTCGGTCACGGTTGACCGGGCGTTAAGGACGCAGGACCAAAACGCGTATGCAGTGCGTCTTGTTCTTGAAGACGCCTCAGCCTCCTCCGGGACCATCCCAAGCGCACTGCAACAGTAAATTGAGTGGATCCATATTTCTGTGAAAAGAGGAAGAAAGGTAAGTTTAGGCCACAGTCCAGACTGCTGATCATGAATGTTCATCTATAAAAGTGTCTGCTAATAACTTGGATATCATGAAGTCCATTCTTACCTCATACAGATGCTCAGAACCAGTTGGTGAAGTCTAGCAGTTCCTGCTCTTCTGGACTGAGGGGGTCGTAGGAGCCCTCGTCGGATGAGTAGGAGGACACCGGTGAACCTGCCATTGAGTTCATGTCAGCGGAGTATCCCTGCGACATGGTAGGCGACAGGACGCCGGACTGAAACGCCGCGCTCACCGCGTCGTGTTCGTCCAGCAGCTGCTGCAGGGCGCGGATGTACTCCACGGCTGAGCGCAGCGTCTCCACTTTGCTCATCTTCTTGTTGGCGGCGCCGTTGGGGACGTGCTCCCGCAGAGTGGCGAAGCCGTTGTTGACCAGTTTCACCCGGTTGCGCTCCCTCTCGTTCCTCCGGGCCACTGCGTGCGGCTGCTGCTGCGGAAGACTGTAGCCAAAACCCGCGAAATTCAGCCTCCGCTTGCACCGCAGCAGCTCCGGAGAGGAGGAGCGCTGCCTCTTGGGCTGCTTGGACACCGACTTCCCGCTGCTCTGGCTGCTGCCGCTGGGGCTCAGCTGGATGCTCTGCGCCGCCGCGGCGGAAAAGAAACACGCGGGCGGCATCAGCTGCTGCTGGCAGACGTTTATTTCCATCTTGGCCGTGAGGTCCATTCCCAGTAAGACACACAAACTTAGAAAGAATCACCAAGTCTCGAGGCGGTGCGTCCCGCTCGTGCCGTTCACGTGGTGTGGCCGCTTGACGCGCACTTGTTTCAGTGGGGGCAGTCCGCTGGGCTGCTGCCTCGCGCTCTCCTCAAAGCTGCTCTGAGTCCTCGAGGGAAGACGCCACTGCTTTTCAATACGTTTGGATGGGGGACTGGCCACGCCCTCCGGTCGCGTGGATTCACCTTGAGCTCCTGCCCCTGTGCCGGTGCGTTGCGCGCGCCGGACGCGTGCCACTTGAAGCACTAAACAAACAGTCAGTGGTGAGTTTTTTTTCTTTCTGTCTATCACGGGTGTCAGTTAGGTGAGCGGCGGAGCAGAGAGGACAGTCTCCAACACAGAGGAGTCCCGTTTAGGACAAGATGTCCGCAACAGTCTCACTACGCGCAGGGACACTACAGCTCTGCAGCAAGAACTCTGCATGTGTTCATGTTTGGTGAATAAAATCACATTTTTAGGATATATTTCCTAGTTTTGTCATTATTTTGGAGACCAAATATCAAGAAAAACGCTCACATTTAGGAGCTTAAGGAACTTTCAGCGAATAAATGACAACTTTGAGGAAGTATCAGCCGAATATCATGTGAACTTCTTCTAAAGTTACGATGCGTTTACGGACTTTCCCCTTGTGTTTCACTGAACTGACGCACTTGGACAATTTCATTTCAACAGGTGACACTTAAACAATCACAATAAGGTGTATTTTCAAATCGAGTTATGAAAATGAGAAGAACAGGAAAGTGCTTCAGTTTGTGTTTTGACGATCCTGTTTTGTTTAGTTTAGTTAAAAACCTTCCAGTTAATCCAGCTAACAGGAGAAGAAAAGATTTAGTTGTAGCAGGAACCAAACCGTGGTGCTGAAAGACAGCTCACCTCGCTGCGAACCATCCAGATTTACAACACGCATAACTCCTGGTGCTGGAGCTCCTCTGACAGCTCCGCGTGTAAATCAGCAGCTCGCTGGCGTTTCAACTCAAACACGGTCTACTTTTATTGTTCACATTACAGACGCGCCTGAATGCCGCTCATTTGAGGGACCATTGTGCATCAGAGGCCGAATTTTCCACTTTGATTAGAGCAGATCATCAGCCTCGCACAGGCGGAACGGAGCGGCGCAAATGTGCGGAGGGGCCCTAAGAAGCTGCTGGGAGGGGGCTTTGTGTATGATTTGATACACCCGGTGCGGTTACAGTAGCGTGGACGCGGTGAGTTCTGTCGATTATTGTCGCTTTGAAAAGTGCAGAATAATAAAACACGTCTTTCAACATGGAGCAAAACAAAGACCAAACTGTAACACCCTCTGTGTGTGTGTGTGTGTGTGTGTGTGTGTGTGTGTGTGTGTGTGTGTGTTTGCGCGTGCATGTGCAGTAAAACTCAGAGAAACCAGAATTAGATTTTTTCAGTTTGTGCGTAATTTTCCGGTTTTTATGCACGAAGTTCTTCTCTGTCCGTGTTTGTGTGTCTTTCCATGCGCGCGTACAATTCAATTGTGTGTGTGTGTGCGTGTGTGTGTGTGTGTGTGTGTGTGCCGATAACCTCTGGCCCCCCCACCACTCTGTTTCTTTACTACTGTGCGCGTGAGTGTGTGCATGCGCAGGCTGAAGAGGGAATTGTAATAAATTGTGCAATTTTTCTGCGCTGGCAGTGGCATTCAAACCCCCCCCCCCCCCCCCACCACCACCACCAATACTTTCTTTTCTTTCCCTCCCCCCTTATTCTCTCTCTCTCTCTCCCTTTTTTTAGGCCCAGCAAGAGAGTTTAGAAAAGAAGCGTGGGTTCTATTCAGCCTCCCCCTGCACCCCTTCGCCATCGCCAGGCTTTCTGAAACCTATCCATGGCCTGTCAGTGTGCTTCCAGAGTCCAATTAGCGCTTTGTGAGGACTTTCTCTCTCTCTGCTGCTGCTGGTCTTCCAGAGGCGGGGAGGGCGCTCATTTTTCTTGAGGGGCTTTCCAGTCATAGCTGAGTGTAATAATTAATATGACATCTGGGCGCCCGAGTTCCCCTTTTAACCACTTTCTGTATTTTTCTTTTCTTTATCAGGAGTTCGCTGTGTGGAGACAATAAAACAAAAGCTCATAAGCTCCCATATCATCCATAGCATCTTCGTGTGTGATGTAAGGGATAATCTTATTTGTTTGTCATTAAAAACAGTTTTTCTGGCAACGTTTTGTGCAGGTGCACCAATAGCAGGGGATTTAAGGACTAATGTTAGCCTTCTTTTAAAGCAGTTATTCCTTTATCTAACAAACTAAATATGCATGTAAAAACTCACTTCGTACTGTAGCAAAGGTTAATAGTTGTAAATTTATACTTTTTTTAAATGTATTTTGTATATGAAACATTAGATTTTCTGAGAATGATGCACAAACTTGAGTTCATGGTGTGAGCACGTAGAAATGCATTATAGGTCTACCCTCTATAACCACACAGGGACAAGAGTTCTCCTAAAAGTTTCACTCTGTTCATACAGAAGGGCACAAGCTTACTGTGCGTTTATAGCCTACAACTGGCTAACATTTAAATGCAAGATACGAAGAAATAAAGTGAGAAGAAATAAACGGAGGAGGACAAACGAGGGGAAAAACTACACAAAACATACAACCGTCCACTCTGTTACAATGAGCGCAATGGCATTTTTATAACGGCTATTCCTGTAATGGACTTCTGCCTCCTCTGTGATATTTGTTCAAACACATCTTCCCTATTGTCTGTGTGGTTTTCTGCCTGACGTGAAAAGTTGTAATTGAACAGCGCCATCTAGAGGGCAACAGTGGCACTTAACACTGGGAGTCAAAAAGAACTTTTTACATTTTACCAAACAGTAATATTAGATATATGTTAGGGGTTAACGGGTAAATAAAACATGAAAGAAGAAAACAAAACAAATATATAAAACAAAAATATTAAATTATTATCTTACACAATTTACACATATTAAGTATTTTAAGGCTAAGGTGTCCTTAATGGTTTTAATGTACTGCTGGATTTCCTTTATGAACATTTTACATAAAGGTCCTGTGTTCTAAAAATGTGCTTTTGTGAATGTTAAATTTTCATACGTCATAAAAACCAAACATCCTGCTATAGTGGTTGAAACTGAACAGAAATGTTTTAATGAATATATTTGGCAATGTCTTTTTAAAAAAAAATACATGTATAAGGACAATTTGAAGACAGCTGTTAGGTTGTTTCATCATAATATCTAAAAGAAAGAGCGACTATTGATATCAGAGTCATTTCTTATTTTTTGCAAATATGTTTTGTTTAATAGCATCGAAGAAGAAGTTTGAAACATGTTTAGATATGTTAGTAATCAAGTGTCTTTGAACTTTTTTCCACTGGATATTTGAGACAAGCCTTCCCCTGTAATGTATTACATATAGAATGGTGACAATTTCTGTTATGGTATCATTCAAAAGCAAACAACAAAGAAGAAGAAGTCAAGGAGTAAAAATAAAAGTATTTGTGTGTGTTTTGGTGCACTTACACGCATCCACCGCTAGATATCACTATTTCTCCTATTGAGAGCAAACGACGGCTGACAATCCAACTTTGTTAAAACCAAGTTGTTAAATATACATGTTTAAATACATATGAGCAATACACGTTTATGGAAAAACATGTAATAACACATCTGACGATCAATTACACCAGAAGTACTTCGGTAAGCTTTTCGAAATACGTAGTTTTGACTCTACTGGCTTTCCGTACTTTCTAAGGTCACGTGCTTTTGTTTACAAGGAGGAAGCGCGTGTGTTAACCGAGCTCGCAACTATACCGCTATTTATCCATAATAAATATATAAATATATGCTTTAAAATAATTCAACAAAGAGGCATTTTATAAAACTGTTAGGTTATAAGGACGCGATCCTATATCGCGCTGTATAAGAGAGGCTAACGTTAGCTCCTTAGCTAAGCTAGCTATCGCGAACTGTCTTTGCTCTAACTAATAATAAGAGCAGCTGCCCAAATGTTTAAGGTGACTTAGCGGTTTTAAATTATAGCTAACGGTAGTAGCTATGCGGTCCTTGAACTACGTTCAACGTGTCAGCTTGGATTTTGCAGGAACTCTGTTTCCTCATGCGATCTGTCTGGGGGATGCAGACAACGACTCGGTAATGAAGCTAAGTTCAGTTATTTTTAAATGTAAGGTTAATCTTTTCTCAGCAGAGTATAGACGTGATGATGAAGATGTAAAGTCATAGCTGTAGGCAGTTTGTTACGGGAGGATTAATTCAGTGTGCATGCAGTTTTCTCCTCGATACTGTTTCTGTCTTCTTGCCAACACACCTGATAAACATTCAGATGTGTTGGGATGTGCATGCACTGCTTTGTGGCCTCTCTTCCATAATCCTCCTCGTTTTAGCAACCAGAAGATACATTTGTCCAAAACTGTCATGCAAAAGCTACATATGAGTGCCCAAGCTATGATTGAAATCACTGTAAAAAAGTGGTGGTTGCATATTATAGCAAAATAAAAGTGCTGCCTGTCTCTGTTGACTGTAGCTGAACGAGCTGGTTGTGGGGGACACCGGTGGAAAGCTGCATGTGTACAAGAACGATGACTCCAAACCCTGGATCACAAGAACCTGTGTGGGCATGGTCAGTACAGAAACCAGAAAACGTGATTTCAGAAAGAGTGAATTTGTTTCTCTTGCTCATACAACGTGTCTTGGTTTGCCAGCTGACGTGTGTTGCAGTTGGAGACGTCTGCAACAAAGGAAAGGTACGTCATGAATAGAGAAATGATCTGCAGCAGCTTGTCATGAGTATTTTGGTGGCGATGTTCCCAGCATTGTGTGTTTTTTTTTTTTAATCTGTTTGACAGAACTTTGTGGTAGCCGTTGGTGCAGAGGGCTGGTTCCACCTCTTTGACCTGACAGCTGCCACTGCAAGTAAAGCAGATTCATCCAGTCAGCATGAATTCACGTCCTCTGATGACCAGAAGCCCCTCTTCACCCAACACATTCCTGCCAACACCAAAGTCATCCTCATAAGTGATATCGGTAAGTCAGGCCTTTACTTTCTTACACATTGTACATGCGTCCTGTGTATCGTGCTTTTGGATGGGACTGCAGTGTGTGCATGCCCGCACTGCAGATGGTGATGGCCGCAGTGAGCTGGTGGTGGGCTACACAGACCGAGTGGTGCGAGCTTTCCGCTGGGAGGAGCCGTCTGACAGTTCAGACCTGGGATCCGGACAGCTGGTTCTGCTGAAGAAATGGCTTCTGGAGGGGCAGGTACACGTCACTTCAGCACTCTGATCACAGTATTCAGAAGTAGCTTACATTCATTATTATTTCAACATGTTAACTGAAAACTGTTGAGGTCTTAGAGAGGCTTCACAGGGTTTATTTTTCCATTTTTTAATTTATGTCTAAATGAATGATTCTTAGCAAGCTATATATTCAAAAACATACACTCAGGAAGAGTTTGGTCTCATTTAACACATGAAAGTGGAACACAGTTTGAATTAAAACTGAAACAATTAGTTTGTTAATCAATTAGCCTATCCAAGATTAATTAACAATTTTTGAAAGTCAGTTAATCATCAAAAGTAATTTATCAAGCAATAAAACCAAACGTTTGCTCTTCTTTGACGATTTGACGAGCTGCTGCGTTTCTGAGCTTTATATATGATTGTAAATTCAATATGTTTTGGACTGTTGGTCAGACAAAACAATCAATTTGAAGACCTGGACTTTGTGATCTTGTGATGGGCATTTTTCATAATTATTAATCAGTTAATCTAAAAAACAGTCCACAGATTAACTGATGATGAAATTAAGCATTAGTTGCACCCCTACTTTGAATACCAATGATTATTTTGCCATATCATGATATATATCCATATAGGAAAGTGTTCTGGTTAATCCTGTATAAATGATTTCAGATCTGTTGCTCAGCCCTACTGGATGACAGACGTTAAGTGGGTTTTCATGTGCAACACATGGAATTAAAGGCGTCCTGTCCCCTGAAATGTAAGCTAATTATCTTATTAATTTAAACCCCAATGTTTAATGATGATGCCTGTGGTGCAGGTGGACAGTTTGTCGGTGAACCCGGGTCCAGAGGGTTTACCAGAGCTGATGGTGTCTCAGCCAGGCTGCGGCTACGCTATCCTGCTGTGTTCCTGGACACAACAGGACTCCACCGGCTCTGGAGAAGAGGCCCCTGCCACCCCTGGGAGGTAGATACTGTCACAAACAAAAGTATAGACGTGTAAACATAAGAAACTGTGATTGGTTACATTAAATGTGCTTTGATTTCTTTGCTCACAGCGAGGGACCCTCCAGAGATGTAGTTCTCCATCTGACCACCGGGCGGATACACAATAAGAATGTTTCCACTCATCTTATTGGCAGCATTAGCAAAGGTACCAAACAGAGTAAATCTTGTGCCAGTTACTCATCTGTATTGTTCTTTATTGTACACAGTACTTTGTAAAAGTAACTCCTAAATGTTGATAGAGGATCTCTGTTTTTCAACAGGCTCAAAAGAGGAATCTTCTAAGTGTGGCCTGTTCGCTCTCTGTACTTTAGATGGTGAGTCGTGCATTTTAAGCACATTTTAAAAAAACATTTGGCAAGAAGATTATTTTGTTAAGGGTGCTTTCACACCAAATCTGTTTGGTTCAAATTAACTGCATTTGCCCGTGTAGTTTGGGTCATTTGGGCTGATATGAAAGCTGTTAATTGAACTCTGATACAGACTATAAACAACCGGGCAGAGACTATCTGAAAAGGAGGTTTCTCGTTCTGCCTCCAGGCGAACTCTGACGCTGTTTGTTAGAGGTGTGAAACCAAAACTGATGGCATTTTTGCATGAGTTCAAAACTGAAGAACTATTAAATTCATCTAAAAAAAGGCCCATATGTCCTGTGATGCACTTGTTGTATTTGTAGTAGTAGTAATACCATAAGGACCAGAGGTGGAGTGGAAAACCCTTCGGCATACGTCGGTGGCTGTTAGCCAATGTAGAGGATCCTCCTGGCAGCAGCAGATACCTGGCAAGCAGCTCTCAGAGCAGCTGGAGAGTCCATCAATATTTAAAGAAGAGAGGATCCAGCGGGATTATCATCACTGAAGGCTTCCGGCTGCCAACATTTTACACTCGCAAACAATCTCCCTCTTGTAGAGACAAGAAATGACACCAGAGGTGGACACAAAAATAGTGCCAAAGGAGTCATTAAAAGCAAACTTCATCGTTCATTCATACAGAAGTGTTTGCCAGAAAGTACTTTTTAGTACTTCTTGTGATTTAATGATGTATTCTTTATTTCTAATAGCAGTAGCATATAAAAATACATTCTTTAATAGTATACTTACATCTGTTTTACATGTTACAGGCACCCTGAAGCTGATGGACAGCTCAGAGCAGCTGTTGTGGTCCGTCCAGGTGGATCATCAGCTCTTTGCGCTGCAGAAGCTCGACGTCACCGTGAGTTTGTCTTTATGTCAGGCTACATTAATGATTATTTGTTAATATTTCACGCAAAGTGGAGAGGTTCTCTTTGTTTTGAGAATCATGGCGAGGATGTGTGTTTGTTTCCAGGGAGACGGCAGAGAGGAGGTGGTAGCGTGCGCCTGGGATGGTCAAACCTACATCATTGACCACAATCGGACAGTCGTGCGGTTCCAGTTCGATGAGAACGTCAACGCCTTCTGTGCGGGTGAGGGACCTCATACTCGACTCTAAATGATCTCATATACCCTGTCAGATTTTCCCCTGTATGCTTGCTTGTACTGTGGAGCAAGGTTCCAACCGTATTTCTATTGACAGCGACTACATGTTCACTGAGTGTGGGCTTAAAGCAGCTATAATCTATATTTTTAGAATAACAATGTGTATTTATGAGTTTTAGCTCATTGTTTAACTGTCAACAACTGTTTTGGTTCACTCTCACCGCTCTCATAGTGTCGTTTTCGGCCGCAGCATGTAGCTGTTTCCAACTTGTTTCTGCTGCCTCCGAGTGGCCAAAAACATTAGTTATTACAGGTTTGACGCTGGACATTTCTTGTCCACTGATTTAATTTAATTTAACTTAATTTGATTTCATTGAAAATGTATATATTGTGGTTAACTGTGCCAGGTTCAAGGGGATTACTGCATAAAATAGCCTCATAGCCTTTATCATGTCATTATTATTATATTGTTTCATCGTGGCTCTGCTTTGGATGGTGCGAGTAAATACTAGAATTTCAAGCATCTCATGACACCAGTAGGTGGCAACGTTCAGCTTTGGGTTCACACAGTCTTTGCTCTTCCTCCTCCTTCCTCCGTCTGTCCTTTTCAAATCTTTCTGCAGTGTTTGAACAAGCCGCAGTTTATTTGAGGGAGCTAATATGACATGTACAGTAGTAAGTGGATTATAGAAAGAGACAAGAGACTTTGTTTGATCTGCCTGATTCCATTGGGGTTTGTTGTGTGTGTGTGTGTGTGTGTGTGTGTGTGTGTGTGTGTGTGTGTGTGTGTGTGTGTGTGTGTGTGTGTGTGTGTGAAGACAGCCCCTCCCATCCACTCTACTCTCTGGCTGCTCTGTGTGATCATTAAGGCCGATTAGATTGGTTTCTCTGTTTGTGTGGACGCTGGCTCGGCTACAAAGTCACATATTAGTAGCCAGGTAGCGGAGGATTGCTGATATGTTCATTGGGATTCACATAACACACTATGTCACAGCCCTGCCCCCCATATATCGAGTGAAACCTGCCTGTAGTATATGTATGTTGAGTGTTATTTATGTTTTGTGCGGTTGCAGGTCAGTATACATGTAAGGAGGGTAAGAACAGCCCCTGTCTCGTTTATGTGAGCTTCAGTCACAAAATCTACGTCTACTGGAAGGTGGAGCTGGAGCGCATGGAGTCCACTAACATGTTACGGATCCTGGAGGAGAAACCAGAGTTTAAGAGCCGCCTGAAGGTGCTGGGAGTCGGTAAGTACACCAACAACTCTGAGACAGTAATTAGGAAGCTGATTCAATTCCGATTAGAGCATCCTCTATCAAAATCAACCCGACAGCTCGACTGTTTGTTGTTGTAATTCGACAAGAAACCAACTGTGACGCTTTGTAGTCAACTTGTTTGTCATCCAGTCGTGACACTCGGACTCTGACCTGAATACTAATGAGGAGGAAGGAGTAAAATGATCCCCACGAGACAAAATACTGCTGGCAAGTCTAATGGGCCTCCTGCCAGAACAACTTGTACAAACAGACTGAACTTTTTACATTCACCAGGCTACTCGTACTTTACTCAAACTCTTTCTCAGGCATGAACATAATTCCAGACTTGTCGTATGAGTCATGTACAGATAGTCTGCCTTTCTAACTTTGAAGACCCCCTGACTTTTCCTGTGGCGCCGTCATAATGTCAGTTTGTCCACTATTCTGCTTTATGACCCAATACCTGGAAAAACTAGCCTAATTAACAAACGTTAGCGTGCTAACACGCTGAATTAAGATGGTGAACATGTCATTGTGAGTATGTTAGCATGCTGATGTTAGCATTTAGCTCAACGCTAGCATCGCTGTCCCCATAAGTACAGCCTCACAGAGCGGCTAACAGGGCTGTAGACTCTCTTGTCTTAGCATCTAACCTTACGTCAAACCATTCCTTCTTTATTTCTGTCACAGCGCTGCTCTGTTGACACGTCATTAGCAGCTGTGTTCATAGTTGTTGCAGGCTCATAGAATAAAATAAGAGAAGTTTCTTATAAAAAAAATAAAAAAAAACCTTTTCTGGCTTCAGCTTAACAAATGAGCTACGAACACACACGTACAAGAAGAGGTCAGGGAGGAAATTCTTCCAGGGAGCCTCAAATCCAGTGTTTTATTTCTAAATCCAAATGTATATAAATCCACAGTCTGTCTGTCAACTGGGCTGAAAAGAGTGGAGTATTTTTAGAGAGGCTGTAATCCACAAGCACACAGACCACAGAAGCCGGGGATACTGCTGTCTGACTCTTTTCTTTCTCTTTATCTTTTTACCCTCGTCTCTCTGGAAAATTGGGTCTCTGCTCTGCAGGGTCTTTCCAAAACACAATCCTCCTGACAAACACTGTTTAACTGAGTCAATAACTTGGTAAATCATTGTGAATGTGCACAGTGGTTATTTATTTCCTGTTAATTTCCTTTTGTTAGAACATTAATCTCGCCTCTGTCCTTGTGCGTTCTCAACCTCGGTGCATGTCGCATACAAAATGTTTTTACAGGAGAGGAAAAATATGATTAAATTACACATTAGTCCGTGCTTTGTGGTCTGCTTGGATGAGCTAGTCACTCGCTTCATGTCAGAAAAGCACAGTGAAATGAGCCTATTTAGTGAGAAGAAATTGTGATGACACTTAAACACATGATTAGCAGCACTTGCTGAAGCGTTACGATTGCAGATGAAAATGCAGCCGTTCTTTCTGAAGCCTGCTGGTGGTGTTAGCATAGCTTCCTGCTGCCTGTGTTAATAATTCAACCTCTGGGCCTGTTGTGTTTCTTTTGACTGCGATTTCACAGCCTTGTTACCTAACCCAGTGTGGAAAATATCTGATGTAGCAGCCTGGGGACAAGGAAGAGGAGGAGAGAGGGATTTCTGTAGAAAGAAAGAAATAAAAGTGTGTAAATGTGTTTGATATGTGGAGTGTGGAGGAGGGGATGTTTGGCTTTGTATGTTCACTGTTCATGTCCACATGAGAACGTACATTTCAAATATCTGTCTCAAAAATAGCTTGAAGTGAACTTGATTTAAAATGCAGTTTTACCAAAACATATAGCCATTAAATACACACAACGGCAAACACTGAAAGTCAAGTGAAAGCTGTGTTGGCTGCCTCGCCCCGACCTCCTACAAATGTCAGCAGCGGGTCTCAGGCTCTTCCCTGCTGTTCATTCACTTTAATAACCGCCCTTTAGCTAAAGGGTGATCATGAAGAGTCTGTCAGTTCTCCATCACAACGTGGGAAGCTTTCTAAATATAGACGGTTGTTCCTACATGGCCGGTGGTTTTAATTTGTGATTGAGGAGTTCATTCATCACCTAGTTTGGACTTGAGAGAATAACGTGTGGCAGGAGAAGGTGAAGCATTGTGCAGTGCAAGGTAAGGACTACTTCGTTACACCAGATGTCAAAAGAGAAGCAGGTAGAAATTAGCATTGGTGACAGAAGTAAAAGAAGTAATACCACAATGTAAGAATACTACATTAAAAAGAACAGGAATGTAGGACAAATGAATCCGGTCACTTCTGGGTTCTGCAGCAGCTTTAAAACTGCTGAATGATGAAAGTAGCATCTTCTGCCTTCCTGTGGCCTCCATGTTAACAACATATATTTGGGTGAGTCAGTTGAACCTGACAAACAAAAGAAGGTTGGCACAGCTAAACATTTTCTATGGCTGCAAATAAGTATTGTTCCAAAATCAGCGTGATACAGTGCAGCAATGGAGCTGTACTGTTGTCTGTGGAGGGGGGGGGGGGGGGGGGGGGGGTTAGTTGGACATTAGCAAAACAAAGAAAGGAACCACTTGGCTTTATATATTTATATCTTTAAGCCTCTGAAATTCTGAAAATACAAGTATAGGGAGAGCACTTGCGAATCTTGTGGGCACAAAGTGGGTGTGTGTTTGAGACTGCTGGCAGCTGTTGCAGCACTTAGGCACTCTGAGCTAAATGCTAACATGCCGATGCTAAGCAGGCATTATGTCCACCATCTTCGTTTAGCCTGTGAGCATGCTAACGTTAGCATTAAACACAAAGTAAAGCTGAGACTGAACTCAATCTTAATCTGTAAATTAGACCTGAATTTACCACCAAAGTTATCAGAATTTATCTTGAGGGAGACATGAATGTCTGTACTAAATTTCCTGCCAATCCATCCAACAGTTCTTGAGATATTCTAGTCTGGACTGACATGTTAGACAGAACAACATTTCCATCCCGCGAGCCGCCAGCGTGGCTGAAATGAAAACTGTAAGGAGAAAATGTCTGAGTGCTCACTCTATACTTATATAATTGGATATAGCTTGACTTCCTACCAAAGAAGAAGAAGTTTTAACTGCTAAGACAGAGTGTCCCATGTCAATGGTCATTGCCACATTTGTGTTTCCCCTCCACAGACACTGAGGACCCGGCAGCAGTGAGAGCAGTGGTGGCAGATGTTCTCTACAAGGACTCACAGACGTAGACATCAACACACTGCTGTCTGTGTTTTTCCCCCCTGACTGTAAATACTCTGTTAATAAACACTGAATGTCTGTCTCCCGTGCTGCTTGTTGTTTGTGTTCCCAGCAGATTGACGTGTCAGGTTCAGGTTTCTGATCTGTTCGCCTAGCTGGCTGTAATCTCAGATGTACACGCTGCCTCTGTCATTGGTATTCTGTCCGCCCAGGTAGCTTTTCACAAAGCTGAGAGAGGATGAAAGCACGAGGCACAATGCAGGGGGAAACGCTATACTGTTTAGCCTGCTGTTGTCACCGGTGAGTGTGTGAATTCGTGAGTGAGGAGGATCAGTAGAAGCATTATGTCGCTGTCAGTCATCGCTGACAGGCTGATGAAAAAAGGGCATCGTTGTGACCTTTTTTCTTTTTCATGCTGTGTCTTTGAATTTGTATCTAGTGCATCAACTCAAAAGACATACAGCGCTATAGATATTACATAATACAACTCTTGTGACGAGATTAACATTGCAGCAAGACAGTGGTGTTGTTTGTCAGCCGAGCAGCGAAGTGACTGCGGGGCGTGATGATTGGCAGTATTGGGGGAATCACCCACTGTTCCCAATGGGAGGATCCTATAACCACCTATGTACACCGCCTCTCGTTTTCTCGTGCAATATAGATGAGTTGTGTGTGCGTGTTGGTGTGCCCGAGGGTAAACGCAGGCTCAGGTGTCCTGGTAGGCCACAGCCTCTCATCTCTCCTGTGTTTCTGCCCTTTAGAGACGAGCCTGGGGAAGGCTTCGCCTGTAGGGCCGTGTCCCCGCTCGCTGATCGAGTTGTTTGCTCGTGTTTTTTGTTTGCCTTCGCTTGTTTTTGTCAGACTTAAAAGGGAAATCTAACCTAATCACGAGCAAGTTTGTTTGTTACAGGTAACTGGGCAAACGTAGCTACAACACATGGCCAAAAGTACCGTTTATGGACATTACACCCATCTATGATTGTTGAGCATGTTGTTCCAAAACCATGGGCTCTAATCTGCTGCTGCAACGTCTTCTGGTTTCAGCCCTTTGGAGACTGCCTGCAGGGATTTGCTCCCATTGTTCCTACAAGGGCATTAGCTACAATAAGACAAATAAACCAACCTGAGTCTGTTGCAGTGATTTGCTTGACAGACATAATAATAATAATTAAGTAACTATTTTGATCATTGATATTTGAAGAAATTCTCTAGTTGCAGCGTCTCAAATGCGAGTATCTGCTGCTTTTCTCCCTTTTTATCATTGTAAACTGAATATTTTTGCATTTTGGACTGTTGGTCGGATAAAACAAGACACTTGAAGACGTCAGCTTGAGATTTAGGAAAATATGATGATTTTTCAGCATTGTCGGGCATTTTATAGACAAAGCAATGAATTGATTAATGGAGAAAATAATCAGCTTAATCGATGATGTAAATAAATAAAGTGATGGTTGGTGTTGATGATGAAGGGGTAAGGTTAGGAAGCACTGGTCTGAAATATAACTGCATAATGTATTATTAAGATTTAATCAATTAATTAGAACCAAGAGGACCAGCACAAACCATGAAACAAAAGTGGTGCAGTGTCCACATACTTTTGGCCATAGGTTATATTATGATTTATTATGATAATGACATGTCTGAGTGTGTTTATGTCAAGTAGTTATTTACATTGCTCATGATAAGTTAGCCCTGTTACTTACTGTTACATCACAAAATCCACACATCCACTGTTCAGCTGCAGTTTGTCCTTATAAGTGGGGAACATTCCTGCGCAATAAGCTCACACTGATTTGTGTTTATGACCATTAATGGTCAAGCAGGACCGGGCCGATGGATCCTATCTGTTATATGTGGATTTAGGGTCCGTTAGTTTGGACGCGGTTGTGTTTCAGTCACCCGTCTGATTTCCCAGAGAAAAGGTCAGCATGTTTAGTATGCAGAGTCCTCCCTGGGCTCCTGATGAAGCCTGTGTGACTGTGACTTTTGCTCAGATATTTTCCCAAAGCAGGCAGGCTGGACATAAAACATGTCTCAGACATCTGACCCTGGGACATGACCACACAGGGGGTAAAGGACTTGTTGTGATCTAACTAACCTTGTGTGTATTTGTGTGTGTGTGTGTGTGTGTGTGTGTGTGGATCTGGAAGTTGGTCCCTGTGGGATATTTCCTCTAGAGAGTTTGTTGTTACACAGTGTGGATTCATGTATTCACTTCTCTGAGCAGTTAGAAGGTTATCATGGTGCCAGAGCATCTTTTAAGTAGAAAAAAGGTACACAGCCTCAGTGTCTTTGGTTTCTATCTTTGGCTCATTTCGATGACATATGGAGTAAATGTTTTAATAAAAAAGTAAAGGTCTTAATTTCCAAAACAACTGTATTATTGCTTTTTGAACTACACATGGGAGGTAACTTCAAGAGGCTAGATTAAGAGGTCAAATAATCCTTTTTTGATATGATTCTTCATTAGATTATTTTATGTAGATTATTTCATCTCGGCTTTATCCAGTAAAAGTCATATAAATAAGAGAAAATAATAATTCAAGAGTCTACAGCCATGCTAGCGGTAGTGAGACTGTGTTCACCATTTTCATTTAGCGTATTAGCATGCTAACATTTGCTAATTAGCACTAAACACAAAGAACAGGTTTTTCAGGTATTGGACGAATAACAATGTTGAACTGGTGCTACATGAAAAGTTAAGAGATCACCGAAGTTATTACAGTTGATCTTGAGGGGGGCATGAATGACTTTACACATTTTCATGGCAACCCATCCAACAGTTGTTGAGATATTTGTCTGTTTCAGTCTGAATCAAAGTGGTGGACCAACCAGCCGACTGACATTATCATCCCTAGAGCCTGTCGCTAGCATGACTGTAAGTTCAAAGACCAATGTCTAACATTAACTTTGCTCATGGAAGCCACCCGCCAAAAAGGTTGACGTCAACATATACCATGGCTTTAATGTCTATAAAAGACCACTGCCATGAGACATTTTACTGAGTAATCAACCCATCATGAGGACCCGGTCTATAGAACCTGACAGCGTGCAACCACGCTCCCTTGAGGCTGCTCTCTACATGCTCCACTTTGAGTGGATGCAGCAGCTCTTCTTGGTATCAGACACATATTATATAAACATGTTGCATTATTTAAAATACAATATTAAGGCAGCCTAGCTGGGCCTCATCTGACAGACACATCACCGACTGTGGCAAAATTGCATAAGGACTAATGTGATTTCTGTATGAATAAAACATAAATTCAAGACATTAAGTTTGATCGTGATGAAAAACCTTTAATGAAGTGAATAGAAGGATTGTAGGAATTATAATGACTTTAAAGCAGCTTTGTAAACTTCTTTTCCAAAGTCTTGAAAGCTTAATCTGCTAAAAGAAATGCCTCAAATGAAGAGAAATCTCCTCTGTGAACTGAACATAAACTGACAGCCCACCCCTCCTTCCTAAAGCACACATTGCATCCTCCCACCCTCCACAACCCCCAGTGTCAGGTCACCGGGTAGCCAGGCAGTCGCTGTCAGTTCTGTAAATATATACGACTGTTGGCGTTCAAACAATCTGTTGTCATGGTGCCCGTGTGAGGAAGTAAGAACAACCACAGATCAGTGGAGAGGAGATCCGGCTTCGCTGTCACTGTTCCCACAAGCTGCTGCGTCCTCCATCCTGTTGTTGGTTGGTGTCACACCAGGTCGTTTCCATAAATTTATGATTTTTTTATCTTGAGTTTTGATCCTTTATGTTTCCTTTTTCTAATCCCTGCACGCCACATTGCGTTTCACTACACATATTACTTGTGTATGTGAATTCTTTGGTCCTGTGTGTGTAAACGAGAGGAAAAGCAGCTCTGAAGTTTCCTCCCTCAGCATTTCAAAACGTTCTCGTCATCGCCCGCCACTTATACCACAACTCAGTTATGATCCACGTCAATCAAAAGGCTTTCTGATCCATTGTCTCGTCCTCATACCTGAGAATACTGAATGTGATTTCAGACAAATACGTGTATATGCAGCCATTATGTTTGATTGCAACCAGATTACGACGGCTAGTGAGTCACTCACAGAGACGCTATCCATTTACACGATTCGTACACCTTGAATACAATGCTGATGAATCACAAATGGCAGGGACGGCTGTGTTTGCTTGAATGAGGGTAATTATGCTCAGAGTTTTTAAGCTATGGCTCATCTTCAGACTTTAAAACGCTGCAGGAGGAGAGATGACAAGAACACCTGAGAGTCTAATGCAGTTCAATGCATCAAATCCAGCTGTAGCTTGTTAAAGCTCATAATGTTCAGCTTGTGTTGAGGAGAGGAGTTCTACTTCACTTCATTTCAGAGGGAAATATTGAACTTTTTACTCGACTACATTAGTCTGACGGCTGTAGTTACTTGTTACGTAAGATTTTACATAAAAAACACGATTCGCTTATAGAATACAATGCTTTGTTTAAGGTTAAAGCAGTTGTTACCAACCTTTTTGACCCAGATTTCCCCACTTGACTTCGGTTGCTTTTCAACAATTACTCCAAATGAAACGGTAAAATACGTCGTTGGTCCATGCCCTCCAGAACGCCGTGGTTTGGTTAGGTTTAGGCACAGAAACACCTTGGTTAGGTTTAGGGAAAGGTTCGGTTAGAAAAACATCTTGGTTTGGGTTTACAATTACTACTTTGTAAAGATTAGGGGACCGTCGTCGCCGTGGTTACAGTATAAAACACGTGATGTAGGTAGGGGAATGATGGTGGTCATGCCTCCCATGTTAAAATCTATTACTTTCTTGACTTGTCCTTCTGCCCCGACCTCCTCCCTACGCAGACTTAGTCATTTTTGGGGCATTTGCTGATATGACTGATGCTGTCGTTTTTCTTGGAAAGAACTGTCTCTTTCATTTGAATTGAGGCCCAAAGAGGTAAAACTATCCAATATTTTACAAAAAGAGACAGAAAATGACTACAAATTTGTGTAGCAGGACTTTTATTGCTGCTGTACTTTTACTGACGTATGAACGCACTTTCTCTTAATGTAGTGTTTTTACATTGTTGTATTGGTACTTTTACTACTATGAGTACTTCTTCCACCGCAGATCTTGAGACAGATTCATTACAGTCATATTTTAAGCCATATTTTGCAATGTTTCTGCATTGCGTTTCATTATAATTCATAATTTCTCTGGACCCTTCCTGCCAGTTTACATAAGCATCACCCTCTTCAGCTTTTGCCCAGTACCCATGCTCAGTGGCACAGTGGGAGGTGGGTGTGGTAATATGGATCTGATCCTGACTGACAGACAGCTGGACCCCCAGCCTCCAAAGGGGGGGAGGGCTCTTGACAGGAGCTCCATCACGTTCCAACAACAGCTCTAAGCCACTGTGGGAACTGACACCACTGATTAACGGCACCCAATTTCATCTGCGTCGGGCTAATTCTGCTGTGTTTTATCATCTCCTCGTGCTCGATGGGGGATAGCTGCAGGATGGACAGCAGTTTTAATAGCCAGTTGTTTTATCTCAGCAGATGCAGAGAGGATTTCAATGATTGACTGCTTTATTATATAGAGTAGTGTGCTGGTTTTTATATAATACATTTTATGGATGCAGTTAAAAATCCTAACCAGTGTTTTGAGAAGTGGAGCACTACGCCTCAGATGTGACTGGGTAATGCTTCTTTTTAACTGTGTCACTTTGAGATTTAGTATGAAATGCTGCCCATGCAAAGCTGAATGGAGAAATAATGTTCATTTTTCTGCATGTGGGACTTATTTTGGAGTCTCTTTTTCAAGATGCAGTACAGAATCAATTATGACATAGGAAGGGAAAGAAAAGGATATTTCTCCCATAGACAGGAGGTGTGTAGCGTTGTTGCTGAGTTGGTTGCCGTCGTGTCTTCTGGGTTTTTGCGGAGGTTCCTGCCATCTACTGTCTCCCTGTAAACATGTATTTACTTTGTACCATAGTGGCCTCCAACAGTTCACAAGCGTTACCTGTCCAACACTTCAGGATGTGACCGAATATACCTCAAAAACTAATGCTAATGTTTGTTAAGCATTTAGCAGCGTAACATGCTAGCACGATGGCATGCTAAACAATTTGCATGTTAAAAATGTTTACATGCTTGCTAATGTTGAAATAGGAACATCCTAAAATGCTAATTTTTTTACGCCACTTGTCCACATCTCCATTACTTGTTAACAAGCTAACTGTGTGCATGTTAACATATTATGTTCTTAAGGATCTACGAATCAAACACCGTTGGGGGGTTGTAATGATGGTTACAGTCTAAACGAGACGCTAGAACAGGTGGTGGTCTTTGAGGCAAATTTGTGATTTGTAATTTTTGACGAGATGAATAAAATTGATTTGACTGACTTGTGGGCTAGTTGGCAACATGCTAGCATTAGCCTGCCAAGCTAAGTGGCCACATTCTGTGTATTTCTGACATGGCATCTTGCCTATTTTGGGGGCAGTTTATAAAATTTGAAAAAATGACACAGCTTATATGATAGCTTTTTGTATTTGGATCTCTCCATTCCCTCAAAATTGAGCACTCTCAAGACTGTTTCAGTTGGTCAATAGGTGTGGATTTGTCCATCAAACTTCAAGTTAAAGTCCATGCAAAAGATTTGTGCAGGTTTTCTTTGTTCCCACAAGTGAGTTCACTAATCTCTGTGGTTACATGCTTTGCTTTTTCAGGCACTTCCATATTATTTTGTGCCAAGGCGCATACATCACAGCTTTCAGGAAAATGTTCGCAATCATAATTACAACTTGAATGCTGATGTGAATGTTATTTACAGATTACAGAACCACAAAATTGTACAGTAATTACAGTACCTCCGACATGACATGAACGTGGAATTTGTCTTTTTCTGCCCTTTTTACAGCCTAAAATTATAAACGTTTCTCTATTTTAATGTTAATAATTGTGATTCTTTCCAGACAAGAGCTTAAATGTTTTCATTGTCTTGTTTCAAACCCTCTCTGGAGGATCTCCCACTCACTGGCACTGCGTTACATAACAGCTGCCTCACCATAGAGGACCTGGTCTGATCAATATTCCCCTCACAATATCCCTATCTCACTCTCTGGGGTTAAGGCTTGTGGGTTATTCCCACTGAGTTAATCGAGCCTGCAGGGCTGCACTGTGTGTGTGCAAGCCTTTCACCAGATGGAGGGAGTGATGCAAAGAGGGAGGAAATGCTTTTGATAGAGATGAAGGACAAAAAGAGAGAGAAAGCTATTCTGGATGATAGGCAAAGTAAACAAACAGGCTGTGATGATGGTCTGGATGGAGGAGTGGGCTAAGCTTATATCAAAGGTCTGTGACAAAGGCAAAGTCCTTCTGCCCACACAAGCCTTCCACAGCCTCTAATCATGAAGTAGAGCAGAAATCCAAAAAGTGCACTGCAAATTAGAGTTTCATGTATGCAGTTTTAAAATCTCATGTTTAGCCATGCTAGCAGCGTAGCTCTAGAGATCAATGTTGGTTGGTCAATCGGTCCACAGAAGATCTTAACAAATATTGGATTGATTTATTACACACAGTCATGCCCCCCCCCCCCCCTCAGGATGAATTGTAATCACTTTGCTGACTTTTCATCTAGCGCCCGCATCAGGTCAAAATGTTGTCATTTTTTTCCATTACCATGAACATGGCCTATGTGGTTTATTATGCATAAATCCCACATACAGTGTCCAGCTGATTTAGGAAATTACTGAGCTTTTAAAGAAAATGGAACAATATATTTGTGAGCAGTTTTTAAAGATGTACGTCTTCAATAGGAACCATTTTGTTTGGGGCTGAGTGCCACAGACAGGACAGGGAATTCATGAAATATTGAGAGACGGACTTATACACAACCTTGAATGGATAGCTGAAGATGACACTTGAGTGCATTATTCTGTTTAATCGTCACTCTGCAATTACTGTTGGAAGCAGATTACAATAACTATAACTCATACAGATGTTTTATTGTGAGGACATTTCCACGTTCTACTCCTACACCTGACCTTGCCCACTAATAATTATCCGTAAATACAATTGCATGGGTGGTTAAGCACACAGTGTATAAGCCTGCCTGTGTAACCTCAGGGAATTCATTCCTCATGGGTACTGAAAGCCCGAGGAGATCACCGTGTTACTGTGTGTGCTTTTAGTTTTCTGGGTGGAGATTTATGTTAGTCATTCCCTTCTGCAGTGTCAGTGTGCCCCCTCTACTGCAATCTCCTGTCAAGATCTGCCCTCTAAATGAGAATCGCCTCTTCATGCATACTGCATGGGAGGATGAGACACGTTGCTTTATGCAACACCACCACTGCACTGACTCTAGCATCTAGCATTGACTGAAAGCTCAACTTCAAGAACAAAAAGTCAACACATACCCTTCTCATGACCTCATGTCTCAAGTGATCAGTCTGTGATTTTGAGATAAAGCATCTTGCTATGCATTTGTTTAATGAGACCAGTACAAGGAGGAACAGTATGACCACGGTGTGTTTTCTGTGAATACTTGAGTAATGGTACTTTCCTAGCAGAGGTGTTACCTGCTGCAGTGTTAACAGGATGTGGTGTGCAAAGTGACTCAAAACAAGGGAGGGGGCGTATTGAGGGGGATCTTCTCTAACAAGGTTTGTTGTAATTTCGTGTTCCTGTAATGTTCTTTCCCCGTGCTCCCTGGCTCACTGGTGCAGGGAGCTGTCACACGGAGCGCAACAGAAAATAGCATCACCTGACAGCTCTGACAGGATGAATGTAGTTTGCTATTTTGTGAGGAAACAGCTGTGTCAAAACAGAAATGAAGTACCAATCTAATGCAGATGTGTCCCTGAACAAAAGAACAATGGCAGTGGAGGATATTTCTTTAGATGTACACCTCTGGATATACCATCTGGTCTCATTAGTTTTAATTAACTGTGTTTTTTGTATACTTAAGTGTCACAGTGGCGTCTGAAATGTAACATACAGCACAGGTATCCCTGACTATGTCACAAAAATGAGGACAGGGACTTGACTGAGACTTGACTTCCAAAAGACTTGAGTCGAGTCTCACATTTGGACCTGGTAAATTCCCAGAACAAAGAATAAATAAATAAGACAGCAACAGGCAGACCTTGCATTGCCAAAAAAGCATGAGTTAGCGCTGCAACAAACATTTTTTTATTATCAGTTAATCTGCTGATTTTTCTTTATATTGCCTGATTGGTCATTAATATCTTTAAAATGTCAGAAAAAATGGAAAATGCCTATTAGAATATCCCACAGCCTGAAGTCTTCAAATTGCTTGTTTTAACAGTAACAGTAAAAAAAAAAAAACCAAAAACGTTCAATTTAAAATGATCTAAAATGGAGAAAAACAGGCATTTTTAATCAATTATTAGAATAGTCGAAGATTAATTTTCTGTTGATTGATTAATTGTCCAATCAGTTTAGCAACAGCTTGAATATTCAATTACTATGCATGGAAAGCACCATCAACACATCTAAAAGTAAAATGTTCAAATGCCTCATCATTTTGGTCCCCATTCAGAGACATTAAAGACCTGCTGAGACTTGACTTGGACTCGACCTACAGGACTACCAGACTTGACTTGAGACTTGCTCTGACAGACTTGACTTGGACCGTCTTCTATCTGTGTCAAGGAAGAAGGGCAGACAGAAAGATGGGAGCCTTCAATGGTCAGAGGGGTCAACTGTCGAGGCCCCCTGGTGCTGTGGGAACATCTGCTTTCTCTGTTCTGACATGACGAGGTTCTTTATATAGCCACATGTACCAGTGAAGGGCACATATAGGGGTGTTTGGCAAGTACAGACCATGGGAATCAGTGTGAGGTCCAATAAAACTAGGAAGCGGCTGCTCTGGCTGTCTTCTTGTGGAGCCCTCCTACAACCAGTCTGGTGATTCACATTTTTCTGACAAACGGAGATTAGAGATTTGAAACGGCTGCCCTTCCTCATAATGTTGCTCTGCGTTTTCCAAATAGGCCCATCACTCCTCCGTGCTGTGTCATTTCATATTAAAATTACGAATACAAACGGAGCTAGCCAGAATACATATTTTATTAGGCAGAGAAAATACTGTTCAGAAGAAGAGAAACACCAAAAATAAATTTCTGTCATACATCAATTCCTCTCACACGGCGTAGGAAGGTCACCAGTACATCAAAGAGAAACAAACATTGCTAATCCTCCGCGAAGAGGTTAGATGGATACTGTAGCACAGTCAAAAGCACGGCACGGCTCAGGTGTTATTAAAGCAGAGCATGAGCTGAGGCAGTTCTTCATTCTCCACACCATGAAAACACTGAGAGACGAGAGAGGCAGGTGGCACTGTAGTGGGGAGCTCTTTTCTTTCTCTTGCGACAGGCAAATCAGCGTCAAAGTGAGTAACATTAGCCAAAAAAATGTGGTAAATACACAAAGAAGACCGGCCCTCTGAATAGAGAGGAAGATGAGCTTGAAGAGGGGCCTTGGCACGGAGCGCAGCCTCAGGCGAGTGATGAGAATCTCCTGAAAGAGGCAGAGAGGGAAGGCAGCTGGGGTCGGCGTTTGGCAGCTTGTTGTGACCGGAGCTCGGTGGACCGGTTTGGGGAAGATAGGACCTATTCCACTTTTTTCCCATGTGAAACACACAAGCCAGAACAAGGCAAGAAAAACCCTGCTTGGACTCCTAACACACACACATGCACACATAAACACACACACACACACACACACACACACACAGCCCCGTCAACGTGACACAATCAGACTAGTACACAAACATGCACACTTATACAAAGGCAGAACTTTACAAAGTCATGCAGATGGAATGTTTTGATATTTCTGTAGTCTGACTCAAATATGTTTTGCTGGCTGGCCTGAAGTCTATTTTTATTAGGAGGGATTTATGGGGAACTACTGTAATTTAGTCTAGGCTGTCGTGACACACTGGAAGTGTGCTCCTGGAAAACCTAACCACATCTGTCTTCTGGTGGGGGGGAAAGAAAGAGCAAAGGGGCTTTACAAAGCTGAATATAAGTACATCAGAAACTGTGGTATTTTCTTCAGATCTCTTAAAAATTCTGCGTGAGAACGCGTCCTTGTCTCGTAAGGAGGTAGCCGGATCCAAACCTAATTACACAAGACTTCAAAAAAAACTTCAAGGCTTCTCAAAATTTCCTTTAAACACACGGGGAAGGGCATCCTGAGTACCAACACTTTTTAGACGAGTCATGTTGATGCTTAAAGGAATAGTTCAGGAAATACGCTTATTCACATTCTTGACGAGAAGATCGATAGCACTCTCGTAACTGTATGGACACTGTAGATGTTAGTGAAAACAGCTCATCTGGCTCAATCCAAAGGTAAAAAAAAGTCCACCTCCAAAGCTCACTCGTTAACAAGTTATGTCTTGTGTGTAACCCAGAGATTGAGAGTTTGTGTAACTACTTAGCAAGCAAGCAGAGAAGTCAAAACTGTTATCTAAAAGTAATAGTTAACTATAATGAATGCACATTTAGACGATGAAGGTTGGTGTAGATGAAGAGGTACGTCAGTCAAACAAGGTTAGGAGCTACTGTTTAATCCATACAAACACTGAAAGACTTCACATTTCAGTGTTTGCACGCGTTAAACAGAGATGTAACACGTTAATTTGTGAGCTTTAGAGGAGCTCGTAGGCAGATTTTGTTACCTTTAGACAGAGGCTAGCTGTTTCCGGTCTTTATGCTAAGCTAAGCTAACCGGCTTGAGGGTGGTATCTTCTCATATAACTTGGTAAGAAAACGAACAAGCCCCAAAATATAAAACTATTCCTTTAACACCATCTAAACTGAAATGATTGAGTTTTACAGTAAACACTTTTTGCATTTACTTGATGATTTAAAGTAATTTTTGTACAGCCAAATCACATAATATTCCACGAAAGTTCACTTTACTTTGAATGATTATAATGGTTTTCCCTTTTAGAGAGCATCAGTGTACCCAAGCAGCTCGACAGAGGAATTGGATTGAATATACATTATAATCATAAAGAATGATTAAACTCAGAGATCGGCTTTCATCCGCTCTGTAAACTAGACTAATTTAATATAAGAGATAATCGTGGTGAATGTCTTAATTCTACAAACACAATGATGTAAACTCAAGAACGACGGTGGCGAACGCTCATCCATGTTCTGGCAGTGTGAGACACTGTGATCAGACGGTCCAGACACAAACGGCATCGGGCCACGTTGCTGCAACCGGTCGAGATTCGAGGAAAGCGGTCGCCGCCGGTCGAGTCGCGCTCACAGGTTCTCGTTGGTGTCGTGTTGGCACTGGCTGTCGGACGAAGGGTTCAGGAAGGGCAGTTCCTCGCCGCAGCCCTGCAGCTTCAGGACCCGGCTGCTCAGGTCCAGGCAGCACTGTGAGAGGACGCACGTAGTGAAACACAATTAGTTCAGTGAAAAGAGGTTGCACTACAAATCTGAGGGGTCAGGAGATGATTAACGGGATGGGATACAATAAAAATTTACTTTTTTCAGGCTTTTCTATAATTATTCATATTTTCTTCTGAAATACTGGTTAGTTTTACCCCTTCCAGCCTCTTAAATTACTCAAAGTTAACAATCTGAGAAGGGAAAGTCACTCAGTTAAGTAAGTAGAAATTGCTTTGTTTCACTACATGATCAGGTTTGCTCAGATTAGTTACATCCTTCAGTCTAAGTGTGTTCTTTATGTTGTAAAACACCAAGCTTCGCTTCGCAGCTGTTGGACAGACAAAATAAGCAATTTGACTTGATTTGACACATCAGGCTGATGCATTATTGGAGAGCAGGGATGAGTTGCTCTTGCAGTCCCTGTGTTACACATTTCAATAAACGCTAAGGTAGTTTACTCAATTAATCTTAATTAATTGCTATATTGTTTATGAAAGTTTGCAGAGAAAGTACACTAAGCACAGTAGTGAGGTTGGAGGGAAATGTTCATCTCACATTACAAAGTCCTTAAGGGGTAATTTACTGAATTAGACCTCATGTTCCTTTCATGCCCTCAAGTCCCACTCTAATTAGATTTTTAGGAAGATATTAACCAGATGCAGCACATGTAATACAGACATAAGGGAGAACACTACCTTCAGATTGCCTTTTCATGGGGTTCAAATTGCATTTTGAAATGTGCAAATTCAAAATCCCACCTCACTGGATGTCTTCTATTCGCTCTTATCTGGGTTTTACCTGCACAGTGGGCATCTAACAGATGGCAGCCACGAAAATAACACCACCCAGCCTTTCTGCTAGATAACACCACATCCAGCACACCTCTTTTTAAGAATTTGTGCTCCATCTTTCCCCCTGAAATGTTAATTTTTCTACTAGCGTTTATTTTTCCTTCTTCCCTTTTGCTCATTTAAAGCCTTGTGACTATTTTAGGCTGCTGGTTATTTAAAAAAACATAAAAAAGACACATGATAAGGCAGACAAAATATTAGCAAAGCCAATGAGGACCTTACTTTAAGTTCCAACAGAGTCTGAAGACCCAGGCACAGCTCAAACGCCTCATCCTCTGAAAGTGAAACAAGAAAGGAAAGATAAGGGGAGAGAGAAACTGGATTTTATAAGTGCGATTCCCACCCTCGTGTGAACATGCATACATTAGACTAAAACCAGGTTAAATCATCAACACAACTAAATTATTCATTTCACTGCGTTAATGAGTGACGATAAGTGTGTGTTCTTGCGTGAGAATTTAATATCCGTGTAAGAGTCAGGCGCTGGGTTTAGGGACTGGATTCACGTCATTACTCACCGGAGGAATTGAGGAGTAGGTGCAGACAAGAACTGCAACATAAATAATTGTGTGTGGTCTTGTTCTTTTAGCTTTGCGAGGACCAAATGTCCTCGAAACAAGGAGAAGATCAGGATAAATCTTTAAAGAGAGGGCACAATAATATTTCTATAATTTTATGGTTTGGGGCTCTGAAGATAAGATTTGACTTTGAAGGAATAGTTTGACATTTTTGGAAATACATTATTTCACATTCTTGCCCAGAGTTAGATAAGAAGTTAGATACCACTCTCACGCCTTAGTTAGCTTAGCTTAGCATAAAGACTGGCTCCGTCTGAAGGTAATAGAATCTACCTGCCAGCACCTCTAAAGCTACCTAATTAACAAGTCATTTCTTTAATCTGTATAAAAAACAAAGTGTAAAACACGATATATAACGTGTTAATTAGGGAGCTGTAGAGGTGCAGGTTCACTGAAGCTAACGTTCTCCTGTCTGCAGCGTCATATTTCATATGTGAGTGTGGTATCAATCTCCTCATCTAACTCCCGGCAAGAAAGCAAATAAGCATATTTCCTAAAATGTATTATTACATTTTCAGGCTTCCCAATGATGGAACAAATTAATGTGGATGTTCCTATTAGGGATGTACGGGTATCAAATGTTAAACGATGTTCATCAAACTGGAACGGTATTTCAGCTCTGACAGTAAACTAGCTAATGTTAGCATAGCAGTAGTCCTGCTGTGGGTTCCCTGCAGCTATTCAAAATAAAGCTACCATTGAGGGCGATAGCCACAGTAATATTTCACCGAGGTATAAAGAAAATGTGGCGCCTGTTCATCAAAGCGTATGCGCTCGCTGTTCTAAACATCCATGAAGGGGCTCATCTGAAAAAATGCTCTCCTGCACAGGAAGTGATAATTCTTGCAAAAGCAGAAAAACAGGGACTCAAACATAATGAACCTCAAAACCAAGTGAGAAGAAAAAAACAGTCAGCGTAGTCAGCTGAATGCAAGTGTCCTTAAAAGGAAAGCAACCTTCCTCATAACAGAAATAAACTCTGACATTCACTTCCAGAGATGGAAAGTGATGCAAAGGGACACAGATGATGCTGATGCACTTTTTCCTCTCCTTCTTTTGGGCCACGTTTGTTTATTATCTGCAGTTGATGTTGTTTGTCTTCGGACCAGTGCCTGCAGTGACCGTAACACACGCCATCAATGACCACAATGATCAATCACACAAAATGTCTCGGTAAACAGTGTCTTCAGGATTTTCTGTTCGTGAAGTTTGGCTCCCACTTTGTCTGTTCAGCCACGGTGACAATTACTGTTCATGATAATCATCTTCCCACTTGTTCTTTTTCTGCATCAGGGTGTTTTTGTTTTTTTTTCCTCTAAAGAAGGTACCTGGCACTCTTAGTAGAGCAGAATGCATTCAGATTCAGAAGTGGAAAAGATCTGCAAAAGAGACATTTATCTGCCTGAACATATTGTTAATGACTGCTTTAACATATTCTAGCTGTGCTTTTATTTAAGGGTAATTTCTGCCTGGGTGAGGACACGGTCGGATGTACTGTCTGAATGTTAAGTACAGAGACGACTCAAAACCTCTTTTAACAGAACCTCTGCATAAATCACACAGCAGGTGGACTCGTACTTTTCTACTCGAGTTGCAGCAGCATTTATGCATTTGACTACTGTGTTTTGACAACTGGAAAATCACCACTCAAATGTCCCCGAAGATAAAAACATTTGAGTTTTTAGCCACGCTAGCAGCAGTTCAACAGCCTACTGGATGGATTGCCATAAGATTTGGTACAGATATTCATGGTCTGCTGACGATGGAGCCTTCTGATTTAGTTGATCCCCTGACTTTTCCTCTAGCGCCACCATAAGGTTGACATTTGTGATCTTAACAACTGTTGAATGGATTGCCGTTCAATTCGGTACACACAATCATGTCCTCCTCAATTGAATGCAATTGAATAACTTTGGTCACTCACTCGGTCAAACTTTTTATTTGCATATATATATATAAGCAACCCTTAGCGTGCATTGTGAGCATGTTACCGAGCTGAGCATTTAGCTGAAAGCACCACTGTGCCTAAGTAGAGCCTCACAGAGCTGCTAGCATGGCTGAAGGCTCATATAAACTAAAAGATCCAAATGATTCAAACAGTTGAACTTTATTTCCCTGGATCAGCACTGTCATCGTGTGGTCTAACATCTTACCTTTGACATAGGCTGAACACTGGACCGTCTGTCGGCCCAGCTGCAGCTGCAGACCCGTCACTGAGCTGCTCACGCCACATGGTGAACTGTCCTGACTGGGCACCAGTCTAATAATACACACACAGTCACAGAAAACATCTTCAGAAGTTCAAACACAAAGACTTTTTGGGACATTTCAGTTTACGCAGTAGCTATCTCCCAGAAATAGATACCCTCATTATATGCCACTCTTTCATCTCCTTTTTATTAGAATGTCAATCAAAAGTTTGCGCAGCTGAGATTTTATTAACTAGCATTTTGAAGACAAACAGAAAACCAATCATAGCAGCTTATAACTGTTTACCTGTTACTTTTTAGAGCTTTAAATTTGCAATTTAGATGAGACCAAAATGTCACATCCTCTTCCCACTCTGAAGCCAGAGCACCGACTCTGATCTAAAAACTGAGTTTTATTTGGCATTTTAATCTTTTTCTCAAAGATGAAGGTGATCTCAGGTCTTTAAGAACCTGCCTCGAGAGCTTATAGGCTGTCATTATTAAATCTCTCCTTAAAGCTCATTTTTTTTAGCCAATTCTTTTAATGTTGAATTCTTCATCTTCTATCCCTATCCTGCGATCTTTAGACTTTTTCTTAGTTTTACTTTTGCTTTCTTATCAGTTTTTGCCATTGATTGATTTGATTGTCAAAGCACTTTGCAAACTGCTGTAAAACCTTGAAGAGATGGCAGTTAGTATATGTGTTGTAAGGTTAAGAGCAAGGTGTTTCTTACCCCAGCCTCTGACAGCAGGAGGTGGAAATGTGGTTGTGTTGGCTGCCGGTGCTGATGGATGCCTTGACTTCGGTCTCGCAGCACTGTGGGGAAGACAGAGGGGGGATTTTGGTGTCACAGTGTGATTTTCCACTTCAGTCTGGAACCACCGCACGCAAGGAAACAGTCAGTCACAACAACACATTAACACAACTCTGGTAGGGGTGGGGGGGGGTACTGATCTTTTTTTCTTTCGAACAAATCCAAGTTGACTGTTAATCAACAGCACAAACAAAAACAATTCTCCCTCCCATTGGTGCAGTACTTCCAAGCCAGCCCTTGTTTTTTTGCTTCGAATGTCATTTTGTGTTTGTAACTTGATCCGTATTGATTCTGTGTTAAATCACTAGTCCTCTGGTTCAACAGCACAACAGTTAATAATCAAGTTATAAATAAACCAACTGGGGCATTCTGTGTACCATTACAGATCACGAGTTGTTCTTTGATTATTAACTGATGTGTTAAGTTCTTGTTGCTGACTCTGATGTCCAGACAACATGCTGATTCTTCAGTTTGTTGAGTGCACTTTGATTTTTCAGACTTAATGATCTCAAAAGCATCGCTTAAGCTTGAAATATTAAACCAAGTGGGTCATATGTGCATTTAAGTCATTAGTCAACACTGAAAATCATCTATGACAAGTCACATGATTCATTTTACAAACTCAAAACTCACTCTATTGCAGAGTTAATGATTATTTGTATCTTTTAAGCACCCGTAACCCGTTTCTGCTGGACATGTAAATAGGCTACTGTTTGCTAACAAGTTTGTTTAATCAGCTTTATTTTTTAGTTATTGCAGGTTTAAAGTGATAGTTTGGAAAATACACTTATTCACTTTTGTCAAGAGTTAGATGAGAAGATTGACACCGTCTGTCAAATATGAAGCTACAGCCATGAGAAAGTTAGCTTAGCTTAGCTTAGCTTGGTAGAAAGACTAGAATGAGGAGGAAACAGCTAGCCTTGTTCTGACCAAGTTCTAAAGCTCGCTAATTAGCATGTTATACATTGTTTAATCCGTACAAAAAACTGAAGTGTAAAAGCTGCTGTCCCTCTTATTTCCCCACTTCTTCTAGTCTTTATGCTGATTCTGATTCTGATGCTAAGCTAAGCTAACCGTCTCCTGGCTGCAGCTTCATATTTAACAGACTGATGTGAGAGTTACATCCAATTCACGGCAAAATGACTATTTCTTTTATCTTTCATGTTTTTTTTCCTTTTTTTCCATCATCATCTAGAGTTGTACAGTAGTCGGGCTAACAGGAAGCTTGTCCCAATTTCCACTGACATTTCTCTTCTTCTGCATCTCACAGTTGCTCTGTTGCCTTCAGGGCACTTCATGTCACAAAGACACGTTTCATGGGCAGCCAAGGAAAGTCTATAGTGCAGCAGATTGCCATGGTTTATGGGAACAGTTGTCTGTCGTGGCCTCCTATTCAGCATCCTCTTACTTTATGTCATGCAACTTGTGCACAAGTAGGAACACGTTTGTGGGGATAAAATTTAAGAAATGGTAGAATGAAGAATGTATTCAGGACATATGGTAGCCCTGCATGCATGTGAGATAAGCAGTATGCTGGCACCACCCCCACACTGTTAACTGTGTGTCAGACCATGTATAAATTAGATGTTTTTCCACTACCAAATGCAAATAGATCCCAGCTACATGCTATTGGCCTTTCATTGCTATTTTTATATGATTTTGCTTTCGGATAAACTGCAGGAAACATTAATGTTCTTGGTAATTTATATTTATGGAATGACGAGCTACGAATGCTAATGTTATGAGCAAGCTAATATCGACTGAGTGGATTTTTGGAAATTCAGTCATTTTAAACACTCAAAATGGAGGAGCAGACTTATATTCACACCAATTATACATATATATATATATATGTATATATGTCGATGTGGTGAGCGTTTTTTAACAGTTTAATCAGACAAGATCCGATTTGGATCAAAACATTAGTCCATTGAAATAAATTGTGGTTGGAGTCAGTATGCAGGGGTTAATATCATTTGACAACTATTTTTTTTGTAAAACAAATTAACTGATTTTTAAATGTTATGATGAGGCCCCTTTATACGTCTACTTAAGTCTTAATATAAGTTGCCTAATATCAAGAGATTTTATAACATCTCCGGTGGTTTTTGCTGTCCAGCACACATCCTGGTTCCAGAGAACGTGCCTGTATATCTTTCTCTCCCCCGTCGTCTCCGTCATAAATCAATACCTTATCCACTTGACCCGAGGATATTTCCCCCCTTGGAAATAAACACGTTCAGTTTCCATGAGCCTTGTTTTGATCCCTCACACTCTGCACAGACTGAGCTGAGCCCCCTTTGTCCTCACAGGCAAACCGGCTTATCAGCAGGCCCACAAACCTGCTCTTTTGTCTCAGTCCCAGCGGTGCAGAAATCCCTCTCTCTCTCTCTCTCCCTGAAGTTTAAAAATAGCTGCCGAATGAGTAACTGAGGAACACTTTGCATGTAATAAGTTGATGATAAAACCGAGCAAAGCACAATGAGTAACGGGGGAAAACGCTGAATCTATCAGAAAAGTCCTAAGTGGACTAGTAATTTTAATTACACACACACACGCAGAAGCTGTGATACATCGTTTTAACACCACAGGGACAAGCAGTTGTTTGATCAAAGTATTGATTTCTTTCCTTGGAGTCATACAAGGCTTCAATTCTCTTTAATCAGAATCGAGAATGCCAAAATATTAGCTCTTTAGCCCCTGCGTACACTGACTATTTACTATTGTATTGTATTGATTAGATTTAATTTAATGCTTATTTTCATGATTTACTCATCTTTTTATTATTGTTTCGATTAATCACTTATAGTCTAAATGTGTGAGAGAAAGAACCTGCCCTCTCTACCTGTTATGTAATGTCAGTTATTCTATAATCGTCTGTTTTTGTTTTTTTTGTCAGGACTTCATATAAAACACGACTGTTTTCACCGACGTTGTGTTCAAGCATCAAGTATCATCCTTCTCTGGTGGTTAGATATTATAAAATCAGCCTGAGGACAGACTGAATCACTCCTTGAGTATTTTGCCTGACCTTTCTGCATACATTAGTCATTGCAGTGTTGAGTGTGTGTTAGATTGTGGACCACAGGGAGCATCTCCATGTGAAACCCGAGAGCCATTAATGCCTAATGTGTTCCACACAAATTGTAAGAAAAGACTGTTAATGAAAAGCAAGAATACTGAGTCATTGCATGCATGATGGGTGCAGTTTTCTTCTTTGTTTACTAAAAGGTTGTTTAAAATGCTACATGGCCCTAAAACATAGACCGACTGATGAGTAGTCGCAGTCACGGTTTGGTTGGGTTTAGTTTTATTTATTTAACCAGCACTTCACTAACATGAAGATTGGATCACAGTAGGGCTCCGACTCAGTAAAACAGCTGTATGATGTATCCTGATGATGTCGTCGGGGTCATGATGTCATCAGAGTTATGTCGGATTAAGTTTGAGGCATAAAGTTTTTATCAGAGAGCGTTGTGTGTGTTGGGATGTGCACACAGGGTCTAACAAAAACTCTATTGAGCTGCATTATGGGAAATGTAGGATCTATTGCTCGACCCAAACTCGGGACGTCAGTATATATTTGTGCTTAAATTTTGACCGTCCTGTTTTAAATCTGTTTGATGTGAGTCTCCAAACTTTCTGAAACTAAAATGCTGGTTGAATGAGTTCATTACAGTGTCTTCTTGGAAGACCAGTAAATTAACCAGCATACATCTTGATGTTTTACGTATTTTCTGGTGAACCTCCACAATGACCACATGGGTTGGACAAAAGTATATTGTACAATGTGACCACCAGCTGATAAGTACTGTTGGTCACACAGTCAAAGAGCCAATCATCAACAAGGAGCTGAGCACAGTCGGTGCGACTGATTGCGGCCATACATTTTGAAAAATAGGTTTATGTGAGGCTCCTACTACATCTGTACTAGAGTCAAGTGGGCCAGTCATCTTCAAGGGGCTACAAGAGCCAATGTCGGGTACAAGTGGGCGAAACTAGACTCCGGGTGAGAGGGTCCACCACACAAATTTGAATGCCAACTTATTGTTTTCCCTCTTTGATCCTGCAGCCCACACAGTTTGTCCGTTTACCCCCCTGTAACCTACATGTAATCCATTCTGGACCCATGTGGACTTGTTAACCAGGTTGGACTCTCGCTCACCATGACTCAGTTATCTGTTGTTCTCATCCAACCAGACAGCCGCTGGGTCCTGCCAAGCTTTTGATGTTGAAAAAGGGAGAATAAACGAAGAGTGGGCTTCAAGTGATGAGTCATGGGAGCCGAGTGATGCTGTCTTTGTGTCCTCTCTTGTTTTCGGTTTTTAGACAGTAGTAGAAAGTGTCAAAGCATTGAATGTGAGCGAGGAGAGACAGATTTTACCTTGCATTGAACAACCAGAGCTGTGAGGAGGGTCGAGCTCTCCGTGGCCTCGGTCTTCTCGGCTGTCTGTCGGGCTCCGGCTTCGCTGCTGTCGTCCTCTTCGTCCGACCGTAGGCTCCTCTCGCTCTCCTCCAGAGACTCCCTCTCCTCTGTGGAGTCGTCGGCCGTGCTCTCGCTCTTCTCCTCGGCGTCGGCGGGTCCGTCCTTGGTGTCGGCCAGCGGGGAGCGAACCCTTGAGCTGGGGTCCCGGGCCTCCCCTCGCAGCCGCGTGATGTTTCCCTCCAGCAGGCGGCGCTGGACGATGCTGTGAGGTTGCTAGAGGGAGAGACATAAGAGAAATGGATGTCAGATGGCAGGTTTTCTTAGAAACAAGTGGAATTGGAAGATGAGGATTTGTCCAATAGAGGGTTTTGTGATGGCTGAAATTCAGTGAGGATGCCTTTGCAATCGTGCCAAAAAGTTGATGGTTACAGGTTCTCAGATGTGAGACTTTGCTGCTTTTCCTGACATTACATTATAGTAAATTCATTATAGTAATATCTTTGAGTATTGGACTGTTGGTCGGACAAAACAAGACATCAGAAGACATCCCTTTGGCGTCTAAGAAACTGGGATGGATATTTTTAACTGAAAGAACCAGCAATACTGTACAATTCTTAAATACTATTCAGCGTTTCCCCCCTTTACAGAATTAAAAATCTCTGAGAAACACTAAATGTTGATGATAATTAAATAGGGCTGAACAATGTGAGCTGGTATAGTGAGTAAATTCAATGTAACCCCCCCTTGCATGTTGAAACGATAAATATTTATAGTATAATTGTCTCAACAGAGTACGTCACAGATAGCTTGTGACGCAAGATACATTTAAAAAACAAAACAAGATATGTAGGTCGCTGTGTTAAAGGAACATGTCAGCATAACTCCAGATTATCTGCACATTCAGAGAAAATGATGTTTTGATCCCACAACAGTAATGATGAAGCTTATTTATGCACATTTATGCAGGTTCAGATGAAAATGATGCTGTTGAGTTTCTATTTCAAGGTAAATATTGGCTTTATTACACAAAATAAAAAGTCTCATATATTTGTTTATATGCCAAATCTTACTTAAAGTCTGGAGTCGTGCTTGAATTGGACCATTACTCACCAGTATCAAGTACGACACTGGCATTGTTGGAGCTGGGAAAGAGATCATTTACAGATTTACAGTCAAATTCGAGCACTGGCCTCAAGAGTAAACACAGCTTTCCAATTTACAGTATAGATTTTGGTGTACTGGTAAATACATGTCGGTACAAGGGAGCAAGATGTGAAGTTAGAGAGTAAGAGGGTAATCTGGGAAATTAAAAATAATTTATACTGTAGATTTTCTCAAACTATAAGTACCCGTTTGTTTAAGAAAATCTAACGAGCGTCCATTGAAATTGTCTGAGTTTCTAGATGAGTCACACAGAAAACCAATTTTTAAGCCAAAAGTCATCACGCTGCAGCAAGTAGAGGCCATTTTAACTGAGGGTGCTGAGTTGGGGTACAGATTTAAATAAGTGTGGCATTGTCAGTGGCATTTCAGAGCCTTTCCTCCCCCTAACCTCCTCCTGCCCCTCCCACACAAAATAACACACACACAGACATTTAAATTGCTAACTTTAGCTTCAGTGAAGAAAATAGCTTTCCGAACTACCTGAAATGAAGGTCACATTATCATGTCATGAAAACCAATTCAAGGGACATGTCAACGCTTCTTTCAGGTCATCATAAAAGGATTTCTGGTTTTTCTTTTTGCTCCACAAGGCTGGTGGCCATGTTTTTTGATTGCACACACTTTTCTTGTGTCACTTTTTGTCTTTGGACATACAAAAGCAATTGCACACCCTGTAGAGTTAAATGCACAAAGCACTTAAAAAAGACAATGTTTTGACAAAGTGTTCTTTATGGCTTCAGAAACACTATTTCAGACTATATTTATACGACAGGGGCATGTCACATTTTTTGCTGTATATTTTTAATACTGGTACAATGATCTTGATTAATGACATTTCCACTGTTTCAAAACAACATGTGGCCAGTGGCTGGCTGTTCTTTCTGGATCATATAAAAAGTAAATTGTATTTAAGCTGCCTGTTCCTCTATAATCACATTGCTGTTCACCAGCACAGAGTCTGGGTAGAGACATTCAGACAGCTTTGAAAAGAGCAGGTCACCCGACACCAGCAGAGTCGCTGCATTAATAAAACACAGAGTTTTCCTTTCAAGGGGTTTTTGAACGGTAAAATCACCAGGATCTTTACTGCACTTTCAAATGAACGAGCATGTATCATGAAATAATTTAGTTCTAAACATACATGAAAACAATTCACTCCTCGGAAGAAAACGAATGAGACTTGGAGAAGCACATTAAAGCAGGTTGAACAGCCTTTGGTTTGATTACGTCTGGACTTTTGCCTTTAAGATGCGGTCAAATCAATCAGATATTGAAGAATAGAGCAGTTCGTCTGTCCTGAACTGATCATTTAGACGGGAAGTTGAGAGAATACAGTCTGTGCTACGGTAGCTGAAGATGAAGGAGAGGCTGGCTTCCAAAACACCCGAATTATCTTTCCTCAGGATAATCTTTGTTTGGCATAAGCAGAGTTACAACCAGACAAGGAACAATGAATAAGAAAGCTCCTCCGCAACCCAGATCTAATGCTTTAAAGTGGCTGTAATAAGTATTTTTATATTAACAATGGATTACATCATGTAAAAGGAGTTGCTCAAGATAAACACGCACTGTTTCAGGTCTACAGAGCTTTTTAGCATCTTTCAGCTCATTGTTTTGGTTTTACAGCCCACTACTTTACTGTTATGGTTCACACTCACTGCTCATCAGCATAGTTACCATTTGTTTTCAGTGAAAAACCTTGACTGTACACTTCCTGCCCAGCACCAAATGTCATGCAAACAAAGTTAGCACCTAGCTGCTGAACATAGTGGACCATTTAGCAGCTAAATAACCAGCTAATATTTGTTGCTGCAGGTTTAAAGAAAACTGATTTGTAAAGAGCAGCCACTCATGTGTTAGCATGATAGTATGATTTACGTTAGCATTTAGCATGTTAGCAGTAATCTCAGCGTAGAGTGTTGGAAGAGGACATTTTGAACTGTTTGTCAGTCAACATGATTCATCTTCTGGGAGCCGTGTTTCATAGAAACCCCTCCTCTGGACCAAAGTCAAAGTCAAAGCCTTACCAGCCAACATTGGCATCTGTAGAGCCATAAAACCGTAGTTTAAGTGTCTTGGTTGAGTGCCAGTCTCACAAAGGACATCCCCATCTGCCAACCTGTTGTTCTCACACAGCCGTGGATTTCTACACCCTGTTGCCTCCCTCCATCTCCACCAGGCCTGCAGTCACCACACTTTTATAGCAATTGGGTTGCGTGTCCACTTCACAATGTTCCTATCGGAGAAAACAAGCCTTTAAACGCAGCAGTTGATGCCACTGTTAGCGTAAGTGGTGACAACGATTTTCACAGGCTGGAAAGCTCTCTCTGGCTCGTTCAGATCAATGGCCTTTGACCCCCATCAGATGTGCACACGTTACGGGCCGTCTTGTGGGAGATTCCTCGTGTCTTAGAGCATGATAGCATGGCGGCTGAATGGAGATGAGAGCTCTGTGAAAAAGACTGGATGTGTGATTTGTTTTTAGATGACACATTCTGGATGATAGCGTTGTGTGCTATCACAAAGGCAACGGTCGATTACAAATGCCAACCCTCTTTTGTCTGTGAGGGAACTCCATCCAGCAGCTGTGATTGTGTGGCTCTGACCCTGAGTAAGAGAAAGCTTATGCAGACAAAACAGGATAGATAAGATAGACCCTGCTATTCTCTTCCCTGTTTTTTTTTTTTCCACATTACTGGTCATTATTTGACGTTCTGCTCTGATTAACATGCGTACAGCAATGCTGCTGTTCAAGTGTTCCTGAGCAGAATATGAATGAAGACAAGGACGATTTCATGGGCTGGCAAGCAGCAAGGAGACAGAGAAATGTGGAAAAAGATAAATGTTTAAGGGAGGGCAACAGGGCCCAAGAGACTTTATAACCTTAACATGGCTATAATAATGTCTGGCCGAGTGTCAGTGGCCTCGCTCTGTGTGATCTGTCATTATGTTGGTGTGAGACATCCATCTGTGGCTCTGCAGCTCAATCCAACACCTCAACAGATCATCGAGGAGTCATTTTTGGCTCTAATACTGTAAAAACATTGTGTTTCCGTAGTAGATTTCTTCTTCTCTCCGTCAGTCCCCCGGGCTTCCTGCCCAAAACAACAACTCTGCAAACTAGTAATCACCAGCGTGTCACTGAGTTTGATTTAGCCCATTCATTCCTCTGTGAGCTCCAGCTGTGGCTGAGCAGCTCTTAGCTGGTTTATAAACAGGCTGATGATCTCCTCATCTCTCCTCTCCTCTCCTTCTTTCCTTTCCCTATTCCCCTATTTCCCTCTTTCTCATTTCTTTCCACTCCCTTCTTTTTACTTTCTTTTCCTTTCCTCATTTCTCCTCTCCTATTGTTTCCTTCCATTGCCCTTCATTCTTTTCTCTTATGTTTCTTACCTTACCTTTCTTTCCTCTCCTCTCCTTCTTTCCTTTCCTTTCTTTGTTTGTCCTCTCTTTTCTCATCTCTTCTCTTCACCTCTGCTCTCCTCATGTCTCTTCTCCCTTCCTTCCATTGCCCTCTATTTGCTTCATTTTCTTTTCTTTCCTTTGCTTTCCTTTCCTTTCATTGTTCCTCCTCTCTTCTTTTTGTATCCTTTCCCTTATTTGCTCTTCTTTCTTTTCCTTTCCTCTCCTATTGTTTCCTTCCAATATGTCACATCTCTTCCTTTTTCCTTTTCTCATTTCTCCTCTCCTCCTTCCACCGCCTTCCTTTTTATTCCTTTTCCTTCCTTATATTTCCTTTCCTCACCTCTCTTTCCTGGTCCTCCCCCCACATCATTTCTCATCTCCTCTCCTCTCACTATGTCTGTCATTGCAACCAATAGAAATCGAGACTGTATTTCTGCCGTACAATGATTACATTTATTCCCTAAACCAACCCAAACCCAGAGCCTTAGATAAGAGTAATCCTAATCCTAAAAGAAATCTTCTCCCCTCCTCTCCTCTCTGCAGGAACACTCCTAAAATAGGAGCCCTCACGTTGAGCTTCTCGACATCTGAACTCATCGAATTTAATCAGGAGCTCCACTTTAGACCAGACTGAATTTATTTTCTATTGTTGTGCTCTCGACATTGGCCTCTTCCTCTGCCCTGACAGTTATTTTCTCTCTTTGTGTTTGTTCTAACAATATTCTGCAAATCAGTTGACCTCTTTCCCACCTGGGCACTCACTGGCTAAATCACACTAACAGTAATGATCCTCTTTTGCCAATTAAAAAAACTGCTTGTTAAAGGGGGATGCAAACAGTGGCAGAACAAGGTTTATAAGCATCTGCTAGCGTGTGAATCAGCAAAAGCGTGAAAAATCTTATTTCAATGAAATTGCTTATCAGGTCTGGTGGCATACCACAGTGTTTTTATTCAATAGGCAATTGAGGAAATAATGTCAAGCTCTAACAGTTTTTTTCTTTAACAGATGTTTTTCCTCCCCTCTGCTCTCATGAGACTTCAGGGAAGCAAAGATTGAATCTGATAGACAATGAGCACATTGTAATTTCAGCTATTTTTCTCATTGTGCCTCTCCCTGTGTACTCTGATGGTTGGCATCTGTTTATTTGCTGAGCCCTGACTGCTCCAGGGTCAGCTCGCAAGCAAATTGTGTTAGCTACATCAAGCTGCTAGCAGGCGGCGCTCGGTGATGCCACATGGGCCCCCTGGTTCTGTTCTGCAGTTCAGGGGTGAACTGGCGATCTTGTTCTTTACAGGGTGCTCTTGATCTTTGTCTGCTTTTTAATAGAGTGCAGAGGTTTTTGAACTGTGACTCAGGAGAGTTGAAAGGAGAGATGAGGAAATATTCTGAATGTGAGTTGAATTAAGCGCCTAATTGCCGCAATTTGTGTCATAACTCAAAGTCAGTCAAATCTGAACACGCAGACACGATACACATAGTTTTAGATTCAGTGTGACTTACGCTTTCCGAGAACGTCATCATCTCTGATTTCCATCGCGAAATGTCCATAAATCTGCTTAGAAATCAAAGAACTTATAAATCCAGAATGTGCCTGAGAATCATCATGTTTTTAAGTTTTCTTCAGTGTCAAAGTAATCCAGTGTTAGTTGTCTGTACTTCCATGGGTACATTGCAGACAGGCACTGCTAGTAGCAAAATCGGCAAACTTGCCAAAATATTAACATACATAGGCTAAAAACAGGGCCCTGTAGGCACTAAAGCCATGGCAACATTATCCTTTCTGTTTACATCCCCCAAAGCATCACTAGTTCCAAAGAAACGAAATCTATCATTATTAACTTTTTCCATGTTGCACTATCAATATATTTTTTTTATATCGCCAATGGAGAGGGGCGTCACAGTGTCAGACTTTGAAAACCCCTTCAGTCGTGCACTTGCTGCAAGCGAAACTGTGTGGAGAGTCTCTTAATAAACTGTCATGTGAAACATCTCGAGGTTTCAACACATTTCTCACCTCATCCGTCTGCCTGCTTGTCAACAGGCTGAGAAAATGTGAACTGGCATCAATAATATGGCCTCCTCGTCAAGAAATCTAATTCAGACAGCAGGCAGCGTTGTCCCATAAAGACTTGATCTATTATACACAATGCACCCTGCTGTTATGCTTCATTCAGTGAATTGTTATATTGTTGAAACAGCTGAGGTGAAATTGGCATCGCTGACTCGTCATCTGTTTGTTCATTTTTCACAGCATGCAGAGTGATTTTGGACGATATTCTTTTGAACGTTCATCACTCCTGATTGTAAGATATTGTGTCAACTGTAGAAAGATTTCACCATCGTTTATTATGCTTAACGGAGAATTAATGGCATTGACTTAATACTGAGGCCATCAGTCTTCCTTATCCTTGCTGAAACGTTAACGTCCACTATGAAGCTCAGATTAGTCAGAATATGTTTATATAATTTGTCTTTTTGCCACTGTGCAAGTGAGCTTAAAAGATATTGCTGGTCATATATGTTACCTTTACACTGGGTGACACGTTACCAGGAACTGTATTTCTTTTGACTCAGTCCCACATACACCGTCCTGCTGCCCCAAATACTCATTAGCACACAAAATGTGTATTCATTCACGTTAAAATAGCCCCCAACAGACACACTATTTCTCCTGTTTGAGTAATGTTTGCTAAAAACCACCGTGCCCAGCTGTTTTAGAATTACTATAAAATAAAACAACATTTGTGACTCGTTGCTTAAGAGTTTTCTTACAGATTTACATCAGGTAGCCGAGTTATTGCTGCTGCTAGCAGGCTAATCTTCGAGCATGTTTATTGCAGGATATGGCTGTTTTTCTTCGTGAAGTAACTTATATCGAGGGGATCCTTAAATGTGGGTTTCAAAACCTGATTAATTGTGTTTGCATGAATGTTAGGTGTTGCTTTGTCAACAATAAATAGAGATAAATAGAGAATTGCTGCTGAGTTTTTTGATTTTCCAAAGAAAGTTGTGTTCTGCACTTCTTCACAAGCTAGCAAGGCTACCAAAAAAGCCTTTGGCGGTCATCTGACCCATGCTTTGCAGGTCTTAGCGGCCCCTCAAGGTTTACACCACAGACGGGGTCAGGCGAACACATTCTGGGTTTTGGTCTTTTCATGGGAGTTGTCGACAGTAAGAGAAAATATAGAACACCAGCCTGATCCTTTTAAATATTAGCTTAACTTCCACTAATTCATGTTTGTTTGTTAGTTCTTGAAAAGAAAATTAATTGGCCTTATTCTGGTTTTAAACCTATTTAGGATATGATGTGCTTTACTTACTCACATTACTCCAAAAACCAAATCACAACCAGGATACTAGTGTGCATGAATGATGCAATGAAAGATTCAGGCTAAAACTGGTCGTCTGCCTGACAGATTCTGTATTCCTTTGTGTCCTTTCATACGTGGTCTGTTGCTGATTTTGCTGATGTGAGGCCTGCGGTGACCCCTGAACACTAACCAGTCCAAACCAGACCTCTGCCAGCGGGACAGAAAGACAGCAGTTAATGTATGACGCCAGCACTCCTCATCCTGCTCCTCCGCCTCCTCCTCTCTGTCTCTCTTTCTCAGTTTCTTTTTCTCTGTATTTATCCCTCTGTGAGTCAGATTAGAGGCTAATTGCCATGTGGACTAATTATCTGACTGCAACAGGCTCCTCTCTCTCATCCACGTCACGTGAGCTTTCTAATGCCCTCTTTCTCATTCTGATGGAGGTCCCCAGCGACCGACTTCCTGTCGCACCGGCCAGGAGGCTCCGGCAGCTTCACATCTGCTGCCTCCCTCCTCTTCCTCTTCATTCTTGTTTTACATCACTGCCCTTTTCCTCTTTTGCTTTCTTACATCGCTTTCTGTCTCTTCACTAAATCCTAAAATCCTGCTAGAAATAAAATTTTTATCCAAAACTCCAGCAAATAAAAAGTAATTTGGTCAGTGAGATACAACAGAGGGCTGTTGCTATTCTTTATCTCTTTTATCTCATTGTAAATGGGATATATTTGGTTTTTAGTACAAAACAAGCTGTTTGAAGACATCATTTTATAGACTACACGATTGGTCAGTCATCAAAAATTAATCAGTATCAAAAATAAACATTAGTTGCAGTTCTTAGTCACCCATCTTTGTTTTGTAAACGCTCACCTGCATGTGAATTATCATATTTTCTGATTCAGATATTTCCTCCACATATAGCCTATATTGCCAGGAATTCTTAACTTTTACTTTCAGTTATGATAATTAAAAACACCTCAACACGTGTCACACCTGGCCACGCCCACCAAATAAACAAAGTCTTCTTCTCCTGCTTCCTGCCTCAGTCTCAGCACCGAGCCTTCTCCGCTCCTCTGTTGTCGGGGTTGTTTTGTCGTTTGTGTTTTTGTCGGGTATTTTTAGCCTCCTGTCTTCCTACACAGCACTGAGGGAGCAGCTGAGGGAGAGAGTTGCCGCCCATCCACAGCTCCAGATGACACAGAGAGAGACAGCTTCACGCTAACCTCTCGCCAGCCCAACTAATTGTCCCGGCACTAATAATAAAGCCTGAACCGATTTCACGCGGTTTGTTTTGGAGGGAACGGGCGCAGGAAGCTGCGAACTCCCGAGAGCCCGGGGATCACTGAGTGACATTGTCATGTTTGCTCTTCACTTTGAAGTGCTACTTTGCCTTCTGGGGAGAATCATAAACAATTGAGTTCAGAGAGTGAATCAGCATGCAAACGAAAATAACAACCTGTTCCAGGATGAGATGTACTACAGCATCTACTCATAAATCTACTCGTGCAAATTCATGACTTTTTGAAAGGACAGGAGATCAGCAAGTTCATAAAATTATGGTTTGCTGAAAGTACCTTTCCACACTGTTTTATCTACACTTAAAATGTCTTTTAAGTGGCTAACGGACTTTTTGGACATAATGTTTAGTAAATCAGGATTTAAGTTGTATTTAACGCACACTGCAAAGGCACTGCTCACTTTGTTCTATCTATCCTTCCTGCCGATGTTTGATGCCACAGTTTCACAGTCAAGCCCAGTTCTGTAGCTTTTGATCATCCTCTGAAGTACCTGGAGACTCCAACGTCTCGATTAGACAGGCCTTCACTCACACACACACACACACACACACACACACACACAGGATTCAGCCTCTCTTATCTGTTAGAGAGGGACATGAACAAACGGACAGCTAAGCTGCCGGGAAAAGGAGAGGAAGGCTTTGCAGCAGCGGGCTAGGTGCAGCAAAATTAGACCAATATGAGATTTCAAAGGACACTATTGTTGTGTTGAAGCTTCCTACACCCTTATGTATGTCTGACTTTTACATTTTACCAATTTTAAAACCTTATATGTTGACAAAATTGGAAGGATTTATTGTTTTACGTTAATTTTGATTATGATGAAAAAAACCCTCTTCAGTATACAAATATACAAATTAGCTGATGTGTCAACATTTTGGGAGATGCACTTATTTGCTTTCCTGCGCTGCGAGTTAGATGAGAAGATTGATACCTCTCGGTTATCTTTCCGTTGAATATGAAGCTACAGCTGGTTAGCTTAGCTTAGCATAAAGACTGGAAACAGAGGGAAACAGCTAGCCTAGCTCTGTCCAAAGGTAAGGAATTTCACCAACCAGCTCCTTTAAATCTCATTAATTAACACGTTATATCTTGTGTGTACTTTGATGTACTTTCAGTAAAAGTACTCACTGTGCAGTACGATTATTATGTGTAGGTGTAACAATATCTTGTATTTCATATGCTCACTATAGGTTTTTAAAATCTCCATCTGCAGAGTAACTAGTAACTACAGCTGTCAGATACATGTAGTGGAGTATAAAGTAGCATATAATTAAAATACTGAAGTAAAGTAAAAAATACCTCAGAATTGCACTTAAATACAGTACTTTCCACCACTAGTTGAGACTGCCAGAAACCACTAGAGATACGTGAAAATATGTTTGTGGGTTTTTTGTTTGTTTTGTTGTTATATTTGGAGTTTTTTGTTATGTGGGTGAACTGACCCTTTAAAGCCAGCATTAAGCTCGACCTTTGTTCAAGCGCAGCCTGCCAAAGTAATTGAATTTGTATGAGTTTCACTGAAGAGTTTGGTGACCTAAATGCTCTGCAAAAGGCTTTTCTAACCTGACAAGACAAAAATTCTGGGGAAACAATTTATACTTTCAACACAGAAATGATGGTATTGCCCTTTAAAACCTCTGATTGGTGTGATTCTGCTGCATGTTCCAACCTTGCTGCTTTAAACTCATCTTTTCTCTCCTTCACTGTGGCGCAGCTTTGGGGAGGAAATGTTTGAGTGTGTACAGTAGAAAGCGGTGAGATTACATAGTGGTTACACAATGACTTGGTCCATGCTGAGCTCAGGTGTTAATGTAAGCGGGCTCCGATGTTTCCAACCCAATCCCCCCCAGACACACACATATATACTCTCATTCTTTACACCCGTGTATCTACTCAAAGCCCTACATTGTGTTACATAAACCAGCCCTACTAAACCGTGCGCCCTCCTTGACCCCATCTGCAGCCGTCTCTTTCCTTCCCCTTCTTCGCTCTTGCATTAGAGCTGTAGATTCTGCCCTTTTCATGCTCACTGCTCCCCTTACTTTGCATCCCAACATGGCTGTAGTGATGCTGCTGCTGCTGAGAGTGAGAGAACCTCAGGCTAAAGAGCAGCAAAACAAATTCACTCTTACATAACAGGCTCTGCTGCTGAACTACACACTGGACTGGACAGGCCAGCTAGCAGAAATTAACAGGGAGAAAGGCGACGCTACGGCTAAAATGTCTGTGTGTGGCATAAAAGCATAAAAACCTAGAATGATTCACCATTTTTACTGATTTTAACACAGATCAGTGTGTAGCAGAAGACCATCAATCCGAATATTCAAAGCAATAGCTCGATAATGTGATAGTTAGATGAGTATTTTGATACCACTCTCGTCTCTGTGGAGGTGGAGCCAGGAGGCAATTAGCTTAGCTTAGCACAGACTGGAAGCAGGGGGGAAATAGCTAGCCTAGCTCTCTCCAAAGACAACCAACAGAAAAAAATGTAAATGTAAAAAGGAAGATCTTTGATTTTAGAGGGAGTTACATGCTGTAATGTCATGATGAGTAACAGTTTATCAAATGATAATTTCTCCATGTTAAATGACAAATATCAGGCTTATAGATTTTCCTGAAAAGGGAAAAATTAAAATTTATTGTCAAAAACCAATGTCTGACATTTAAGGTATGACCTTTGTTTATGGAGGCCACCAGCCAAAAAGGAAAGAGTAATTCCTCAGCAGTGTTTCGATAAAAACACTACAATGTAAGTTGAAAATGGAAAAATCACAGAGATGGAATCGTACTCAGACAGCCTACAGACAAACAAATGGATCTGACAGCCTTATCCAGATGATCTCATCTTCTGTCTGCGAGGGTTTGGCATGCAAGCCACCTCAGAAACACATCATGCTTTCTTTTTATTTAGCCCGTCCATGTCTATTCAGAGTCTGAATGGTGTAGCTGGATGTCTGCAGAAAAGAGATACAGGCATGGCGGAGGACTGCTGGCAATTTCCCTCAAGTTCCCAAAGCTATTCTGACATCGAAAATCACTTGTTACAGAAGCCGTGCAAATCGTGACGGGCTCCCCGTGGCCACATCTGCGCCACAGATTAGGTTTTAGATAACTGCTGAGATGAGCTTCATTCTGTCTTCAAGGAGAAGATAATTAGTATTATGATAAGAGGGTTTTCAGGCCCCTGCAGGAGATGTTGAATCACATGCTGCCAATGGATAAGTTGTATATTATGCTCCTTGAATCTAATAGAGTTTTGGGGAATCTTGTTATTTCATTTTATCTCTAATAGTGTTTTGATGTGCAGTATTGGACTGTTGCCTAAGAAGCTCTGGCTGCCATTACAGGAATAAGAAGAGGCTGTACTTAGGCACATCTGTGTTTTGAGCTAAATGCTAACATCAGTAAGATTTATTTTACAGTGATATATAAAAAATAAAAAGAAATGTCTATGAAATGTCAGAAAAAGTTCCCAAAGTTTCCAAACATAATAACTTGTGCACATAAGGTATTGTCTTGTGTGCACGAGATAAAACAAAATTATCTTTTAGGATGCTAAGCTACGGCTAGCAAGCTAACATTTGCTAATTAGCACTAAACAGGGTGACATCTTCAAATAGACACAGATGTGCTTTCAGCTAAATGCCAACATCAGCATGCTAACATGCTCACAATGACAATGCTAACATGCTGATGTTTAGCAGGTATAATGTTTACCATGTTCACCATCTTTGTTTAGCATGTTAGCATGCTAACATATGCTGATTAGCACTAAACACAGCTGATGGGAATGTCATTTGATTTGCAGGTATTTGGTCTTAAAGCAAAGTATTGAAGTTTACATTTTGACCTGATTATGGCGCTAGAAGAAATGTTGTTTCCAATCCATCCATTATTTGTTGAGATATTTGACTCAAAACCACATGTCAACCTCATGGTGGCGCTAGAGAAAAAGTCAGGCGAACACTAAATTCATTAAGATTCATCCTCTTGGGAACATGAATGTCTCTACCAATTTTCATGGCAATCCATCCAATAGTTGTTGAAATATTTCAGTCTGGACCTTAAATAATCTACTTATTATTGCCACAATTGCGGTTTTAAATTGTATGTTACCTCAGGAACACGGGGTTGATAAAGACGGGAAGAGAGAGAAAACATATCTATCATTAGATTACAAAAAAATGTGACTCAGTCAAAGAAGAAGAAGAAGAGGAGGGGGGGGTGGAATGTTTTTCAAGCAGCAAATGTTGGTATTAAAATCTGGCAGACTCAAACGCATCACAGTGTGATATTCGCAGAGCGCAGAGCGCTGCCAGTGCTGCATCCCGGTGCCAGAGTGATTGTGTCGAGGTTCTTGGAGAGCTCTGGGGAATCTGGGAAGCTGCCATCGAACCAGAACTGTGTCACAGGAGAGGTGGAGTAATAAATTCTTAGGATTATTACAGGGAGTTCCTCCAGAGTGTTAAACAGCTTCGGTTTAGGGGGCTTCTGGAGGAAGAGGAAGTGAAGAGGTCTCACTTTGTATGCAGAACTGTCTTTCATCCAATATGTCAGCGCTAAAATGTGTGTGTTCCTGAATGTGTAATGACATCTCTCTATATTTGAGAGCCCTGCACAGTGTACTGCAACAGGGTTGACGTCCCCTCCTCTGTATGCAGAGTGCAGGACTCTGAATCTTTCATGACCCTATTCTCCGACAAATCTCCTTTTCAACGCTGCACTTTATGACATACAGTAGTGCATTAGTGCTTACTGGTGGACATACTCACGCTTTAGGAGTCAAATATCTCCTTATGCAAGAAAGTGACATTAAAATTGACAATTGACAGCCGAGATGCAGCCGTTGAGCCTCTGAACGCTTCGTTGATTAATCGATTGCTGCTTTTCTCTATCTTATATCATCATAAACGTTACCTTTTTTTTTTTTTTTACTATTTTCTGGCAGTTTATCAACCGAATGATAATCCATTAATCAAGTAAATAATCAGCAGATCAATCGATAATGAAAATAACGAGGAGAATAATGGCTGACAAAGTCGCAACGAGGTGATTAAGGGGAAACTGAAAAAAGTTGTGTAAAGCCTTTAGTGTCTCCAGAGGGAGCTGTGTGAAGTCTGATTAATTGCCTCAAGTGATGTCACTTGAGTCAACGACGGTTGAAGACTACAAGTTTGAAACTGAAAAAAAACCTGGGGGTGTGGAGTTAGAGAGAAGCGAGTTTACCAAACCTCTGTAGCTGCTCCTCATCTCTGCATGAGGCTAACGGCTGGAGGCTACATTAGCTGCTACTAGTATAAGACACCCAGATCTCCGCCCGAACTGTCAGTGGTCGAGTTGCATTGTGGGTAATGTAGGCATCAGGTTTAGACAAGGACGAAGAATATGTAGAATAAAAAGGATATATCTGGTTCTGCTGCATCAATTCAGTTCATCTTTTTTGAGTTATGAGGAGTACAACGCTAAACCGGTGGAGTACTCTTTCCAGTATGACTTTACAACCTTTTACTACTTCTCTTCTACTGGATACTTTACAGTTTTCACACCGATTTACCCTCAAACTCAACCTTTAACAACTGCTAAGCACCCGGCAACACGCACCACAGCCTCTCCAATCAAGTCAATCATGAAGTGACTGCCTCAAGAGCTCATCTAGACACTCTAAAAGTCCACTCACCAAGTCTTTGGATGTGCCCAGTCTCTTCAGCCCATCCAGGGGCAGGAGGTCAGCTGAGTCCTTGTGTGTGAACTGGGTGGCCTGCTTCAGACGCCTCTGCTGGTGCAGGATGGCTTTATCCCGGATGGCTAGCTCACCTTTCTTCGCCTCGCTCATGGTCTCGGACTGTAAAGCAGTCTTTTCTGGTGCTGAGCACAGAAGCACGGAGACTATAACCTCACAGCAGCAGCAGCAGCAACAGCAGCAGTGGGGGCTCTCTGCAGAGTGGATGTCCGTGAAACCCCAAACGGCAGCTTTTTAAGGATTGCTGTTTAGGTCCAGAATAAACGTGATAATAAATGTTGCCTCTCCCACCCTGTTTTGCCCTCTCTGAAATGCTGCTGTCCTTCCCTCTGGGCTTGCTGTGCTCTCTCTCTCTCTCTCTCTCTCTTTTTGTAGTCCTTGGCATGTATCTGTCTCAGCAGCTTCAGGAGCTATTGTCCTGTCCTGGATGCTCCTCTGATGTAGACATGCATCTTCCTCACAATGTCAAGATCTGTTCTGTCTCTTGCAGAGGCTGTGTGAGGCTGTGGGGTAGGTGTGACTGAGAGAGTGTGTGTTTCCCCCTCCCCTCAGTGCCGTCTGTCCTTGGATCTCTCTCTCTCTCTCTCTCTCTCTCTCTCTCTCTGATACACTCTATCTTTGCTTTCAGGAGTGTATACTCTCCCTCCCCTCTGAACCCACCTCTTTCCGTCACACACTTGACACACTGTATCTACAATAGAAATTCTGATTCTCTACATCAAATAGTCTTAAAAGTCATGTTGCAACACACACACACAGTCTGTCACTCTGTATCTTGATTCTAAGCCTGACACAGTTTGCAGTATTTAGTCCTTTGAGCAGTGATTGGCCTCGGCGGCCCCCGCTGTGCTGGAGGTCTGAGAGAGATCACTGCCCATCTGACCCTGCACAGAGGATCAATCTGGGCCACTGATGGCAACCATTGATTTCCGTTGCCTCCCCTGTGGCAGCCTCCGGGAATTAAAGAACCCATTTTCTAGCATCCATCCATCTATCCACACCAACAGAAGCTAAAAATATCACATCCATCGGCGTTCATGACCTCTAGGTGATAACACGTTTTTACAGCTGTGATGATTCGGCCTACAGGTGTGTTTTGTTCCATGTGATACAATAAAGTTTGTTAAAGGAGTGTATTTTTTTGTTTTTTTTTAGGAAATACATGTTAATATAAAAAGAAAGAGCTAAAATGTAAGATTATTTTAGAATATGTAATATTTATGTGAAGGAGGGAGTCCTTGTGAAGGTGAAGTGGAAAATACTGAATGCCTGCTGAGATGTTTAATGTTTCAAAAGCATGTGCTGCCCCCTGCTGGTCACCTTGTTTTTGTTTTGTTTTTTGTTGCCTGAGATGCATCAGTATTCAAATTCTGTCAAAAAGCTGAATTCAGAAGGTATTTTACAGCCACAAAGGGACACATGCAGCACACGAGTCTGTGATCATTCAAATCAGAGATGTGATTTCAGTTGTAGAAAGATGGATTTCTAAAAACCTTTAGAACTCAAAAGCCCTGCACACCCCCACACAGGTTTCACCTCCTGCTCTGGCTGATTACACCTCTGCTCATGTTGGAGTTGGGTGGAAATAAGCTGGGAATTTGCCTTTTGTATGGAAAACATTTTGACATGTCACAGCAGGAAAAAACACTGGTGGAAATAATAAGTTAGTGATGGCTGAATTCCATTTAGCTGCTCCAGTTTCAGGGTCCTGATATTGTGCACGGTGGCTCACTGTCATTGATAACTGACACTTGAATAGAACGGAGCCGACATTAATGTTATTAGTAACACCTCTGCTTTTCCTGCAGTGACACATCTTATGTCTGCTGCGAAAAAAGGCTTGTTACAGGAAGTCATCAAAATCCTGTCTGTCACTTGTCCCGCCCTCCACTGTGTGGGAGACGTCAATCAAACACAGCCTGTACACACCCACACAGCTCTGAAAGGAGGAATAATTAGCCAGATTAAGTGAAAACACCTGTGTGGGTGAATCATAGCTGAAAAAAATAAATACTGAAACTATCTTCATGGATCACGGATGTATAAAGAGACTAGAGGTAAGTTACAAAATATGTTGTTTTGTCTTTAAAAATACATTTAAAATTAACTGTTTAAAGGTCTTCCATACAAAACAGTACAACTTAATATGAGCTAATGAACAATAAATTGATAAAATGTTTATCAACTGATTGATGGTTACAGGAAGAGTGTAGAGCTATTTCTTTTTACCTTCCATTTTAATTATTTCACGAACAATATCATTTATTAATGTATTCAGTTGTGTTTTTGACTTGTCTGACAACCTCAGGGGCCGCACTAATACAACCTACAGAGTTTGTCCCTCTACAGGATCACAGAACGACTGTATACCCCGGAAAAATCAGGAGCAGGGGATTCAATCCAAAGCATTTCTCAACTCCTACAGGGGGCATCATTATGCGGAGCTTCAGCATGGCTCCCCGGGGGTCTAGAGGTTGGTTGGGTAATTTTTTCTGGGAAGGAACAGATCAAAGTGACCTACAGAGGCAGGACTTACTCCAGGGTCGAGTCCCCAGTCACAGAAAGATATTGTGGGAAGATGTCACATGATAGATTATACGTATTAAGATCAGCCTGTTCTCTCGGTCGATTTGGAAATTGTGAATTAAAGTAAGAACAAACTTTGGAGACACAAGTAGAATGTGGAGAAATGACACATTATAAACGGGCAAATTAAAGGACAAAACAGACCCCTGAACATCATCTTTATTATCATGACCTAAATTTCCAAACTGTCAAACTAATAAGTACTGCAGAGAGAATCTGAAATCCACCAAATCAAACATCGTAAGTGCTGCATTTACCCAAAACTTCAAGAGTTTCATAAATAAATTTAGCTTAGAGGCACATTTCTCATGTCTGCACACCCCCCAATATTTAATCAAGGAACTGAAAAGTACCGTAACGAGAACAAAATCTGCTTTAGCAGAAAGAAAAAGATACAACACAGCAGTTTTGGTCAGTTGCTGGCAATGTAACAAAGTTTTGCATTTTGTGCTTATTTTTTCAATCAAGTTCCTTTTTAACTGAGGTTGCAGAAGGCACATGTGCATCGTTTTGTTTTAATGGAATTGCGCTTTAAGCTTTGCTTAGTGTATGTCTGAAAAATAAGACTGTGCAAGTATACATATAACAACACATTAAGCTCCCTCTGAGCCACTTCTCATCCCACACAATAACTTTCAAGGAACCTCTAATTCCCATAAAACTGGCAGTGTAAAACCAAAGCCATCTTTCATGATTATCGACTATGTACAGTACATAAAGACAAGAAAGGTGTTTCGTTTCTGAGATATTTTAAGGTTTGTAGTGAATTATGGATAAACATGTACGCCAATGCCACATCTGGAGTGTAAACATCAGGAATATTGAGGCCCATAGATTTAAAAGCATGCTGTTATGTAGCCCCAGTTTGTGCCTCTCATGTATTAGCATTACATTTGACAGTGGAAATCACCCATTTTTCTGAAAATCAATTACCCACCCAGGCTAGCTGCTATGACGCTGTTGACCTACGGGCCATGGCGCTTCATTTCATACTTGTCATTGTAGCTTTTGTATTTGCATCCATAGCAGTATGTACAATGTAGTGCGTTGTTTTTTTGTTTTTTTTTGAGGCACAGAGGTCACGAGGCGTTCAACCTGGCAACCAGATAGTTCCCACTAATGCCACAGAGCTCCATTCTGTGCAAGAACAAGCAAGCCACACACTGGCCTATATTAATGCTGCATGGGCTATCTGTTAGTGTCCACTGAACTCTTTCACATCAGCCCTCTCAATCACAGCACGTTGGGGAGGTAAAGCGAACAGAGCAGCATGTTCTGGCCCAGAGCTGGGAAGCGTCTGAAGGCCTCCCAGGCGTCCGAGAAGATGTTGTACTTGAGAAAGACGCGGTGCTCCAGGCTGGTGGGCAGGCTGACGTCCCGGCTCATGATGTAGATGCCGTCGTTGTGCAGCGTGCACGTCAGGTTCAGGCCCGACTTGGACGTGTTCTCCTTCAGCTGGATCCACTCCCCCGTGGTGACGTTGTAGGACTGCACCGTCAGCACGTCCTCCGTCTGGCTGGGACGCCGCTGCCGCCGGCCTGCCTCCAGCTCGTGGGTGTAGCCGCCCACCAGGTAGATGGTGTCCTCCACCGAGAGCATCTGCTGCTTGCGGATGTGCGCCGAACAGGACCGAAACACAGTCCAGGTGTCAGAGGTGGGGCAGTAGCAGAGGACATTTGTGTTCCTGTCTGTCAGACACACAAATAAAAGATGTTAAACTCAAAGAAGCAACACTGAAAGGACTTTTTCTTCTCACGAACATGTAGAAGCACCAAGGGTGTTGTTTCAGACGTGGGGGGGGTGCACAATGAAATCACAGATTCTTCAACCAAAAAGCAAAATGTAAATGGTATTTCCTGCACGTATATCCATTTATATCTAAACAACAAACTCTGAGCAAAGTGCTCCGTGTCCTGAGAATAAGAACACAAAAGCCATCAACTCAACATTTTTTATCTTCTCTCATCTGGATTTTGGCAGCTGGTCAGTCAGAGGACACTGTTTAGAGACATTTAATTGAGGAAATCAAAGTGGGGGGTGGACAAAAATAAGACTCTAAAAAGTGAGGGCCACATGTCCCCCTGTCCTCAGTGGAAAATATGCCCTTAGGCACCCACCAATGCCAAGGCCCTTATAATTCAAGTTATACAATACATGACACAGTGTCCTGATTAAGAAAATAACAGACAGACACAAAGAACACCTCAAAGTAAAGCAGTGACGGTATTAATTCCTATGTTACGGACTGGTACAGCCTTTCAAGGAACCGCTTATTCCCATAAAACTTTTTCTTCCTCAGATTGTTTCATCTGAATGATTTTAGTGGCCCTAAAGGAGTATGCAGTATTTCACAAGAAAGAAGCACAAATTGGAGCCTAATTTATTTTAAGAGAAGTAAATGGGTTTTTTTCTCTTATCCTTTTAATCATCTTGTATGTCTTCCTCCTCTTTATACTGTTTTCAGGGTGTAAAAGATAAAAGATATGGGACGACCCACTCCACTTACTGAGTCACATGACATGGAAAAACACCTAAACAACTAAATTCAGCATGTCTAAAAAAAAAAACTTAGATTAATATTAAGTGTTCTTAGTTGGAGTTTAATGGTGTAGTTTGGTAGCCTGTCTGTGTTTTCCCATCAGCAACACCTGGGTGAGATATATGATACTAAGAGTAGGAAAAAAAAGCACAAACTATTACCAGAAACCTCACTCATCCAGGCCTCCATTTATTTTCACTGCTACTATCAGGTAAGTGATGGAGGCACACACCACTTATTTCAAAGACCACTTTCATCCTCAGGCGATTAGACCTCTCAACAGTCTGCAGGACTCAGGGCCACGTGGTCCTTATTGTTTTCATGTTGACTGGAGAGCAGCTGCTCACTGTATGGAAATGAACTGGTGGCATTTTAATATAAGTAAATACCCTGAGTTATACCAACCTCTTGCAGTGTATCCACCCATGACGTAGATCATCCCCTGGCATTCACAGGCAGAGAACTCAGCCAGCGGGTCGGGCATCGAGGACACACAGGTCCACCAGTCCTGTTCTGGGCTGTAACACTCCACTGTGCCCAGACACTGGCCTCCTACAGCGTACAGCTTCCCCTGTACTGCCAGCAGCTTGAAGTTGGACCTGATGGAGAAGACGCTGTGAGAGAAACATGACAGCAGCTGTTGATATTTGAGAAGAAGTGTGTAGATCTGGTTTTACCTCTTCTGGTTGAGCGGAGCCACCTGGTTCCACTCGTTCCTACAGGGGTTGTAGCAGTGCACCGCAGAGATCTCCTGACTCGTCATCCTGTACCCACCGACTATGAACAGGTAGTTATCGAGGACAGCTGAGCCGTATCCTCTGACGTTGATCATATCTGGAGGCAGGTTGTTTGCGAGCGGTTTCCAGCGCTGCTCCACCTCTCCATACCTCAGCATGGACCAGGGTTCATCCTGATCGGGCACGTCCAGGGACAGACAGGTGAAGTCTCCGATGGCTACCAGGGTGGCGGTGCCTTTCATGCGCATCTCCTTAACTTGGTCTCTGACAGCAGAAGGGAGGCTGCTGAACTCTGGCCGCCTCAGCATGGGGTGATAGTAGCAGCTCATGTATTTGAGGCACGCATGACGCAGATCATGAGTCCCGTATACTTCAGAGAGGCTGTACAGCTCCACGCAGTTGTCCAGCCGGATCTCCGAGGTGAGGAGCTTGAGGATGGAGGTGACCTGTAAGAAGGAGGCGGTCTCAATCAGGTCCTCCAGAGTCTCGTTGACAACCTGAACCTTGGAGGTGTTGATGAACTCCAGGACCAGCTCCAGGCCGGGGACACTGAGCCCCTGCAGCTGCACAGAGTCCTCCGTGGACTCCCTCATACCAGAGCTGTAAAGTGCACGGAAGTAGTCGCTCTTCTCTATCAGCTTCTTTTTATTCACCTCGTATATTTTGTCATCCATGACGATGGCAATAATCTGGTCAGATGACATGGTGAAGCTAGCGTGCAAGTGTTTTTTTTTCTCTCAGGCTGTTTTGTTTTTGCTTGCCCTTTAGTCAGCCTCCTCGGCGAGTCACCGTTTACATTTCACCGGCGAGGGAGCTCTGTGGCCGGTCTATATATGGTAATGTTCAGCCCATAGATCGCCATGGAGCAACTTTCGTTAGCCGTGGAAGCTAACCAACCAGCTACATAGAGAAGAACTGCAGCAGCTACAAAATAAACTAGCCAAAAGAACCTTTTCCTCTGATTAGCATTCCTCGACAGTCCAATAAAAAGTCGCCGCAGTATCTAGAGACGTTGGTTAAATAGTGTAGTATATTTCTGACACTGGCAGTAACAGTTTCCATTGCATTTTATAAGCCTTTTGCGGGACTGTGCCGAGCTGTCAAATTATAACTGTTTTGATTTTGCACCATACGTCATTTCCAGGTTTTACACTTCTTCGTGAGGACATTTTACAGAGCTGCTGTGTGCTGCTGCCACCTACCGGTAAATGGACGAATAGCTCGTAGAAATGATAAAAACAAAAACAAATAAAAAAACACAATATAAAACGAAATAAAATCTATATGACTAGCATTAAAAAAGCCTCTTTATGTTTCCTTTTAATAAGCAAACATATTTTTACAGGATGATAATATATACTACAAGAAGACAACAACGGAGAAAGACAAATTATAATAAATGAATAAAATAAAATAAATCCATTTCTAAGCAGACATTTCAATCAGCTAGACGTCTCTTGACCTGCAAATGCTTCCAGAGAAGTATCACGTCTCAGATTTCACATTTAATCTGGCATGTGATCGAGTGTTGATTCAGGGGACAGAAACATAACAAATCATCAGGTTTAAAACCAGTTGTATCACTCAACATTTCTGCATTCTTTGCTCTTCGCGCTCCAAAGAAAAGTGACACATGAAGGAAGTGTAGTTCTAGCTTCAAAGTGGTAAGTGTCATAAAGAACATGTAGTGCTCTCACGTCAACACTGTCTCTGTGTTTGTTTGCAGGGTGCAGGTGTGTCAGTGCATGGGGGGTCAACTCTGATTTGATATTCCTTTTCTCACAGTGCAGTGCACATTTAACAGTTGATAATCTGCTGTACAGTGCTGAGAGGTGTTTTGTCCATCTTTATTGCAGGCAAAGAGATAGTGACAGTGAAAGTCAGAAACATTGCATGTATGCATTATTTTATCCTCATGGTAGTTAGTTTTTTTACTCATATTGTGTTTTCAATTATGTCAAATAAACAAATAAACTTGCCTCGCCTCATTTTAAATTCTCATTTTTCTACATGGGGACTCAGTCAGTTTGTAAAACCTGCAGTTTAAGGACTATTGGTGTGAGTTCACTGGTTTGGCATGGCTCAGAAACAGAATCCTCTTGTAAATATTCTAAATCTAAAATGAAAAAACCTTTAAACATATATGGAAACATTCATTGTAAGTGAGTTTGGAATCTTTTGTTGCAAATGGCAGTGGATGTTGGATCTTTTTACATATCTGAACGAGGATTTATACAAATTTTGATGCAAAACTAAACTACATTGTCTTGCACATCTTGCATAATTTTAGTGTTACTCTGAAGCTCATACTCCTCCGTCAGTGCAGAGTTATAATAAGCTCCGCAGCCAGCAGGCCTGTTGTCTATCTCCAACTGTCAATCAAGATAACGTGCGTTATCACACTCGTGGCGTCACTGTCTGACTGAAGGTTTAGTACTGAGAGAAGTGAAACTCCAAATAATTAAACAGACTGAGACAGGCGGCAGTGCCTTCAAAATAAAAGCATAGGGCTTGAGATAAAACATTGGTTGTGATACATTTGTCATCATCAGTCAGGGCCCAAGGTGAGTTCATCAAATTTGTGAAGCTGGTATCAGCAAATGTTTGCCATTTCTGCTTGAAATGATAAATTCATGGTCAAAATAGTCGCCCATATTATAAGTGAGATTATTACCATCTTTATACAACCTTGCACCTGTTTTAAACAATGATTACATGTTGCAAAAGCCGGCAGAAAAGTCATGCTAATTAAAATACAGGAAAGTATCATAAATAATAATGAGATAATAATCAGTAATAATAATTGGAAATAAGAATAAAGCTTAAGAAACCTTGTCGTTTACTTCAAATCGTTGTTCTAACACTTTATTCTCGGAAACACCGTTTTAATTTGAAAGCCCAGACCGGAAGTGTCGTTATTACACTCCGTGTGTCTTGACGGCGGTGTGAGTGGCGGGTGAATGAGGGACAGACAGGCAGGAGGCATCAATAACAGGGACATCACCGCACAAACACTCACCGCTCGGCCCGGTTCATGTTTCTGGCTCCAGGCAGCGGACAGCCGGCTGTTTGCGATCCGAGCTGAGGATGCGGGAGCAGGTGTTGGCCTCCTGGTTCCCCCGCTGCCTTTTACTCATCATCATCACCGCGCACACATCTTCAGTGTCCGCCGACAGAAACCTGCGGCCGTGCGATGAGGTGAGTGCGCTGTATTATTATTATTATCATTATTATTATTATCTCCTAATATCCTGCAGCACTAACAGTAGATGTTGGGGTTTTTTAAGAGGCCGAAATCAGTCATCATTATCATCGTTATCATTATCATTTAGGTTATCACCTGTTTTAATGCGGTGATCAAGTCAAGAAAATGGCCATGCATGCAGAAGCAAACAACCAGATTAGAGCCAAATGGCTTCTCCTGGTGCACAATAAAAAACACTATTACTACAAGTCGTTTTCCAGCTTTATATTGGCTCAACACACGGTCCTCTTCACGCCGCTGATTGGCTTAAAATGCGGTTCATGTTGGACCCCCCCCCCCCCCCCCCCACACACACACACACACACACACACACACACAGACACAAGGACCGATACAGTTTTATTTTAATTCACAATATTACATCATAATTTACCCGTAGATCATGTTTTGTATTATTTATCTGAATCTGCAAAGTGACGAGTTACTAGTTACATTAATTTGACAAATGTAGTGGAGTAAAAAGTACAATATTTGCAATGTGGTTTGTGTTTCTTGTGTTTATGTGACTGAGTTGCATATTGGGCGAATAGGGGAGTGGTATAGATCTTCTCATCTAACTCTTGGCAAGAAAACAAATGACTCAAAACTACTCATCAGAAAAAAAGTCCTTTTAAAATGGATGTAATTTTCTGGATGTTTTAAGAGAGTTATCAGCTATTAGCAAACCAAAAAGACACAAATCCTAAAAACTCCAGTCCTACAATCTCCTGACTCAGAGGACGGCTTGTCATGGTGCTCAATTTTATCTCCTGCCTACCACCCCCCACCCCCCCAATCCCATCCCCTCTTCTTCTCATAAGTCTCCATGACAACCAGCGTGAGTCACCCGGGAGACCAGTGAAATACATTACCCTATGTCCTTTTTTTATCAGTCTCACCTTTTCCCCCCACTGTCAACACATTAGCACCAGCACCGGCCCCCCCCTGTTTGTCCGTTTACACAGACAGAGGCAGCAGGTGAATCTCACCACAGGTTGCCATGTTACATGCTAATGAAGTGGTCGGCCTCTCACATGGCAGTCCACCAATGCCCATTTTTGTTGTTGCAGAGGTGAGTAGTCATTTGAAAGAGCTCAAGCTTATCTGCACACACACATCCTGCATCTGCAAACCATCTCTCTGTCTCTGATTAATTTCCCCGTACACACACGTCTTCATTTCTGCGATTGTTCCAGTTTAATTAGCTGCTACTTACATGTCAGTGCTCTGCTGCAGCCAGCTGCGTGGTCGCTCTGCTGGTTTGTCTGCCCAGTTGAACAGCAGGTTCGGGGGAGGAGATGGAGGTCTGCCAGAGCCAGACTTTGGACTCAAAGGAAGTCACATTAAAAGTACAACACAAGCCCTATTAATGTAGATATTCAGGTCAAATGAGTACGAGAGGAAAGTGCAAGACATTGAGTATCAATATTTAATCAGCTTGTCCATGTCTAAATACCGCTCTGGCTAAAAATATAATTTTGAATAGCAATTATGATTTCGGGCACAGGCTAGCTGTTTCCCCCCGTTTCCAGTTTTTATGCTAAGCTAAGCTAACCGGCTGCTGGTGGTAGCTTCACGTTTAAAGCCTATAATCTGTAGTTTATTTGGTTAAAAAATAAAAATAAAAACAAAAACTCTTGTACTGAACCCCTGAACACACTCTCAGTTATGATCTCCAGCTCTAAACGATGACGTGCAGCTCTTTCTTCTATGGAGCTTAAAAGAACTCATAATAAGTTGCTTTGGACGAAATGGTCTTTTAAATTGATGTTCAATCAGCTCGAATGATCAGCATAATGTCACGAGCAGCAGTCCGTGGAAAGAAGCGACTGTACAGATGACCTGCTGTTAATGGTCCATTAGTGTTCCAGCGGTTGGTTGCCGTGGTGATCGGGGTCAGCCACCACTTCCACCCAGGAGGCCCTCCCACCCCTCCAATGTTCCCTTTTGTATAACCGGCTTTTGTTTTCATATGAAATCAGCTTCATGCTCGCACAAGGTCGTGTGTGTCTGGTGACCAAAATCATTGGATGTCATCCTCTGGGGAACATGTTCATTTAATTTAATGTTCAGTTTTGGCTAAAAGCACACAAATAGGATGTTGTATTGATCTTTGTATGTATCTGTACATGTGTTCTGCAGACAGACTACTACTACCAGTACACAGAGTGTGACAGCACAGGGTCACGATGGAGGGTCGCCATCCCTCTTAATCCAGGTTCCTGCTCAGACCTTCCACCTCCGACCAGAGGAACAGACTGCTGTAAGTGCTGCCAGTGTGTGTGTGTGTGTGTGTGTGTGTGTGTTCATATCTGAGTGTGTATTCACATATAACCTCTTATGTATATATACAATATAACTCTTTTCATTACTGTCTCGCAGCCTTCTCCTGTCCGGCCGGGAAGTTTTTAGAGATGACCACGCAGCAGTGCACGCCGTGTGCGGCCGGCTCCTATTCGCTGGGCAGCGGCCTCCGTTTTGACCAATGGGACGCCATCCCTGCAGGCTTCACCAGCGTGGCCAGCTTCTTGGACCCCGGGCCGAATGCAGAGGACATTCAGGCCTGTAACAGGTGACACAGACACTCAAAAACACACTTGTACAGGTGTGTTAAATTACTATGCAACCAAAACTACAACATGCAGCTATTATCTGTTTTGCTGAGTGTGTTTTGTCCGTGCTGCAGCTCATCATGGACGCCACAGGGTGTGTATCTGGAGTCGAACCGCGATGAGTGTACAGTGTCTTTGGTTTACGCCGTCCATCTGGAGAAGCAGGGCTCCGTCTCCTTCACCTACCAGTTCCCCGACAACAACATCTTCTTTGAGTTCTATGTAAGCACCTCTAACGAAACAAAACAACATCTGACGTTCCTCCTTGTTGTAGTTGGTAAAAAGGACTTTATTTAAATAGAATAACTTAAAGACATAGTGAGACATCTTGGGAAATAAGCTGATAAGCTACTGTGAATATGAAACCACAGCCGGCTAGATTAGCTTAGCAGGAGGAAACAGCTAGCCTATTTCTGTCCAAAGGCAACACTGATTTATTGATTATATCTCATTTGTTTAAAGTGTGTCTGGTAACCTCATGGTAACAAAAGGCTAGCTGGCTAGCTGATTCCCCCCATGTTCTAGTCTTTGTGCTAAGCTAAGCTAAGCTAATGGGCTGCTGGCTGTAGCTTCATATCAAAACAGAGTGATAGATCTTCTCATCTAACCCTCCTCAAGAAAACAAATAAGTGTATTTCCAAAATGTCAAACTATTCTTAGATAGAGGATATTTTGACTGTCTTTAACTTTTAATGAAGCATGAAAAGTTGAAAACACATTAGCCCAAAATATCCTCAATCTGCAGCTTTTGTCCAAAACTCGTTGCCTTCCACAAATCCGTATATACCCCAGTTTACAGTTAATTATTTAGTGGAGGTTTATTGTGGATGAGTTAAGAGCAGCAGCTGTTGTTTGGAAAACAGATTTTTTTTTTGTGGCTAATAGCTAGCGTGTCAACATGTGTTCAGGTCCAGAACGAGCAGTGTCAGGAAATGGCCCAGACTGACGACCAGAAGTGGATTAAAGTCACTAACAACGGAGAATGGGACACACACACAGTGAGTATCTGATTCTGCTTGTGTTAGTGATGAAAGTATTATGGTCTGTGTGTGCTTCACCGTGTGCATGTCATTTTGTTTTTAGGTGAATCTGAAGTCTGGTACGAACATCCTGTATTGGAGAACCACTGGCATCCTGGTGGGAGGGAAGATGGTCAAACCTGTGCTGCTCAAGAACATCCAAATAGAGGGTAAGATATAAATAAAATGGACCTCTTTCAGTTCAAAAGGTAAAAAATGACTTTGTGTGTGTGTGTGCTGCTACTTTACGTCAACGCAGGTGTAGCGTACACGTCAGAGTGTTTTCCGTGCCGGCCCGGGTGGTTCAGCTCGGCCCCCGGCTCCTCATCCTGTCAGCCCTGTCCCAGTAACACCTTCTCCATAAAGGACGCGTCCTCCTGTACACCCTGCCCTGAACACCACTACTCACGTATGTACGCATGTAACAGCAGCGTGCATGTGTCATTAATACACACCCTCAAACTCAATAACTGCACAAAAAGAAGATCTACCTTACAGTAGTTTAATGCAAACATAAACAAAACCTTTTATATAATCCCTCAAATTTGGTTATTACAAATATATGTACTATGGGAGATTATTTAAGGATTGAATTATGGTGGTTACTATCAAATTCTGATAAAAGGTTCAGCTTTATTGTTTTATATAATACAGGATTGCACAGTGAAATCCAGTTGTATCGCCCTCCACGCCACACACACAGAAAATACATAGACAAATATTTAAAATTAGAGTAGAATAAAACAATAAAACAGAACAAAGTATACACTAAAGACAAGTAAATTATATTAATCGTATCCGTGAATATAACATGATAGGAAATTTAGTACGTTAAACTTAACTGGAAATGAATTCATGTTATATTTTGAAATTGAATAAAAAGATAAATCCTTTAAAACATTTATGTTGATTGGTCTGCTGCTGCTGCCCTGGTTGACTTTGCTGTGTAACATGTTGCATGTTTCCTGCGTCGCTGTGAACTGGATCGTCACGTCTCTCAGATGAGGGATGGGCTGAATGTAAGGCGAGGCCGCCGTGCTCAGAGAGGGACTACTTCCAGATCCACACAGCCTGCGACAGCGAAGGGAAGGTCGGCAGCATCCACACGTTTCTCACACACACACACACACACACACACACACACCTTTTTACTACACAAGACACACTCACTTACAAACACATCTTCTTCCTCATGGGGTTTAAATTAAAGGTAAACATACAAAAACAACAGAGTTTTAAGGTAGTATTTGATACGTTGTCAAAGAATAGTTTACAATTTAGTCGTTTTTAGTTTGAATTTCGTTAATATACGCAAATAAAAGTAAATAATCCAATTGAAACCAGACAATTTGTAAATATGAAGACTTTTGACAACATACATACAAGACAACCTCAAACACCCATGATTGCTTTGATATTTAATACATGAGCAGCATGAAAAGTCCTGTTTATCTTTCATTTGATCTAATATTTACACAAGAACATATAATAAATGATGCTGTTTGAATTTATCATTAGCTTACTGCTGATTCATACAGCAGGACAATGCTGCCTGTTTTGTCTGCATTACATTTAAATTGATTATAAACAGCGAAGACGTTTGGTCAGCTCTCTCAGGGTATCAGAAACTAGAGAAGTCACACAATGTGATGAGAAAGGAAATGATGAATAGCTGAGTGAGCGCTTTGCATGTCATCTGATCCTGAATCACCTTCCTTGGCACTAATTCCCGACCTTGGCCTCTTTTGATTGATTTTCTGAAAGCGCTGAGTAAGAGTGATGATTGTTAGAGAACAGAAACTTTCAGAAAAGATCTCAGTCTCTGTTACTCCAGGTACGTAACGTAAAGCCCCTCTGTTGGAGTAAAATCCTTACAGAAGACTTTCCACCCGTGATCGTAACCTCTGTGGCTTCCTCTGTTATAGACGCAGGTGTTGTATCGTTGGGTGGAGCCAAAAATCTGTGTGGAGAACGTCACGGGGGCCGTGGAGCTGCCTGCAACAGGGCAGAGAGAGCCCTGCCCTCCCTGCAACCCGGGCTACTACAACAGCAACGACTCCACCTGTCTGCCCTGCCCACCTGGAACGCACACAAATGGCACCTTCGGTAAAGCTGCTCACACTCGCCCACACCTGGCATGTATTGTTACTAAGGCACTGGTCCTGCATTGATATAACTGGAGCTTTTTAATGTGTATTTATCTCAGGAGAGTCAACTACAACACCTTGTTCTGTTCCATTGCTTCATGTTCACACAGTTCCACACAGACGGATGCCTTAATTATTATTTATTATTATTTTAGGGACACACACATATACTAATTGTTTACTAAATAAAGTGCAGAAGACACATGCATCCCTCATAAATGGCTAAATATGCTTTTTTATTTATATTTCTTTTATTAATTTGATACAAAGACAAATAAAGATAAAGAGATGTAGTCAGATGTCTTTTAGTCAAAAGAAAGATATTCAGTTAACTATATAACAAAAAACATTAAATCCTCACATTTTAGAAGCTGGAACCAACAAATATTTGTCATTTTTGCATGAAAAGTGATTTGATCGTTGCAGCTCTACATGCCAAGAAGGAAAATGTCATTGTTGTACCTAAATGAAGCTTTTGTGTGTGTGTGTGTGTGTGTGTGTGTGTGTGTGTGTGTGCCAGTATGCACTGAGTGCCCTGCAGGCACAGAGCCGGTGTTGGGTTACGAGTATAAATGGTGGAATGTGCTGCCTTCCAACATGAAGACTTCCTGTTTCAACGTGGGTAACTCCAAATGTGACGACATGAACGGTGAGCACGTTAACACCTGTGCTACCGAGGCGCGAAGGAAACGTTCACACCTCACAAAATAAATTGTGTGAGTTAGAATGAAATCTTTTTCCGCAGTGTGTGCATAGAAGACTGATGCATCAGTACAGTGCATCCACCCAGAGAAACACGTATTAAAACACCCATGTACATCCATACATACTGTGTACTCACATACTGTACACCTACATAAATAGTCCCTGTAGTCAGTGGGACATAGACATGTGATTTACATTTAGTAGCTGTTCTGGACCTTTCAATCGTATCACATGATCTTCATCAGCAAATGGACTTTTCCATTTTGTCTGAGCAATTTAAAGACCTCTAAAAAAAATCAATGAGGTGTAATGTGAATGCATCTTGTCTTCATCAGGATGGGAGGTGGCGGGGGACCACATTCGCAGTGGAGCAGGTAGTTCAGATAATGACTATCTCATCCTCAGCCTGCACGTGCCCGGCTTCAAGTAAGTCGTGTCCTTGAACGATATCATATTTCTGTGGGAGCGCAGATAATACGTTAAAAGTGTATCATCTAAATCTCTGCCTGTGTTTGTGTTTTCGTGGCAGGGTCCCAGCCTCACTTTCAGGCATGACCGGTAGTGAGTTTGGCCAGATAACCTTTGTGTTTGAGACCATCTGCTCTGCCGACTGCGAGCTCTACTTCATGATGGTGTGTGCTTGAATGTGTGTGTTAATGTGTGTTCGGAGCAGAAGGTTGTAATTAGGTGACTCGTTTTACCAACAAGCCAGAGTAGTCACTTTTGTCTCACTGTGGTCCAGTTTATTACAGTATTCTGCTTGTTGTGGTTCAGTATTCCAACCCCATGTTTTTAACCGTTTTACTGTGACGCCCCCTGCAGGATGTGAACAGAAAGAGCACCACAGTGGTGGAGTCCTGGGAAGGCAGCAAAGGGAAACAGTCGTACTCGCACAGCATGACCAGGAATGCCTCTGTCACATATACATGGGCCTTCCAGAGGACTAACCATGCTCTGGACGTAAGTAAACGCACAAAGTACCGTATTCCCTTTAATGTCATTCTTACTATTAATTTGTGAGAATACTAATAATGGAGTTGTGTTTTCAGCTACTACTAAGAAACATTGATATTTTTAGTCCACCACTTTGGACTAGGCTGAAATATCTTTACAGCTATCAGATGGAAACTCCCTCCTAATCTGGTATCATCATCAGTTTTTACCAATACTTTGCTTTGTGACGAACTACCTGCAAAACTAATTTAATTCCCATGAGCCTCAGCATTGTGTTTAGTGCCAGTTAGCAAATGTTAGCCTGCTAACACATCAAAGATGGTGAAAATGGTAAACATTACATGCTAAACCTTATCATATTCATTTCAAGCGTTTTATTTATTTAATATTTCATTTATAGGGACGGGTATATAGTAGCGCAGCATTTATAACCTAAGCTAGTTTGCATAAATATATATACAGCTGTATAGCTGTATAGATTCACAGGGCCTCTAACGTGGCTGTGGACTTCTTCTTCTTTTAACCATGTAATTATTATTTTGTTCTTTTCTGCAAGTGATGTTTTCAGCTCCTCAAGAAAAGTTGGTATTCTTGTATCACTTAATAGTGTTTCTGTCCTTGTCCTGTGTGTGTGTGTTTGTAGATGCGCCGTTATGTCAGTGACATGGTGAAGCTGTACTCCATCAGCGTGACAAACGTCCTGAATGGAGTGGCGTCATCCTGTCGGGCCTGCGCTCTGGTACCCCAGAACTCCCAGCGGGCCGGCTCCTCCTGCGTTCCCTGTCCTGCTGGTTTTTACATCGACAGAAACACCAACCGATGCCAGGAGTGCCCGCCCAACACACACCTGGCAGGGCGCCACACCTATGGCCAGGACGCGTGTCTCACCTGCGGGCCTGGAAGTATCAGCAACAAGGTAGAGAGACCTCCTCTGGGTCAGGACGGGGTGTCATGTGATGTTGTTGATACTAATGCTGATATGATACCTGAGTGTTGGTACTGATACCAAAACAATACCTTACTTTGAGAAATATAAATATGTTTTTCTACAAAAAACTATAGTACTGTCCATAGTGTATCTAATATGTTGCATGTATTTGCTCCTCTTCCAGGAACACTCTCGGTGCTACAGCGACTGCTCCTTCTCCCACACAGAGAACAACCGGACGCTGACCTTTGACCTCAGCCCCCTGAGCGATGTGGGCTCCATGACCATCGGGCCGAGTTTCACCTCTAAAGGCACAAAGTACCTTCATCTGTTCAACATCAGCCTGTGTGGCCACGAGGTAGTTCACTTCTGATATCATCTGATATCAGAGATCTGTCAGTATCCTCTGGTGTCACTGTCATTCTGTATAAAAATATCCTTTAGATCGGATTCTCTTTTTTAAACACTGACCTACCTTTAACTGGATGTTTTAATTTTAGTTGTGTGTACTTGTTGAAAGCAACACTGAAATTTAAAATGTATGGTAAATGCTTTTCTTCACTAGCTCTTTACAGATATTATGTATTGTGGCTGTGTTTCCACCAGACTTCATTAAATATTCCAGTTGCAATACAAACTGACATTTTGTAGATCTTTTTTTGAAGATTTATTGGCAATGTGAAAAGAAATCACATTTTGTGCCTGTCACCCCATTGTGATAAAATGATAAAAGAGCTGGGAAACATCAAGCGTAACCATAGCAACTGACTGAATTTTCATGCTTTTTGCATGCTCGCATCTTGCTACAGGGGAAGAGAGCCGCCATCTGCACAGATAACGTCACCGACGTGTCCAGCAAGGACGACCAGAGCGACTCGGCTCAGTTTGTCAACTCAGTCGACAGCTTCATCTGTCAATCAACCATCATCCCGGCAGATGGGCGGGGCTTCAGGATGGCCATCTCCTCCCAGTCCATCAGCCTTGCAGACACTTTCATCGGTATGAGGCTTGTTAAATGGCAGCATGTGGTTCTCCGATCATTAGCTGGTGATGTTGGTTTTGATATTTATGTTTCTTTCCAGGTGCAACAGTAGACGCCGTCCTGGAGGGCGTGAACGCTAAACCAGATCTGTTTCCTGAAAATTTAAAGGATGTTCCAGACATCAACTTCTTCTACAGGTCCAGTGTGTTACAGACAGAAGCAGAGTGTGTGTGTTTTGATGTTTCAGTGTGTTTAAGTCTTAACTGTGTCCTTATTTTCTTTCAGGTCAACGCAAGCAACGGCCTCATGTGATCAGGGTCGCAGTTCAGTCATCACCGTTCGCTGTAATCCCGAGAAGTCTGAACGAGGAGAGCTCTCTGTGCCCAGGTAGGTGATGATGTACTCTATGTGTGAGATTGGGTTTTCATTTCTACGTTGATATGATCAGTTATATAATATGAATGAAAATATACGTGTATTTTGCACACATACAAGCTTTGGAAGTGCAATATAAAGAGACAAAAAAAGTTGATATTAAAATGTGTACGCTGAAATATTAAAATACGATTTGTCATACCAGAACATAAGAGATTAGATGATGTAAATGATCTGGGTGTGTTTGTGCAGCTCGTGTCCTGCGGGAACATGTGATGGGTGTACGTTTCACTTCCTGTGGGAGAGCGCCAGCGCCTGTCCGCGCTGCACTGAGGACGACTACCACCAGATAGAGGGAGCATGCAAGGGAGGTGTCCAGGTAACACACACACACACACACACAGACACGTTTCTGATGTTTTCTGACAAAAACAAAATAAGTCTAATGAATCTCTGATTAAGTCTTTATCGAATCGCTACACATTTTATATTAAGAGAGAGCTACAGACCATCATGATTCAGTTTGACTTGATATTACTGCATTATTAATTGCATCATTCAGTTTTAGACTTATTATTATAATTCCCTCAGACGAAAACACAACAAAAAAGGTCTTTATGAAAGCATGGGGTATAATTTAATAATACAACTTGACAAACAAAACAAATCAAAACCGCATGAATAAACTGTATAAAAGTCCATTTATTACAACTAAATTGTTTTTAGTTGAGTAAAACGTGGTGGTGAAATAAAGAAGATTAGTCAGCTAGTGTTGCTGATACGTTTTTTCACATTTAAAACTAGACTTAAACTGCCATTTTAACACTGAATCTTAATCCTAAACCCAGGTCTTGCTTGTGCTTCTCACGCTACAAACCACAGAAATAAAACAGAAATATGGCTTTGATTGATGCCAAATCTCTGCTTGAGATTCTCCATCTGTCACCCTGGCCTCTCTCCAGGAAACTCTGTATGTGTGGAACGAGCCGAAGTTGTGCACCAAAGGCGTTTCGTTGCCTCCCAGAAGCTCCTCTCCCTGTGAGGCCATCGCTCTGTGGCTGAAGGTCGGGGTCGGGGGCGGAGCCTTCGTGGCCGTGCTGCTCATCTCGCTCACCTGCTATTTCTGGAAGAAAAACAAGAGGTTAGAGGCACCTGCCAATCGGACACTACCGCCACTCTCAGCCAAGGACATACATACTTATTAAGATCACCTTGAATTGTTATTTAAACGAAGAGATGTCAGCAGCTGTTTGAGAAAACAATTAACACAATTTTGTGTTACAGAAATATATCTTTTTATTCCCTTCATCATCTTGTGACCCCCTCAGATTTATCTTAGCCTAAATGTTATTTTAGAAGAACAAACAAAGAACTACTATCTTAAAATATTAATATTAAATAACATGTTGTCTCATGATGACGGTGTCCCTGTGGTTTATGGTCAGGCTGGAGTACAAGTACTCTCGTCTGGTGATGTCTGCCAACAAGGAGTGTGAGCTGCCAGCTGCAGACAGCTGTGCCCTGGCTGAAGGGGAGGAACCTGACGATGACGTGGTCTACACTCAGAAACCCTCCCTGCTGGGGAAACTCCGAGCCATCGCTAACAAGGTGTGTATTTGACTGCCTTACAGATTTTAATAGCCACTTCAGTTGTAATCCTACTTTCCTTACATGTTTTAACAAGTCATTTAGTCTCAGCACAAGTTAACTGGAAACGTGAAATACGTTTTTTAAATTTCAACCATTTATTACAACATTAACACACGGTAGTGTGGCGATAAAGTTAAGAGGTTCACCAAGGTTTTTACAAGTTATCCTGAGGGGGACATGAATGTGTGAACCAACTTTCATGGCAATACATCCAATAGTTGTTGAGACATTTCACTCAAAGCCACAAATGTGAACCTCATGGTGGCGCTACAGGAAAGGTCAGAAGTTCACCAAAGTCATGCTGCTATAGCGTGGCTAAAAAAGTAGCCACATTGGGCAGAAAACCACCCAACCTGGCAACCCTTCTCCGGGGCCACAACTGTCAAACGTGTACGTTTTGAAGTGTAGTAATAGATTTGCCAAATAACATCTCTAACATCTGTATCTTTCAGCACCAGGATGGAGAGAGCAGCGAGTCGGTGCAGCTGAACTCGTCCCACGCTGATCGATGGGTCCTGGGATAAACTAACACCAACAGAGAGAGAGAGGAGTTAAATAACGGAGGAACAGTCAGTCAGTGACAGTGTCACTGCCCTCCTCCTTATGTGTCCTTTGCCCCTGCCTTCATTGTGGGGGGGCACCAATACAGACACCAGTTCACACTGGAAAATGGTTGCCACTCGGATGCTGGCAAAAACTGGAAAATGGCTTTTCCTCCTCGACCCTAGAAAACACAGGAAACACACTCCTGCTTTAATGCCATGGATGCTCCAGGGCGGCAACTGAAAGAGAAACATGCTTTTAATGTTTTTTGTATGTTTTGTATTTTTATTTGGGTTTTTTCTTTTGTTCAGAGTCGCGTATTTATATCAATGTTATAATAATGAACCTTTATTAAAGTCCTATTTGACTTTGGGATTTGTGTGCGGATGTTTATAGTTCATAAATAGTACAAGAAATGAGTGACAGGTGAGAAATGTTGCCATGTCACAGTAGAGAAAGCACAAGTATACAACATTAAGTTAAGTTTCTCATTAACCATATTTCAATTTCAGTGCCCCCATTAGCTAACAGTATATACAGTACAGCTGAAACTATTAGTCAATTAATCAGAAAATACATTTTTAATCATTTTGAGGTTTGTCCTGTTGGTTGGACAAAACTAAGCATCGTGAAGGTGTCACTTTGGGCTCTGGGTAACTATTTTCTGATTTATTTACAAACCAAAGCATCAATCAATTACTGGAGAAAATCATCAGCAGATGAATCCATGATAGAGATAATCAATAGTTGCAGTCTGATACAAAGAAGATACTCAACCAACTCAGCAGCAGCATAAAAACATATCAGTCACAGTGGACATTTTTCTGCATGAGTACTTTTACTTTTGATACTTGTTAATACAGTGTGTAGTATTTTACAGCGTGGTATTTTTAGGATGAGTACTTCCTCCACCACTGACCTTAGTTCATATTGTACTTCAGTGGCGCAAATTGACTAAATTAGAAATTAATCATATTACCAATTGACGTGCGGTGAGCCTGGGACTATTGGGGCCCCCAGAGTCCTGGGCCTTGACCTCCTTAATGGGGGTCCATAGGAACTGTGATCTGGACTATTTTTGTTGTAGTTCCGCATTTGGCCACTGGGTGCAATTAGCTGCCAGACTGGCTGGATCTGTCTTAATGAAGCCGTGTTATGTGACAGCTATGTGGCCTATTTTAACTTTCATATTGACAGAGCCGGGGTCTTTACCCGGCTGGTCCTTCTCTCCAGCACCGATTGTCACGCCTCCACTCCGGCTCCGTCCTCCGCTGTGCTCCGCCCTCTCTAAAGAAAATCACCACCTCCTCCTCCTCCTCCTCCTCTGCTCCAGCCATCGACGAAACTTCAAAGCCGACTCCACAGTTTTATAACCGTCGGATTAATGTTTTCTTACCGAGTGATGCTGTGAAGCAGAGCAGCAGAAAGGCGGCATGTGAGAGTTTCTGCGGCTGAACCTCGAGACGTTAGCGGGAAGATGAGCTCCAGTTCGTAGCCAACGGTAGGAAACTATCCCTCTGGTCGTCCTTCCTCGTCTCGTTTCCTCGGCGTGGACATGAAAACAATCACGGCCCGAGCCGCCGCAGAGAGCTTTATTCGTCTCAAGGCTAACATCAGCGTGTTTTGTTGTCGCTAAAGTATAAAGTTAGCTTGTTTAGCAACGACGCTAGCGCCTGTTTTTGTCCGTTTTCAGCGCAAACTTTAGTTAAAACCGCAAACTGAAGTTCAGTCCTGTGACGTCACGTCGAGACTTATTAACCACTATGTCTGATAATGAAAATGAAATAAAGTCCATCAACAAAACAGTCTTTGTAAGATAGCTCATTAACACTTATTATTAAGAGATTCATACACTGCATGCAATGGTGGAGAGTAACTAAGTGCTGTACTACTTAAGTACAAGTTCGAGGTACTTGTACTTTACTAGTATTTCCATTTTATGCAACTTTATACTTCTGTTCCACAAATATTGTACACTACATTAGTCCGACAGCTTTAGTCCAAATGTGGTGATATTTAAATCGATGTTTTTTCTGATGAACTGAAGGATTTAAGTAAATTTAGCTGATAATACTTAAGTAAGGTTTTGAATGCAGGACCTTTACATGTAGTGGAGTATTTTCTCGATGTGGTATTAGTACTTTTACTCAAGTAAAGGATCTGAATACTTCTTCCACCACTGACTGTATGAGTCTATGAGCATGACACAGAATATGTCATTACACATATAAGTGAAGAGTTTGTTGAGCATGTTGTGTTTCTTAACTAATCATAACTGGAAATATTATGAAAACAACTAACCAGTTAATCAAGAAAATAATCAGCATATTAGTTGCTGGTAGAAAGCCCTGCTTCAGTGTTTACCAACCTTATCGTCAGAATCAAGAAACTTAAAATTAGACTGTAGTGTTCCAGTAAAGTGACTTTCCAGTAGTGTGTATTGTATTTTGCGGGTGGATTGAGCAAAAAGGACACCCTCATATCCATCAAAACCAAACTTATATTTAAAATATACTAACAAAAATTGTTAGTAAATAGTCAGTTTACTCGTATAGAATAAACAGTACGGTTTAAATGTTTGTGTTCACTTGTGTCACAGGTACACCACTAGAGCTTCTCCGTTCTTCCTGCTAGTTGAAGTGGTGAGTTTCATCTCCTCCTCGTTGTGATGTGGTTTTCAGCGTGACTCTCCAGAATACAATGTTTACTGTTAGTGTGACGTAACGGGCAACAAAGACATTGGTGAACTACGGTATGATGTCTGGTTTGTGATCGCAGTGACACAAACAACCTGAAATAGACGCACAACGTAAAAAGACCCACCTAACTATAGCCAGCTATTATGATGTATGACATGATTGTTTGTCCTAAAAGTTTAGGTTTGTCCGTTCCTTTATCCCGGCACAATACTGTAGTTTAACTAACAACATCAGAATCAGCTTTATTAGCCAAGTATGTGTACACATACAGGAAGTGTGACTCCGGTTTTAAGTTGCAATCGTAAACAAATAGTGCAAAGTAATAAATATTTAATGGGTATTGTAATAGATTACCTTATATACTTGGAGTTGGTGGTTATGTACAGTACATGCATGTATTTACACAGTATATACAGCGTGCAAGATTTGTATTTGATGATATGTACATGTTAGAGCACAGCGTGTATTTGAAACTGTAAACATATAATTTAATAATTAACTCTCTTGTCCTGCAGTATGAGACACATTATCATTCAGTTACACCTTTTATTAAACTTAAAGATTGATATTAAACTTTTTAAATAATTTGTTGCAGTGCCTGTTGATTCAATCATGGCTCGTGGTTGCGTCTGCTGCGTTAAATACATGCTCTTCCTCTTCAACCTGCTCTTCTGGGTAATTATTACACACACACACACACAGTCAGAGTCAGAAAATGTTCTTTAGCTCGTACCGTAATTCAGCAGTAAGATCAGTTTACCAATTAAAGCGTTTCGTTATCAGTAAATCAGCAGGAAGTCTCTGAGTTTCCTGTGTGTGTTTCAGCTGGGTGGGTGTGGATTGTTGGGGGTCGGCGTGTGGCTGTCGGTGTCTCAGGGCAGCTTTGCCACCCTGTCGCCCTCCTTCCCGTCGCTCTCCGCCGCCAACCTCATCATCACCCTCGGCACCGTCGTCATGGTGACGGGTTTCCTGGGTTGCCTGGGTGCCATCAAGGAGAACAAGTGCCTGCTGCTGAGTGTGAGTGTACTTCAATACCCATCATGCATCACCACGTTTTTTTTAGTTTGAGTGTATTCTTTAGTTATGTTGTGTTCAGGTTGTGTTGGATTTTTAAACGTTGGAGCTACTTGATGGTCACAATTAGTGACTCAGAAGTTGTTATATTTTAAATCTTTTTCAAGTTAATTTTTTGTAATTTACAAAATGAATAACAATGAACAATGAAATAAGCGTATTTTTAAGTAGGAAGCTCATATTTACAATGTTCTGCTTCGACAAACATGCAACATTAATGTATCCTGCTTGTTGAAGCTTTTTAATGGCTCTTTTCTTCTTTTTCTTATGATTTTCTTCAGTTTTTCATCGTTCTGTTGATCATCCTCTTGGCCGAACTTATCCTCCTCATCCTGTTCTTTGTCTACACTGACAAGGTAAGACTTGTTTAATTAATGATCCTCTCCTGCTGTAGGGGAGTGTGCCTACATATCCCATGATCCACCTCTTTACCTCTGTTTGCCCAGGTGAGTGAAAATGCCAGACAGGACCTGAAAGAAGGGCTGGTGCTGTACAACACAGATGACAACGCCGGACTGAGAGATGCATGGAACGCCATACAGGGAGAGGTATGTTACACACAGCATTATTAGTTATTTCTTGCCAGTGTTTTTAATCCAACTTCAACATCTAACCTCAGCTTTACGTTAAATTGAGTTTGTTATGCAGTTTTATAAAATTTCCTTTTCTCCCGCTTGTGCACCAGTGGCGATGTTGTGGAGTCATCAACCACAATGACTGGTACACTGCCCTGCAAGACAACGTGGTTCCCGACCGCTGCTGCCAGCAGTTCTACCAGGGCTGTGGACGCAACGCCTCCAATACCTTCTGGACACGGGTCAGTGTGAGCATGTGTGGTTATAAAGTTGTAAAACTGGTATTTTGGGAAAGTCACTTTTTCCTTTCTTGCCAAGAGTTTGATGAAATTGATACCACTGTCTTGTGTGTATGCTGTATATGAAGTTACAGCCAGCAGACTATTAGATTAGTTTAGAAGCAGAGGGAGACAGCTAGCCTGACTCTGTCCAAAGGTTAAAAAAACCTACTAGCACCTCCAAGGCTCACTAATTTGTAATAAATAAATAAGATATAATGTGTTGATCAGGGAGCTTTAGGTGGTGTTTAGGTGTTTCCAGCCTTTATGCTAAGCTAAGCTAAGAGTCTGCTGGCTGTACTTGTACTGTAGAGAGGTATCGATCTTCTCATCCAACGCTCTGCAAGAAAGCCAATAAGCAGCTTTGCCAAAATCTCAAACTGTTCCTATTTAAACAAGGGGAAAAAAACAAGATAATAAATCACGCTCAGCTTCAATTATTTATCATCAGTCATTGCAAGTGGACAATAAATCACCAGAGCTGAGATGGCAGTTGTTTTGTTTTTATCATGCTGAAGTTTGTGCCTGAATCAGCACCTTTTCACTTGGTGTGCATGTGTGACATTCCTGGGTGTCAAATCAAGCTTAACCACAGGAAAGGACACCCGTGAATACACAAGTAGAGACAAGATAAAAAGCAAGACATGGACCATCACTTTTTATCAATTACATTTTATTTTATTTGGCGTTGAACAAAGCCTTTAAAAGTCTTAAACTTTTGAAATCCATGCACATAAGCAGTTGTGTTGTCTTAACTTTATATTAAAACAACAAAAGCAAGAGTAATGGAGTCCTGGCCTTAAACAGGATACCCTCTGATGTGCAGTACTTTTCTTTCCCCCTTCCTAATTACTGTGTACTGTGTGTTTTCAGGGTTGCTATGAGAAGGTAGAGGAGTGGCTGGATAACAACAAACACCTTCTGGGAACCATCGCCATGTGTGTGTTGGTCATACAGGTGAGCAGCTCTTTATGTCACACTGATCCAATCTCTCAAACAGCTCTACCTTTTATTTATTTTTATCACGTTTTCTTTGTTTTCCCAGCTCCTTGGTATGGCTTTCTCGATGACGCTTTACCAACAGATCCACAGAGCGGGGAAGAAGTATGAAGCCTGAGGGGATTAACGCAGTCATACTGTTAATATTAGTTACATAAAATCATATCTGTTACCTTCACCTTTTGTTTATAGTAAAAAGTAAGACAGTTATTGTGTGCCACTATTCTCACAGTATTTCATCTATCCACCCATTTATTGTTGTGAATAGCTTGCTAGTTTGCTTTTTAAAATCACACTATAATTTGTGATGAAGAGGAAGCGTGCGGAGAATAGTTTTAAAAGCCATGCCTGTGGAAAAATATAATGTATGGATGTATTTAGATAAAACAAGCGTTGTGTACTAACATGCTCAATAAAAGCACTCTTCACAAATGTGAGAACGGTTTGTGATAATGTTTTTTTTTTTTAATCAGGTGTGCTGATGATTACAGACTTGTTGGCCTCATTACTTTTGTTTTCTTTAGTTTTGGTATCTGTTTTCTCCCAGACGTTCAAACGCCAGCTCTTGGATTATACAGATAAAAGCAGAGTGAGCACCAGGTCATTTCAAACTTTAACAAAGGTCACATCAATAATCAATCAATCAATCAATCAATCAAACTGTGATCACTTGAGGTGCGAAATATTTGACCTGTTTCTGAGGTGATAGTGAAATTCCTCTGCTTGCTGTAGTCACTGAGTAACTGATAACTTCAAATGCTTTTTAACAGAAGGTCTGTTTGCATTAGAAACAGAGAGCTGAATACAGAGTAACCTGATTGATTGGCAGCTGGTTTTTAGGTTAATATTAACATTGATTGGCAGCTGGTTTTTAGGTTAATATTAACATTAAGAAACAGGCATTTTGGGAAATACAGTAAAGCTTCCCAACATGTCCCCAATGCCTGCAAAGCTACAACCAGCTGCCGGTTAGCTTAGCTTGTATTAGCATAGATTTGGCGAAGGGCAGAACAGTTTTGTCGTCGCGGTTAGGTTGCCAGGCAACCAGCGCAGACTCCAGGAAGTGGACAGAGCTAAGCTAGCTACCTGTTTCCAGACGTGTACACGCTTTTCCCTTAAAATCTCAGCCGAATACAAGCCGGAGCTGTCTATTGATATTGTTGATAGTACCTTCAGTCGTCTGACTCAGTTATGTTCTGGTTATAAGTCCATGACTCTGTCATTGTCAAAGACGACGTTGCCTTTAATAACGACGTAGCGGATCAGCTCCTGATGCCCCCCCAGCTGGTAGATCAGATGCTCCCATCTGCAAGAACACACAGAGGAGAGGGTCTGATTTTACACACAAATATTTCATATAAACACACGGCTATCAAACAGTGAATACTCAAGGTGTGTCAGACTAGTTGTGAGGACTTTATATTACACAACAATAATACTACTTATTGTTAAACTTTTATTGTAGTATATCTATATATATATATATATATATATATATATATATATATATATATATATATATATTAGGTCTAATTTGCATATAGCATTTTGGGATCTCACTGTTTCATTCACTGTTTCTGCTAAGAATGAATCAAATGGTCAAAAAGTCATTCAAACACTTAATTGTTTAGTGTACAAAGATATAACTTTGTAAAGCTGCAATTTACATTATATTTAAGGAACTTTTGGGTCGTAGCATTTTTTGTTTTCCAGATGTATCAGATCTAATGAATCTGGACTGATGTGAACCGTGGTCTCAGTAGTTCTCTTTGGATGTTAAACGAACTGCATCAAATTTAAGCTTGAATTCTGGGGTGAACAACAGTTGCGCAACAAACATTTCCCATAAAATTGGAGGCATACTGTTGACTTATGATGTTTCTTTTCAACAAGAACTGAATATGGTTGCAGTATGTCATAAAATAATCAACATGAAACCTTAGAAGTGGTGGAAGATGTACTGAAATACTCCATTACAGGTGAAGGTCTTGTATTTCTATTTATGATAATCTCATAATAAAAACAAATCTTGAGATCGTCCTCTGCCCTGATTTACCGTGTGGTGTTGAGGACAAGCAGGTCTCCGTGTTTGTTGACCTCCAGGGAGCCATGTGTGTGGGAGCGTCCGAGGGCGTAGGCTGCGTTGATGGTGGCCGCAGCCAAAGCTTCAGACATGGACATCCTCATATTGACACAGGCCAGGTGCATGACTACTGGCTGAGAGGACAACACAAATAAACAGAAAATGGAGACAATGAATGTAACCATCATGCAACACTCCTCTGCTTTTCATCCTTTCACCCCGACACCTCACGCCTGTCCTGTTGCACTCACCATGGAGCAGCAGTAGGCGTTGGGGTTGAAGTCGCTGCCGAGGGCAACAATAACTCCGGCTTCCAACATGTCTCTGGCCCGAGGCTGGGGTAGCCTGAACACACACACAGATTATTAGACAACTCACAGCAATGAGGGGTGTGTGAGTATTTCTAGTTAGCTCTTCAATTTAGCTTAACCTAAAGTATTAATACCACACTGTAGAAATACTGCATTTAAAACTTAAAAAATAGTATGTAAGTATAATCTGGAAGATATTTTCAAAGTGACACCTTCACACCACTTGTTTTGTCCAACAACAGTCCAAAAATCTAAATAATTAAAAAATAAATTTAAATTATTGAAATACAGAAAAAAGGAAAAGCACTAAATTGTCACATTTGAGAAGCTGGAATCATGAAATATTTTGGCATTTTTCCAAAGTAAAAAGTTTAATATTTCCCTCTGAATTGTAGTGAAGTAGAAGTGTAAAGCATGAAACAAAATACTCCTCAAATTTGTCTTAAGTACAGTATTTGAGTAAATGTACTTAGGTAGTACCGTAGAATATAAGCTGTAGTCGGTAGCAGGACGGCAGCGGTTCTTGCTGTTGCCATGGCAGCAATCCCCTCGTCTGTGACCTCCTCCAGGTGACTGATGGCTAAAGCTCCAAGCTCTGCACCCAGCTGACACACATATATACACTCAGGTTAACAAGGTTATTATGTGTTGAACTGTATCGTGAACACAGCTTTAGGGGGAAGTGATACCTGAGCAGAGTTCATGGGATGAAGCTCATCTCCGTGGAAGTTGATGTTGAGGCCCAGGTCTTTGCCCGCCTGCAGGATGGAGCGAGTAGAGCTGAGGTCAAACACTCCCTGCTCACAGAACACGTCGATGTTGTCGACTCTGAGAGTCCCGGCAGACATCTGCTCTTTCAGCCGAGGCAGCTGAACCTGCAGGATGTCCTTAGTTGCTTCTGCAACGGTCTTCCCTCTGGATAAAGGACAGAGATGCACGGTAAAGATTCATTTTCAGGATGTGATATTAGATCATTTGGAGGATGGTATACTTGGGCACTGCGTGCGCTCCACAGTAGGTTGAGGAGATGTTGATGGGCAGGCTCCGTCTGGCCTCCTCGATCACCTCCAGCATCTTGAGCTCAGTCTGCAGCTCCAGGCCGTATCCGCTCTTACACTCCACCAGAGTGGTACCTGCTCGCTGCATCCGGACCAGCCTGCTGCTGAGGGAGGCCAGCAGCTCCAAGGACCTGGCGGCTCGAGTGTGCTCCACAGTGAAGTGGATCCCTCCACCGGCCCGGTGCATGTCCATGTAGGTGGCACCTGCCAGCTGCAAGAGTAACACGCATTTCATTGAAACATGAGCTCCAGTTGTGGAAGTAAAGTTTTAAAAAATGGTGAAAACATATTGTGCAGAACAATTTACCTTCATTGCAAATTCATGCACCCTGTCTCCAGCCCAGACTGGATGGGTGTGGGCGTCAACCAACCCTGAAACAAGAAGGTTCTTGAAATGCTAATCATTGATATTATGTAATTGTATAGAAAGTCCATGTAGGCCTCTGCTGAGCTGATGTGCATAAAAATCACAGCTGATACTCACCAGGCAGGACACACATTCCTGTAGCATCAATGACTTTATCAAAGGACACTTCTGAATACTGTGCTCTGATGATTTCAGCAGGCCCCACAGCTTTAATCAGCCCGTCACTGGATGAAGGAATCAGTTACTTTCATGTCAACATTCAGCTTGGATGTTGACAGAGTACAGTAATGAAAGTTGAGCCTGAGATGTCCTAAAATGGCCACCGTACAATTAAAACTTTTTGTAACAACATGGCATTTCCTCTGAAGTGACCCTCGGGCTAAACTATACATACAACTATACAACAGTGTTTAGTAAATAGCAATAGTAATAATCAGGATCATTAGAGTAATTGTTCAGAAACCAAAATATCCACCAATCTACAACGTACACATTAATGCAGCAGTAATATTAATCCAGAAACATCCTATATAATAGTAACAGGGAACACTGACGTGGAACATTTTACTACACAATCTGTACTTTTACTTTTGAACTATAAGTAAATTTAGCTGATATACTTACATAATTTTACTCAAGTGTTAAATGCAGGACTTTTACTTGCAGTTTATTTTCACTGTGGCATTGCTAAGTATCTGAATACTTCTTCACTGCCAATATTTAAAAGTAGAGTTTAAGAGTAGAGTCCAAGTAAAAACGTGTAATGAGCCACTACAGCCTGTAGGAGCCGCCACTGTGCATTATTTTACATGAGTCCTGTGCTGCAGGATACATTCCATTTAGCTTTTACAAAAACCATCCCAACATGAAACTACAGCTGTGCAGAGTTTGCAGGTATGAAGGGTAGTTACATATGTGAGAACTAATGTTTATTTCTCATATTTCTTCACTAACTCATACAAACTGTAACAAAGGTGCAGTTACCTTCAATACTTCAACTTGCTAATTACCACATGGTATGAAGTACTCTCAGATGCCTGGTACTTACCTCCCTATCACGACGCTCCCATTTTCAATCACACAAAGATTTTGCATCTCATGTTTGGTCATATACTTCTCCCCATTGTTGCAGATCAGAACCACCTGTTTGGCATTCTTCACCAGTAGCCTGTAATTACTGGACATTTTGATTCATCCAAAGCACTCTTCCTTCACAGTGACTGGCTTTAAGCTGGTTTGGGAACAGGCAAATATTTGTCCAGGAGAGTTTAAAGTGCAGAGAGAGGGGCGGTGCTTCTGCCACAGACATCAGAGACATTTAACTACTGAGTCCATCTCTGTAGTTTAAGTGTTATAATAATATACATATGCTGCTTTTCTTAGATATTCCATGCAAAAACCACAACAATCTGGTTTAAGAAAGGGTATAATCATTTATTGTGTCTGTATCACAACGTCACAACATAAAATTGGTCTCACATACAGTAAAAAAAAAAAAAAAAAAAAGAAAATTTTCAAAACTGCTTATAAGAAAACCAAAAAACCCCAATCGTTCATTTGTTTCACATGGTGAAAACACAAACACACATCGACTCAACTACGAGGTACAATCACACTCAGACAGAACAACAGGCGGAGTCCTCTTCACTGACATCACTCCCTCATTTCTCCGTCTTCCTCCTCTTCTTCTACACCTCTGATGTACAAAACGTTATTGCACCTGTGGGAATGAAACACGCCTGTTAGCACACAGTACAGACATAAAAACAGAAGAACTATGGGTAGATCGTGTAGTGCTCGTCTGCTTCCACCACTGATTTCTTTGAAAAATGACGTTAATTATTAACACAAGTTAGTTATGGTAGTTAGGCACCTTAAGGCCATAAAAACAACTTTCTCTGTATTGTTTAGCCAAAAATGGTTCACAATCAAATCACATTTCATTGTGCTGCTGCATATCTTTTCTTATTGGTTGTGTGATGCTTTCCTGGCACAGCCCCTTAAAATACATCATTATCTTACTTGAGAGAACCTTGTTGAATAGCAGTAAATGTAAAATGAAGTCATTAAATAAAGACGCCTCTCCTGAACTAGTTGATAGAGATGCTTTAGGTTTATAACATACCTGATAAGGACTTCACCAAGATGACCCGCCAAAGCTCCATCCACATACTCTTCTGTGTTGGCCAGCTGTCAGGAAAACATGTAGCCATAAGGGTGTATTTGCACATTTGTTAAATACCATTTGACATCAATGATGTCCCACAAACATGAAGGTGGACACTTGTTTCCACTGATAGAAGTGGTACAGCTTGGGATAATTAAATCCCAATAAATTGTGAGAAAGAGAAAAACTGCTGGTCTGTGAGATGAACGTATAGTCAGAAAACATTTTACAACACACTTACTCAGCATATAAAAGTATATGACAAAGGATCTCTTAAAAGACCCTACTTTTATGGGCTGAATGTGCAGACATCACTAGAAACAGGCGGTTGATTTTTTTGAATTCTTTTTTTTTTTTACACCCAATAAATTACATTGTCTTGTAAAAAGGGGGGACTCTTTCTGACTCTGTTGATCTGCCATGTGACTGTGTGAGGTAGAAATAAGCACATCTTCCTTCAAAAGTGTGAATAATTCAAAGTCAACGGGGAGTAACAAGTCAAAATGCTACACAAATGTGAAATTAACTGTTTTGTTGACGACTTTTGTTTGACTTAGTGGATCAACAATGCCACAAAATCCCACAAGAACTTCTAAATAATTATCTCTGTACAAGCGAGGATGGCACATACCAGGGTTGATAAATAACATTTGTATTGGAAAAAGGCATACATTAAAATAAATTGTTCTCACCTGCATATTCATGTACCCATCCACAGACACCAGGTAGCCCTTATACTCCATACCCCACTTCAGTTTCACCATCACTGGCTTGCCTGTCAGGCCGTTCAGGAATGGCTTTGGGTTCAGAGGTAAACTCTGTGGAGAAAAAAAGATGGAGGAGGGTAAATACACACACTTAACTATATCAATCTTCCAATAAATTATATAAATATACATATATATTGAGAAAGCATTCACCAACATCATCTAGGATATTACTTATAATCACAAAGTGATGTTCTCTAAATAGCAAAGCTTGTGCCAAATTCAGTTTTAAAGCACAGCATATCAACATTTATCTAGTGACCTTTTCTGATATGTGATGTTATAATAGTAAATTTGGCATTTTTACAAGTTAGTTCCTAATTCACATGCTTTTTGAACACAACACGCCTCTCTGAAGAGCAGATGTGCTTTGACGTATGGCAGTAAATAAGACAACATGTAAATATAGTAAGTTTATATTTACATGTGTTGTTGCTGTGTTGCGACTGGATGTATACCCAACTGAAAAGCAGCTGCTGGTTGTGTAGCCTGCATCCGATGGAATACAGCCTACGAAATTCTTTGATAAAGGGTGCACCTATTTTTTGCACGTAGAAGATGTGCGGTTTTCCAAACAGCAAGCCAAAGAGGCTGCGTACAACCAGGCGATCTAAACTGGCGACAATGTCTTTACGGGTAGAAACATAAAGCTATGAGTTTATGTGGAGCAAGTATAACGTACTGTTTGCCGATAAGCACATGCTAGCTTAATTAGAAGCTTTTAGAGTGGAGTTTGGTGCGACCTTTTCTAAACAGAGATCGAGCCAAACAAAAGGCGGTGCAGTTTCACTTATAAATGAGTGCAATAACTCCACGGTATTACTGCTTAAGTAAATAAATATACTACGTAATATACTTGCCTGTGTGCGTAAAAGTATGGGCTTCATTCATTCACTTGAAATCATGAATGAGAAGCTAACTTAGCTGATGCTAACTAGCGAAAAGGCTACTATGTTTGCGCGGTGAAACCGAAAACAATCACACAAAACATCTAATGAGTTGATAATAAACATTATTTAGCTGTACTCACCATTTCTGTTCCACTTAATGTGGCCTGGAAAATAATAGATTTGGTATCTTTTCGTCACAATAACGTTTGCACTCCGCAAACCAGCACACGCTTTACCGCCGAGCAGGAAGTGCTACACTCTGACCTCTGAGGAGTCTTCATGTTTTTACACACTGCCACCTAGTGGTGTGAGGTTCACGCTGCCCCTTCACTGAAAGTAAAGTGTTTAAAATACTCAACAAGTAAAAGTCCTGCATCTAAATCGTAGTAAAAGTATGTAAAGATAATCAGGAAAAAGGGCTAAGTAAAAGTACTACTGATAGCAACTAATGATCACTTCTATCATGGATTAATCTGCTGATTATTTTCTTGATTAACTGATTGATTCTTGACAATTACCCAGAGCACAAAGTGACACCTTCACAATACTTGTGTTTCCCAACCAAACCATAGAACTATTCAAAATAAAATAATTAAGATAATTAAAAGGACAGGCAGCAAATCATTTGTGAAGCTGGAACCATGAAATGTTAAGCATTTTTGGATGAAAAATAACGACTAATCGTTCCAGCCATACTTGTATAAACTGTGGGTAGTTTAATTTATAGCAAAGCTTCATATTTTATAAGCTCTTCATATATTTGATGTGTAAAGTATCTATTAACTAAAGCTGTCAGATAAATGTATCTCCCTCTGAATTGTATTGTATGAAGTGGCAACAAAACAAAAATACTCAAGTAAAGTAAAGTACCACCAGACTTGACTGTTTACATTAGCTCCAAACCAGCTTTACGAAACAGACTGATCCTGGTTCAGTTTGTCATGTTTCATTTAAGTTTTATTGATTTTGTTAATTTTTTAATCTATACTTTTATCATTAACTTTGTTAAATGTAAAATAAGTGATAATATTTAAATTAAAAAAGAAGATAATAAAACTAGCACACAAATGCCGTCGCCATCCTCCTCCCTCTTCTTACCTCTGATTCTAAAACCTAAAAATATTCAGTTCACTATCGAATAGCAGCAAATCCTCCCTATTGAGAAGCTGTTACTGATTATTTTTCTGCCGATTAACTAATAGATTAATTGACTAATTTCTAGCTGTAACAACTTAGAGTAAGTCTGTGATGAGTTTAAAGTGACCTCACATTACTTGATGATGCGTATTACTCCCTCTTGCATCATAATAATAAGCTTGAGAGGACATTCTTTTAAGATTTGTCATATGATTACTAGAGGGTTACATCCAAAGCAAAAGAAATCATGTTTTTTTTTCTTCTGAGGTACATCCAGCATCTCTGTCAATCTCTCTATCTGCCCTGAGTTTAACTATGCAGTAATTCTGTAGAATATTTCACTTTAACATGAACATTATCAAAGAATGACCCAGGAATTGAAAACTCTTTCACAACTTTCACAAAAAGTGAAATGACTGTCATATCTGGGTCGCGCTGGCTCCCATGTCTGGGCAGCTATTTCTCTCCAGGCACAAACAGTCTGAAGATTTCACTCATTTTTCTGCGCTGAAGCGTTCATCTGTTACTAAAGCGTCTGACAAGTTCAAACCTGATACTTTGAATAAAACTAACATCTGACTTCCTACAGTAAAGGGCTTGGTTCTGTCAGAAAATTCCTATGAAATTGCGGTGAAGCTTTCTTTGCGTGTTTGAAATACTCGTGTCCTTACATCATTTAGCCTATTTTTCTTCCCTCTCCTTTTTAGTTGCCCTCTGTGTAATTAACCAATCCGTCAGTCAGTCACTGTGTCAGTTATGGCACGATAGCAATGTGTGTGTGGGTGTATGTAGAGAGCCGGGGCTGGGGGGGGGGGTCAAAAGGTGATAGGTAGTTGGCTTGTTAGTATCAGGACTGAAGTGACTCTTAACATCTCTTGTTAGAAAGTCAAACGACCACAAAGAGGTGAAAACGTACCACAGACAGACGCAAACAACCATGAAGAGATACAAAATGACCATAAACAGAGGAAAAATGACTGTAACGAGACACAAAATCAACATAAAAAGATGAAAAACGACCACAAAAAGACACAAAAACAACCACAAAGAGTCGCAAAACGAGTACAGAGACGACAACAACCGCAAAGAGACTCAAAATTACCACAAAGAGACACAAACGACTACAAAGAGATGCAAAAAGAGACAGTCTAGGTGTCATATGTCTTATGAGGCTGTGTCCAGGGCCCTGTTGTCTTATAATCTGTCCATGGCTGTAGACTATTTGGAGTTATAAATACCTGCTATTTATTGCTAATATTTAAAGTTGTTTATTTGGCATTGAATAAATAATGTAACGATAAATACTGTACAGTTAATTATTGCCTAGAACCAGGGCTTTAAATGTGAGTCCCAGCCGCGGTTGAGGAGGGAGCTATTCAGCCTGTGTAGCTCTGCGTGAGGCTACATTATCTTTCTGCTGCCTTTAACTTGTTGGTATCGTCATCTGGAGGAAGACGGCTTTGTTGAAGAGGCCGGTGGGATCATTCCAGTCTGATGCCAAACGGCCCTTTGAAGTCTCCGCACAGCTGAGAGACAGAAGTTAACACTGGATGGGCCTGTGGAGAGGACGAGCTGCAGGAAGCGTAAAGCATGGGACTCACAAACCTCCTCAAGTCCACTGAGACATGAGAGGCTTTAGCCACGCCAGCTGCATGTCTCTGTGGACGGCACTGACTGAAATATCTCAACAACTATCGGATGGATTGTCATGAAATTTAATAAAGACCTTCACGTCCTCCTCAGGATGAATTGCAATAACTTTGGTGAATTCTCCTTTAGCGCCATCATCAGGCCGCAATACTAATGACATTCATGCTAACATGCTACACTAAGATGATGAACATGGTAAACATTATACCTGCTTAAAGGAAGGAGTTTGACATTTTGGGGAACTTCCCTATTCGCTGGTTAGCTTAGCTTAGCATAAGGACTGGAAACAGGGTTTAAAAGAGTCTAAATCTCTGAGAAAGATCATAGTTTTCTTCTAGGACCGATGACTGAACCGGGACAGACAGAACAAAGCGAACAGGTGAGATAGTTTCATTTGGCTCACTGCTTATTGGACACGGGTCAGATGCACAGAAAGCGGGTCATGGTCCGATTACACAGCAGACAGAGAAGCCAAAGCCATGCTGTGTTCACTGGAGCTTGACCCAAATGGGCCGGAGCTGAAAGAACAGTTTTCCAACATCAATTTCCTACAAATGCTTCTGTCTTTTTGTACCATTACTGAGCACAGGGGGGCACACTGTGTCCTGCACTCTGGCAGGCTGGAACACCAGTATCAAGTACTCAGAGTTGTGGTAGTTTGAAGCTTCTTTTTAAAAGCATAAAATTGTTCATTTTTTCATGTATGAATGCCTTCACCCTGCCCCTCTCTATGGGCTGCTGAGCAGCCTTTGTTGGGAGTAGACGGCCATGTGGGAAGTAGAACTGGAATTAAAAAAAAAAAAGCTTTTCAATTTATTGGCTTGCATATTTCACTGGTTTTGTATGGACACCAACAATGTTGTCAACAAAGGCCGCGGCCCGGGTTCAGCTGAGCAACCAATCGGCGTAATTTGAAGTGCGTCAGCGGCTCATCCTGCATCACTTTGTGTGTGTGTGTGTGTGTGTGTGTGTGTGTGTGTTCTCCATCCAAAGCCAATTAGTCAGAAATGTGGATATGAGCACTCATTTACGCCCCAGCTTTTCATCAGACTCCACGTGGTCTGTGCAGGGGGTCCCAAACTCTGTCAAGTCCCGGACCCCTGGTATCAATATGTACTTTTACTTGAGTATTTTGAGTACTTTATACTTATTTGATACTTCACAGATGTATGCATTATGTAATATTATAGATTAAGACAAAACTTTATTGAGGGGATTCACAAACTACCCAGCAGATAAAATATATAAAGTAGCTACAATTAGCTTCAACAATGATTTTAATACAAAAATATAATTGTTTTAATTATTCTGAAATGAGCACTTTTGGTATTTTGCCAGTGCTTTTGTATTTCTACACTGAGTACCTCAACATGTGTACTTAAGCACAGTACTGGACTGGCTGTGGGCTCCATCTGTGGCAGCTCCGCACTTTAACTGGAATGTTCCTTTAAGCCCGAGAAAAAATGCGGAGGAGAGGCGGAGCTGCTGCCGCTGTCACTACACCACCTCTCCGGCTCTCTGCGCTCCTTAGAAATAGATGTGCGGGGCAGAGCGGGCAGCAGGCGCACACTGTGGGGAAATGAAACACGCTGCAGGTCCCGGAGCAGCAGACGAGCTGGCCAGACCCGTTCACTCCTTCATCATCTTCCTCCTCTTCTTCCCCACTCTTCTGCTCTCTCAGCGGGACATCACACACCGTCCGGGATCATGTTGTTTCTTCATGAGTTATTATCGCCTTATTGGATCGCAGCTGAGTGAAAGAGAAAGTCCACACTGGATTTGAACCTACGCACTTGTCTGTTCTCTGGATGAGCTCTCTGCATACTTGATGTGTGAATAACTCCGGCGGGGTTTTCTCCCTCTTCTCACATATTTTGGATTATTCCTGCCACGAGGAGATATGTCGATTTTATTTGTAATCAGCCTGGCCGTGTTGTCAGAAGCAGGTTAGTGTGTGTTGTTTTTAAAACATCCTATTGTCAGTTATTGTCACCGGAGCAACAATGTGCTGTTGCCCCTCAGGGAGAAATGCAGCAATGCAGAAGTCGCCTGGATTTTTAGGCAATTTAATTTCTGACTGGAAGGGTTTCTACTCTGGATTTCTGACACATGAACCTACATATATAAAAAGTTTAGACTTAATTGTAAATAATAAGCTAAATTATTAAACTCCAGTTTCCATATTAACCTCTAAGAGACACAGAACAATAGGAGATATGTGCGAGCTTCATTGTTGTTCACTGCCACAGATTTGGATGGGGGTTTGGTATAAAAAACACAAGAGTTGTGATTTTTCTTTGAATTTACATTTAGATCAACAGTTTTCCAAATTAGGTACATCCAAGTCCCTTTAAAATGAAATATAGTTACGTTTAACACACTCTCTTGGTTATCAGTTTACCCTATTAATTAGCACATTGTGAGAATGAAAATAAATGATTACAGTCTTTCTCTCCCCCCCACCCCCCCCCCCCACCTACAGACAGTTATGTAATTCAGCATGAACTCCACTCTAACAAAAAAACACGCTTTTAGAAAAGGTTCCTCAGTGCAAAAGTTCATTAATCCAGGCTCTAATGTTTAATATGAGTCCATCTGTCAGGGGTTCATGACATGAAAAACAAAGAGAGCTCCAGGTTTTAGATAATAAATCCACGCTGGAAGATGACACTGTGGCCCTCAGGGGGTTTGCAAAGCGTCTGGAAAGCGTCTGAATGCTGCTCATCCTTCCCGAGCTGCCAAACCTTTTCTGTGTTAGAGTCCACGCTGGCTGCAGTCTGCGGCAGGCAGGTGCACAATGCCTCCATTATCCTTTTTGCATAACATTTCCGATCGAGGTAAATCACTTGACTTGTGTACACACACTTAGTCACTCTTCGCCCACTCACTCTCACACATACTGTTGTTAATACTTAGATTCAGGTGTGTCTGTTCACTGTTCACCAACATCTCCAAATCCTCCAAACCTAGATTTCTAGGGTCAAAGTGAGGCCTTTAATGCTGATTAACAAGATATTTCTTATCAGTTAATATGGTCAATTATTAGACGTTGGTCACGCAATTATCATCTTTAAGTGTTCTTCTATTGTAATGTTTGAGTTAAAAGGTCAATTCTCACTTACCTCTATGGTATCGAGGCATGCAGATAGTTTTGGTTTTATTTGTTCAGACTTTCTCTCTCTTCTTCTTCTTCCTCTCGACCAAAGAAATAGTCCCAGCCTTAAAGCTGTGTTAAAGTTAAATTTGGACAAAGAGTATCTGCGTGGCTAAACACCACTAGAGGTGTGTGATTTGGGTGAACTGACCCTTTAAGCTGAGGTGTAGTGAGTGCCACACCTTGCCATGCCCACCTGACACCTTTTTTTTTTCTTGTTTTCTCTAGAAAGCTGTTATGTCACCTCAGCCCATGTTTGCCAAGTACATGTGTAAACTCTCTTTTTTTTTTTTCTCCCTCCAGGTCTGTCAGTGGAGGTGTTTCGTGCAGGTGTGGCCCCTCGCTGTGAGAGCCGGGCCTGCAACCCCCGCATGGGTAACTTGGCCCTGGGTCGCCGGGTCCTGACGCAGACCGTCTGTGGCAACAACGGCACCGAGCTCTACTGCTCCTACTCCGACCCCAACGCCAACCTGGCCTGCGGCGCCGCCAAGTGCGCCAAATGCAACGCCGGCCTGCCTCTCCTGTCCCACCTGGCCGGGGCCATGTCCGACTCTTCCTTCCGTCACCCCAACACCTGGTGGCAGTCGGCGGATGGGGTGGAGTCTGAGACGGTGCAGCTGGACCTGGAGGCGGAGTTCTACTTCACACATCTCATCATAGTGTTTCGCTCACCGAGGCCTGCTGCCATGACCCTGGAGCGGTCGCAGGACTTTGGGAGAACGTGGAAGATGCTGCAGTACTACGCCACCAACTGCAGCGCCACCTTTGGGCTGGAGGAGGGAAAGGCAGGCGGGGGCCGGGACGGGGCCACCTGCACCTCCAAGTACTCCGGGTCTTATCCCTGCAACCGTGGAGAGGTGAGGAGGGAGCTCTATGTCTCTTACCTTTACATCAGACATTAAAAACTGTCTGAACCACACTGGATCGAATAACTACATGTAATGTTAAACACACGCAGCATTTTAGCTTTTTTAAGCTCATTGTTTTGGTTTTTCCAGCCCGCAGCTTTGCTGTTACTTTACTGTTCTCCTCAGCATCATTTCCAGCAGCACAACCCACTGTACACTAACTGCTCAGCACCAAACAACAGACAAAGTTAGCAACTAGCTTGAGCATTTAGCAAGAGCCAGATGTTTTCCAAAGGAGTTGGCGAAGACCAAAACATATTGAACTTACACTGTGTCAACACAGGAGGCGTTCAGGCGCAACTGTAGTTACGCACGTAAAACGGAAGAAAATAAACTTGAAGTTTCAAGTTTTTACAAGTGTAACTACAGTGATTGAGTATTCGGGTTATGGTGAACTTGTTCCCAAACATAACAACTTGATTGGGTGACTATATGTCAAGGTTGTACAGCTTGTTGCGCTGCCCCCAAGTGGCCAAAAACAAACAACAAAAAAACCCCAAATGAATCTCCAGGAGGAGCAACAGAGGAGGGAAAGAGTAGAAAGAAGTAGCAGTTGTTGTGATAAAAGTAAGTAATATATCATATAAAAAAAGTTTGAGAGTTTCAAGTGTCAAATCGTATTTCTCTTAACCAAAACACACTTTGCCTTTTCTCTTCGCAATTCACGACTACCTGCCAGAAGTGCTTTGTATGATCAGATTTGTATCAAGTCTTGGTCGAATTCCCACAATTCCTCTTAATCCAAACACGCTCAGAAAGCAGGTTAACGCAGGTGGAAAGGAGGGCGGATACACACCTGCAGTGAAACGCTGGAGGGGGTGACAGAGAGCTTCCTGCTCAGTAGGCATCCTCTTCTTCCTCTATGAATGAATTGTTAATGATGTCATATCCCACATGCCTTGTATGGCAGACGCTAACAGACACATGCTTTTCTAATCAAATGATTTAAAGTGCATCCTCACCAATCATCACCCCCCCCCCCCCTACTGGAACAAACTCTCTGCAGTAAGTCACGCAACATGCAAGAGTGATACGGCGTCGTTAGCAGAGTGAAAGCGAGCGCGCAGCCAGGTGGGGGAAGCTCTGCGAGTGTGTGTGTGTGTGCATGTGCATGAGTGAGTGTTTAATAGGCGTACTTTGACTGTAGCACGAGAGGCCTTCCTGAAGTCCATTGATGTTTAATTGAAGCGGTGTGTGTCGGGAGCTGCTCCACAGATGTGTGTGGAGGCGCATGCTAAGCACAATGCTGCTCCGGACTCCCTGCAGCGCTCTCATATGTAATGTGTGTTTACAGGCGGCTGTTACGGCCTTATTCTGCTGCTGTATCATAACTCGTTCTCTATCTACTCCTGCTGTGTTACTTTGTACTTGTGTTTGCATTTTTGGGCCTGAACACGTAAGAAAGAAACCCAAGAATTTGCCTTTTTTTACATTTATTACATGATTTTCGTTCCATCTTTTGTGCATGATGGTGTGAAAACAGCAGCTTCTTTTCCCGTTTCCTGTTTCCGTCTCTCTCTTGACTCTGTGCTTCACATATTGGTTAACGTATGTCTCAGCCACCTGTGATAGGAGCATGACCTCCGACCTCTAACCCCTCAACTGATGACCCGGAGGTTAACAGAAGTCAAGTAGCGCTCTGACAGATCAGCAGCTGCTGCTGCTCAGCTGTTCACACACTTTCTGCTTCAGTGTGTTTTTGTTGTGATTGTACGTCACCTATAATGACAGTGGAACAGTCTATTACCTGTGCAAGGTGTTGACAGCAGAGCCTTATACTGCAGTGTGTATGAGTATAAACATGGATGTGCACCTGCCTATTTGTGACGTTTCCACAGACTTACATCTATTTTAGTTTCAAGGTTTATTTATTGATCATTGACCCTGGAAATTGCAGTTTGACAAAACATTGTTGTCCACTAACTGGATATGTATCTTGTTGTCATGGCGAATAAATATGAACATGGAAATTATCCTCTAACCTCAAATGTTTCAGCAAATCAATAATTAATGGGTTTTAAACAAAAATACAACCTTATTTGCATAAAACGTACTATCACGTAGCACTGAACAGACTCGACAAAACATTTATTAATATTCAGAATCATTTAAGCCATTTATCAAGCAAAAAAAGACCTCTTCTGTGCTTCTCATGTGTTGATGTACTGCTATTCTCTGTTGTATATTATTGTAAATTGAATATTTTTTGATTTCTCACCTTTGCTTCTACAAAAGAAGCCATTTGAAGACATCACTTTGGACTCTGGGTACTTGTTATGAACATTTTTTGTATATCATAGACTAAACAATTCATTGATTTATTGAAGACGTAATCAACACATTATTTTATTTACAAACTTATCATGAAGCCTAATTCAGGCCTAATAAAGTGATCCGCCTGGGAAGGATTATCCTCCACCGCTTCAGAGCATGTCGTAAAAGCAAAGTAAATAAGACACATCGCCTGACTGATAACTTGATTTAAAGTTTGCCTGCGTGCACGTGTAGGGTTGCTGTTGGCTCAGGTTAACAGATGGCAGCGAAGGTTTTGGGGGTCGTACTGTAGCTGGGAGCGATTACAGGGAGCAGCTCTCTGCCTCTCGTCTTTCTCCCGCAAACATGAAAGCATGTCATCTCTTGCGCTGAAAGCTTTCCGTGTTCACCTGTAATGTGGGGAAAAGGTGCTGCGTGTGTGTGTGTGTGTGTGTGTGTGTGTGCAGTATGCAGGACTCCTTGTCTTATTTATGAGGTCAGTCGGGCTGGAAGAATGTGAGTGTTTGTTGTAGAGGCTGACCTCCTTAGGGAAGAGAGTGAGGCAAACCAGCCAACACACACACACACACACATATTCTTTCTCTTTTCCACAGTTCCTCGAACACACACCGTGCCCTTTCAGATAAACACACATACAGTCGGCTCTCCGTCTGTCTGCTGGGAAGGAAGTGCCGTTGCTCTGATGGATGTCGGTACTGTTGGCTAGACACCCATCCCCCCTCTCTGTTTCCCTCTCCGTCTTTCTCCTTCCATCAATGCCCATTGTGCCTGTTTACCAGATTACAGTCCACAGTGCTTTGATGGAATTACGCCTGTTAAAGCCAGACTTATTTTATTTTTCAGCCTGAAGTGGACACATGGCCCTCAGTGAACCCACTGCCTCAGACACAAAACAAGGCATTTGTTGCATATTTTTGATGGCAGGTATAAAACTTTGAAGACTACATCAACATTTTGTCTCTGTTTTCGACCTCCATAATTATACTACTGATTAAAATCCTCCAAAGAGCAAAGGATCTCAGATTCCACATTAGACACACAGCAGTATACATGTTTATAGTCAGTATTTTGTGAACCTGCACCATTTATCTAGCGGTCTTATTCTTTCCTGGTTTTTGTTGGGACATTGCGTCTGTTTGTTTTAGCATGTTAGCACCGCCAAGAGAGTGCAAAATCGTAGGAATATGTGTCATGTGTTCGTTCACGTACGTGTGAATCCTTGTTCCAGTGCTAGTAGAGGTCGAGATACAAAGAAAACAAGATCCTGCTTGTGAAAACATTCCTCCGCAGCACCACTAGTGGTCAAAAACTCCACAGGGTACCTTTTTTTTTAAGTAGACTTTTATTTGATCAAATTTAACAATCTGCATGTCTCAGAGACGCTTTAACAGCATCTGTGATGTTTGATCAAGGCCTTAGTTTCGCTTTGGGCTCGGCAGGGAAATAAAATGAATGAACTAATAAATAAAAGCGGTTTTCTACCTGTATACGCTTCATGGAGTCCTCTTAAAAAAACACGTAACTGTCAGCCTGGTGAAGAGAGTTTGGTCGGCCACTGTCCTCATTGTCAAACGCAAGCTGGACCCACTTTAGGTTTGGTTCTCAGTTTGGGTTTCCTCAAGATTGTCACCAAAAAAATATCCACATGAATGTGCACCGTAGTCCTAAAATAGTTTAAAAAGCAATAAACAGTTAAACAGCCATTCTGCTTGGCCCGTTAAACCCCTTAAGCACTCTTGGGGTGTCCCCAGACTTGCACCTATTCACGGCTCAGATTAACATAAACGTGGGTCTCATCAGCATATTTGCGAACACTGATATCTTCATTCACATTCAAAGGAAAACTATGAGGCGTGATTGTGTAGTAAAAGCCCCAAGAAGCCCTCTGGTTGTGTAAAGAGATGCTCGACGCTGATGTTTGTGTGCATGCCAGTGTGGCTGTGTGTGTGTGCTGGTGTTGCTGTGGTGTCACCGGGCTGTCGCAGGCCTTTTGTCCGGCCCTGAGTTATGTGAAGCTGCATCTCCGTCCCCCGTCTTTGTCTGGCCCTGCTGTCCGTGCTCTCCCGCGGACCGGGCGCCCCTCGTCCTATTTGTCGTGTTCTCTTAATTGTGGACCACAATGCCGCGACCCCGTGACCTTTTCCAACAACAGGGAAATTAATAGTGCTCCTCCTATCACGCTCTCGGCCAGTCATCCTGCCAATGAGGGAGCCGCATGTGGGCTTTGCTTGTATCTCGACCGAAGCTTCAACCAAAGAAAACACTCACTCACACACATAAACACACACACTACACATCCCATGATATCAATGACAGCCAGTGACAACAACACCCACTTTATAAAGAGACTACAAACACACACATTTCTTTCACAGCGAGAGTTGGGGCAGACACCAACTTTTTTGCCCCCGACAACAGCAGCGGTGTTGGTTGCTAGTGGCAGCAGTAGCCATGGCGATGGCAGCCCATAAAGGGATCTTCGATTTGAAGGATGTCCAGGGACCAGAGAGAGAGAGAGAGAGAGAGAGAGGTTGGGCGCACTCATTTAAGGACACCCAGCACCCTCATGGTCACGTGAGGACGTAGTCAATGACGGCGGGCTATAAGGTCAGAGTTTAGGGCACAAATGATACCAAAACAAATCCCCATTAACATGACAGATGTAGTGACATGAGTAGCATCAATGATCCCGATTGTGCCCCTGAATGCAGCCGTCTAATCCCTCTAAATCATGAAGTGGGGCTGCAAGAGAGAACAGTGTCCCGTCTTCTCGTTTGTGCCATTGAGATTTGTATTATTCTTTTCCGTGATTAAAGACATAAAGCAAAAGTAAACCAAAGAGGATGGAAAACATATAACACTCACCCCCATCAAGTCTTAAAAGGTCCAAAAAGTTCATTTTTTTCATTCATTCAACATTCAAGAAACTCAAAGGGACACATTTTTATGCTCTTTTACACAAGATTTCATTGATTTGGCTAAATTAAATACTGATTTCAGGTGTGGTTGTTGACAGGAACCTGTCTACACCAAAATGAAATGATTAGTAGAACAGAAAGTCTGTCGCTATGTCCAGAAGTGCTTGATTTTGGCTTATCAAAGTCCTTAAATGTTGCTATTCAGATTAGGAGCAAACGCCTGTGCAGGTTAAGCAAGTCGAGACGTGTCACAGAACTTTTTTGATGCATTTGGCTGTTAAAATATAGCTTTGCTGAGCCAGTCAATGCTCCAAACTCAGTCTTTGGTCAGATGTTTTTTTTGTCTAGAAACATCTCCTGAGAATCTGTTGAGTTTGGCAGCTTGAATGTTGACCAGTCACCTCTTTAAACTCACAAACTTAATGGGTTAGTGTTTGAACTAGCACTGTTCTGCAACTACAACAACAGCAATATATTTTCCATCTAAAAATCAGAGGAAAAGACTACTGACAGCCCAGACAGCCACCAGCACGTTCCTCCAGTCAAGTGTTCACGGAGGTCTGTCTTTATTCGGCTACCTGAATTGTGATTTCTGCTCAGATTGCAGGTTGCTGTTGTGTCTTTTGCTGTGTTAAAACATTAAGCACATTAACACATTAGGAATGTTTGCCCGTAAAGATTCAGAAGGTAAAACAACTTCCATAGCTGATAAATTATAAAATGTGACAGAAGATTTCTTTCTCGGACTAACAGGTGATCTACCGTACCCTCCCAAAGTGGGAGTCTCTGGATCCGTTCGGGGCGGAGGGCCAGCAGCAGCTGAGGGTAACCAATATCCGAATCCGACTCCTGAAGCAGCAGCCGTGTCCCTGCCAGGCCAAAGACCTCGCCGCCGCACATGAAGCTCTTCCCAGCCGGCATTTTGCCATCTATGACCTCATAGTGAAGGGAAGCTGCTTCTGTAACGGACACGCAGAGCAGTGTGTTCCTGCTCCGGGGTACCAGCCCATCAGAGACCGGACCAACCATGTGGTAAGAGAGGAGCATCGAGTGTTTCAGCTGTTCATCATGTGTATTTGAGTGCGTTTGTTTACTATAAACATGTCAACATTTACTATCAGGCCTCTAAAATGTCTTGAACTAACTATTATTATTTTTACTTTACGATTAAAAGTAAATGTATGCTAATATTTACATCCAGAGTTTCTCACATCACACGTCTTCGTACTCATTGTTACCTTCTTGGCATGTTACCACCACCACTAGTTAGAAACTGACAGCCAAGAAACTGGTAACGTTAACGCTTACTCTCCTCTGCAGGTTAGTCCAGCATCTCTCCTTATTTACGAAATAGTGCACTACATCTACAGTCCATACAGGCCATGTTATTAGACCGTCAGAGTCTGAGTGTGAAGTGTATGCATTATGTATGGCCTAAATCTCAATTTACTTAACTATAGAGTTATGTATTCAGTGTCTATTATATAGTGAGTAGTGAATGAATGAATGAATGAATGAAGGAGTGATTGCAGACACAGCCTGCATCTTGTTTGACCCTTTCTTCTTCTTCTCCTTCTTCTTTTATGGCTTGCATGCACTACACATTTACATTATCATATCACTCATGAGTTTGTGCTAATAAAGCATGAGATACAAACAAAATGGGAACCCACTTGTCAAAACATCGCTCCAAAGCACCTCTAGTGGTCAAGAGCTCCATGGGACCTTTTAAAATTTTGAAATATAACAAAAATTACATTTACATTACATTTGTCTTGTAAAAAGTAGTTTAAAATCTTAACTCAAGGCCCCCCTTAGTAGCCTCACAGTCTGTTGAAAGCTTGTTGCTTGATGCTGTGATACTTGTTTTGACATTTGTTTCCATCCTTCAGTTTCTCTTGTTTTGATAATTATCATGAAGTAGTCACGCCCCGTGGGCCGGCTTTTCACTTCATATAAGGATATCAAGATCATAAGGCTTGATACTTACAGACTAAATTACTTGTTCGTTTTGTGCTGGCAGTCGTCATAGTAACAGACTGAAGGGGGGGGGCGACACCTTTCTTTCTCCTGCTGCCTCTTTTCTTCTGGTTCTGTCTGGTCAGATAAACAGCTGCCTTTCCGCTGATAACAAACCCAAGAGATGTAGATATTGATTCAGCCGAGGGTTAATGACGGTGTTGATGTGTGTGTGTGGTGTGTGTGTGTGTGTGTGTGTGTGTGTGTTGATGAAGGTGTGATTCTGTGTTTTTCCTGGTTGTCAACCATGAGTGTTTCTGAGCCGGGCCCCTATCACGGCCATCTCCACAAACAGAAACGCTGGATGACTTTGAAGCCGAGCTGCAATCAGCGAGGCTCGACGGGGAAAGTGAGAGTTTCCTTTACAACGTATATAAGCAAGGACAAAACAAATCCTCTACCTGAATATATACAGCAGTAAAGCCCACTGATAATGGATGTTTAAGGCTGATAGGGATATATGTATTTGTTATTTACTCGTTTTTCTGCATAAACAAAACAACACATGGATCTCTTGTTTTTTTAAAGAAGATATGCACTGAAATGGACATTTTACAGCTGAAAAATAAACTTGTGAGTGCTCTCTGGATCACTTGTTTTCAGCTACCTCAAACATATTTTTGGCATTTCTGTACTGAAATGTCTTCATACTTATCGACAAATGCCGATACAATGTATTTGTGATTAGCTAATATCATCCAATATATTGGCTTGTTCGCTTTGCAGCTGAGTAAAGCTCATATTTCATCCTGATACGAAACAGAGAAAATGTTTGGCGTCATACTTGATAAATGAACAAGACGATTCATGTGTTTTCTTTTCTGATTCCAGCGTTTTCTGTAATGAAGCTGCTGACAGCCGATTTATTGGGCACAGTCTTTAAATCTTTAAATCTGACTATTTTCATGCCAAGAAATTCCAAGTGGCTCTAGCGAGTGTTTTCACCAGGATTTCCTTCTTTTGAGGGCAGAAAATCCTCTGAAACAGTCTTTAGAGCACAGAGCTGTGAAACTCTTTTGCACGCCAGGATAATAATAATAATAATAGACCATTTTAATGATTACTTGTGTGGAATATGACACCAAGTGGCTGATGTTCATTTTTCATCACAAATATTAGTCCAACTGCACCCAAGACTTAAAGTATGAACAGTAAATCCTTCTGAAATGTCCTCACAACATTACCTCAGGTCATGGAAGCGCCGCTCTGCTGTGTGCCATGCGGGAGCGTTCGGTAAACACACACAGAAGTTACATAAGCGCCTTTTCCCGCCTATCAGCGGTTTGTTTTGTGTCTCTGTTTCGACCCAGAGCCGCCGTTTCTGGCAAAACCCAAACAAGCAGAGCGGCTCAAGATGGGAGATGAGGGCAGAGATTACTGATCACTCAGGGAAGGGAGGGGAAGGGTGTGTATTCAGATCCTTTACTTCAGTAAAAGTACTAATACCACACTGTGAAAATACTCCACTACAAGTAAAAGTCCTGCATTCAGACCCTTACTTGAGTATGTAAGTATTATCAACCAAATGTAAGTTTTCATTGTGCAGTAAAATGTCCCCGTCGGTGTTTTACTTTTATATATGATGTTCATATTTATATTCGATGCTTCATGTTTTATAAGATCATCATATGTTTGTCGCGTCGCTGTCCTGTGAGAACCAAGTGTCTCTAAAAGTTCAACACGTTTTCAGCTTTGTGACGATGCATTTTCCAGCTGATCCAAGGAGGGTTTTAAATGGTTAATTTGGCTTAAAGAAGTAGGAGAACTTTCTCAACCCATAAAGGAAAACTTCATCCTTCAGTTTATAAGAAATGTTCACATTCAAAATCATCACATCTGGAGATTCATGGTTTTCACTGGACAGGAAGGGTATGAGAAATTATAATCTGAAGAGTAACTAAAGCTGTCAGACAAACGTAGTGGAGTAAAAAGTACAATACCTGCAGTAGAGTACAAGTATTAAGTGTCATACAATGGAAATACTCAAGTAAAGTACAAGTACCTCAAATTTGTACTTGAGTACGGTTCTTCCTGTACGCTAACACGCTAACACACAGTGCAGCAATATGTTCTTTTATGTACAGTAAGTCTTGTTTGTTTGGTCTGCTGCTCAAAGAGTGTGTGTGTGTGTGTGTGTGTGTGTGTGTGTGTGTGTGTGTGTGTGTGTGTGTGCAGTAATCAGCGGTGAAAGTGGCTCTGATACGTCGAGTCATTACTGCCCAGACAAGTTTGTTTATACTTGTTTTTTTGTGCTGCTGCCCCCCCCCCCCCCCCCCCCCCCCCCCACACACACACATACACACACACACACACACACAAGGGGGTTTTGCGGTTCAGGGTGATTACACTGTCTGTTAGTTAGCCACAAAGCCAACGCATACACACACATTTACACATACACACACACACTTACACACATAATGACATCCAGGGACAGCTACTGGAGTTTTAGCAGTAATTAGTCCAGCCATGAGTGTGTGTGTGTTTCTTTCTCTCTGTCTGCCTCTCCTTTCATCTTTCTTTCCATTTCTTTTACTCACTTCTTCCTTATTTATTTGCCTCATTTGTCTCGCACAGCCACAGTCTGTTTAGGAGTACAAGAGGAGTACAAGAGGAGTACAAGAGGAGCACCCAGCCTGCAAAAACAGTTATGTAACATCTGGAAGAAACTTTCCAAAGAAGCATCGATTTTTAAAATAAACTAAATATACTAAATCACCGCAGTGATTAGATCTGTACATTAGAGGTGATCCCAAAAGAAGCAAAGGTCAATAGTTCATTGAGATTAGCCCCAGTTTTTTTTATTTGTATAACTTTTTTAGCATCTATATTGAAAATGAAAATGTGACAAGTGGAGGAGAAGGCGTTTGATAAACAGTGAAAGTTACATAAACAATGTAAAGTTTTGACTCAAAATGTTGTCAAATCCTTGATTAATTGAGTTCTATATAATGGCACAAGCTGCAGGATTTAATGCTTTTATCTCTGATGTTGTGCCCTTCTCCACTGTCACCTCATTCATCTGGAATGGAAATACTAAAAACACTCGTCCCTCTGGTAGCTTTCGGCAACATTATCAAAACCCAAATATCTTTCCGGGCTCTTCTCTGTCGTCTGCGTGGCAGAGTTTACATGGTTGCGTGTGTGCAGCTCTCAGTGTGTACATGTGTTAATTGTACCGTATCACGGTATGGTAAACATGTGAAATGGGTTGAAATACCAGCTGTCTGGACCCGAGCCAGCGGCTGCTGCTGCTGCTGCTGGCCTTTCCCCCCTTCTTCTCCTTCCTCCATGCCCCTCATTTCCCTCCACTCAGGACTTTTCCATTAATTACCTCTTCGTTTCCATTTTTGTGATATGTGTCATTAGGTCTATTTCCCTGGACCTCTCAATTATGCAATCACTCCCCTTATTAGTGTGATTGAAATGGTGTAAAATCAGTCGTGTGTGCGTGTGTTCAGGACTGATCTGGGGTCAGTTCAGACGGAGAACATGTTGGTCCTGGCCCTGTTCTATAGCATGTGGATGTGCTTAACTCTCAGCACAGTGTGTTTGCGTGTGAGTCACGGCCATCACACACCATGGGAAACAAACGCAAGAACGTGTGTGTGTGTGTTCTTGTGCAGTTATTTTCTATGTCTGTGTTAATGTGTGTCTACCTCTGTAATCATTGTATAATCGTGTGTGTGTGTGTGTGTGTGTCCTTCAATGTGTGTCCTTCAATCATTACCCAGCATACATGGCATTCCAGCTCACAGGAATGACAAGGAGATTGTTATTGTGCTCTCAGCGCTGCATACTTGCACTCTTCTCATACACACACACACACACACACACACACACACTCGTAAACACACACACACACAAACACACACACACACATACAGGCTTTTCAGACCAGAGGCCCGTTCTCGTTTCCAGTGATGAAGCCAAACAATCAATCTCCATTCACTAATTTCAGTCGAGAGATGGAGTGAGAGGAAATGGAGAAGAAAGGAGAGAGAGAGAGAGAGAGAGAGAGAGAGAGAGGCAGGGAGTCATAGAAAAGGAAAAAGTGAAGAACAAATGGAGAGAACAAGTGTGAAATCCAGAGTCCTCACCCCCAACAGGCTTGTCCTCACGTGGGAAACGTTCCTCTCCATCACACTGACCTCTTTGTTCCTCCCATCCTTCCATCTCTACCTCAGTCTATCATTTTTCTTGTTGCTAATGAGCTCTCTCTCTCTCTCTCTCTCTCTCTCACTCTTCCTCTCTCTTCCTCTCTCAGGTCCATGGGAAGTGTGTGTGCAGACACAACAGCGCAGGTGATCACTGCGAGCGCTGCGCTCCTCTCTACAACGACCGTCCCTGGCAGCCCGCCGACGGACTGACGGGCGCTCCGCACGAATGTCGGAGTGAGTCGAACAAACACAGTCGCACCTTTTCCTTCCTACAGAGTTCCTACAATTAAGATGTGATTCCTGGTAGTTTCAGGTGGTGCTAGCAGTGCCGTTGATGATGATAGGTCTATCATATGTGGTGTCACAAAGCAACAACAACTACTAGAACAAACAACTAAACAGTAACCACGCGGCTATTTACTGCTGTATCTGCAAAGTGCATGTTGAACAAAGCCTGATATCCAAGCCCTGGTGAGGATTCAGGGAGAAGATGGTGCTGGAATTAGCTGTAAAAACAAGCAGCATTTGTGAGAATCGGGGTGCACCAAATGGTAAACCAGTGCAAAGGGAAAGATTAAGAAAATAAAACGAGATTATAAAAAAATTGAGCGAAACAACTGGACCATAAACAAGCTTGTAAAAAGCATTGTTAAAAGTTCAAGTTATAGAAAGTTAGAAAAGTAGATTATAGAAAGTAGATTTTTATCACAAGTCAGAGCTGTGACACCAAGATTCATAGTAAAGGAAGACAAAGAGAAAAGGTGGCTGAAAGTGGATTTCATAAAGTCTCACAATGTCCATTAAAAACTTACCTTACCAGTAAATGATCTCATTAAAAATATTATTTTAATTCGAGCTGTGGAGCTATGATGAGGCGATCGTGTGACGTGAAAATAAAGTATATAGATATTATTGTGGAGAAACTATTGAAAGCTACCTTTCACCTTTTACCTTTTCAGACTGTCTGTTTCTATTCTGTAATGAATCTGATCAAAATGCCTCTCAAGTCATTTTAGATTTAGTGCTTCTCATAGTAAACATTCACAGATGAGTATATAACAGTCCTATATTTCAGTCTAAAGCCACAGTGTCCTTGTCGCTGATGCGTTGATTTGTTCCCTCTCCCACCAGAGTGTAAGTGTAACGGACACGCTCAGAGCTGCCATTTCGATTGGACGGCGTGGCGTGAGTCCGGCCAGCGCAGCGGAGGCGTCTGCGACTGTCTGCACAACACTGAAGGACATCAGTGTCAGAAATGCAAGGCCGGCTTCCACAGAGACCCCCAGAGACCACACACCGCCCCCGACTCCTGCAGACGTAAGACACACACACACACACACACACACACACACCAGTTACATCTTACATGTAAAGCGTGTTGCTCGTCACAGTGAACTTAAGTTGATAGTTCAGGAGCAGTGGAGTTGGTTTCTTATTGGCATCATTTGGTTATAAGTGATTTTAAATTAAAAAGTTTGCTTAGAAAATCAGCAAACTGTTCAGCAAGAAGAAAATAACACAAACGCACCTGGAGTGATGCTAACAAGGGGTACCGAGTAGTCTTTCCTTCAGGTGACAGTGAGCAGCAGGGATTATGGGAAATGTGGTCTTAAATTTGAGTAATAGTAGGCACCACTGATGTCAAACATGGTATTTATGGTAATTACGCCAAGGTATAAGATATATAAAGTGGTGTGGTCCTAGGAAGTAGTGAGCTAACTGTGAATTTACCAACGTTTATCGATTTTCCAGTGAAATTTGTGTTTTTTTCCATTTAACTTTAATACTGTGAGGGTAAACAAGGAAGGTTATGTTTCCTAGTGGTCATATATGTAAAGTCCTCATGATGCAGGACTCCACCAGCATTGGCAATGATATTTTGATGTCAAGAAATATTTTAATATCATAGAGTTTATCTTAAAATGAAGCAGAATTAGTCAAATCTGAACAAAATGATGTAAAATCAGGTCACCCATATCAAATATTTTGTCAAACTGACCACATTATATATCCTCAGAGAGCAGTCGTTGCTCTTTTTGGCCCCAAATTGTTGTGTGTTTATATCACAGGAAGGATTAGGTGCGGAGATGTTGCCATATCCTGTGTTTTGGCAAACTGACACCGAGAAACACAGCCACGACCACGACGTGTTAAACACACCGTAAAATGTCATGAAGCATAATTAATCATACCAGTGTTGACAAAACGTTGCTGGTGTGAATCACAACATTAACCTCATACACACCACACTGGCACGGCGCTCTTGTTCTCACAAGGAATGCAGAGGACTGAGATCGCAAGCCGGGACGTGCTGGATAATACTGATTCCTGATGGGCACCTGGCTCTGTGTGTGTGTGTGTGTGTGTGTGTGTGTGTGTGAGACGGCAGACGGCCCACGCTCCATCCAAGATTTACACCGTAGTTAATCATCAGATGGTGGCATTCCTACGTCTTGACTCAAAGCTCAACAAACAAACCCTGCTTGTCCATCTCGGCTTGTTTTGCAACGTTTTATGAGTGAGTCAGAGCTCGAGGAGCTTCAGTGTAATCATTGGTAGTAGTTGTAAATGTGTGAGGGTCCTCTGTGTGTGTGTTGGTGGGTGGGTTGAGCGGCGTGCTGCCCCCCGGTGATGAGACGAGTCTTAAGTAAACACGCGATAGTCATCCATAAACACACAGCAGTGGCTACATTCTCCCTCTGATTATCTGTCTGATTTGACCCAGCGAGCTCAGTCCTGCAGGTAGTCTGGACTCGCATGTGATCACCAGAACGTGTGTGTGTGTTCGTGTAGACGCACACGTTGAATTTAAAACAACTGTCAATTTGCACCAGACCATTTAAAAACACCTAGGAGGGGGAGTATGTGTTGGCTATCAGCCCAGTTTTATCACTCAGAGTCGGGATGTCATGCATGTTTTATTTATTTACTTTTCATATCAAAACATCCATTACAATAACAATACAAACATTTCTCTTTTTTTATTTTTTAACCCCCTCAACTCACCAAACTTTGTATCATAAACAAATAAATGATACAGAAATGATAATAAATAGTGGTACAATACAGATAAACATCAGCAATCAACAAGAATAAGAGTCTAAAGCCGTGCTAGCAGGTCTGTGAGGCTGTACTATGAGCTAGACGCTAACACCAGCATGCTAACACGCTCACAGTGGCAATGCTACCATGCTGACTATGCTAATGCTAATATTAGCTAATTAGCGCTACAACAAACTACAGCTCAGGTTGATGGAAGTGTCATTAGTTTTGCAGGTATTTGCCCATTAACCCATAATGTGTTGTCGACGTTAGCATTTAGCTCATAGTACAGCCCCACAGAGATGCTAGCATGGCTGTAGACTCTTAGTCTAGTTTTCCCCCATAAATCTGTAACCTTGTCACAGTCGTACATGTATATCAACCTCTTATGACAGCGTCAGTATAAATCTTCTCTTAGTCTGAGCCGAGCCATTCTGCTTGGAGTCCATTAGCATCGATCTTATCGGGGTCTCATAGTTGATGTATTGCATTTGGAGCAGAGGTATGCCGACATGATACAGCCTTATTCCACTGTTGTTCTTCAGTGTTGTCCTCAATGTATTTAACGCCATAGAGTTTAAGTGTGTCTGCATGTCTGATAAGGTCATAGACATTTAATGCTCCACCTTTGTCAAAACAGACGTGTTCTAGGGTTTGGATTTCAGCGATTGGCTTGGGTGCCGTGCGTGTGTTTTTGGCACCTGAAAACTCACCTGTGGTGTAACTAAGGAGGCTGAAGGGCTAATGATCCTCACTGACGGCTGATTGATGGAAAAAAGGGAGAAAAGGGAGCGATGGCATGCGTGGAGAACCCCTGAGACGAAGGTACAGGTTGTGAAATCCCACCGTGGCCGCTCGCTGACAATGGAGGAATTTCCCTCCGTCGTGAGGAACATTTTTTTCATACCAGGCTCCGAGGGGCCCTGGAAAGAAAACACTCCTGTCAAGCTCCTCGCATGCTCGTACACACCAAAACACTTTAGCGAGGGGGGGGGGGGGTTACAGTGTGTGTTTATATATGTGTGTGTGGGGAGTTTGTTGTCTCCACTGGCTGCTCAGGCAGGTGTCTTGTCATGTCTCAGGACACGCTCATGAAGTTTTCATAGTCAGAGCTCCTGCAGCTGACAACTATCTTAGATACACACACACACACATATTTACACACAGGAGTCCTTGTGTGGTGACCCCCTTCAAATGCTCATAAATTCTCACGCAGATATGTAAACACACACGCTCACCAAACACATCGTCACACGTGTTTTGGCTTTACGTGGTGCTGAGGCGGTGCTGTAATCTCAGTTAATTATTAACATGTGGAGGCTGCTCCCTAAACAATAGTGTGTGTGTGTGCGTGTGTGTGTGTGAGTGTGTGTGTGTGTGTGTGTGTGTGTGTGTGTGTGTGTGCCCTGTTCACACACACAAAGCTTCTCACTTTGTATATTGAAATATTGTCTTCTAATGTTCGTTATATGTCTGGTATTTGTGTGTCTTGTGTGTGCTTGCGTGCTTGTCCAGGCCTATAAATGTTATATCTTTATGATTTTATTGATACAGCGCAGTTCGGTCTTACGATAAGGTTTATCTTATCTTTGTTGTCCCGGGCGATTTGTCTGATGAAACGTCTCGTTGGAGCTCAGGCAGGTTGATGTGACATCGTTTTTACAGGCTGAAAGACACGGATGTGCTTAATCCGTAATTTGAGAAGTCAAATGTGGGAAAAGCAACATTCCTGCTCCCTTTTTATTGAGGAAATTCTGAGAAAAATATAATATTACTTTCATATAACCCACAACTAACCATGTGCACCCACTACTTACCAACCCACCAGCAGAAAAACATACGCGTAAATCATACATCAACAATCAATACAATCAATAATACAAAATATTGTACATGATTTGTTGTTATTGTTTTGTATCCTCACATTTAAGAAGCTAGAAATTGTGACCCTTGAAGTATTTTATGATGTTTATTTTCTATTGATCAACTAATCAGTTAATCTGTAAATAGTTTCAGCATTACTTTAGTAGTTTAAACATCTTTAAATGTCTCATTTTGTTCAACCAACAGTTCAGTCTGTCTGAAGTCAGGACCACGTGATGATTTCACGAGTTTTAGAGCATTTTAATCATTAAGTAATCAATTTAAAAGCATTAAATAGGCTTGAAAGTGTTGCTGTTTCTCTAGACTTTTCTCCGCAGTAACACTTCAGGAATGAGGCGAAGACACTTATGTGGTGAGATTGTTTTGTTGACGACTGTTTCCAAGGTCAAGAATGAACTCGGAGGTGTTTTTTAAAAGCGTGTCAGTTTGTTTACAGTCGACAATATCACATCATGAACTTTGGTTTGAGGGAAAACAACCTCTCGAACTACAACAATGACTCTTTTTTGCCTGTAATCTATAATCAAACAGCATTCAGGCCTCTGGGTGTACAGTAAGTAGTTAGAGTCATTTACTGCCAGTCGAGCTTCAAGCATCATTAAACAGCAGAGAAATGGCTCCAAACAACGCCCCCTCTTTGTGTCTCTCTCCTCGTCTTCTGCTTCTCCTTCACCGCGTCTCCCCCACCTCCCCTCCCTGCCCTCTCTCCCCGTCTGCCCCCGAGATAGGGATTTATGCAGATTTATGGGGGAGGTCTGACACCTCCTCCTGCAAAGGCTCCAGGTCGTAGTGTTGATAACAGTAGAAAGACAGCAGTCATTTTTTCTCAGACTACCAGTGGAAACGTGTGTGTGTGTGTGTGTGTGTGTGAAAGTATATTGTTTTTGGAGGTTGTTTAAAGAACACCCTATCAGCACACAATTAGAGGGGACATGAGGGAGGGAGAAAGCTGCAGAGAGTGTGTGTGATAAGAAAAAGAGAGAGGCCTTTGTATTACAAGCTCCTGCAACAATACAGACAGACAAATAGAACAACTGATGAGTGATGAAATACTTAAGTCCCGGTAATAAATTATAATTTGCACGTCAGCTTTAAAGACCTTTAGACTCAATGTGACTTTTTTTTTTTTTTTTTCATTTCGATTGTTTTCTATTCATCATGTTTTTGTATTTTTAGTCCGTGCAACAGTCTCAACAACTATTGGATGGATTTAAATGAAATGTTGATCAGACATTCATGGTGTCCAGAGGATGACTTCTGACTTTTCATTCAGCAAAATCCTCAAGTCAAAATGTATCTTAGTTTAGTGTTAGCATGCCGATATTTCTTACTTCTTCCCCCACTTAAATCTTGGATTCACTTATAGCTTCTTTCCAACGTTGGCATTTTGACTCATGTATAATGTCAATTTTTCCCATTTTTCTTCCTGTTGCGCTTCAGTTTTCCATTAAGAAGATTTCTTCAACGTTTATTTGCCATTAGTGTGATAAACAAATCAAATAATTTTCCAGGAGAATATATCCATGAATTGGGAATGATGTGTGGTGCATCTTTGTGGCATTAAATGCAAAGTATGTTTGATCATAAGTTCAAAATCAGGGGCTCGCTAAAGTCAGTAGGATTCATCCTCTGGGGATCCTGAATGTCTGCACAAAATATATCATAAATATTGTAAATATTCATGTGTGATGTGGCTCTTAATTCAAATATTGCAGCATTCAGAGTCACGCTGCCAGCATTGCTAAAAACTACAGGATGTAAAAAAGTGGTTTTTCAAACATCAACATATCATCGAAATGAAATGTGATACTTTGGTATAACCGCTGTGAAGAATAACACCATGGCTGAGACGAATGTTAGCCTCTGTTTGACACCAGAGACACGTTAACATTTAACCACATTGTCCCTGGTTTGACTCAGACCTCACATGTCACCCTTCTGTCTCTCTCTGTGTTTCCTGTTTTATTCTCAGCGATGTAATAAGGAAAAACAGCCAGACCACATCTGTAAATCATGGGGCTTCCTGTCACAAAAAGGGTGTTGCTGCTTTCCTGAATTATGTCATTCTTCCTCTTGATCTTTTTGGGGCTTTACTTTTAAAGTATTTTTCGTAGAGAAATCCCACTCAACCACAACGTTTGCCTCGAAATGATTTTGATTTATTGATGTCAAAATGCAGCACGTAAAACCTTCATATCTGAATTCATTCTCTCACTTTTTTCTCTCCCAGCATGCAGCTGTCACCCTTTGGGCTCTATGCCCTTCCACTTGGCTGACGGCTCACTCTGCGACCCCTCCAACGGGAACTGCATCTGTAAACCTGGAGTAGGTGGAGCCCACTGTGACAGGTGCATGGTGGGATACTGGGGCTTCCATGAATATGGCTGCCGTCCGTGTGATTGTGCAGGAGACTGTGATCCGTTTACTGGAGACTGTATGTTTGGGTGAGTAAAAAAAACCAAAACAGTTCCAATACCTTTTTAAACTTACAATTTGTTTAGTTTAGATTCCAGTTTACATCCCCATGTGTTTATGTTTGTGTTTGTGTTTGTGTTTGTGTTTGTGCAGCTCCGATCTGGATCTGTACAACTTAGAGGGAAACTCCAGCGAGCCGGTCAGGATCTTCAGAGCAGACGAACTCTTCTCTGCTCTCCACTACTCAGGTGAGATACACAGACAGTGTGTGTGTGTGTGTGTGTGTGTGTGTGTGTGTGTGTGTGTGTGTGTGTGTGTGTGTTATTCATCCTCCTCCACAGTCCAGTGACCAAGCATTAATGGTTAAGTAATGAAAGTCTTGATAGGGCCTTAGAAGGACATGGAACAAAGATGGATGTGTGTGTTTGCGTGTGTGTGTGTGTGTGTGTGTGTGTGTGTGTGTGTGTGTGTGTGTGTGTGTGTGTGTGCGCGCGCATGGACAGTTTCCAAGTGTCCCTTCTCGTAGACCCCCCACCACCACCACCATGTAACTGCAGCTTTCATAGGCACATTCCTCACTGGACACACACACTGTGCTTGCATTCTTAGGACGCCATGCACAGTATCTGAGACCACACACACACACGCACACACGCACACACACACACACACACACACACACACACACACACACACCAGTTATGTTACAAATATTAATCTGTGCCTGTCTCCCGCAGAGAAGTGTGAGTGCAAAGAGCAAGCCCTGACCAACAGTAAACTCTTCTGCACCATGAATTATGCATACGGTAAAGTGTGTTTCTTTTCCTCATTTTCTCATCTTGTCCTGTATGACAATTAAATAATAATTTGTATAGCTCCTCCGGTAGCGAAACAGGATTGCAGAGTCCTAACTTTTGGTTGAAAGTGCTCCTGAGTTTGACACTTGTGGGGGAAATATAGCACCTGTCTTAAAAACAAAATCAAATACACAAACATGTAGACTGAAGGTCTTATTACATCCTGTCTCTCTACCTGACTCTCAGTACTGAAGGTGAAAGTGCTGTCAGCCCACGACAAGGGCTCCCACGCTGAGGTGGAGGTCAAAGTTCAGAAGGTGCTCAGTCAAAACACCAAGGTGAAGATCCAGCGGGGTCGGGTCACGCTTTACCCCGAGTCCTGGACCGCACGGGGCTGCACCTGCCCCATCCTCAACCCAGGTCAGACCAACACAAACACTCACCTATGACTGTCTCACTCAGAGACTGGTCAAGTTTTCCTTAAATAAACACATAAATATATTCAAGCTTCCCACAGAAACCCAGAATAAACATAATAACAGAACAAAATAATCATGCACATGTGTTAAAAATCAGATCAAAATCTCACAAAATCAGCTTTTCGATCAAGATTTCAGATGAATTTATGTACTTTCTATAAATGTTACAGTACAATTAAATCAGATTTAAGTATTTTCCTCGACTTTTCAGCATGTTCCCCATCAAACAAACTGCGGTTCATATCAGAGATAGATGTGTGTCTGAACCATTTCTGATTTTTGATTAACAGATTAGGCAGGTGATATTCTATTTATCTGCTATTGTTAACAAATCCCATGAAAAGACCAAAACCAACAATAAATCTTACTAACAAGTGATCTTCTTCCTGTGAGCCATAGAGCTCCATTGTTGTCCAAAAACTATTAAAAAATACTTTGACTCAATCCCACATACAGCATCCTGCTGGCCCGAATACTCACTAGAGCAACAAATGTGGATTAATCCGCCACTGAAAATAGTCCCCAACAAATGCAGTATTTCCTCCTGTTTGAGAAACCAGCTGTTTAAGGAAATTATTTATCCTTTTTTTTTTTTTTTAATTAACTATGTAATTGTGACCAATTTTTAAAGATTCATCAGTAGGAACCAATGGGCTTGGTGTTGGGAGCCAAAGTCAGAAAGTATCGAGGGACGGACTAACGTGCTGTTGGTTTTGGCCCTTTCAATAACAAAAATACAGAATATCAACACCTTTTATTGATAATGTACAAGATGTCCTGATATACAATGCAAAATACATCAGTTTTGAACACTACATTTAAAGCGTCCCTGACCTTTGACGACATTCCTCAGGGGTGGAGTACGTTGTGGCGGGCCACTCGGACCGTAAGCAGGGCCGCCTCCTGGTCAACATGAAGAGCTTCGTCAAGCCTTGGAAAGCCAGCCTGGGGCGCAAAGTCCTCACGCTACTCAAGAAAGACTGCAACTGGTAGACCGACTGGGACACACAGACGAGACTGCTTTTTTTTTTAACAAAACAACGCAGTGGATTTGTGTCTTCTTGCCCTCCAGATGTGGAATATTGAATCGCACAGGTCTGGGAGCAGGTTTTGGGGGCTGAACTGAGACGATTGAAACCCCTTTATCTCTCTGCTGTTGTCCAATGAGAGCCTGACGCTAGTGGCGGACTGCACCAGCTAAAAGCACACGGGACTTAATTTTATTAAGACATATCTGCACGTTCCTAAGTAGGATTTCTTTGGAAAGAAATTGAGGAATTCAGCGCTATGGCCAAGTGCGCTCTCTGCTTTGAGTGATGCTCCCTGGACCCATTGACATACATTAAAACACACACACACACACACACACACACACACACACACACACACACACACACAGAAAGACTGAATCTCTTCCTCTCTGCAGCACTTTAGCCTAAGATGGACTGAGGGAATATGGACACACAAAGAGAGGAAGATTTAACACACACACACACTAAATGACCCCCTGACATGGACTGCGGATGGAGCATGTCCATTCCTTATGTGCCCCTTTACAGTGGACACACTCACTCACACAGGCAGCAGTGTGTGTGTGTGTGTGTGTGTGTGTGTGTGTGTGTGTGTGTGTGTGTGTGTGTGTGTGTGCTGCTGACATAATGTGCGAAGCACCCAGAGTGACGCTGAACAAGCCATACAAGCCACTACAGGTGGTTAAATCTTAGCCAGTCCAGGTGTGCCTGTGTTGAAATCAGAGTGAGTGGATTTTACCCCGAACGTGAATGTATTTGCCTGTTTTGCAAATGTGTGTGTGTGTGTGTGTGTGTGTGTGAGAGAGAGAGCGACAGAGAGAGAGAGAGAGTGGTTGAATGCAGAGGTATATTTACGAGCACAGTCCAGATTCAGTCCAGCTCTTTCTGTAGGTTTGTGTACACTTTCAAAAACAACCGTTCCAATGTTTCCAATGATACAGCGTCATGTATATTGATTCATCTCATATTACACTCCACTGCTGAATTCAGAAGATTCTTGTTATTCCTTCCTTTGTGCTCTTGTACAGTATTATTTGTATATATCTATATAAATATTATTGTTCATCTCTGTTTGATTGTTTTTGTATATGGTAATATTAAAGGATAATTCCAGCCTATTTACAACTTTGGTCATATTTCCGCAGGTTTGGCCATCATTTCTATGGGTTATCATAATGTTGTGTTTGCTTAAGTGTTTGGTGAGATCTGGGAACACATCGCTTTAAGAAAGTCCAATGGGTGGTTAGATGATCAGACGGTTGAGCCAGATTACCTAAACCACTGTATTTGAAGGTAAACCTGAATGTGAGCACACCCAAAGACCTCCACCAGAGGAAACAGCATGATGCTATGCTAGTAAAAAGACAAAAACCGTCTTCTTAAATAATCACTTCCTACTGAAATGTGTCAGTTGTCACATTTCATAAATAAAAGCTGATATAAAGAACGAGGTCAAACCGACAGTCGCTGTGTTACACTAACTAACAGCCAATAGCGGGCAGCTAACATGCTAGCAGACTTGCTTGCTAGCAGTAGTGCTCGCTTGACTTCCTCTGTTGGTCACGTGACCTTCGCCTTGCAGGTTGTAGCGGTCCATACGGAGTCTCCCAAACTGTGATGGATATTTACGGACAGTTTGGGAGAAATTTTACGTTTGCACTCATGTTCTCTTCCAAACAAGTTTGGCTAACCCAGGGTTTGTTCAGAACTTGCTTGCGCTCTGTCGTTGTTTATCTTAGCAACGTTCCCATATGTCAGCAATTAACTAAGAACAACAACCACAAGAAACGATGTCCAAAACTACAAGAATTAGACCCAAGTTGTAATAAACTTATCCTTTAATAGGTTGCCGCAATCTCTCTCTGTGTCAGTGAAAGGTTGTTGCAGAACTATTCCCAGACATGAACTCCAACTCTCAACAACAGTTGATATAACTGCCAGGGCCTTGAAATACTTCACATAAATTGGACAAAAATATCCTTATCACCCCACTCTCTTTCTCACACACACACCTCCTGTTCCTCTCTCCGTGTCCCTTCAGATTAAGTCATCCATCACTCTCGCTCCCAAAACACTCTCCCCTACATTCACACAGCGCCACAGAATGTAGACCATAACAGAGAGGCCGGGGCGAGCACACACACTCTGTTTGGGTTTAGGCGGCGTGCGTGTTTTCCACCGCCTCCTCGCCCACTCGCTGTGACTTGGTTGGCCGAGAGGTGTGGACACATTCCTGGCGCGTCGAGCGGCGCTCCGCGGCAGGCCGGGTTGAAGGTCGCTCACCTGTCTGCCGGCCTCGCCTCCTCAACGAGAGGTGAGCGGGAGTGGATGTTTTTTATCACAGCCGTGGCCGGATAGCCTCGTGTACCCACGTTTCCTCATTCACGGCCCATTCACAGATTTGTGGCAGAGGGGTCACGGCTCCTCCTAGTTTCTGCCAAGCTGTTTCCAGACAGCAGGGGAAGGGGTGAACGAGTGCATGCAGGAGGAGGAATGTGACTGGAAGGAATGCCTCGGTGCCAGTGGTGGACAGTAACTAAGTACATTTACTTAAGTACTGTACTTGTACTTTAATTGAGTATTTCCATTTTATGCTATTATATACTTCTACTCCACCACACTTCAGAGGAAAAAATGGTGCTTCTTACTGCACTACATTTATCTTACAGTTGGAGTCACTGGTTACTTTACAGACAAAGATTTTACATTTAAAAGCCATATTAAAAAAATCCAGTAATTTTTTCAACTCCTCACAGAAAAGCACCAAATTTCAGATGTCTACAACCAGAAAATCGGCAAAAAGAAAATGCAAATTAATGAGCGTTTCTATCCACGACTGTAATGCGAATATCAGGAGTATCAAGATAAACAGTTGGTGCCATTATACCATTGTTGAAGAAGAGGGTGCAATGAGATTACATAATTAAAAGAGCATCAGGCAAACCTCAAACGATGGATAACCACGTAGAAACATGATGGAAATATGGCATATATGTTTGTTTTAGTTATTAGTTTGAGGAAGGTTACGGTCTCCTCGTCGCTCCACACAGATCTGATGTTTTCATCTCTTCAGTGGACGTTTAAGTCACGTGCTTCATGTACGCCATGATTTATCCGCTTTGTTGCATTTTCTTTTTGCCAACTTTTCCACCTCAGCCAAGTGTAAAAACTTTTTTTTTTTGCAATATTTCTAAATTGAAAAAGAATCATCTCACAACCGCTCAGATGTATCTGGTGACCCTTTGGAGGGGGCCCGACCCCTTGGTTGGGAACCACTGGATTAACTGTATATAAAGTAGTCACTAGCGGTACTAGCTCCACCTCGACAGGCTACAACAGGAAAATGCTGCTCACACACTGATACACAATAATATTATGTATAATAATAAATCAGGGGCAACTTTTACTTTTGATACTTTAAGTACATTTTTCTGATAATATGACTGCACTTTTACTTACGTAGGATCTTGAATGCTTGAATGACTTTCACTTGAAATGAAGATGCTTTTATACAAGTAGCTGAGTACTTCTTCTACTGCTCTGCTCAGACCTTCAGGGTAGTCGGGGAAGGAGGCGTTTTTTGTGGTGGGAACTGGCCTTGAAGCGTAGACGCAACAGAGAGCCACAAACACATGAACTGCTGCAGCTGAACTATAGACCTCCTCTCTCTCTCTCTCTCTCTCTCTCTCTCTCTTGCCCGCTCGCTCACTCATTGTCCACAGATTGACTGGCCATTCTCAGCCTGTGATGGAGATGTCCTGTGGGGGGTTGCATGGTGTGGGAAACTAGTTGATGAATGAGTGTTTGGCATGCTTGCACAGATGCATAGTTTGCTCCAGTATAGTTTATGTGTGTGTGTGTGTGTGTGTGTGTGTTAATGTAGTAATGGCAAATGCATGCATGTGTGTGTATAGGAGTGTGTGTGCGTGCCTGTATGAACACAATGCCCCGCTTGTGTTGCTATAGAATGGAGTTATGGCCTTTGTCCTGTCAGCATTCTTGTGTTGCTATTGGCCTCGGAGTGCATGGCAGCTCCCGCAGGCTCGGGGACAATAACTCCCCCCACCTTCCCCTCCTCTCGCTGGGAGTCACAATGCTCCTCTTCGGCAGCACCCATCACCCTGAGACAGACGCCCCGAAACTGGCCTGCTATGGGTGTCACACAGCTACCAGCACCCAGAGGTCCTGAGGAGGGCAGAAGGAGTAAAATAAAAGCAAAGAGGGGATTTCTCCTCAGGAATACGGTCAGAGGAAGTGTGTGCTGGATAAGTGAGTCATGTGGTCAGTATTATCCCATCAGCTGTGATTCACTTACAGAGGAAATGAGAAGATTATGGCATAGGAAGCCAGACTGAAACTCCTTCACTGAAGCCCCTCACCTGAAAACATCCAGCTCTGTCCTCAGAAACCATCCAGGCTCTTTGGTCTTTCCTTAATTGCACATGAAAACACACACATACATGCACACACGCATCAGGAATGTTTCTCTACCTGAAGTGCATCAGAGCAAGCCAGAACAGGGAGGGCGATGTTGACATAGCAGAGCGATTGAGACGCTACTGCTGATTATTACACTGCCATGCAAACAAGGACCTGATGTCATCGAGTCATTATGAAGGAACACGCGCATCAACGTGACAACAGACAGACAGTTTGGGAGGGAAAACAGGCGCTCATGACAGGTTGGGACACTCTTTAAAAAACAGATTAAACATCAGAAGCTGTCGAGAGGCCAACGTTAACATTCAGCCTCTCCAACCAGAGCAGGCAGGCCGCAGATCTCAGAGCAGAAATTACAGGAGATGTGTTTGTTTACAGGCTGTAAAGCATTTCCCCCTGGCTTCAGCCGGCACCTGTGTTTTCACCCGCCACAAAACCAACACCGTATCCAGCTGCGTTAACACCACCGTGAAACCACCGGAATGGCTTCCTTTCACTGAAATTATCAACCACTTCTCAATGAAAACAGGTTACAAAGCTGTGTGTTTCTCTGTGTGTGTTTATTAGTTTCTATTCCTATGAGGTCCAGGTGACAAACCCTTTAAAACCAGCTACAATTTTGTCAGCCTTTTTGCAAAAGTTAAGTACAACATTAGGATATGATACGATACACTGATGAGGATTTATTTACAATTATGTTCAAAATTCTCTTTCTTTTACTTTATCTCTAATCAGGTGCCACTGTTGACGAATTTATTTGTCTTGTTCAGTCAAAACAAAACATTGTTGCTGCCTTAAACATAACCTTGGCTGCCAGTAGTAGTACTATTTTGGGAAATATGCTCATGTGTTTTCTTGCTGAGAGTTAGATGAGAAGATTGACTCACATTTGTGCACGGTAAATATGAAGCTACTGCCAGTTTAGCTTAGCTTAGCATAATGACTGGAAACAGTAGGAAACAGCTAGCCTGGCTCTGTCCAAAAGAAGCATAACAAAATCTGCCTACCAGCACCTCTAAAGCTCGCTAATTGACAAGTTATGTCTCATTTCTTTAATTCTTGGAAAAAATGAAACGTAAAAATGACAACTTGTGGTTGTACAGGGTACATGTACCTGACTATTTCTTTTCTGCGCACAGTGACATCAAGACTCCAGGAAGCCAATAAGCATAGTTCCCAAGATGTCAAACTATTCCTTTGAAGTTTAATAAACTGGCTATAGGCTTTGTCTCTATACAATGAGAGAGAACAGTATAACAGTTTAAAGTTCCTCTGTGGAGTTTTCTTGTCAACAAACTTGTGTGTATCCTTTAGGTCACACACTCACACACTCAGCAGACACTGTAGCTTCAGGCTAACTATCTATTTACTGTTTGATGCTGAGCAGGTAGTGTATACTGGGTTTCATCAGGTTATTTGATGACAACAAGGCTTCATGAGAAAAGTGACATCGAACCATACCAACCATAGATATGCCGTAAAACCAAAACAATGAGCTAAAAGTAGCAGCAAAGCAAGGTCGAGCTGCAGCGTTGAGTGATAGCTCTCTAAACTAAAAGATATTTCTTAGTGCAGCTTTAAAGATAGAAGCTAGTGAATCACATCACATAGGGTCCTCAGAAGTATAGTAACAGAAAAACGTGTGTTTATGAGAGAGAGAGAGAGAGAGAGAGAGAGAGAGTGCAGATGAAAAGAGGACAGGGAGGGAGAGAGGGAGGGAGAGTTAGCATGTGTGGACATGAAGGCGGTAAAGGCCCGGGGACATAGAGGGAGAAAAACATTAGAGGTGATCCACAGGCATCGCATGGCACATCAACACATACCTCTTTCTCTAAGTCACTCACAAACGCCCCTTAATCTCTCTCACACAAGCCTTTGGTCCATTGACAGACACACACTGGCATAAAAACACACACCTATTACCACACTCCCCCTGTTCAGTGGGGGTTTAAGGAGGCTTGTGTGGATCAGTTCCCCACTAATCAGGACATGAGAGGGATTCTTCACATGCATGTGTTGAGATTAAAAGTCCTCCTTCAGGCACAATTTCCTGAATGAAAAGTCAACTCCTCCCTTTATTCTCTCATAGAGATGTTTACCTAATGTGAAATTACTGTAATATTTACATAGCAATTCACAATGTGTTATGATAACATCACTATTTCTCCCATGAGCGTCTTGATTCTTCCCCTGTATACTGACACAATATTCTTGTACAATATTTTTTCCCCTGTTATGGTTGTTGGAGTTGAGACTTATATGGGCACAGCAGACAGTAAAGTGTTGTTGTCTTATAAAAACGCCGCCTTACACTGATAGGATCTACATAGTGAGTGCCACCAGCCCCCATTAACCAGCATGAAGTGCTACACCTGCATCCCACAGCAGCACACAAGACTTTAACATACCTCCTAAAAGTACAACCGCGGGGCCAGAGGGCAAAAGATAATACACACACATTTGTTATCCATGAAAAGAAGGGGCTTTTCAAGGTAAAAGGCAGTAGCATTCAGAGCTTTTACTTAAGTAAAAGCAGCAGTACCCACCTGTAAAATACCTTTATTATAAGTAAAAGTCCTGAATTAAACCTTTATATAAGTATAAACAAAGTATAAACAAAATATACTTAAAATATCTAAAGTAAACAACTTGTGTTATGCAGAAAGGCCCCTTTCACACTATTTTATTATTATATATTTTATATTAATGGATTATTATTGATAAAGTGAACATGTAAGGAGGATGTTAATGTTGTAGCTGGTCAGGGTGGAACACATTTGAGTATTTTATAAACTGTTTTGTAGTTTACTCTATAATAAAGCATCATTTTATAAGATGGTAAGATGTTTTTTCTATGTAAAATCTTAATTTGTGAAGTAACATGTAACTATATCTGTAGAAGTATAAAGTAGCAGAAAACTGAAATACCCAAGTAAAGTACAAGTACCTTAAAATCATACTTAGGCATAGTTATGTGATCCCATTAGTTACCTGAGACAGACAACTATAAAGAGAAATGTTTGCATTTAAATATTTAAAATAGTGAAAACACACACAGTGGAATCATTTCTACCTCTGTAATGTGTTTTAGTTGTATACATACTTTTACTATTGCTACTTCAAGTGGTGGAAAGTAAATTTACTATACTATAGTATAGTACTGTACTATACTATATATGTTGTGGTAATTTATTCGAGGAATTTCGTTTTCTGCTACTTTATACATCTACTCCACATTCTAAAGGGAAATATTGTACTTTTTAAATAAAATGTACATGACCCACATCATTTGTTCGCTCAGACCATGATTTTAATGAATCAGCTGTTATGGAGCTAAACTGGTTACAATTCTGGTTTGTCAGTATTATAGTTTATTATAGTATTTTTGTCTTAACAAAAGTCATTGGGGCAGTATTTGTGTGTAAATGGTGCAACACTTCTCCCTAGTGGTATAAAATTGTACTACTTCTATTTCACCATCAGTGCCAAGCAGTGATTTTGTCCAGTCCCTCTGGCTTGTTGATTATTTTTATGAATGACACAATAATCAACAACTAACAGTACAACATGTAGGCCCACTGAAAAAACATAATGCAACAACTCATAGGAACACTAAACTGGGGGTGAAAAAGGACTTAAACTATAATAAAACTAACATTCAACATTCTGACATTAAACTAAAAAATACCAAATGGAACTAAAAACACTAGAATGATAGTATAACACGACTCTGAGTACTCAGAAATTGTTTTAATAGAAGATAAGTGAACATCTTCACGCTCAACATCATCATCATCATCAACAACAACAACAACAACGTCACGTATCGAGGACGCGCTCGAGCCAACACCACGCGACAGGGACTGACAAGATGGCGATCATTTTAGAAACAGAGGAGTTACTGCCGTGAAGGAGAGGCTCGGTATGCTGTTTTCTTTTCACACAGAGTCATTCATAATTAATGTGTCTCACTGTAGCCGATGATACGTGTGTTCTTGTTTAAACACATCCAGCAGGGTGGTTTTGAAGCCGAGCCTGCCGCTAGGAGCTGACCTCCGGCTAACGCATGAACTTGTTAGGATTATCGCAGTTAGCCTGGCAGGCTAATGCTATCTAGCATGCTAGGCTAGGTTAGCAGCACAGCTAGGGCTCACTAATCTCTTGTATAAATATAATAAAAACGATAGAGCTGGCAAGAGTGGCGCTTGTTTGTGTGTACTCCTATTATATTTTAAGATATTTTAGACAATTATTCTGTGAGGTTTTTACAGGGGTTTAGATTTTCTTTGTGTATGATTTCAGTATGTTGCAATTGCAACTCCCCATAGCTGTATCAATTACAGGCTAGCTGTAGTTAGCTAACCTTAGCTGTAGAGGTAGCATTACTTTAAAGTTGGGCTGTTTCAACTACCCTTATCGTCCGTCGCGTTTTACTGCTAAGTCGTACAGTTTGTTGAAAGGCTAGACAAGCGGATGGTGTTTTGTTGTTACTTGTTTTGCGCGTTTTAACGCAAGGCTGTGCGTTGTTCAGCCACTTAACACCATGCAGTCACAAGGACAAACCAGGCAAAGCGCGCTAACTTGCTGATAAAACTTCGGTGACATTAGAAACCATGGAACAACTCTCCCACGAGTCTTCGCACTATTTGCTGTATTAGACGCCACTTCTTTCTACATATCAGCTCAATGACTTTGTTCCTTAAACTCTGTTACTACTGTAGCTCTGTAATTTACATTGTGGATAATCCTTAGCGAGGTTCAGATGTGGACATTGAAGTTACTGACTGGAGCGACAGCAAAGTGCCACGTTATTCTGCATCTTTATCGCTTATCACTCTGTATTGTACCACCTGAAGACTCAACCTGAAAGGATTTCGTGCTCCATGATTTAGCAATCTTATCAAGCCTTTATGGTAGTTATCAAGTCAGCAGGGTCTGTCTTGGATCACTGACAGCAACGACATTTTATTTATCACAGTGGCTGCAGACACTCCTGGCAGCACAATCTGATGAACACTTACTGAATAAATACACCCACTCCCACATTATATCTGATAAACAAACGCCTACTTTGACCTTATCACTTTGAGCTTGTTTTGCTTTTTAAAAGTGCTTAATGGATTGAAGGGATAATATAGCATCTTTCCTGTATTCCACTCTCTCCATCACTTTCCCTCTCTGTTACCTAAGCCATTTCCTAACAATCAGTCAATTTTCTTCCCTTGGTTTCTGCTCTTTCATCTCCCCAGCAAAGGTAGTCCTGTACCCAGACAAAGGTTGCACCACTTTGCAAGCCCAGTACCCCTTTTGTTGGATAATCTTACTTTTTTGACCTCAGTTGGGGGGGTTGATGGGGATCAGCCCACTCAAGGATCCCCACTTTCTCAGCTGAAATACACCAACCCCCAGGGATGTGAAAAGAAGCCAGAATAGGTTGAGTGGAGACTTCATTGTTGGGTTTTGGTTGAGTTTAGTTGTTCTTCTGTCTTTAATCCAAAGTACGACCCATTTTCCAATCAGTGTTTTTGAACAACTCTCCCGCAGTTGGAGGCTTAAAAAAACACAAAGACAGGATTTCATCAAGCGGCAAATCCTGGAGCTTCTGTACTGCTTATTAGGGTGTTAATATAGGGCATATTGGAAAGTTTTGATACGTGAATATATGTTCATATCCCTGTGAATACACCTCAGGCTACTGTGACTGTGCCTGTTGAGCTTTTATTCCATACCATCTCTGGAAGTTCCAAGGTTTGTCTTGTTAACGTGCACACCTTTCTGTTTTTCAGTGGTCATGTTTGTCAACCAGTTATTTTAATGTTGGGAAATGTCAAATCCTACTTGCCACCTGGCAGTTTGCCACAGTTCACTGTGCAGCTATGGCCTCATAAAACTGAGTAATTCGAGGTTAGATGATGTGACTTGTAGATAGTAATTTTATTGTGTGTTTTGATGCGTTTCCAAGAAAAGAACAGGATGTCATTATGATATAAAAATATACCAAATGTGCTTTTTTTTAATTATGTTTTTGGCCTGTAAGAGTAGATGGTCAAACAATGAACACACGATAGCAAAAGGAAACCATATAATTTTTAATTATTTAGAACTTTTAGATCTAACTCTCTAAAGTCCATTTTAATTGTCCTGTACCTGCTTTCTTATTCCATCTATTCATCTTGACTAACCGGATCTATTCTCTCTCCTCTCTAGACACCACCATGCCCTGGGAGGGTCCCATTTCTCAGCTCACCATGGTCTCCATGGTGATATGAAGCCAGTGTGAAGCGTTGACACACACACACAGACTCACACACCGACGGTCAGTTATTGACTGACACAGCCAGCCAGCCAGCTCGGCAGGCAGGCGTGTGTAATGGACAGGTGTAAGCATGTGGGGCGGCTGCGGCTGGCCCCAGACCACTCCATCCTCAACCCCCAGAAGTGGCACTGCGTGGACTGCAACACCACAGAGTCTATGTGGGCCTGCCTGGGCTGTGCTCATGTGGCGTGCGGGCGTTATATCGAGGAACATGCTCTGCAGCACTTCCAGCAGCAGCACCACCCGTTGGCTATGGAGGTTAATGAACTGTATGTTTTTTGTTACTTGTGTGACGACTATGTCCTGAATGATAATGCCACCGGAGACTTGAAGCTGCTTCGTAGTACGCTCAGCGCCATCCAGAGCCAGCGCTATGAGGTTACCACCCGCAGTGGGCGCACCCTCCGCTCTGCTAGCGCTGCCCCTGATGCTGTCATACCATCTGGTGCCCGCGAGCTGCAGCTGAGGGATGAGGACAGGATGTTTACTGCTCTCTGGCACCGCCGCAGGGCGCTTATGGGACGTGTCTTTCGCTTCTGGTTTGGATTGACTGAAGGTGGAAAGAAGAGGGAGGAAGAAGAGAGAAAGAGGGAGGAGGAGGAAGAGCAGAAAAGGGAGGCAAGGGAGAGGAGGCGGGCTCTAAAGAGGCAGCTACAGGAGGAGCTGGAGAATGCCCCTCTCAGGAAGAGTCGCCGGTTACGTTGGAAGAGCCAGAGAGTTGCAGATGCGGCAGTCACAACACCATCTCGGAGGGCACGCAACAAGACAAAAACCCCTGTCCCCCCGTCTCTCACCCGCAGGCCAAGGACTCGAAGCCCTGCCACTGCTACCCCCAAGAAAGCTGGACGGACGAAAAAGGTCCAACCAACTCCCAAACCCCGAAGCCATTCTTCTACCACCAAATCTAAGCCCAAAACACCCTCAGCGACCCCCCGTTCTGCCCAAACCCCTGTTCGCCGCAAGCAGAGTACCAAACAGGGTGGCTCACCCTTCAAACGCCGTCCCACTGTCACTCCTGGAGTGACAGGCCTGAGGAATTTAGGCAACACCTGTTATATGAACTCCATCCTGCAAGTGCTGAGCCACCTACTTGTCTTCAGGGAGTGCTTTCTGCGCCTGGATCTGACCCAGGCCCTGGAGCTACTGGCATCTGCCGTCCACGGCCAACTGGCAGGGAAGGCCTCATCCCAGTTCCCCCTGACCCAAAGGAAGGTACTCCAGGCCAGCTCAGGCTCTGGGGCAGGGCTGAGCGGCGGGGCCTCACGGACTCGCAGCATGGAGCTGATACAACCCAAAGAGCCCAGCTCGAAGCACATCTCTCTCTGCCATGAGCTGCACACCTTGTTCCAGGTTATGTGGTCTGGCAAGTGGGCGCTGGTTTCGCCTTTTGCCATGCTCCACTCGGTGTGGCAGCTGATCCCGGCGTTCAGGGGCTACGCTCAGCAGGATGCTCAGGAGTTCCTGTGTGAGCTGCTGGACAAGGTGCAGCATGAGCTGGAGAGCACTGGCAAGCACACAACCACTGCAGGGGTCCCACAGACACAGAAACGACTCATCAAGCAGGTGCTCAGTGTGGTCAACACCATCTTTCATGGCCAGCTCCTCAGCCAGGTACGACACACACACACCTTCATCATTGTAATCGTTGACTAACTCAGCAGTGGTCATAAGCTTCATCTGACTCATCATGATGCCCACACACATTCACCCACTCACATCAGCCCACACTTGCATTGATAATTCAACAGTCATCATCAGCTCTGACTGCACTGTGTCACTTATTCATAATTCAGATTAAATTGGCCTTGATGGATTCATCACTTTAAATCCTTAAGTGGAGGTTAAGCTTCCAGCACTGACATGAGTCTAACATTTTTAGCATATTTTTAAGGTTGAGTTGAGCAAAAATAAAAAAATAAAACTCTCTGGTTTACCAGTGTGGGGACTTTTCTGCTGCTTTTCTTTGTCATTTATCAACAGAATCAGAATTACTTTATGAAAGCACACCACCTGTATTTTCTTCTTCTGGGATGTCTCAGCTCCAGTGGGGGCATCTCAAATTGAAAGTGTGATATCACATGAATAGTTTCATTTTCTCAAGAATAAGTAAAAGGACTCGCTTTTTATTGTAAAAATTCTACTTGCTGTTGCTTTATATGTGATTTAGAGTGTGATAATGACAACATTTGATTTATACAACCAAAGTTCAGTATCTCTTCTCGTAGCTGGTGAAGAGAGACATAGGGAGTGTAGAGTATGAGGACAAGAGATTAGCGTCTACTTGTGGAGGCTGAGCACACACGGTGACACCTGCTCTTGCTGAATAGAGGGCTGTGTGTCTGGAAGGGGCTTGGGGGGTATCTCGGCCCTGTGGCTATTAACAGCACTTGGACTGTTTTGCACTCTGACAATGGCAGTAATCACTATACCTGAAATTAGTTGGTTGAAGTTTGTTTTTTGTATTTGAGAATTAAAGCAAATCACCTCTTTGTATTTTATTTTTTTATAGCTTTGAGACAGTAGTACAGGACACAGAATGGGCAGTTACAAGAAGCCTAATAAGAAGAATATTATTAGATTATACGTATAATACACCACTACACCTGCTCATGTCTTTATTTCCCCTCCCTCTCTCGTGTGCAGGTGACGTGCGTGGCCTGCGACCATCGCTCCAACACTGTGGAGCCTTTCTGGGATCTGTCTCTGGAGTTCCCTGAGCGGTATCACAGTAATAGCAGGGAGTCGGCTGCTCAGGCTTCATGCCATTTGACGGAAATGCTGGCCAAGTTTACAGAGACTGAAGCACTGGAGGGAAACATCTATGCCTGTGACCACTGTAACTGTGAGTCAGCACACACACTTTATCTTTACACCTGGCTTTAATGTGAATCTAAAATCCAGACTGTGGCTAAGTCTTTTCTGTTCCCTCCCCAATGCCGGTTGTTGTATTAAGCTAGTCTAAACATGTCCTGGACCAGTTTTGCTTGTGGTTAAAGTGATAATGATCTGTCTGTTTACCCAAAGTTGGATGTTCATTTAAAACCTTGCAAGCAAATGTTCATATTTGTCTGGAAACCTGAAAACTATAAGCAATTTTAATGGAGGTTTTCTTATTGACTATTGTTGTGGCCTTTCTGTTAAATTGACATAAAAGATAGAAAAGATAGATAGCGCACAAAAGTCCCGGACTGCTTTTGAGTGTAACATGGTTACACAGAGAACTCATTACACTCAGTGCAAATAAAAACTAACTGCAGCAGTAATATTGTGAAGCCTTTATTGATAGAGATAGTAGAGACAGGACACGGGCAACAGGTGTGGCAAGTAGCCAAGGAGTAGCCCTGTTACTATGGTTTACATCTTAATTAAACAAATAGAATACATACTGATGGCAACAAGAAAGGTATGAGGACAATATTGTTAAAAATCCATGTTGGAAATGTGTCCTTAATTTACTGCTGTGCAAGTCAAAATCAGAATGATTGGAGTAGAATCAAAGTTATGTGATCCAAAGGATCGGCATCTGGGTCAGTCTGGACATATTTTAATGGATTAGTATCTGCTGAAATAAACCAGATCGAATACAGATCCTTTCCTTTCTATACTTTACTATGTTTTGTTCATCTCAGCCTGCTAGTGTTGCAGCGCTGCTCTCCTTTATGACAGCGTGCCACAGGTCACATCAGCAATTAACATTACTTCCGTGACTGACTTGATAACAGGCGAACAATAAGCTTGTCTGCTCTCCGCAGCCGGTGTCTGTACTCTGCCAAAGATTGTGTGTGAGGGAAAAACCTCCACTCCACAACACCACTGTACAACCGCAAGTGGACTGTTGTTTTTGTAGTCCCAACAAATCTAGTGTCTTCTCTCTAGCTGACCACGTCACGCTCATCCAGTTAAACGTTTATTCATATCAGTAATTTAAGTCTATAAACTTGACTCTCTCCTCTTGCTTGCAGCTGCTCGACGGCGGACCTCCTCGAAACCAGTCCTCCTGACCGAAGCACAAAAACAGCTGATGGTCCACAAACTGCCTCAGGTCCTCCGGCTTCACCTCAAACGCTTCAGGTATGATGATGATACACCAGAGTCAGAGTGACAAGTAGCTTTTATCAACTGAAAGATGACGTGAAATTAATTTTCCAGTTGGAATATTAATTTAAAACTATGCAAACTATTACGTAAAAAGGAAATGTTACCAATTAAAGGCTCCAATAAAATGGTGTAAACCGCCAACACTTACTTTCATGCTCTAACTACAGTTAAAAGATCGAAGGGAAAAAAGTTTTTTAAATTTCCACACAGTGATGATGCAATGTGTCGACTAGTAGCTCATTGGCTTTCCGTCTTGTGATTGGCCCCCAGGTGGTCTGGGCGGAACCACCGGGAGAAGATCGGGGTCCACGTCAGCTTCGACCAGCTTCTCAACATGGAGCCCTATTGCTGCCGAGAGCCCTCGCCCAAAGGCGTGCCCTGCTCCAGTCCCGCCAGTCCCACCAGTCCCAGCAGCCCCAGCTCTGCAGGCTCGCCGCGCCCCAAGCACTTCCTCTACGACCTCTCCGCTGTGGTGATGCATCATGGGAAGGGCTTCGGTTATGGCCACTACACCTCCTACTGCTACAACACAGAAGGAGGTGAGTAAATATAGAACTTAATTCTTTTTAACTGAATTACCTCCAGTTCAGAACCAGGTTTCCGGGGACATCCTTAGCCAGAAGTCACGCCTGTGCGCCCAAATAACTTTTACTTGCTACCTCCGTTAGAAACCAGGATACTGTGCCATCTAAACACCTTATCCAGGTCTCTGAACGTTCTTTGTTGGTAAAGAAATTAGTGGATTATCAGAAACCTGGATACTGTCAGAATCATCGGCGATGTATCCATGTAAACATCATGTTCTGAATAAGAACAAAACCAGGATACTAGTTTGCATGTAAACACACTCATTCTACAACTGTTTCCACACGCTGAGAATGCTCCTCGTGTTGAGTAAACTAATCTTTATGTGTAGAATTGGTTCAGTGCTTTGTAAATACGTATATTTACGGAATCACTGAGGTTCATTCACACTGATTTGTTGTTGCCTTCGTGTTAAATAGTTTTTCCTTGGTGTGTCCTGCAGGCTTCTGGGTTCACTGTAATGACTCTAAGATGAATGTGTGTTCGGTGGAGGAGGTCTGTCGTGCTCAGGCCTACATCCTCTTCTACACACAGCGAGTAACTCAGGACAAAGACCGGCCCGTGTAGGACCACAATCCCCCTGAAACCACCTCCTCTCCTCCGCTGCAGCCTGACCACTCAGCGAGACGATATCAGCACAGCCCCACCTATCACTCTTTCTCTCTTTCTTTGGGCATTTTATATCCTGGGGGGATGGGTCTTTTAGTCTATTTTTCTAAATAAGGAAAAAAAAAAGAGAGGAAGAACTCCTTTTTAAAACCTGGTTCTGCTTTGTGAACTTCTTGTATATGGTGTTTATATGTAGGTATTTTTTTAAAAGCTGGTTTGTGATTTGTGTACAGTTGTATTTTATAAAGAAAAGAGTATCAGCCAAGATGTGTCTCAGTAGCAGCCGACAGACTCTGCCCAGGGCACGACTACATGTGTCCTCCGCAGGTCGTACAGGTTTATTCTGCCAACCTGCGTTTGGTGGCTTGTTGATTGTAAATGCTGTTCGTTTGTTTAAATCAACTGAAATGTTTCTCAGTCACTTTAGATAGTCGTCACAGAACTGGATGTAGGCTTGTAAAATGTCATTCACTCATTAGAAATGGCCTCCCTGTGTTCTAGACAGGTATATTAACAAAGATGGCCACTTTCTTGTCAGAAATGCACTAATTTCTACAGAATAGGTCGTCAGCGTTGTTTTTAACTCAGTGTTGGTTCATTGTTAAAGATCTGTACACAAGCAGAGCAGGAAGTTTATTTTTCACTCTCAAGTACTCGTAAGTCTGTCAGGAAGAATTGGCAGACCTCAAGCCAAAGCCTTGGGGGAAGTATATGGAAAAACCTCTCAGCATTTCCAAAACGGTTCAGCATTCTGGGTGTTTTTTTGTTTTTTTTCCCCTCTTTCAGTGAGGGGGGTGTGGGGGTGGAGTTTCCAAAGCAATGTATTTTTTTGTTTGGCTAAACGCTGCCACCTCTCTACTCCAGAATGTAATTATCTTCAGAGTGTGAACCATCCCCAACCATACAAAGTAGTGTGCTATAAAAGTGCCCTTTTGTTGAGAAAGCAGATGTATTTTTTTATATTATATATCAAATCAGCAAAGTGGAATCTGCACAGCTGCAGTCCCACACAGACCAGCATTTAGATTATGAATGTAATTTTATACAATCCTTCTCAGAGGTTTTAGAAAAGAGGCCATTGACTGTTTTTAAAGTTTTATACAACGGCTGATTGTTCAACACCACCAGCAGTTATGACAGATATCACTGTTCTCCCACCACCGTGTGTGTGTGTGTGTGTACTGTATACATACTGTATTTTATTTACCATCTGTTCAGTACAACATCCAGATTGTCTACAGTGTATACAGATTGTGATATTTTTCTCCATACTGGAGAAAATTGTACAAAAAAAGGTATTCTCCACCTCAACCATGTTCCCTCTGATTTCTCCATCAGAGGGGAATTCAAAGCACACTTCATGTTGTTTTTTTCTTAATTGTCAGATGTTGTGACACATTGTTTGTTGGCATTTTGGTTACTACTCCATGGATGTATGCATGTGTGTGCGTGTGTGTGTGTGCGCGTGCATGAGAGAGAATGTAAAATTTATGGAAGTTATACTATGCAAATTGTTACCTCAATTTTTTTCTAGAGAAAATTACCTCAATAAATGAGAATATTTTTTCATTTTTCTACATAAGATGCCAGTGTCTTCCTTTTTTGTCAGTTTGTCCAGGAAGCTAGTCAGGTCAGTTATTTATATAGCCCAAAATCACAAATTTGCTAATGGTAATGTCACCTTTCACAGCCAGATACATATTTTATGTCAATATTTTGAGGGTTAATGTATTAACAAATGTATCACAGCTCCAAAATCCAAAGATAGCTAGCTAGATTATATTATAGCAAACAGATTACATATATTATTATAAAAATTAACACATTCATACTTTAGAGGCTGGAATCAGTCGATCTTTTGCTTTTATTTATTGCATAAAATTAATAGTTTGACACTCTCACCCAATTCTCAGCAAGAAAACAAATTTTAGAAGTGCATTTACCAAAATATCAAACTATTCCTTGCCAAAAATGGATTTATTCCAGCTTCTAAAATATTAGTATTTGCTGGTTTTCTTAGTCCTCTGCGACAGCTAACTGAATACCTTTCAAGCAATTTGAAAACTTATTTGATGGACATTTAACAGGTTATCAAGAAAATAAAAAGCAGATTGAGAACTAATATACAGCAATAACTTAAATATACTGTTGTGAGATTAGATTTCTCGTACTGTGATCAGAGACATCAGAAGACAACAGGCCACAATGAGCAAAATCATTTTAATCCTCTTTTTTTTTTTTCTTACAAAAACATTTTCAGGGAGTCCAAAATGAAGCTTTGTAATTGGGAACATACAGTGGCAGCAACCATTTCAAAGATATTTTACAAATATCAAAGAAACGACGACTAGAGGGCCAGAGTGCAGAGTTCCCTCCTGTAGCGACAGAAGCCAAACATACAGCTGCAGATGCACAGTGTCTGTAGCAAGATGGCATTTATCACTACGACACCCCGAGCTTTAAATGTTGGGACTTGTCAGTTTGCAGATATTTCTGGCCATGCATCGGCCTACCCACTTCTTAAACCCATCAGTGGCATTTGTGCTTAATTTAACTTGAGCACTAAAAGCACTGGAGGCTCAGAGTGGAGCCATAGAAACTTTGAAAATGAAGGGGAGGTATAAGGTGGGTTTTCACACGCTCACCACCTCTTTGAATACTGACGGTGCATTAGATTCAGCGGCAGCTTAAATAAACGTTTAACTGTTTGACAGTTAACTTTTGAATGGTTTTGTAAAATGAGGTCCACAGGACATTGAAGGAAACTACAATGCTTCCTCCAACAGAAACGTGTTGGCTTGTTTACAATTTCTTTAGCTGTGGTTGATGATAGAAAAACTCAGAAGGCCAGTCCTTCTTCCTTGCAAGCTGTGAGTGGTGCATTGTGGGTAGAATACAGTAGCATTTGGCATCCCTCAAAGCTGCTCTGAGACAACCACGTCCTGTTTTAGAAGCTCTTTTCTGTTTTTTTGTTTCTCTGAAGGAGGAGTTGCTAACAGGGTCTGGAGGTGCTGTGTGGCGGTGAGTGGGGGTGTGGTGCTGTTGAAGGGTGGTGTTGGTGTGTCAGTAGTCGTCTCCCCGGCTCACCACCTCCTTGCAAGTGGGCCTGAGAAGGATGGTGTGCTCGAACTGAGCGGTGTAGCAGCCCTTGGTGTCGCAGAGGGGAGGGTAGGGGTCCACGATGCCCAGGTCGCACAGGTTCTTCAGGGCCATCAGGTACTTGCTTTCGCCCAGACGGTCCAGCCAGCGCCGACAGAACGCCAAAGTGCCGAAGTTCTCGTTGATGACGTTCAGCAGGTGCTTTGCTCTGGGCAGCCTGGAGAGGAAGGAGGGAGGTAAACATCCGTTATTATACCAGAGCGACTCCAAGACCACAATTTAAATATTCACAGTGTTCAGTTACATTATTGCATGGTGACAAGTCAACCTGTCTGCGCACTTCTGTTCTGCCTCACAACAAGATAGCCAACTAGCCACCTGGAGTCCCTGCAGCAGGTACACATATAATGCAACCACCTTTACCTGAACGTTTTCTGAACCCCAGGCTCTGTTTTCACTGCCTTTATTGACATTGTTAGCTGGGCATGGCAATATTGTTCTTTCCAGGTCATGTTGTAGGACACGTTGTACGTCCACAGGTTTAAAAACACACAGCAAATATCCGAAGACAGACAAGCTCTTACCTGATGGGGACGTGGCCGACGTCAAAGTTTTTCATGTAGTGAGAGCACTCCATGTCATCGTGGACCACACCTTTACCTGTGCTGCCAAATGTCTCGATTGCATAAACCTCCCCCTCCTGCAGGGTGAAAACACAAGATCAATAAAAAGCCTCTGAAGTCAACTGAAATTGAGGCCTTACACATAGCTGCATTTAACTCACAGCTACAGAGATAAAAAAAAATAAACATAACATTAGTCAGAATGACGATGGTCATAATTAACTCACCTCCATTTTCGTTGCTTCTCCTCCTTTAACGATGGGCACAGTCTTGCCAGCATGTATTCTGTACTGACCGATCGAATGACCATTCAGGTTTCGGATTGGCTTCACTGGAACAGAAGAAACAAGTTTAATAAATAAACAGGAAACATTATCATTGTTCTTGTTATTACTGACATAGGTATAATTAAGTATCTGATCGGACTCTGTATCAACAGATAACCAACATTAAAAAAGGACTCAGATCGTGGCATCTCTAACGTGCAGCGAGTGTGTAGTTAGAAGAACCTACCTTGGTATGTTTTGCCATCAAGCTCGACCTCGTAGGACTCCATCACTTCCTGAATCGCCTCTCCAACGTCACACAGACGCACATCGATGCCGGCGTTCTGCAACAAACAGGAAAACATGAGTTTCAGGCAGATGAAACACATCAGAGAGGTGTGTGTGTCTGTGTTAGTCATACTTTGATTCCTGTATTGGTGGCGTCTCTCACAGCCTCCAGCAGCTTGTCATACTTTGGATTAAATGTGACAGTGAAGGCACAGTCAATGATTCGCCCTGCAAACAGACACCAAGCAGAAATCTTTTAGCTGACGTATTATAAACACAGCTTTCTTTCTTTCTTTTCTTTTAGAGGTACTGTTGAAACTAGTGTGCCTATTTTCAAACCTCCAGCAAAGCAGACGAAAAACTGGTTTTGTTTTGGTAGGTTTTCTTAAGTCGACCAAGATCAACATCTGAGCATCTGGTGCTTTCATGTGGAGTTAAGGGATAAAATTTGAAGTTTAAAAAATAGTTTTAAATACTGTGCTTCTCACAAATGGGGCTGGAAATTAAAATCTCATCTATCATCGCTTTTGAAGATTTTAAAATATTATACTCAAGCACTACATGTTCATGACATTACAGCTAATAATTATCCTGTGTATTCGACTTCTGCATGTATTGTTTTCCTTTCGGGCAGCCATTTGTTTCCATTTATATTTTAAATGGAACTTGTTTGGAGAATGATTACCGACTCAAACTGTTCAGCGTGATGAGTTTAGTCTCAAGAGCCTGACAATTGATTTTCATTTCGTACAGTAATGAATGTAATTAGCTGCCTGAAATGTAAATCTTCTCCTGCAGCTACTCTGACTATCCATTATGGATACAGAGTGGGCCTTGAATGCATCGCTTTTAACCATCAGCACAAAATGTAGTTGAAGCAGCACTTAATTCCTGTGGTACCGTTGATGTGCGTGCCGAAGTCAATCTTGCAGACGTCGTCATACTGCAGGACGGTGGTGTCTCCGGCGTTGGGAGTGTAGTGGGCAGCACAATGGTTCAGGGAGCAGCCGGTGGGGAAGGCCAGGCCGGCATCCAGCCTGTTCTCCTTTATCAGCTTACGAGAGCAGTCCTCCAATCGCTCACTGGGTGGAGGGATGAAAAATAAAATGAGAAGATTAACGTGGATATAAAACAGTATTTAATGGGAAATTAGCTTAAAATGAAGCAGCATCCTGGTCTGAAAACAACTCCCAATGTTGAACCTATAAACAACTGCTTTGTCTGGTTCAGGGGTTTTCAAATCCCCAACACCCATTTTCTTTAGCTGACATTTTGGCAAATTAGCACCATTAAAAGAATGGCGACTTAGTTCCTGTTTGCAATGTACCTGTGGATGTACAGAGAACTATCACAGGATTACTTTCATACTGAAGAAAACTTTAAAATGTGATGATTCTCAGGCAAGATCTGGAGTTAGAAGGAGGTTCTTTTTTTCTATGACTTCTGCGCAGATATAAGTAAATTTATTTGCGGTGCACATCAACGATAATAATTATACATGTAAATAATAATACTGATGAAGAGGATTGCAGTGATAAAGGCAGTCTCACCAGATTTCAATCATGGTCATGCCGGGCTTCATGAAGCTCCGGACGTGCTGGCGGACCTGTCTGTGGGCCTCGGCTGCCTGTCTGAAGTCATTCCACACCTCCTCGTTGGCTTTATCCATCACCCGCTTCTCGTCGCTGGTCGTACGCCACGCTGCACTGCGACTGGGAGAAGAACACAACAACAACAACAACAACAACAACACACATCTTTAATTACGGACCTCAAGGAAAGAATGCTTCTTCTTCAGAGGTGTAGTAATTCTGAACATGTTAACGCTCAGGCATGAACTGGTTTTACAACATAGCAACAGCAACGCTCATTACTCGTCGTCGAGCTAATGTCACCTGACAGAATCATCTGCACAGAAGCACATAGTGTAGACAGCTGCAAGGGTATCGCCTATTTTTACTAACACGCAAATCTGAATATTTGAACACAGTCCACCCGTAAGTGGAATACATTTTGTGATTGGCAAAATGTTTGCCATTTTACTTTAGACATGGAAGCAGTTTTAATGCTAATATAAGTGTGCGTGTGTGGGGTATGTGTGCTCTTCTTACCCATCCTGTAAGGTGGGGTATTCACACTCCTGTCCGATGGGGAATACTCCAGTTGGGTATAACTCACAGATGGGCACAGATGGAGGATCAGTCTGAGATTTGGCTGCAGGCAGAAAAAAGAAAACACATCATCAAACTGACTCTGTGTTTGAGTTCAAGACAAACAGTGAACCTTCAGCGAGGCGCGGCCATTGCTCTTTTCAACGGTTAGATTATAAAGCAAATTAAAATGTGGTCCACTCACGTCCTTTCTTCTTCTTTTTCTTCTTCTTCTTTTTCCCTGCCGAGTTTTCTCCATCATCTCCATCTGTGCGAGTGAAGATATTGTTGTCACACAAACTACCAAGTGTACTGTGTTTTAGTAAGAAGATGTGTGTGTGTGTGTGTGTGTGTGTGTGTGTGTGTTATCAGACAATCACCTTCCTCGCCATCCTCCTCTTTCTCTTTGTCTTCTATCGCCTGCTTCTCCAGCTGTTTGGTCACTTCGGTCACTCCATCAGCCTCCGCCTCCGTGCCTGCAGCGGCAACAACACCATCAACAACAAGAACACATACACAGTCCAACAAGCAATCAACCAGCAGCAGGCAAAAGATGCTGCATCAGCACAAGCAGCAGAAAGGAGAGGGCGATGTGGGAAAACAAAAGTGCCATGACAAGAGATACAAATTCCTATATTGGCAGATCTCTTAGATGTATATTCACAGCAGCTACGTGTGAACGAAGAATGTAAACTATTGTCTACAAGGAAAGCAGAGAAAAATACATACAAAAATTAGAGATGCATCAATTCGACTGTCTCTCTCCTGATTACAATACTTCAACTCCGAATATCTATCAATTCTGACTACCGACCCGACACCAGCATTCTCCTTTCCCCAAATTTAAGAGGAACTCATCTGCATCACTTAAAAGAACAAAAACGTGTTGTGACTTAAACTAATGTAACTGGAAATACTGCATTTTATAGCGACGCTGGCGGACAATCTGTATTTAATGTGGATTTGTCACATCATGGCCGATACCAGATCCACTTCATACATTCACTGGAGGTGAGTAGTGGATCATTTGATTTTTAAAACATTGAGTGTATTGCGGAGGATCTGCTAATTGAACATTAATTACTTGCTCTGTCAAAGTGACAGCTACTCTAACTCATAACCCATAAGACCCATGTTAAGTGGGTCTTAGAAGGAGTCATTCTTCAACAATCAAATCATGTCCGTCTTCACTTCAGCAACTTTAACATGACAATTCACACAATTCTGTACAAAACACTTGATATTCCTTAGGTTTGCTTTAAAGGGTTTCTAAAGGGTATGAGCAAGTATTTCTCCACTACAAGCAGGTATAAATGTAATAAACAGATTGTTATCACAAATAAACCCCATGTTAAATGCTCCTGGGGTATGTTCTGTAACATATGAAAATTTGACATTTAGTAAAATGTCTCTATATTGCAGGTGATTTAGTGGAGTTCTAAGTGAAAGGAGATTAAAGAGAGCATATGTTCATGGTGTGTTGATGTGGTTGCATTATTAAGGAAATCGTCCTTTGGGTCATCTTTCCTTGCATAATATCTCTGGCAAAGGGGGAATTACGAAACAGGAAAACTTGGCTGAGGCTCAGCGCAGTCGGCAAGGAAAACAGTTACTGAGTGGAGCGGTTACATCACCAGCCTCTTGTGATTCTTCTCTGAATCAACAGTAAATTACTTATTGTTTCAGCTGTGCTAAATGTCACTGTTCCTGGACGTGGCTCTGACTAAAGCCCGGCGTGTTTCATAAGGCCTGACAGGCGCTACAGCAACACCATCCACACTGCTCCCAACCCGCATGGCTAATGAGGAGCAGCGTCAAGTTACACATGTTTCAACACCCACCTTCCGGTGTGGCTATCTAAATAAACGTCACATATAGGCTACATGTCTCCAATGTTACAAGTAACGATTACAAATATCATGCAAAATATACTGTAAGTGCAAGGTATGGCAGCGACAATCTGATAAACAACAATTTTACTAATTTACTGTATATTTAATTGCGTATATCAATACAATTGGATGTTATAAATTTGGTGACGTATCCACAAATGTAAATACGCAAATAAAAAAACATTACTTGTTATTTATATTACTAGTTGATAAAAATCAATCAGTCCCTTGCCAGTCTCCTCTTCAAACAATAACATGACGTATAACAACAATAAGCAGGGATTCTTCAATACAACCCAGTAAAAGACAAGACTTCCCACAAGCGAAGACTTGGGCTCCATTATTTTGAAGGCAACTTCCTGTGATTTCCGGGTGTGTCGTAGCTAAATTTGGCTAACTAGACGCAGCTCTAATAAGTAACATTAGCTCTGCTAGCCTGTTAGCAAGAAACTGATCAGACCAGTCTCACCTGTCGTTGCGGACTTGTTCTTCTTCTTCTTTTTCTTCTTCTTTTTAGCTGTCTCCTCAACAGGGTCGGCCTCTTCTCTGTCCTCTGTCTCCCCATTCAGCTCCCGGTCCGGGACTGGTTTCTGGTCCGCTACCTGCTCCGCAACCACGTCCGCCATGATCGCAGGCGCTGCTGGAAAAGGAAGCGCGAGGGACTGTGGGAGTGCTGTGCGTGATGCTGCCTTCATGGTCACTCGGTGTTTTTAAAAATGTTACCGATAATATACTTTCTCTTCTTCCTTTCGTATTGGTAGTATTAGTACTAGTAGTTGCGTTAATTATCACAATCTAATGGGCATCACAGTGAACCTTGGGGCCCCTTGATGGTCTAGGGTCCCGGTGCAGTTGCCCATTTTGCCCTTTTGGTAATCCAGCGTTTTATTATGCAAAACTGCATCAAAAGGAAGATTCTGTGTCACAGTTTATTTTTTCTTCTTTATTCTAAGTACTGTTTATTGTAAATTAAAATAACATCTTAAGAGTGTCTATTTTGATACAGATGTATTAAATTTTTTTTAATCCTATCACAAACATTTGATAGCATTCATAACTGGACTTATAAAAATGAGTTTCCGAAATCCGGACCTTAATGGGAGCACTTGAAGGCAGCACAAAGTAAAACATGCCGAATCAGCTGAAGGGGAGCTTGAGCACTGAGCAGTGAGCCTAATGAGGAAATAACCTGTGGAGAGGTATAAATACACGGATGAACTGCACTGATCACGATATCATCAATGTGATGTAAATAACAATATCAGAAGTTAGGTTAAATAAAACCAAACGGATTAAAGCTGTGATCTGTGAGCAAAAAAAAATAAATAAAACTATCGTTTATCACAAAAACAGCACATCACATATATATATTGTTATTTATATAAAGTTGTTTTTTACACAGAAATATAAAAGTATTTGAAGTTTGAGATGCTGGCACACATTGTCACCCATGATAAATGAAATCCTGCATTATTGCCACAAGCACGTGTGGCAGTCACACACCACTAGATGGCAGAGCTATAACAGTAAACAACTTAATAAAATAATGGCATTAATTAAGTTGTTGCGGTGCACTTGATGCACATTTCGTTGTCTTCATAGAAAAGACAGTTTCAGTGTGGGTGGCTTTAGTGGGAGTCAAATGCTAACCTGATCTGTTTAAACTAAAACTTCAGAGCTAGAGTTACTGAAATATGGTGTTTCCCTTCTTATATGTATTAAATCCCAAGACAGGGGCACTTATATGTTAAGTCTTTAGTCCTCTTCATCAGGTCTGTATGCAAGTCTCCACAGGCAGGAGTGGCTTTAAAGTGGAGCACCAGCTGTTGTGGGTGAGACAAATGCAAAATCCCACAAAACATATCAAGTGACTCACCGAACCTGTTTCGTTATCCCGACGCCGTGAGAGTCTCTGAGACATGAGCGTCATAAAAGACTTCAGGACACAACGAACACTTTCAGAATGGTATTTTATTTCACGTTGGAAAATGCAGGAGGGGGGAGTAGACCTCATCCCAGAGAGAGGGTGCAGGAGGGGTCAGGACAAGGCAGACATGGTGACAAGAAAGACTGGGAAGGTGGAGGGACATACATCAGGGCTGTCAGACTCTTATGGCAACTTCATATGAAACATAAAGTTATAGATTGCCCTCACATGAGAGAAAATCAACCTCTTTTTTTGTATATTTATATTACTGTACCCGTACAGGTATTTGATTTTAAACCTCACAGCAGCACAGCTCATTGGATTCATGCCACACAATTCAGTCCATAAAGTGTCAAGTCATAAACAAGTCTTCCTGATCTTTACGTGTGTGCCCCTGTAAACACAGACACTGAAAAAATGGGATTGTTTCAGTCATGAGTTGTTCTTAGATACAGTAGTGTTTTATTCCAAATAGGATTGTGAATATGTGGTCAGCTATGTGTTCACTTAACTGTCACCCCTCCATTGTGTCCAATTAGACAGCAGAGAGATGGATGGGACAAAAATATAGACTGATAGTAAAAATAGCTTTCCACTTCCTCTTCTTGCAGAGCTCCCTCTCGCTCACTTGGGTTGCTGGGTTCAGCTTTCTGCATAAAGTGTGTACAGATAGACAGCAAAGCGAAGTCATTTGAGCGAACTTGACCGCTGGACCAAGTGCAGTGGTGGAGAGTAACTAGTACATTTACTCAATTACTGAAAAAACATTATTTTTAAATTTATTTGTTTGAATACTTTAGCTACATTTTTTGCTGGCAATATTTAGGTTCTGTTGAATTCTGAATGCAAATTTTTACTTGCAACAGAGTGTTTTTATATATAGGAAAGTACAGCTACTTTTACTGAAGGAAAGGATCTGAATACTTCTTCCACCACTGACCATCTGTAAGGTTACACACGTTAGCTTAGCTGTAAGCTAGCTAATAACAGACGCACCGACCATGTCTGTGGGAGTGAGTCTGTGTTAGTTCAGCTAAGAACTCATCAGAAACTCCAGTTCTTTGTTATTTCTCTCCAGTCTCTCTCCTCTCCCCTCCCCTCTCATCTCTGTACATTTCATAAAGCCCCGGGATAAGCTCGAATTTTTCTTATCTTTGCGTTCTGCCTGAACACAGAAGTACCACTCTATCTCAGAATAATGCTCTCAACACTTCCTCACAGTCACTCAGATTGGAGTGTTTTGATTACAGTGACTCACGAGAAAACTGCAATTAAAACTATTTTCTTCTCAAAGAATCCTACTACACATTATTACTCTTTATGTATTGGAGCCAATGACTTGTTTCTTGAACGAGTGTGAACAATATACACTATGTGGATGTCACCAAGTGAACTGCAGACATTCTGGTCTTCTGACCTCAACACTGTAAGGTCATGTTTTGTTTTAGTGGTTCTGGTACCTGAGTTTTAACAGCAAAAGAGCAGTAAGAATCGTGGGTGAAGTACAGTAACATGGACGGACGGGTAATAGAGAGTGGCGTAAATTTGAAATACCTCGACACCAGAAACAGTTAAGATGTAACACAGACCCCATCGATAAAAGACACCCAGACAATCAGACATAAATACAGTCTCTACTCAGTGCTCGGTTAAAGCAGCAAGGTTTCATTTCAGTCCTTCTCAGGGGTTCGTCTGTCGCTCTCCTCTTCGTCGTCATCCTCCTCCTCCTCATCTCCGAACGTCTGCTCCTCCATGTTGATGAGTGAATGCGAGCGCGCCGCCACCTGAGCGGCGAGGGCGGAGCTGAAGCTGAGAGCCTCTGAGCCGTGGATCTCCGTCAGTCTGTCCATTACAGAGACAGCAGGGACTTTGGGCATCAGGAAGCAGTCCAGACCGTTCTGGCCCTCTGCCTCCTCCAGGACACCGTCGTACTGGTGCAGCTCCGACGCTCCTCCTCCTCCTCTTGTGCAGACCGAAGTTCCTCCCAACTCCCCTTCCTTCGCCTCCAAGCCACAGCTGAACTCCATCACCGGCTCCGTGGAGGGGTCAGGCCTCACCCTGCCGTCTCTTCCTTCCCCTTCCTCCCCTTCGTTTCCTGCTGAGCGCTCTGAAAGATGGTTTCCTTCTTCATCCCCAGTTTCTGCCGATCCCGGAGAAGTCGGAACGTCTGACGGCTTTGTGGCAGGATCTGTAGTCTCACTGTGAGCTGAAGGCGTCACAGCAGCTGAAAGAAAGAAGAAGAAGAGATGTATCATTTAGGGGTGAACTGATCCATTGATTTCCAGCTACTGCTCTTCTCTTGAACGTGTTTGGGACTGTCAGACGAAAACTATTTTTTTAATAGACTTAATGATAAAAATTGTTGACATATTAATCTATAATGAAAATAATCTTGAGGCAGCCCACAAATATACATTTTCATTAGAGGAGAAAGTAACGAGTACCCACACACTGGATGTTTTGTTGAAACGCTGCCTGTTTTACTTCAATAAACTTAAACTAAAAGCTGTAATCCAGTGTGCAGATTCTCTCTGCTTACTTCCCTTCAATGACTCTGCTGTCCAACACCTCGCCTAAATATAGAAACGGAAGTGGACACAACTACCCTCTATTATTACTGTCATCTTCCTGAATGTTGACAACATGGTCTAAGTAGAGCTGCAACGACTAGTTAATCAACAGGAATTTAATCTGCAACTATTTTGATAAACAATTAATCATTTACTTAATTTTCAAAGCAAAAATGCCAAACTCTCAGCTTCTAAAATGTGAGGATTGGCTGCTCTTGTCTCTTTTATATCATGGGAATATCAATATATTTGGGTTCTAGACAGTTGGTCTGACAAAACAAGACATTTGAAGATGTCATTTTCTAATTAATTGATAATAAATAATCGAAAATAATTGTCAGTTGCAGCCCGAGTCTAAAGATTTTGCTTGTAATAAAAATCTGGGAGAAACATGGAATTACATTTTTAGAGGAGATGAAATCAATGACCCCCTCGTATTTTATTATCACAGGAGAGAGAAGACATGGGTCAGTGCAGACCTTGGTCGTTGAAGAGCAGCTGCTTCCTCTTCATCCTCTCCCCCTCTGACGCACGGAATCCCAGCACAGCTTTGAGCTCTGACAGGACGCGACGGGACTCCTCCCTCTCCCGGCGCTGCCGCTCCCGTTCCTCCGGTGACAACATGTCGGACCAAGACCCTCTGCCTTCACCATCAGAGTCTGAGTCGGACACGTAGGCCTCCCACTCCTGGTTGAAATGGAACAGGGAAACAGATCAGGAGGACACAAGAGAAGGAGAGTAAGTTGTTTAATGGCAAATTTAAAGGCCATACTAGTACAGAAATCCTGACTGTGATAAATAGAGGCACACAATGCAAGATGTCACGTGGAGGGTGGACATTTCATCTTACCAGCTCTTCTGGCACAGGGTCTCTGTCCAGAATCAACGGGTAGGATGGAGGAGGAGCAGGAACCTCAGGTACAGGGGGACCACACTGCTCCAGACCCTCAGCATTACCTGCAGAGGTGGTGTGTGACGTTATTGACCTCAACAACTTGGTGATTGTGTTGACTGCCCTGCTCTGGTTGGTCTGTTTCTTGTCCTACATTCTGAAGGAGCTACTTCCTCCATGACTAGCAGTAGTCTTGAAGTCATGGTAAAGGAAGGAGGAAGTCTAAAAATAGGTCCTGCGTAAATATGGAAACCAATATACTACTAAAAGGAGGCGTCACCGCTCTGTCCTGTATATATTTATGGCCATGCTAGTGGTTTCCTTCTGTTTCCAGACTTTGTACTAAGCTAAGCTAACCAGCTACTGGCCAAAATGTTGAACAAAAAAGTTGTTTTTATTGTTTATTATAAAATTAATGCTTATTGTTATCATACTTCATATTGTTTGTGATATTGTTGTTATTTCTTTTAAAGTTTCAGGATTACAACTTGATTCACTATTGCTGTGATTGTTACTCGAATAAAAATAACATTCTGGGTATTTTAATATCAGTAAGTTCTGTATGTGTGTGTGTGTGTATGTGTGTGTGTCTGTGTTCGTCCCAGCTCACCTGGACAGGCGTTGGCCCGTCTCAGCATGCGCTCCACCTGGCTGATGGTGTCCTCCCAGCAGCCGGTGCTGGCCTGCATGTGAGGATGCAGGTGGTGCAGCCGGTCACTGAGGTCCTGGTAGCCCTCGAATGTCAACTCTGTCGGTTCCTTGGACACCATCAGTTTCTCCAGGTCGTCTTCCAGGATGATCATCCTGACGATATCAAAGACACAAGCGGATACCTTTTAAATGTATGTAAACTTGTAATTTCTATATTTGTCAAATCAAGGTGCAATAAATACCCTTTTCTGCATTTTCAGTATTTTCATATTGCATTAATTTCATGTTTTTGGTGTAAAGTACACTGTACATATTTTTATTTTTTTAGTACAATGTAGCACTACTTTGCACACCATTTTCTATACCCTTATTTATTTCTTTACTTTGTACTATAACTGCTTTACAGGTGGAATGACCCAGCACAGTTTCCCCACACTGGTCATTAAAGTCTCATCTCATTGCATGGGTGGGTGTGTGCGTGTCTCACTCGCTGAGCAGGGCCTTGAGGTGCAGCTGCAGGCTTCGGATGGAGGTATGCAGGGTGTTGAGCTCTCGGCACTTCTCCCTGGCTCTCACTGTCCTGTCGGAGCCCGTCGTCCTCAGCTGGGTCTCAAAGTGTCGGTGGAAGTCGTAGCTGCGCTGCACTTCACCGAGGCAGCTGCCCAGAGCGTGATGGAGGGGCTCGGTCACCGCGGCGATGGACCGGTGCAGCGGGGGAGGAGGAGGGGGGAAGGAGGTGTCTCCTTTGGGTGTGCCCTCTTCTGGCTCCTCTATTCTTCGGGGCGACAGGAGAAGAGCCAGTCGACGGAAACATTCAGAGCTTTGTCCCACCCACAGCTGGAACAGCATCTACAGGAGGACAAAACACCAGCTGAACAGCATGATCGTAACACCAGTACCATTCCTCTCTTTGACTTGTTTCAGTCCTTCAAGAGCCAAAATGAGTTCATGAATACACTCAAAGCTCTGACGCTCCTAAACAGTGAGCTACGTGACAAGACTGTAGTGTTTGCAAGAAACTGAGCTTACAGCTGGAAAGCAGGGAAGTGGATTAAGCTTCTTTGCTTTCTCGTCGAGAGTTAGATGAAAAGATCATTACAGCTCTCATGTCTGTACGGTAAGTGCGAGGCTACCGCCAGCAGCCGGTTAGCTTAGCATAAAGACAGCTAGCCTATATCTGTCCAGTAACATAATCCTCCTTCCAGCACCTCTACAGCTTACTAATGAACATGTTACGGATCGTTTGTTTAAAGTCTTACAGAGACAACAGGAAGTTGATTATAGTGTCCACCCATTACCCGTAGCCCTGGTTTGCCCTCAGGCCTTACCTTCAGGGCAGGCAGGCTGTAGTCATCTGTCAGCTCCTGAGCCTGCTCGTCACCCAGGTGCTCGATGCCCAGGCCGAGCCCCAGCTCCTTCAGAGGCACCGCAGACACATAGTTGGTCACATTATCGATCTCAGAGTTCAGAGGGAAGGTTGGGAGGGGTTAAGGACGCATCACACTTCAGTGAAAACAATGTGTGCACCTATTTCTGTCTCATAAAAAGCCTAGCTCACACAAAGGGCTATTTCATATTTCAAACGCATGTTTATGCCAATAAATGTCAACAATAAACATCTAAAGAGGTCCTGGGATTTCCAACCTCACCATCAAAGAATCAGCATTCTCGTCTTGCTGAGTAACAGCTGTTAGCCTCAAAAGACAAGAACCCAATGACATTTTCCCTCAAGATATTTCCCCTCCACACTCCAGATATTTATTTCTGACTCGTTTTTATTTAGAGGAGATGTTATGATGCTGAATGGGAAATGGGTCTTTGTGGAAATAAGGTATGAATTTATGTTTGTTTTGCAATAATAACACCAAATCCAGGCTAGTTGCCTGCAGTGTCACAACAAAAGAGACAGAACCAGCATGAAGACACGCTTATTGGAGTCATTAAGTCTTTCTCTCCAGGTAAAGGATATGCCTTGAGCATGTGGCAGGTGGCTCTACGCGAGGCTCTGAAGGCCGAGCGGAGCGACCGGTACAAGGCCTTCCTCAGTCCGATCAGCTGCTGGCCTCGTGGCATCGCCCCTGGCCCCGCCCTGCTAAAGGAGCTGGCCGCACTCACCCTGTCGAGCAAACTTGACAAGTGAAATGTGATACAACTGTGGAGACGTCCCAAAGAAGCAGGGGGGCACACACAACACTGAACACCACATGACTAAAGACGACACCAACAAACTGAGACAATTCGGACATGAACTCTACACAGGAGTGTAAGAAACACAAGGCAGCTGTGACAAACAAGATAATATGACATGCTGTTAAAAGGAACAGTTCAACATTTTGGGAAATATGCTTATTCACTCTTATAGCACTCTCATGTCTGTGTGGTATATATGAAGCAACAGTTGTAGCAGGTTAGCTTAGCACAAAGACTGGAAACAGGGGGAAACAGCTAGCCTGGCTCTGTCCAAAGGTAACAAATTCCACCAAATAGCACCTAATTGTTTGCCTGTTTCCAGTCTTTATGCTAAGCTAAGCTGATCAGTTGCTGGCTTTATTTTCATATTTACTGTATAGACAAGAGAGTGGTATAGATCTTCTCATCTAACTCAAAAAAGAGAATAATTGTATTTCCCAAAACTTCAAACTATTCTACTACTACTTACTTGGTGCTTAACATACTGATTTTTTTATAGACATTGCTAAAGCTATACACAGTGACAGAGACAAACAGTGGTCTAAAATAAGTGCTAACATAAAGAATAAAACACCTACAGACATACTACCCAAAGAGGTAAGTTAACTAACACTAAGCACTGAGTGAATTAACTGAGCAGGCTTGAACCAAGCAGTGTCAGTTGGATGCATGATAGGAAAGGCAGATTAACATTATGTGATTGGGTGATATGCATGTAGATAAGACATAAGTCGAGCACACTTACAGGGTGAACCCTCTGGAGATGACCTCCGTCTCCTGCACCAGGCGCAGGGCTTTGCGTGACAGTCCGGTCAGGGTCTTGCTGTTGTGGACCAGAGTCTGGAGCTGCGTGGTCCGTGCGTGGACGGCTCTCTGCATGCGGCCCTGCCTCCACAGCATGACCCCCCTCAGCCCAACCCAGCCCAGCAGCGCCAGGCTCCACGGTGCTGCAGCCAGCGACCACAGGCCCTCAGATGCGGAGCAGAGACCCAGCAGCACTGCAGCCAGGCCGACCAGCCCCGCCATGTCCCTGAGTGAGGAGAACAGGAGGGAATTTTGATCAGAGCAACCATCAAGTGCACTTGACAGTTTAAATCCCTGTAGGGACGAGATCAAAAGGTACAATCCATCAGCTTTACTTGTCAAAGTTGATTTACAAGTCCCTGAAGTACTGTTCAGTGAAAACAGATGTATCATGTCTTCTGTGGCTCTGGAGGAGCTCGCTATAATTCTATAGAGAAAAATACTTAACTTAATTACGTAATCTCAGTTTGGGTTTGGGCACTACAAATTTGTAACAGAAACCCTGGATTATAAACTGTGTGTGAGAAGTTTGAAAGACGTGGGTGTTTACGGGGCAGGGACTTGGTCTAAAGAAATACTGCCTTTACGCAATGTTGGCAGAAGGGCCATAGTTTCAGTTTGTCCTGGTGTTGTATTGGAAAGCATTATATTCTCTGGTGAGCCAATTACTTTGCCCATCCACTGTACATCTGTGTGTTTCTTTCCTAACAATGTACCATAGGGAGGGCCTGGCTATGAGGCTTGGTCTGGGCAGGGCACTCGCTCGGCTGGATGAGCCAGAGGGCGACGAGCCGAGGGTGAGCAGACTCGGGTCTAACAACTCAATCAGCTCCACATCCTCCTGCAGCAGCACGTCCTGGTCCAGAATGCACCTCACCGAGTACTGGCCGAACACACAGTCCTACAAGAAAAGAGAAACACGTGGAAAAAAGTGCCTAAAAAGAAGAGATGGCTTTGAAGATAAAACAGAGAAGTTGATGGTTTCAGTTCCAGCATTCCTTTCTGTTTTCCATTCTACCTACCAGCTGCTGCCCCAGCTTACGAGATGCAGCCGCCTGGTGAATCGGACTCCATCTCCACAAGGCTTTAGCCAGTCTCCATAAACGTCCTCCCTGCAAATCACACACAGGGGAAAGGTTGTAATACCCTGATGCAGCCCCAGTGAATCAGTTGAAATATATTTCAAATTAAAATAATAAATGATTCACCTACAAGTCTTTCAGTCACTTTGTGTGATTCCTCTAGCGTGGGTTTATTTCCCAGGAATCACACATCCATTCAAAAACAAGTGTGTGCATTCATAAACATACACACTCACGGTGCACCAAAAGGAGTATCCCAGGAGACAAACTCTTTCAGGCAACAACAATAAGAGCAATGTGTGTAAAAACACTCCCGGTTCTTACATAGCTCTGCTGTGGCACAAAAACCACATAACAGCTTCAGTTTGTTGTATTTCCATTTCGGTGCTATAACTGAATGTTATAGCTCATTCAGTAGCACATTCGGCATCAATAAAAGTCAAACTTTTATCCTTTCAAAATACATGGTGGACAGACGGAAAGCAAGCATTCTTTTAGTTCCAGACAAAGAAACAAATTTGTACATCTTTCAATGGAGACACTACACAGAAACACACACACACACACACACACACACACACACACACACACACACACACACACACACACACACACACACACACACACACACACACACACACACACACACACACACACTCTCTCTTCTGTTTTATTTCTTGCTTACTAGGAGTCTCTGCATTCCCAGCACCTCTGTAAACAGTCTGAGAGACACCCAATCACAACCAGAGTGACATGGAGCCTCACATTTTAAAGTGCGTTGACATTTTGATACATAACAAACCTCAGGCTGTTCGAAATGTTTTTCTTGCAAGCGCTAAGAGCCTAAAACAAAATCCCGAACTGTGTAATGCCTAATCATGAACAGGATCTACAATTCACTAATCTGCTAAGAGTGTTTCCTGGCGTCTGTGAAATGCTTTGTTTAAAAATGGGTTTTAGGCTAAAGACACACACGTTTTCTGTTGTCATGTTAAAAGTTAAAAAAATCCTGTCAAGTGTGCACGCTCAAATTATTGAGTCAGACTGGGCACCCTGCAAGCCCAAGTGTTATTAGTCTAAAGGCCGCAGTAGTATTGATTACTGATTGGAGACTGAGCATTCACACACACAACACTGGTCATCTGCCTCAAAGTAGGCCACAACTCGGGTCAGTCTTCTCTGTAGTATCAAAGCGGCTAATCCCACAGAGATGACGTAAACCATGTACAGATCGCCTCACACATGCCCGTACTCGCACTGCTAATATCCTGGCACAGGCAGCTCTTGCTCATCAGTATTCTCCTGCTGTCACACAGGGAACACTCCAGATTCCAGACGCTGGAGAGTGGACACACAGCAGACGGCTGTATATTATAGCACGTTTATGTGTAAACTCCTGCATGTTTACATCTTGTATTATTATACTGATGTTCATTAACATGCTGTGTCCCTATCAAATAAATAAAATAAATAATGTGTTTGCTTTACGGGAACATTTTGGGAAATACGCTCAGAGTTACACAAGACGATTGATACCACTCTCATATCTGTCCATTCAGTATAAAGCTAGAGCCAGAAGACAGTTAGCTTAGCTTAGCATAAAGACTGGAAACAGGAGGAAAATGTTGCCTGGTTCTGTCTACAAAGTCCACAACCTAAGTAACTTATTTAACCATTAATGAATATAATAATTAGTTGCAGCTCTAAAAGCATGTATACAGTAAACAAAGATTAGGAGAGAGTGGGTTGGAGTAGTTGAGAATTGGTATGAACAGGGCACCAGTTTACATACTGATTTAGAGCAGATTAATTGACAATGAAAATCATTGTTAGTTGCAGCCCTATACTGGTTACAAGCAGTTCTCTACAGTACAGTTCTGATCATTTATTTGCTTATGCAGCATTACAAGCCCTATACCGGTGGTCACAAGACAGCTGCTCAAAGGCATCACTGAGGTAACTGTTGAAGGAGGGAACACTGCAATTTATTCACTGTCCCACATAACATTTGTGGAAACCAGTCTGTGGGTTATGTTACTTAAATATCACCCGCTTCAACACACAAATTATTTAACGTGACCCCAAACATATCAGCATATCAGGTCAAGGACAGTCACACATACTGTATATACCACAAATGGTGTACGTGAGCTGTGTTCAGAAAGACTGTGATGCAAAGAAAGACAAACTGTGGTCCGTCTACATGAAGGAGGTGTTTGGCCTCGGCTCCGACTTTATCTGAGCTCCGGGAAACTGGTCACAGAGGGACGACCCAAAGGCTTTCCTGTCTCATCTGAATCCCTCATCCTCCTTAACTCCTTAGAATAACAGTGGACCGGAGAGGAAGCATGACACGTACGGAAAGTTCCTGAACGAAGCAAATGCAACACCGTTTCCCGTCGCGCGGGGGGGGGTGGCGAGGATAGGCAGGGTCATGTGATCCTGAGCTTCCCAGGACACACTACTCGCCTGTATGAATCACAGGTCGACTCAAACTGCGGTCATCAACGGTTAGATTAATGCAAGAGCTATTCAACGTTCACGAGCACCTTTGATTGCAGAGCTGAAGTGCACACAGATCCATACGCATGCGAATATCAGCACACACAAGTTGTAAGTGGATGCTCTCACTTTTCACCTGTCATATACTACCTCGTTATTTATTCTTTTAATTTCACCAGTGCAATACATATATATATATATATATATACACACACTCAACAATGCAATACATATATATATACATACACATACATTTTTATTGGGGTTTTTTTTTACTTTTATTTTTCACTTAAATATTGTAAATGTGTATATTTTTTATTTTCTAGTTCTTATTTTTATATCTTATTTTTGTACATACTCTCATTTCTAAATGTATGCTACTTTCTACTCTTGAATGGGAGCACCTGTAACTGTATAATTCCCCCCCCGGGGATCAAGTATTTCTGATTCTGATTCTGATTCTCTCAGAGGCAGATACAACCTCAGAGAGAAAGCAGAGTGTGGTCGCAGTAATCGCATTTGGGGCAATCTCTTCTAAAATCAGAACAACAGCAGGAGAGAGAGAGAGAGAGAGAGAGAGAGAGAGAGAGAGAGAGAGAGAGAGAGAGAGAGAAGAGAGGTTTTCTTTCTAAAAGGGAATCTGCTGTGTGAGTAAAGAACATGCAACGCAAAATACCTGCATCTGTGTGTAGGAGCCCCTGGTTGCCATGTCTTGTCTGATTGAAGTGAAAGCACATAAATCAGTGCTCATAACAGTCTGTGGGTGATTGTGTGCCAATATGTGTCAGAGTTTGGAGTCAATAGTCAAATTAATTTCTGTCTGACTGCACAAGTCAAACTGTGACACACACACACACACACACAGGGAGGCAGACTGTTATGACTGAACAGTGATGGGGGTTAGTTAGGCCTGCCCCTTCTTAGTCAGTTAGTTGACTGATTTTGACCTGATTTTCTCTATTAATCGTTTAGTCTATAAAAATGCCCTTCACATTTCCCACAGTCCTTGTTGACGTCATCAAACACCATGTTTTGTCCGACCAACTGCCCAAACAACCTGAAAGATATTCAGTTCACTGATATAACAATAACAAATCCTCACATTACAGAACCTGCAACCTGCTTGCTTTTAAAAATGGCTTAAACAAGTATTTTTTTAAATGTATTAATCGAATAATCATTGCAGCTCCAGATAAATAAATCAACAGAAAATGAATCTGCAACAATTTCAAAAATTTACTAATTGAGCAAAAATTCCCACAATTCACAGGTTCCACCAAATTACATGATTGATGTAACTGCTAATGAAAACAATTATTAGTTGGAATCCTAATATGATTATTTTTTTAATAGTTATTTTATGATCGATTTTAGGGTGACTGTATAATATCTGTCCAGGGAGTGTGGATGAAAAATAACCTTTTGGCACATTTACAGTCATCTTTAAGCATGTGCACTGGCCCTGTTAGAGAAACCAATAAATAATTACAGCTATTTGTCATTAGTCAAAATGATACCCATGTCTCTAGACAACGGGCGGATGATGATGCCTGGATGTACACCAGGTTTTATGTTTACATGTTTTTATGTCATTGATGTACATTGTTTTATGGAAGCTTGTGTTGTGTGTTTTACATGCCTTAGTAAATATCTTTTATGTATTTTATCATGATTTATGTTTTTGTTTTTTTCCCCAAGGGACAATAAAATTAAAGTTGAGATAAGATTGTTAAGATGAGATTGATGTTTCAATCAAATCAACTAGTTGATAAGTTAAAGAAAGGAAATCATTTCTTTAGGAGAGGACAGTTGTAGACGAGAGGCCAGCCATGTGTGATATTTGTGTTGAGGATGGGAGGAACTCACTGAAGTTCTCTGTGTATCTTCGTCGGGAGAGGCAAGGTCTTGTTCGCCATATTCCTCCTCCTGTGATGCCGTCGGACATGCCTCAAAGTCTGTGTGCCCTAGATCATGCAGGTACTGGAAAAGAGGGGAGTTCTGCAAAGAGAAAGAGGGAGTGTCAGACAGATTGAGGAATGATGGATTAGGAGAAGAGGGGAATGGAGAGCGAGAGACAAAAAATAGGACATCCAAGATTTCCCTTCTCTCCTGCATGGATACTGGACTAAATGTAAGCAATTCATCATGTAATAATCATATCTCCTCACAGACGATGCTGTTTATTACCCTGAACAAAGACAGCTCACAAACCAAATCAGCCATGAAATAAGCAGAGACGATGAAAAACACCCCGTGCTAGAATTTGTCCAAAAGATGCCTGACCCAGTTCTCCCCCAGCTGCTGCTGCTCTGCTCTGTGTTATGGTACCTCTGGTGCACAGGAGCATATCAGTTTAACGTATTTAGCTATCACCCATCATTACACACTGCAAGCCTAGATAGCAGTCAAATACTTCAGTGCTACTCACATGCATTGTCACACGAAGTCGCAGCTCATGTTGTCACCATCCAGATGTAGCTACGTGTGTGTCTGTGAAGGGTTTTTTTTCAGAACCGACGCATTGGATCTGGTCATCCCCACCCCACCTCTAACTACCACTCTAGTAATGATGAAACACCGACAACAATGCGCACACTAGCCCAGCTCAGTCTCTCTCATGACCACCAAAGCTCCTTGGCAGAAACACAGTTAGCAGCCAGCCAAATATGTGGATTTGTTTTGGATTGTCAATGCATGGCAACAGAGCAGACGGCTGCTTATGTGAAGCTAGCTACCTACTAGCTGGCGAAGCTATCTGTGTAAGCTAGCTGCCGTTAATGAATCAGGAACACGTCTATGTTTACCTCAGAGCTCGCGAGGCATGACAAAGCATCAGTTACAAGTTTCGATAAGAAACAGCGGCGGGAATACAAACCTCAAATACCACATCTTCATCAAACTCCTCAGTCATTGCTCTCCGCCATCTATACGCAGCCCGTTTTGCATTCTGAAGTTGTAGGCGACAGTCGTCAGGAACAGCCGTTTAGAAGTTGGTAGTTAGCCGGCTGCTAAAACTTCGCATAAAACTACAATTCCCATGATGCTCGTCTTCAACCGCCGCTTCCTCGCGAGCAAGGAAAGAGTTCTCGTGCCAATTAGAGCGCCTCAAGTGGCTGTGAACGGCAGTGGGCCATCCGTTTGGAAAGCTAGGCAGGGAAGTCGAGGGTAAAGTTAGCTGGAAACAGCCAGTATATCACCGGAAATACCGTTTAAATTAAAAACGACATATTTTTAAGAATGTGCTGTGAATAGAAAATGCAGCAAAACAGCAGCGATTGCATTTTAATTTACTAAAAATATTCGTTTTAATAGATTTACATGCTCACTTCTGTGCTTTACGTCATATTCCAACAAATTAACCAGATCTTCTCCAACAGTAGATTTATTCTGAAAGTCATAAGCGGAACTGTATTGTTTTGTTGTATCCTGCTTGACACTATTGGGAAAAGCACCGTGGCTGAAAACTTCGGGAAAAATGGAAAAAGTAACAGGCGTAAAGACTTTATCCGTACATCCGCTGGCGAGATAAGAAACAACAGCGATGGATCTGCATGTTTTCTCCCTGAAGTGGTTTTCAAACTGACAATGGTGTCGAAGGAGGGAAAAACGCAGATTTTCTCGTAATTCCATTGAAAGTGTATTTACCCATGGAGAAAGGAGCAAGTCGGGAGTCATGAGCACAGGTTTGTTTCGTGGGGGAGCTAACTTAACTTAGCAAAATCCTGCTGTGCAAGCGCCTATTGTGGTTAGCTAAAAGTTAATACAAATGCTGATTGAGTGTATTCACAGAAAAGGGAAAACTCTGCAGTTTGAATGTTATAACGGACGGCTGCATCCACTCTATTTTTACTCAGCGGCAGTTAATTACAGTTTTTCTTAATAACAGCTTTCAGAAAGATATAAAAGAAGACAGGCTTTAATTTGAGTGCTTTCTAAAAATGCCATCATAACTCACAATCAGAATTTTTCACTTTCCGTTTTATATCATAGCTACTGTTGCAGCTGGAGGGGGTTAAATCCTTTGTCTTAAAACATCTGTCCTGCTGTTGATACAACAAGTCGGACTCGATACTAAGCTGCAATGTTAACATCTCATATAAAACAGTTAACATTTGCCTGGCTGAAGAGGGGTGCCCTCGGTGAATTCGTGTCACCTAAATTGGACATATGTCATAGAGTTTTTATGATTGCTTTTTCCACGACATGAGCGGGTTTAGTTCAGATACCTGGCGTTGCTTTTTACAGCGAAAACATATGGCCAAATTCCGCTCAAAAATCTAGCAGTTTAATGCTGCTTCGGTTATTAGAAGGCTTATATCTCCGAGGACCCTATATTAACTCTGATGGTATCGTTAGCATGCACTGGCAAATTCGGCTCATAGATAAACGAACAGTTGGATAAAGTTTTTAGATTGATTCTCCCTGCTCATCACTGCCGTCCATGGTGGCTTTTGATATATATTTAGGTGAACCGATTCTTAAAGTTGGACTTTTCTATAGAAAGTGTACGCCGAATTGTAAAGTGGCTTTCAATGATTAGTAAAAATGTTAAGTAACGTCCCACCACGTAGGTATATTTGTTTGTAAGCCCAGTGACTTTATACTTTGTGATTTTTTGGACTGAGTTTGGAGCGGGGCTCTGTCTGCAAAGAGCAGCATGTATCGGGAGGCAGAGCGGTTTTTGGTCGTTGGCCTTTTCGGAAACATCCGCTCGATGACTACACTTCTCGTGGTGTCCGCCAGCCAAGAGTTTCAGCCAGTAGAGCGGAAAATATGGCCTACAATCTCAATTCAAACCTTTTTATTAGTTCAGAGACTGTTTTTTTATTTAACTTTATTTAACCAGTTTAATCCCAGTGAGATCCTTATTGTCTCATCGGCCATAAAGAGTAATTTAAACCAAGACTTTTAGAAATACAAGAACACAAACCCTCAGAAGCAGACGGTTAGAGCAGGAAGAGAGAAAAGTGTTACTTTTACTACTTTTACTTTGTGTTTGCTGCTGCGAGTGAGATGTGAGCCCTCCAGTGTTCATTTATCAGATAATTACTTTATAATAAATCCAAATGGTTGAGCAGACGGGACAAGATCTTCATCATTTTGTTAAAAATGTAGATCCTGACTTTGATCCCTCTGACCCTCAGTTCTTCCCCCTCTGACCCTAAGAGGGACCTCTTGACCCCAGCCTTAACCACAGCTTGCAGCTGTCGATGCTTACATTCGAGGGGGTGTGGATGAAGCATGCTTTTATGTGCCTTGCTGATGTTGCATGATTCATTTGAAAGCAAGTGTGAGTAAAGCATTGGTGACTTTTCTGTGAATCTCCTTCCTCTTTTTGACATGCAGGTGTGAAGAAGCCTCCATTAGCTCCCAAACCTAAACTCCCTGGTACCACCAAACCCTCTCCCCCGCCCATCGCCCCCAAACCAGGTCTTCTTTCCCAGTCCTCGGTCATCTCCCAACCTTCCCCTGCTACTCTCAAGAGGACAAAACCGGCTGTTGCCCCCAAACCATGCATTTCCAAATCCACAGCCTCGTCTCCCCCTGTTTCACCCCCGCCACCCAAACCCAATGAACCCCTTATCCTATCTCAGGAACAACAGGAGGCTTTAGGTGATAGCCTCTCACTTCTCAACTCCAAAAATGGGATTTTATCAGAGACTAACAAACGTGAATCGGATTACATCATTCCCACCTGCTCCTGTGGGCTGGCGGACTGTTCCCAGTGCCAGCGTCTGGAAAACGGAAATACAACTGAGATTGGGAATGATTTGCTGCTGCAGAATGGAATTTCTACAGCAGAAAACCAGGAGGAGGGAGTCGCTCTAAACAAGGGTGGAGGTGGAGGGATGAGCAAAAAGCCCAGGGATAAACCTCAAAGACAGAGACACCTGGACCGAGTATCAGTAAACAAAGAGGCCCAGAGGACTGAGGAGACTGTAACACATCAGGAAAGTGCTGCTGCTGAGCCTGATATTTTAAAAGTGGATGTACAGACTGAGGCCCAGAACACAGATTTAACAGACTCTAAGTCAGCCTGTGATGTTGCAGGCAGCATCATTTTCTCCTCAAGTGTCACTCCTCATGAGTCCTCTGCAGAATCCCTTCAGGTAGAACGCAGTGAGCCTATCAGCAAAGCATCTCCTACCAGGTTACTCCCTGATCTGCAGGTCCCTGCTGCACCCAGTAAGCCTCTCCCGGTCCCTCACCCACGTAAACTTAAAAAGCCGGCCCTGGTGAGGCAGGATGGCGTGGAGGGCAGTGCCCAGGATCAGGTTGCAGAGGGGAAACTGAGTCTAGCTGGTCTGTCTCTCAGTTCAGAGGGCGAGGAGCTCAAACAGGACACATGTGATGACCCTTTACCCCAAAAAGACTCAGGTTTGGGAGATGACGAGACCAGCGCGCCTGTCCCCCCTCCTCGACAGACCTCCCTCTCGCCTCGCCTTCACAGAACAATCCACATGCCCTCCTCTCTTAACAAAAACACCTCCCACTCCTTAGTCCTGCTCTCACAACCTGACTCAATGAGCCACAAGAAAGAGGGCGAGGACCGCCGGGTGGAGGAGGATGAGGAGGACGGGTACGGTGACTTTGAGCGCTACCCGATTACTCACAGCCTCCCCAAACAGATCAAACTCGGCTGTCACCCTCCTCTGGCTAACGCAAGAAAAGCCTTTTCCGCCGAAGATCAGCAGTCACCGAGGGCGCCGCCCAGGAAACCTCAGAGACACAGCCTGCCAGCACCCCCTCCACCCTCAGTCTGCCCTCCAGCACCTCCACATGCTAACACCCCCATGAGGGAGCTGCCTGCGCCCCCTCAGGAGAAGACAGCCTGGCGCTTCACCAGACCCTGCGTCACCTTCTTCAGCCGGCAGATGCCCACCAGGAGCAGCGTACCGCCAAAGAGCCGAGCCCCGACGCTCGGGGGCAAGCAGAGGGCGCAGTCCTTCTCTGCAGCTGACCTGGCAACCCGGGCCGACTCTCACAAGAGGAGCCTCTCTTTCCGGAAGCTGCTGGAGCTCAGGCTGTCTGTCAAGATGCTGCCAAAGCTGCTGGCCAAGGGAGGCCAGTCCCTGGACTGTACCAGCGTGGAGTCAAACCGGGGGGAGAAAAGCCTGGAGCGGCCCAAGAGCTGCATAGGGGAGGCTGATATTTGCGGAGAAGGTGGAGAGGAATCAGTGGAGTATGAGAACGTTCCCCTGTATGAGGAGATCCCCGAGTACATGAACCTGCCGTTCCACAGTGCGAGGCTGGGCTGGCCACATGACCCCGATGCAGCCGATTCAGACATCTACGAAGTGCAGGATCCCTATCACAGATACCAGGACCATGAGTACGAGAGGTACAGTATTTTGCTTATTTAGAAGTTTGTAGACATCTTGTTTAAGGGTGCCACTAATGATTATTGTTATTATTGATGTATGTCTTTTTTTTTTTTTTTTTGGTGCATTTTTTGAGAGATTACAGCAGAGATATGACTATAAATTAGGGAAGAGAGAGATAAGGAACGACATAAATGATTAATTGTTAAGTCTATAAAATGTCTTAATGTCCAAAACCCAAAAATATTCAAATTAGAGGGACATAAAACACAGAGAAGTAGCAAAATGTCACATTTAAGTAGCTGGAAACAGCAAATGTTTGGCATTTTTCCTTCCTTAATGACTTAAATCATTAATTGATTATCAAAATTGTTGATTTGTTTGTTTTATCCATGAACTAATAGATTAACTGGCTAATCGTTTCAGCACTTATCTCGTCTTTAATCGCCTTTCTAAGGTGATCCAGCAGTAACAGGTGTCGTATCTGAAGGTGATTTCTGAGTCATAATAATCTCTCAGAAAAGACTGAAAACATCTCTGTGTAACAGCCATTATTAAGTTCAAGAAAATAGACGTTTTATACTCAGAACAATGGCTGCTTGTGTTTGTGTGTGTGAGAAAAAGAGCCTGACAGTTGAAGCAGGCCGAGCTGCAGACCTGCTGCTCCCCCATAATGTCATGTGACCCGTAGCTTCAGTGTGGGAACTGCTGCATGCGACAGGTTGCACAGGTGACATTAGTGGTTTGTATTTACAAGAGTGTGAAATTCAGCCTTTGAGCCAGTGGCACTGGGTTTGAATAGCGCATTGATGTGCTGCAGGTCGGCCTGTTTTCCTGTGGGTTATTTTCAGTGGCCAGGGCAGGAAATGTCTGAGAATCGCAGAAACGCCACACAGCTCTCTAGAACAGGGAAAATAAACCTCCAGCAACCACCAGCCTCCTCCTCCTCGTTCTCCTCCTCCTCCTCGGCGTGCCCGCCCTCGCACTGTGTTTAGCCTCTTCCTAACCTCGTCACTCCATTTTTCTCCTCTTTTCACGTCACACCTATGGAACAGCAGCAGTTTGCAGATGGTAAATATTTGAAGTTGAAGATGAAAAATAAAGATACACCCTGAAGGACATTGAACAGAACAGATAAATACAAACATTACAATATATCTTTAAATAAATCGGACATGATTTATTGTGGGAAGATCAAGAACAACCAGATAAAAAGGCATTTATTACTACAAAATGTAATAATAAATGAACCGGTTTCTAACTTCCTGTTTCATGACATTGTAGATCCAGTTGTTTCTCAGAGTAGCTGTTCACCATGGTGACATGTATTAATTATTTGATTATTTATTCATATTTGTCCAAGATATGTACAATTCCAAACAGAATCATCTCATTAGTGAAGATAAAACTGCAACTAATAATTATTTTCATCATCTGTTGTCATGTTTCTGTCCACGTGATGAATTTAAGTCCAATATTCTCTCTATTTTTAGCTCTATTTTCGCTCTTCAGAGAGGAATCTCTTTAACTGCTAATTGCTCCACTATGTTCAGTAGCTTGTTGCTAGCTTTCTCTATTCACCCTTTAGTCCTGTGCAGTTCCAAGCTTTAAAACCAAAACAACCAGCTGAAAGGCACTAAAATGCCGTGGAGTGATAATCCTCGGTGGGTTTGTCGCTACAACTAACCCTGTTCACATTACATATAATGATTTGATCCATTGTTAATATAAAAATATTGATTTAGTGCAGCTTTAAGAAGCTAAAACTGGAGAATCTTTGGCTTTTTCTTGGTAAACTGACTCAAACAATGAATCGATTGTTGTTAATTGATAATAAGTGTTAATTGAACAGCCGAGGGACCCCAGGATGTGATGCATTCAAGGCCACGTTAGGTGATGATGAGGTACACTGGTGTGAAATCAGCCAGTCAACAATTAAGGTGTACCCTGCTTCTTAATTCTGTCTGGTATGTAGAGTGGTTGGCAGGGTGTTTGTGTGTCTGAGAGGAGAAAGGGGGAGCGAGTGAATCTGTCGTGTTTCCCAGGCATCTGAGCCTGGTAAGTTTATGTAAGTAGCCTCAAGCTGTAAACAAGTGGCGCTCTGTGCCTGACCCAGTGTGTTGGAATACTCGACTATAGAGAAAGCGTAAGGGAGAAAGAAGCTGAGGAAGAGTGAGTGTGTGTTGTGATTTTAGGTAAAAGAAACTGTCGGGGGGCACGTAACAAAAACAAGGAAGCGGAGAGAGTGGGCTAAAGGAAATGTGAGGATTTTTGGAGTCCCACAGTCTTTCCTATCTAATATTTATTCTGAGCCATCACCCTTTTTGCCAAGATACAACATCTACAAGCGTCTGTACAGAGAGCTGTGTAGTGACGGACAGAGGAACAGCAGGACTCAGCCGAAGAGACAAAATCAAAACACATTACTTCCTCCTCCTCTGAAGTCTCACTTCATCAGTCTTTGAAATCAGACAGCTTAATTCTACAGAGCAGCCGATGAGCATTAGATCAAAACATTAGTGACACACAAACACATGTTGCTGCTTGTACTAACCTGGCAGACGGCACTTGGTTTGATTGTGGGTAGAGTCGAGCCAGCATGTTGTCTTTCTGCCAGATGCTCGGTTGATAAAGACGCAGCTCGTAGAAATACAGGTTTTAATCTCTTTGGCATAAATGGCAGAAAAAGGTTTGGTGGATAACAGCCTGTTTAAAACATATTATTATTATTAATAATGATAATAATAATTAGGACTGGGCAACAGAAAGTGAACGCGTCACCGTTCAAATGCACTAATTGCCTAAAGGTTTAACTTCCTGATTGTTTCAGCTCTAATAGTAACAACAACAACAACACACTTCAAATAAGATATTTCTCTCTTTTTTTAGGGTGTTTGTGACCCTATATTCTGTTTTTTGGGGCTTTTTGATCTTTTTTCCAAGAGGTATTTCATTAATTTTTCTGAACACACACTCGTGCTCCTCTCCTTCCTCTCTGCTCCTCATTCACACATTTAAAGTCGCATTCTGCTACATGTACCGTTTAATCGTCCTCTACCTGTCGTCACACTGCGTGTTGTGTTGGTTGTGTGCCGTCTGTGAGCAGCGGCTGGCTGAGCCAGGACGTCCACTCTGAGGAGGAGGAGATCCACAGTTCAGACGAAGACAACAGCTCCACCTCCAGCAAGGAGCACCTAGACGTGGCAGACCGACAGGTAATCCCCTCCCTCTAAACTCTGAGGTTAATTCAGTCATTATACAGCAATGACCATAAAGTTATAAACTAATTAAGTGCGTATAAAAATGAAACTGAAACGTTTGCCAGCACCTGTTGACCAATGAACTTATGACTTATTATTATCAGTAATAATAATCTAATGATGTAAAAGATAATAGCAAAACAGTTTTCCCGCGTTGAGTATTGTTTACTTTTTATACTTTAAGTATTTGTAAGTATTTGCTCATCATACGTTCTTATACTTATTTTCAAAGCAGGTATTTTTACACAGTGGTAATGCTACTTTTATTTAAGTAAAGGCTCTGAACACTCCCTCCACTGCTCCATGTGGCAGTGTTGTAAAGCTGCATCTTTGTATGTGCATGCCTTAATGCAAGTGGGTCTATCTGTTTAGGCTTGTGGGCCTTTTTATAAGCAAATAATTCCAACTTGCAAAGTCTTTGAGCTGTAAGCAACCAAATGTTGATGTTCCCCTCTCAGATTGTTTCATTTCAGTTGTCGTTAAGAAGTAAAACTCCCCAGTATTTCACAAGAAAAGGCAAATAAATGAACAATTCTGTGCAACAGAAATGTTTTGTTGGGAACTGTCACTTTGATGTGGCTTCAGACATGTGGAGAGTCTATTCTATTATTATTATATTTATGCTTCTCTTCTTGCAGTACTTGATTTATATTTCTTTATATTTTCTACTTATTCTGTTCATTCTTAAAATGATACCAAAGAAAAGTTCCTTGTATGTGTAAACCTACTTGGCCATGAACCTGATTCTGTTGCTGGGTCTGAAGTAAGAGGAGAGCCAGAGTAACTTTTATGGAAAAAAAGACTCTGAGCTCTTTTCAGACATGATGCCAACATGTAAAACTGCGTTTACAGATTACAATAGACGGCTCATATCGCTGCCGGTGAATCAACTGTCACTGGAGATTGTGTGCACGTTTGCTGCCAAGTGTGTTGGTTGCCTGTCACAGCTCTCCAGAAGTGTGTGTGTGTGTGTGTGTGTGTGTGTGTGTGTGTGTGTGTGTGTGTGTGTGTGTGTGTGTGTGTGTGTGTGTGTGTGTGTTGAAAGGGGGGGATGGTGAGCAAACGCAGAAGGGTTACAGGTTCAGGAATAGCTCCCTCAATAACTGAAAGAGTTTTTTTTCTCTCTTCGTCCTGTGTGACCCTCTCATGATACTGTCAGCGCCTGTGTCTGATGCCCCTCAAAGCTCCAGGGTATCACAAACACAGGCTCCGATAGGACCAGTAGGACATTTCAGTCAAGCGGGGGGGGCCAAGGCCGCGGTCCAAATTAAGTCATTGAGAGACCGCCCCATTACCATTCAACAACACACACCATCAGAAAGACACAGGGAGAGGGGAGAGAGAGGGAGAAGGGAAGGGTCGGGGGCTCTACTTTCAGGCCTGGTTGAGCTGTTGTACGGGAGGCTGTAAACCCAGTCCTGATGGTTTTACAGAGTGAAACAGGATCCAGTGATCATGGTGATTTGCAGTGAGCCTGTGAGTGAGCAGCGATGTGTTTTGGTGAAGTCGGTCACTGTTAGCATTTCTGTAGCGTTGCTTAACTGTTTGTGTTTGTCCTCCTTCCAGCAAGAGGATGAGATGAAGAGGAAGAAGGTGGTGCACATCGCCCAGGAGATTATGAGCTCCGAGAAAGTGTGAGTGGTTTTATAATGAATGTAATATCTCAGTCTGTGCTTAAAAAGCTCAAATGTGCTCTGTTTCATGGTTGTATCTCTGCTCTTTCATCAGGTTTGTGGATGTTCTGAAGCTTCTTCACATAGTAAGTGTCTTATTTATTCAAGAGTCACATTAAAGTTAGATTTTCACGAGTTGTTTTCGCAGTCGAGGGAAGACGAGTGCCCAGCATAATAAAGCGCACTGTATGTTTTGTTACCCGCACCGACGCTGTGATTGTTTTGAATGGTGATCAAAGCTTTTCCCCGGGGATGGACATGAATAAATGAGGTCTTGGCCGGTGTTGTCTTTGCTCAAGTGCCCGCACAGAGTTGAATAATGCAGCTATTTCACAGCTGAGGCTTTTAAAGTTGCTGTGTTGGAGGGTTTTGGTTTCCTGGGGGCGGCAGTGGGCAGGTAAACGCATGGCCGCAAGCAGGAAGGCGGTGCTTTGATCCGTCTCATTACGGGGGAACGCTGTCAGGAAAGAGGGTTTTTGTGCAAGAAAAAGAGCGAGAGCGAGATTATTAGCTTGTCTTCAGTTAAGGTTAGTTTTGGCTCTGTTGAGGTGAGCTGTGGAGTTTGTCTGGTGAGTTTAAATAACAAAAAGTTTGTTTTCCCAACTTTATTTTATTGCTAATTTCACATTAAATGAGTGGATTGAAACATTACTTGAACAGGAACAGGGTCTTTCAATAACATGAACTGGTTTACATCTTATAGACACACATACACAGGGAATGTTTTTCCAGTATTTAACATATTGTTCATTAATTTCTCTTGTTGTTTTTCTGGTTGTTGACAGTTGCAGTCATTTCTGTGTGATTGCTTCCTTGCTAGAAGCCATAAGTATTTTAAAAAGAAATGAATCCTGTGCCATGAATTTATCTTGGATTTTGCCCGTGTTGCCCATGTATTTCTAGCATGTTCATTATCTCTTTGTTTTGTTGCCAATATGAGAAAATTAAAGGACAAGCCTGGAAAATATGAAAATTATCAGCGAATGCGAGTAGTAGTATTTTAAAAAAAATAACTTTTACTGCACTGAAAATATATATTTTGTAGATTTTATTTTTGGGTATGTCCATGTGAGGCTGGACTATGTGTATGAAAATCCTGATGACATTAATGATGATCCATTTCAAAGCTGAGATAGATTTCCACAAAGCTGCAATATGTGCTCTGCTGAAAGATTTTGTTTCAAAGAAATTCGCTAAAATGTGGTATCATCCCTCATCATGTTGCATGCCTCTCTGTTTTGAATGAAGGCGAGACTAACAGGAACCATGTGACTGCTTGTTGACATGACATGAGGAGAATCAGGCGGGTCTTATGACTTCTGATGTCCCAGTTCTGTGTCCATGTTCTGTTGTTGAAAATGATTCGGTCCATAAAATGAACACCGCGACAGTCGTGTGGCAGAAGTGGCCTTTTCTTCTGTTTAAGTCTGTAACATTTGACAGGGAAGCTCTGCCTTTGTTTCTGAGGGGGAATCCCAGGTGAGAGGGTTTAGACAACCCACCCCGAGGGTCCACCTGTCTGGCGGCCTCGGACGTGGCTTTAGTGAAACCTCCACAGGATTAGTAGAAAACGGCGTCCTGTGGCTGAAGGGGGAGGGCGAGGCGCGGAGCTCTGTCCAAGAAAAGAGGTCAGATCGCATTCTTCTGTCTGCGCGGACGGCCTGGCCGCACAGCAGCTGCTTCCTCAGGCCACGGAGACGACCTCCACACACACATACCTTAGATAATCCTCTGTGTGTGTGTGTGTGTGTGTGTGTGTGTGTGTGTGTGTGTGTGTGTGTGTGTGTGTGTGTGTGTGTGTGTGTGTGTGTGTGTGTGTGTGTGTGTGTGTGTGTGTGTGTGTGTGTGTGTCTGTGCGCGGTATGTGTTGTGTGTGTGCAGGTGGGTGCGTGGGTCGGTGACTGTGTGTGTGCATACTTGTGGCAAGTCATCCAGCCGATGTGTTTACATTTTTGTGTCCCTTTTGTGAAGTTGGTTTATTTGTAGCCAACGTTAACGTGTGTGTTGTGAATATTAAGATGGCGGTTTGTCAGTTTACCTGACGGACTAGAGAAGACTGAAAGTGGCCACTTCTTCTTTTTCCCTGTTTGCAAAAGTAGTAGTTTTATAAGCCGTGATGAATTGTTTTTTTTTAAATTTCTATTCTCCCTTGTTCTTTTTGAGCTTTTTGTGTTTTGGGGTTAGTTGTGTGTCTGTCAGGGTGCAGGAATCGTTAATTATCTCGTCTTGTGCTTTTGTTTTGTTGTTGATATATAAAAAAAAAAAAACTTGATGAGAAAAGTTCAGCATGACATGATGAAGACAATCTGTGATTAGGTGTGTGTGTGTGTGTGTGTGTGTGTGTGTGTGAGCACATGTTAACCAGGACGTTGGAATCCTGCGTGGCCTCCCTGCTTCCTTCCAGGTGGATGTGTGTGTTGGCTCGCTGGACAAAGTCAAGAGTGCTGACTCAGCTCTGTGTGTGTGTGTGTGAGTGTATATGTATGTATGTGTGTGGGGGGGGGGTTTATGAGGTGATAACCAGGTGTTCCTGTTCAGCTGCAATACAGTATGTTGTCATGTGTCACTCCACTCTGTACCGGTGTGTGTGTGTGTGTGTGTGTGTGTGTGTGTGTGTGTGTGTGTGTGTGTGTGTGTGTGTGTGTGTGTGTGTGTGTGTGTGTGTGTGTGTGTGTGTGTGTGTGTGTGTTGTGTGTGTGTGAAATACTGATAGCATTCACCCCGTGTCTTCTTCAGGACTTTCGGGATGCTGTTGCCACGGCAACCCGTCAGAATGGGAAGCCGGTGGTGGATGAGCGGATCCTCAGCCAGATCCTGTATTACCTGCCACAACTGTACCAGCTCAACAGAGACCTGCTGAGGGAGCTGGAGGAGAGGGTGGCACACTGGTAAACACACACACACACACACACACACACACACACACACACACACACACACACACACACACACACACACACACGTTTTGGCAAAGTGGCATCATTAAAAGTGTGCCGAATAGGATGTACAGACAACTATCACTGGATTACTTCGATACTGAAGAAAACCTAAAAACGTAATGATTCTCAGGCAAGTTCTGCAGATATATACGTTATATGATTATATATTATTTGCGGAGACGATGATATCCTCAGAAAGTGTAAGTCACACTGGATCTAAAAGTACGTGTTTCATGTCTGTGTGTTCAGATTTGACTGAGTTGTGACTGCTATGTGTTTCAATGAGCTGTGTGTCACAACTGCTGACCGCGTTGATGAGCAGCCAAATCATCGGGACAAACTACAATAACTAACTTCCAGCGCACCTCACAGTTTGAAAACCCGTCATCTGAGCCACTTATACAGTCGTTTAAACGAAGATGAAATCTAAAGTTATCATCCAAACTGTCTGACTGTGCGGTTTTACAGTGCAATTAACAATTTTAATGGACATTTTGAGTTCATTCACTGTTATTGTTTTCTTCCAAATAAGTGTTTTACCTACTTTGTGTTTAACTGGAGGGTTTGTTTACAACCTCACGGATCGTTTCAGTTCTCACGCTGCTCGTTTTTAGTAATGTTACTGCAGCCCTAGATTTTATGAGTAAAATGTTATCATGAACACTTGGAATGATGTACAAAACGACAAAAGATGTGGTATAAAGTTCTAAAAACAATGGAATATTTCCATTAAAGTAAGCAGCTTTAATAGTAGTCAGTCACACAAAGTATTTTACATTTTAAAAAGTATGAATAAATGAGCACTAGATCTTTTCATCAACTCCTGCAACACTGAATGACTTGTTGTTCACTGACTGAAGGGGAACTGTTCGTGTCTGTCTGGTTTTAGGAGCGATCACCAGAGACTGTCGGACATCTTTGTCCAGAAGGGTCCTTACCTGAAGATGTACTCCACCTACATCCGCGAGTTTGACAACAACGTGGCTCTGTTGGACGAACAGTGCAGGAAAAACACTGCGTTCGCTGCTGTTGTCAGAGAGTTTGAGGTAGAGCTGGAAGAAGGCTTGGGTGTTTGCAATTATATTCACTACTGAAGGGTGTATCTTTTTCTGGAGTAGTTACTTGACAAAAAACGTAAGCAAGTCTTTTCTGTAACCACCAAATTTGAGTTTTTCGGGTATCTAAATAAAACATTGTCTGGCTTGAATTGAATTTTTCTGCCAAATAAGTAATAATTTAATAGACCAAATCACATCAGCATCATTTTGAACCAGTATTTTAATGGAGAATGAGTTACATTTAACGCCTTTACACCTTCACAGTAACTACAGACTTTTAAAGATATTGTAGTTCAGATTGTCAGTCGCAGCCATCAAAACACTCCACTTGTATCTAAAGCAGTTGATTGGAAGCTTCAGTGTCTCTGTGTATTTGTGTGTGTTTGCAGCAGTGTGTGAAAACATCTTTGTGTTTGTTTTGTCTCAGATGAGTCCCAGATGTGCCAGCCTGGCTCTGAAACACTACCTGCTGAAACCAGTGCAGAGAATCCCTCAGTACCAGCTGCTGCTCACAGGTACAGACGTCTGCACTCTGGAGGTCGAGGGTTTATTGAATCATGGCGCTCTTTTATTGACAGCATGTGAATGAAACTTGGACTGAAGTCAGGTCTGTCTGCTCTGGCTTCGTTCTGGTTTTGGTGCTATACTGGCACCCAGTGGACAGTAACACAGTGACAGAAACCTGTTTGACACAAGGGACAAATTCTGCAGAAGAGATTTCTGTTATTCAAAACCATTTGAAGGAAAAGAAGAGGCTCACTGAGAATTAAGAATGTGACATTAGATCTTCTTCTTCTTATGTCATCAAAGAGGGAATAAAGGAAATTACATTTTGTAATATGTGTTTTTATGTCTCCCACTGGTGCCTAAAGACCTAAAACAAATATTGATTTCTTCTCATGGATAGTCTGCACAATGAACACATTTTCTTTAAGCTTTCTTAAACTGTCATTTCATCTGTATATATGTTTCTCGTTCACATGGATGTTTGGAGGTCGAAACGTTATATTAATAAAACTTTCCTTTGTTGCTGTTGTTTGTCCTGCAGCTGTAAACAACTGGTGCACACGATCCACCTTTTTTTTTGCTCAAAACAAACGTAACCTCTTTGCTCTTTTCCAGATTATCTAAAGAACCTCCCAGAGGACTCCGAGGATTATAAAGACACACAAGGTTAGCAGAGCGCACTACTCACCATTAGTGTTGACCAGGACGCTCACTCTGTGCTGTACATAGAGAGAATCACTAATGTTGTATCTTTGCTGTCCACGCAGCTGCCCTCAGCATAGTGAAAGAAGTGGCCAACCATGCTAATGACATTATGAAACAAGGGGTAAGACCTTATTCCAAACAAAGCTGTAAGGTTCGTCTACTGTAGCCTCGTGTCTCGTCTCACCTCTCTGATTTTGTTGTTCTTCAGGATAACTTTCAGAAGCTGATGCAGATTCAGTACAGTCTCAACGGTCACCATGAGATCGTTCAGCCCGGCAGGGTAAGTCACAGAAGTGTCACTGAAGTTCACATCCCAGTCAGGTTTGTCACAGAGGTGTAAAATCTCTCAGAAGACTGCCAAATACCAGCGTTACTCATTTTAAAAAGCTTGATTTTCATACTGTAGGCGTTTTTAAATGCAGCCCATTTAGACCAAACGTGTCCATATTTGCAGGTGTTTCTGAAGGAGGGCACTCTGATGAAGCTGTCCAGGAAAGTCATGCAGCCACGGATGTTCTTTCTGGTGAGCGATAAATGGACTGGTGCAGTTATGCTTTTACCCGTCTTTCCTCTCAAAATGGAGTTATTTCAATCTACAGGAGCAGTTATATGTTTACATTTTCTGTGTTTCCTCTTCAGTTTAATGATGCTCTCATGTACACCACCCCGGTCCAGTCTGGCCAGTATAAACTCAACAGTGTCCTCTCTCTGGCTGGGATGAAGGTGAGAGACGCTGCTGCCCTATAAATGTACTAGTGTTCACCTACACTGAAATATTGGCTATAATGAATTATTGATGCGTGGAGGCTGAACTTGCAGCAACAGTTTCAGCGTTGCTCATACATTTTCAATGGTGCACGCTCTCTGGTGGTAATCTGTTATTTCTGGATTTGTGGTGTGTTTTCCAGGTGAGTAAACCCAGCCAGGAGGCCTATCAGAACGAGCTGAACATTGAAAGTGTTGAACGCTCTTTCATCCTGTCTGCCAGGTCAGCACTCAGTCTTAACAACTGACGGTCGCATCAAATCTAATGAGCTGTGACTGTTTATATATTGAATGGGCTGTGTTCGCTGCAGCTGAGAGCTCTGCTGTATTTTATGGTTGCAGCTCAGCTACGGAGAGAGACGAGTGGCTGGAGGCCATCGCCAAGGCCATAGACGACTACACGAAGAAGAAAATAACCTTCATATCAAGTCGAAGTCAGGAGGAGGTAAAACTATAGATCTGTGTGTGTGCTGAGTGTTTTTGAGAATAATTTCAGCCTGTGTGCGTCCATGTTAACCCTCGATCTCTCTCGACTCAGGCGGAGGGCGTTGTCGACAGCGGGGCCCCGTTAGGTTCAAAGGCTCCCATCTGGATCCCGGACCTGAGGGCTACCATGTGCATGATCTGTACCTGCGAGTTCACCCTCACCTGGAGGAGGCATCACTGTCGCGCCTGTGGCAAGGTTCATACCACTATGACTCCCACTGCTCCTACAGCACATTATTTAATGAACCCTCTTCTCACTGCAGCCCCATGTGTGTCTAATAGGTGGTGTGTCAGGCGTGCTCTGCCAATAAGTACTACCTGGAGTACTTGAAGAACCAGCCGGCACGTGTGTGTGATCACTGCTTTGCCAAGCTGCAGGAGAATAGTAAGTAAACAGGGAATTCAGATGTTGGTTTTGATTGATATGACTGTACCACGAACACACACTGAAGTTTATTTTGACTCAGTCCCACCTACACCGCCCTGCTGCCCCAAATAATCCCTAGAGCTCCAAATGTGTGTTAATCTGCAGCAGAAAATAGACCCCAACAAATGGACTATTTCCTCCTATTGTATAACAACAACAGTACCAAATTAGCTTTTTAAAGATGAAACTATATATTTGTGGCCTGTTTTTTCTTTTTGTAAATTTACGTCTTGAGTAGGAACCGGCTTGTACAGAAAGTATTGAAAGACGAACTAACGTTGGTTTTGGTCTTTTCACAGGATTTGTTGACGATATATAAAATAAAGACTATTGTCACTTGTCCTTTAACATGAGAAAGATTATTTACTTGTGGTAGAACCATATGGTTTTGGTCTATTTAATGAGTTTTTGTGTTTTTTCAGGTGACCGCTGTGCCTCAACATCAGTTTCTCCCATCAAATCTGGAGCTTTCTCCTTCACTAGGAAACAGAAGAAGATTCCTGCTGCACTAAAAGAGGCAAGGAACATAAACACTCGTGGGATACTTTTTGTTTTTGCATCTTTCATGTGTTGAGTATGCAAAGTGACTTATTTTTCTCCATGCTGTTTTTCCAGGTTTCTGCCAGCACAGAGAACTCCTCCATGAGCGGCTACTTAAACAGGTCAAAAGGCAACAAGAAGCAGTGGAAGAGGCTGTGGTTTGTCATTAAGAATAAAGTCCTGTACACCTACGCTGCCAGTGAGGTATGCAGACTGTGTGATTTGTTGTTTGGCTAAACTCTGTGTAGCTTTTCTACCTGTGTTTTGGTTGAGTAATTGTTTCTCCCTCCAGGACGTTGCAGCGTTGGAGAGTCAGCCCTTGCTCGGTTTTTTCCTGAGGGAGGAGAAGAACGGGCCGGCTCAGAAGCTGCAGTTCAAGCTGTATCACAAGAACACGCTGTTTTACATCTTCAAAGCTGACGACATCCCCACTGCACAGAGGTATCTGAATTAAGATGGCCTTCAAGTCGTAATCATATAAGATGTTATTATTATATGTTTTGTATTTTAGTGTGTTTGTCTCAGTGGTAGCTCATTTTCTGTTTTGTATTTTTGTCTTTAGATGGATCGAAGCCTTCCAGGAGGCAATGATTCTTGAACAGTAATTTGGTTTTACAGAAGTGAAGTCATATCACAGCCCCGGAGCCAGTTGATAGACAACTTACGACCCCTGATTGATCTCAGGTCAAGGGTCACCAGCTCAGGAAGGACTCCGGATGGACTGTTTACTCTAAACAGAAACCCACTGCAGAGCGCCACATACTGTATGTGGAAAACCAGACTGCTTTTCTTAAAGAACTGGATTCTGTTCCTTTAAGCTTATTTTCTACCATTAACACCTACTGATGCTCAGCCCTGCTGGCTGAGGTCAAAGTTAATAGCTTGTCGCAGCTGTGGGTCAAAGGTCAAGTCCAGAAGCATGTGTGTGGAAGTGAGACAGAACAGTTGTCAGGAATATTTAAAGCCCTCAGAAATCTTAAGAAGTCTGGGAATTATTTTTAACTGCAAACGGATGAAGGAATTACTTTCGTGTGAAACAAAATATACAGATCTGTCCGTCTTCATGCGAGCGTGTTGATATTGGCGACAAACAGTAATTTAAAACCAACAGTGTCATTTTGTCAAGGCAAAATCTAAAAATGGAATTTTTAAAAACGCACATTATAGAATGTTCAAAATGATAAGTTTTATTTTAATCATGGATGCAAAGTATCGCTGATGTCTGTTCAAGAGTTTAATGATGTAACAAGGTGGGATTTTACTGTGAAAATCCGGCTTCTACAAAGCAAAAGGAAGTTGATGTTCTGCTCTTGAGGTTGATCTCTCTGGTTAAGAGATTTAACTCTTTTTAAATTCAACATACAAAACATTTAAATCATGGGTTAAAAGAACATCCTGGAGAAAACTGGAAATGTCATGAATAATGTAGATATTTTTCATACAGTTTTTAAAATGTATTTTTTTTGCCTGTTTAGCCACATTAGAAATGGTTAATGGGTAAAAGTGTGTATATGGACATGAGAGAGCAACATTGACCTTTTTTATATCAAAGCCAAGAGCTAATATTTATAAAATAGGAAGATTTATTGTTTGAAAAGCACAGGCTGCCACTTATTTTGGGAGTCAGGGTTTGTTTAAATTTAAAAGAGAACTGCTTACAGAAAAGGGGCGTTTTTTATGAGCAGATACTGTGCGAAGTATGCATGAACTATATTTCTAAGGAAATGCTCAAAAGAAAAAAAAAAACATTTTGAATTTTGATGCTTGTTTTTGTAGACATTGTGCCTTATATCTCCTGTTTTGAGATAAATTGCAATAAGATAGGTGCTCTGTTTGAATCGTTTTACTAAATAAGGACAAATTTAAGCATCCAGTTTGCATGACTACTCACTTTCTAGCCAGGGTACTCTGGGTTTGTAGTTTTTAAAAACAGCAGTTTTTCAGGTCTGTTTCTTCTTTGTTAGGTTGCCATATGTTGCACTACCCCATTAGGGCAAATGAGTTGATTTCACAGATGGAACAACCCAAATCCTACTTTTTTAGTGAAGGAATAAAACGGTTAATATTGTCATTATAGCTCTTTGGCTGCTGTCATCATACAATTTCATGTATGCCTCGTTCAGATTTGGGCTAGTGAGGTATTAATCTGCAGAAGCCTGGTATGAAAATGCTAGTCAGGAGCTACCAAGCATGCATTTCTTCATGATTGTACATTAACAGTGACCATTTGTAAACATCCACTCTATCAGAGTTAGAGTCTCCTATAAACAATGATTCTAAACTGTCAGGCAACAGTTTTTAATAAAATATATATAAATATACATCTTGTCCTCCTGTATTAATTTTACTTCAAAGGATGAAAAGCAGCGACTATGCATGAACCACTGTTACTACTTAATTGCAGAGTGCAGACAGATGTTTGTGGCAGTAGTTCAACTGTCTGTCATGCAACTATGGTCTGGGTCTCTGTGCAGGCGATCAAAGCACTGGTTTGAGAGATAAAGCATATTTAATGAGTGAGTCATGATGCCAAAGCTCTGAGTTTTACTGTGGCTTTGTGCTCCATTTCCCCTCCATCTCCCTGAGCTGTGACACTGGACCGTGTTAGATCCACCCTCTTGGGCAGTAGAGGGACGTAGCCCGTTGAGAGACTGTCCTTTAATTAAAAAGCATGAGTTCAAGTCTGTGTCAGGAAACATCGGCTCTGCTGCTGAAGTGGCCTCGAGCAACCCGCTGAATAATCCAGTGTTGCACATTTACTTTTTCATTTTCCACTTTCAACACCATGTCATTGTTATGCTGTGAAGGATTATAAACGTTATAGAAAGAAAACACAGTTTTTTAGGTTGCTGCTCCGTAATTTGACAACTTTTAATATCCAGGCAAGTATTATGCTGGAATTTATTGTAATATTTCACCTTTTATGCATCTTAAATCTATGCATTTTGTCTATGTTAAGAATGTATTGTATTTAATTTCAGCTATATTTTTATACTTGGAATGACACACATAAGCTTGTTTTCTGTACAAAATTGGCTGGGATATATAATATAATAAATGTAGTAAAATATTGAAAGATATGGAAAAGACAAATGGTATATTGAGCTATACTTTTTAAATTGTTGCTTATGCTTCGTTTTAATGGTACAAGTAATATTATTTATATTATATAAGTGCTACTGTTACAATACACATTTGTATCTATGTGTGGAACTAACAGGCTGGTGTGTGTGTGTACTCGGACCAGTTTTTAATGCAGAACAGTCCGTCTCGGTAATTCTTCCGTCTCAAGATGGCGGAGTATGCACATCTCGTCCGAAGGGCTTTGGGGCAAATAGGAGGTCATGGTGGAGTCAGAGGTTTTTTACTTCAGTTATTCAGGTAAGTTTAATCAAATAGTTTTAATAATAATAATGAACCACTGAGAGCTTCACAATGATGTGTGACCCTGGTTTTCTAATCAGAGCCAAGTTAGCATGTTGACAGCTAGCTAACTTTAAGCCAGCCACCAACAGAATCTGAATATCCAGCAAACGTTAAATGATGTCAAACCTGTAAAACAGCTCTATGACAGCAGTGTGAAATGTTTTATACCGATTCATTCATTTTGCTGGTGTATGAATGGAACGCTACGCCAAACTCCATTAAAAAATCTCAGAATTTAAAGTAGCACTGAAGATGAGGAAACCTTACAAACTTAAGGAACCACTGACAAATTCACACTCACACTGCTTGTTTTTGCCAAGGCAAATGTCAGAAAAGATGACGTTTTTGAGCACAGACCTAGTTCACAGAGTGCATGCACAGGTTTTTTATTTACCGACTGCTGACCCTCAATACAAGAGTGGACTATATGTCTTCAGGCAGTCACCCTGACTATCAACATTTCGTTGACAGGGTGAATGATGTGAAGACAGGACTCCTGGTTGGTGTGGATAAATATGGAAACAAATACTTTGAGGACAAGAAGAACTACTTCTTTGGTGAGTTGAGTTTCCCCAAATGTGCATGATTTCAAGTTACAAGCAGGACATTTGCATGAAAAATACTATTGTTTTCAGGAGAATTTTGCAAAGGATGTTCAGATTTGGGTGCAGTTTTGTCGCTCTTTTATACAATGTCTGTTACAGACAAAGATTCTGTACCTGCTTCAGAGTGACACGTGTGATTTTGTAAATAAACTCTTTGTCTGTGTCATAAATGTGTTCAGGACGTCACCGCTGGGTGATCTACACCACAGAGATGAATGGAAAGAACACAATGTGGGAGGTCGACGGCAGTATGGTTCCAGCTGAATGGTACAACCTGCAATTTGTTGGAGAATGAATACAAGCATTTGGCCTCTTGGGCTAAAACTCCATGTTTTATGATAAACATTTGGCATGTCCAAATCCACATGATACCAGTTCTCCTTTAGATATATAATATATGATAATGTATTCCCAAAAGAAAACATCAACTGAGTTTTAGTTTTTGAAAAATTCTAAAAAATAAACATTATTTGTAGTGGACTCAGACTGTTAAACTCTACTTTACTGTCTTGGCAAGTAGATTAAAAATGATTTAGAGATTTTCACATCTCACAGAAATAGTTTTAAATAGGACATTATGGTTGCCTAGTGGTCTAAGACACCTAACACCATAACTTCAGTGTCATCAAAGACAAAAAAATGAATAAAAAGAATGAATTATCTTGAAAGCCACTGTTATTTAATCCAGCTACCTTCTACATGTTCACTCTTCAGGCATCGCTGGCTGCACTGTATGACAGACGACCCCCCCACCACACATCCACCAGAGCCCAAGAAGTTCCTGGCTGAGATCCACCAGTTCAACGTGAGTGGCTCCTCCCAGCAGTATGTGCCCTACTCCACCACCCGCAAGAAGATCCACGAGTGGGTTCCACCTAAAGCCGGAGCTCAGTGAACTCTGACTGCATATTTGTAAATTATGGTATCCTGCCACTGTATCCAGCGTGTCCTGAATAAAATCTCTATACAGACATTTATGATGGGAGTGGCAATCCTTACATGGAACCTTTTTTGACAATAGCAGTGTTGAGAATTGATTTGTGGTGGTTTAAGCTCCAGTATCTGATGTTTGAGTGTGTGCTGCAAAACAGCAGTACAACCTCCGCAGCCCCATTGAATCTACTGGTGGGTCAGTCATTACGTTTTCATGCTGTGCAGGCAAACTTTGTTTATACCCACGTCATTTTAAATTGTAGTGGAGTGAAGTTTCCAAAGATACCAAATATATCTGGTTGAATTTGGGGGGAAATGTGTGCAAAATGATGCACAAGACATCTAGAATATTTCCATTTGATGGAATATTGCAGCCATAAAAAACACTTCCTTTCATTGTGAACTTCATAAAGCTCCAATGAAGCGCTGGACCAAGATATATGATATATACCATCAGGAAAGATTTTTCCAGCCTTAATGGGTTATGTGTATTTATGGTTTGAGCTGGTGTTTTGAAATCAAGTACTTCCATTTTTTAGCAAGCATTCATAATTGTTTATGTTAAAAAATCTTAACAAAAATTGTTACTATTATTCAGGATTTTTTACCTTCATAAAACACCCTGCCGAAGTCTGTGTGCAGAAACTTACCAAGTTTTTAACATTTGGTCTTCTGTTACTTGAGCACCTAGTTGGCTACATGCATATTTGTATGGGAATTGATAAAAATGTCCCATAAACAACCAGTGTAGCGTGTATAACACAAGTATATGTAATGAAAGAGGCTGCATCAGTACCATGCTTGCCTGCACTGAGCCCAGTGTTTTGTGTCGCAGTGAGTTTACAGCACTGTGTGTCTGTTGCATGATAATCACAGTAGGATTATGCTGAGCCGAGGGAAAGTTGCAACATGCAGCATTTCACGCTGAGGTGTGTAGAGATTCTCCAGAGCTGACTGGTCAGACTGTGTGAAAGTGACTGGACATACAATACACACTCACGATGACTCTGTGCCAGAGTCCCTGTGAAACTCCTGCCAGAATAACAGGTTTGTTTGCTTGGTTATTATTTCCACTTTTTTAGATTTTATAGATGGATATTTTAGCATTTTTCACCTGATAATATATGTTAAAGTTAAATTAGGTAAACTGAGCAGAAGCTAATGCAGTCAGTCCTGTAATAAATCATCCATCCATGAAGGTTGTATAGTTTTTGTTTGGACCTTGTTGGAGGATATAGTTAAATTACGCGGCATCATACTGAGAGGTGTTTCTAATATTTTGTCAAATCATAATTTATATCAATGAGGGTAGAGTGAGTAATAGAAAAACTACATCCTCCACATTAAAATGACCAAAAGTAGAATCAACATCGTTCTAAAACAGTTTGAACAAACACAAACTTATAACCTCCATGAAGATTTATTGCAGGACTCTTGTATTGATCTAGCTGTAACTAATAAACTGGCAATTGAGTGCATTTAAATTTCTTAAAACGTGGAGGGGCATCTGTAATCTGTGTAGCAGTTGTTTGGCCGAGTCGGAAATATTTCAACAACTACTGGATGGATCGATTTTTTAAAATTTTTTTTAACAAACATTCATGTTCCCCTCAGGGTGAACTGTAATAACTTTGGTGATCCTCGGGCTTTTCATCTAGCGCCATCATCAGGTCAAATGTTATATCTTTCCTTTGGTTTATGACCGATTAATAACCAATTTATTAATAGCCAAACTAATCACATTTCCGTCAGCCTCAGTTGTACTTTGTGTTTAGCGCTAAGTAGCAAATGTTAGCATGCTAGCTCGCCAAACTTAAAAGGCGAACATGGTGCTAGCATGCTAATGTTAGCGTTTAGCTAGCTCGAAGCACCTAGCTTAAGTATCGCCTCACAGAGCCGTTAGCGTGGCTGTAGGCCTGTAAGTGTCGTTCACATGCGGCTGGCTATGTTTTTAAGTCTTTTTAACTTAATTTAAATATTTTTTTGTGTGTGAAATGTGTGCTTCTGTGCTTAAAAAATGAAATAAATAAAAATTAGCGGTCTCACAGACCCGCTAGCATGGCTGTACGCTCTGGCTAAGCTTCGTCTCTTTTTACTTTGATTACTTTTTGTGTGTTTCTGTGCATAAAATATCAGAATTTGAATATGTTTACGTGTCCTGTTGGATATATCCAACAGCCAAATGTCTATTTTTTCGCTTAACTGTAATTTAACTGTTTGTAGTGTTGACATGATATTAATATGATATTCCATTTGTGTTTCGGTAGTTGAGACCTTAATTGTCTGTCTAGTTTCAGGGATCCGGAGCTGTTAAATGAGGAGGCTCACGGTTTCATCACTTTTCCCTCGGGGGGATTATTTGGAGGAAGAAGGAGAAAAAGAGGAAAGTCAGCTCAATGTAAGCTCCAGCACACACCATGTCTGTAATGGGGTTTAACAGCCAAGAGGGGGCGTTGTTCTTCATGATTTATGTCTGTGAGTCAGCCCTGTCACCCCGCCTGTATCACTGCAAGATCAGTGAGAGAGGATGGAAAAGGCTTTTGGCATCCTCTTGAGTCAGCATTTCAGTGAACAACAATCCTCTCCCATCTTTATTTAGAAACCAGAGGAGACTTTGCTTGCACAATGGCTGCAGCATCTCATCCAAAATCCTCGAAATTAATTAAGAATGATTAGCAGGGAGTGTCTTGACGGATGACAATAAGCCCTGAGTGGCATGTTATGTGCTCCCCGAACCAAATTTAACATTTGTATTCAATGAATGGTTTGTTGCTCTTCTGTTATGTCTGCATCTCACATTAGCTGATAGCGATTCATCCTCTGCAAATGGAGCAGATAATCTCTCTCAGCCTTTATAATTGCTGATGCAGCAGTAGGCTGAAGTGGCAGCTGCTAGTGATGCCAGCCGGCCACCAGAAAGAGGCTATAGAGGGGCGTCTTGATGTCGAGACACACTCCATGTCTGGCCCTCTTTCCACCTCCATTTTCCCTCCTGCCAACTGTCATACCCCCCCCCCCCCCCTCCTCTTTGATTCTCCATCTCCTCTCTTTAGCATCAATGTCTTTTGATTTTCTTTCTCCCTTCCCCGCCTCTCCTCTTGCATCAGACTTGACTCCTAGACTAGAGTGTGAGTTCCTTAATGAGTATTTCCAGGCTTTTTATCTCTAATTCTCCTAATGTTAGCTGTGCTTAATGGGTCAGAGTCGGTGCCTTGGGTCTTTTTTTTTTTTTAGCCATCCACTGAGCATTTTGCTGTAAAAATACCAGCGTCCCAGTTCTGTCTAACACTGAAATTATCTTTATTTATTGAACTGACTGTATAGTCACAGCCTGATATTCTATATCTTGGGCCCCTGTGCTACACTGTATAGGCCTTTTTTTTTACAGCAGACATTTGACTTGTTATAGGGAAAGCACAGGTTTTTGGTGAATAACATTAACAATGGCTCTGTTCTATTCAAGTGTCCCAGTGAGCCCTGACAGTGTTGACACTGAGCCAGCATGCACAATACCAGGACCTTGAAACTCAAGCAGCTAAATGGAATTCAGATATCAATCATTTATTATTTAGACCTGTGCTTTTCCTGCTGTGAGAAGTCAAAGTGTCTGTCAGAAACGCCTATCGTCCAAAAAGATGTATTATCTTAATTAGTATCTAGTAAAAAAGTATCTACTAACTAAAGCTGTCAGATAAATGTAGTGGACTAGAGTACAATATTTCCCTCTGAAATGTAGTGGAGTAGAAGTATAAAGTGGCATGAAAAAAAAAATACTCAAGGGAAGTACAAGAACCTTGAATTTGTACTTATGGACAGTACAAGTAAATGGACTTAGTTACTTTCCACGGCCTTTATGTTGGCTGGATGACAAGAAACAACTGTTGACACTTCTCCCTCTCTCACTTGTAAATAAGTGGATGCAGAGTCCAGCCTCGAACACACACACATACACACACACACACACACACACACACACATACACAGGCTGTTATCTGGTGCTGCAGATTAGAAGTGCTGTCAGAGTGTCCGTCCTGTAGAGTGTGTTCACCCTTCAGGGAGTGAATCTGGCAGGAGATTCCTGCACTAACTCAACATTCCCACATTCATTCATCTCCTTAAATCTCTCCCCTTCCTCCCTCCTCTTCCTCCCCCTCTTCCAGTGTCTGTCCCCAGCTCTCCATCCTCCATTTCTGCTCCCTCCTGATTGGCAGTGGTCCTGGTTACTGTGGCAAAGTGTGCCTGGGCTGATAGGGATCAAAAAATTTCCGTCTCGGGCTGCCTCATGCCTTTTAAGGTGGTCCTCTCCCAACTGGGCAGACGTGTGTGAGAACAGTACAGAACAGTACAGCTTGGGAACACACCGCAGGACGAGGTTGTGCGATTTGAGAGTGTGGAGGTGCACAGGGTGCCGCTGGTTTGAGCCTGATAACTGCTAACAGGAAGCAAAATATTTCACAATAAGAGGCTTGCACACACACACTACTAGATAGACAGACACACACACTCCTCCTCCCTCAGAGGGTAGTCCTGAAACTTCAAAGAGGCAGACAGAGCTCTCTGATGCTGGTGCAGGGTTCTTCTGAAGCTGCTGTGGCATGCACTTTGACCTCAGGCTGTGAGGAAGAGGAGGCATGAGGAAGAACTACAGTGCTACTCCGCTCATCTATGTAACAGAGGTAGCGTTTTGCATTTGTTACTAAATCTGTCTCCTTGTTTTTGAGGTTTTTGTCTGTTTGGTGCGATAGATAAAGGAATCGCTTCTCTTGCTGTTTATCTCTCCTGCATGAGAGAAAAACTGTAAAAAAGGTCAAATGAAGTCAGTCGCAGAGTCACATGCGATCAGCAGTGCATTATTGCCCTTATGAACTTGACATTTATGTGGATCACATGAGTAGCTCTGTATGTCAGACACAAAAAGTTAATTTATCACTTGTTTACCACTGAAATGTTTTGATAGCTTTTCGGGGAAGCTGTCTAAGGCTTGGTATTCTCGGTATAGATGGCTCTGATTAGATAATAGGTTTAAAGACAAGACTATAAAGAGGGAGGTTGATCTTACATGGTTTTGTTCATTACATTATTTTGTGTTTTGCGACCAGAGATAATCAAGGAAGTTGTTTTTTTCAACAGTTAAAAGTTGTGGCAAGTTTTACCATGTCTGTGTCTGCGTGAAGCAGCATGTGATTGGTCTTTGCTGCTTGAGTAACATCTAAGGAATGTCTTTAGCCAGCCATATGTCATGCACACCTCTTAAACTGTAGAACAGGTTTGCATTTTCTCTTTCTTTCTCGCTTGCTCTTCCGTTCCTGAAGTTTCTCTGTTCTGGCTCCGAGTGCTCGAGCAGGAGGTCATGTTTATGTTCCTCCTGTCTTTATCTGTCCAATCACAATCTCAGCCACTCTATCAAAATGTCTGGTTGTTCTCTGTAGCTAAAAGAGGAGCATCCCTGAGCCAATCCCTAGATAGTTGCTGTGTTTTGGACTGCCCTTATTGTGCTGACACTGTGTGTTTTTGTGTTTGCATGCATGTGTGCCTCAGTCTGTAAGTATATGCACAACAAAATGCCATAAAAATAATGTTACATAACCCCTCCCAGTATAATGGGGCTCTTCCTGTCAAGCCAACAGCCTTCCTCAGTCTACAAACAAGGAAATAGTAGAAGGAAGAGGCAGCAAGACGTTGCTTTTTTATCGCTCCCTGCTGCGTTTTCACCCTCCTCCCTCCTCAAGGTAGGAGCCTTGATCAGTGTTTTCACAGCTTCTATACCCCTGATATGTTGTCAGATCCTCTGTGTACAGTATATCTTGCAATGTAGATGCCCTCCAACAGTTAGCTGTGGTTTACCATGGTAACCATCACAGTGTCTCAGACACACAGCATTCAAGACCTTGGTCGAAGCTCTGCTTTTATTTCCCCCTCGCTCTCTCTCATTAAGCTGTGTGTGTTTATCCCATAACAGAGTCTCAGAGGACATTTCAGTGTAACGTGTCAACAGCACATTTCTCTCTCTAATATAGCACATTGAGTGTGTGTGTGTTTGTGTTATTTTATCCTGACGTGCACTTAAATGCTCTTAGGGAAAAAATATGCATTGTGAGGACATTTTGTGGGATCGCTCTACTACAAGGGGTTAGTTTAGGATAGGACTAAAACTGGGATAGTGAATATGATTATATATAAAGTGAGATGATATAAATATGTCAGCCATCAGAGACTCTACCATACTGTTTAAACTGAGGTAGATATCCCTTTAGATACATACAATTTGGCTCTTTCATCCATAAACAGTCTCAAAATGTACTATATAACAATATATATTGGTATTACAATATATATATATTTTGTCCATATCTCCCACCCCAACCCAAAATTTGAATCAGGATTTAGTTTAAGTTACATTAAGGGTTAAAGTGATATTAGTGGTTCAAACTATACTTCCTCAGTGCTTTCAATAGGCCTGCATTTCCCATGAATCTACTTCCTCCTTTTGCGTCCGTAACAACTCTTCTCTATGGCAAAAACTAAAGAACAGTTCATTATTTGTAATTAAAGCATTCATGTGTAGAATTTGTTGATTCCCAACTTTGAAACACAAACAGCTGCTGCGTCCCTGCATTGTGCTATATGCAGCTTTTCTCTGCCCTGGTAGAATTGTTGCGGTTATTATTTATTTTGTGATATAAGTCTGCTTAAATAGTATGCTGCTGACCTTGTGTACCAAGCATTTCACCGTGCTTTACTGAAAACAAATTCCACCCAGGCTGGTCATGTAGCCATTAAAGTGGTTGCACCGATGTTCACCATAATTGTCCAATTAAAAGATAAAACAAAACGTATGTCAGCTGAATAACTGGAAAGATGCTTTAATCACATAGAATCCCAGGCATACTGGTTTTAATGGAGATAGTCACACTAAAGGTAAAGGTGGTGCGCTAACAATGTATCACTGCAAAACAAAACTCATCTGTTTAGGAAAAAAAAAAAGATATTTCATGGTTAGTCCTGATTCATTATTCGCTACCACTGGTGAAGTGCAGTCCCATTATTACTCATATTTTCCTGCAACAGTAATTACTTTCCATTTTTGCTTCCAGACGTTTGACAGAGTGTATTCAGTGTCTGCAATGCTGTGAACAAAAAAATAATAATAAACCCACAGTCTTGCCATTCTTGCGGCTGCACATAACTCATATTATTTTCAGTGCGCCCCAGAAACTATCTGGTCTCATGATATACATTCATGATGAGGCTAGTTGCACCACAAACTACTTGCTGTGTTTAATTGCTGCAATGTGCTCAGTACAATCTCAAGAAGGGATTTAATTAACACAATAAATTGTGTAACCTTGAAGTGAAGCAAGTGAGTGTTAACCCTTTAACACACAGTGTGACGGTTTCTGAAAGCTGAGACGTTGTGCTTTACAGCCAATATGGTGTCATTACGGTAATTTAACTCGCGCCTCTCCGTCAAAATAAGCCAAGTCCAGGCGGACATTTTGAGGCTTAGGTTTTAACCCTTTAAAACCTAACCTGGCTGTCACACTGATTAGACCCGGGCCTACATGCATGTGTATAATTTCCCTGATGATGATAACCTTCATCCGCAGACCCCAGCCTCTAATTCTGTAAACACACCCACACACACACACACACACACATACGTAAGCTGTCATCCTATAGTCACCATCCATTTCTCATCATGTTTGTTACAGATGCTCCACTTATCAGCAACAAGAGATGATGATGATGCTATCAGCCCACTTACTCTCTTTGTACACTGGTGACCTTTTGACGGTGCACACATACATTCACATGTTTGTACCTCTATTCTTGTGAGGACCCTCGTCGACATTCTCCTCTAACCTGAACCTAAACCAGGCCCACAGTTTGTGCCTCCCATGTGTTGTCATTACAGTCAAGTCACAGAGCTAAGCATCTGTTCTCCTGAAAGATAAATCCCTGGCGATCTTTCAAAACCCCTGAAGGTTGTTTGATAACACTTACCGCTGTTTTTGGAGGTATTTCTAGAATCCCCAAAGACTCTTTTCTCCATCTAGACCAAAAAAATACTCCATGTGCTTCACAATAAATGAGATTTTTAACCCCTTTCCCAAGTTGTGACTCTGTTTACTCTGTGTAGCAGCAAGTGACATATCACTAATCAATTTTATACAATGCTGAATCAAGTTTTATAATTACTATTTTCAGTTATTATATTTTTTAAATAATAACACCTACATATTTTTAGGGCTTCATGCCAGTTCTTTGAAGAAGTGAAGAAAAACAATGTCCTCATTCTCAAGATCTAATGTTGTCATAGTGGAGCTGGTTTTAACTACTTCATACACTGCTCGATATTTTAATCTATAACAGTGCATTATATTTTATGAGCTGATGATACATTTTATATGCAATATCCTTATTTGCGAAGTAACTTAAAGCGTTCAAATAAATGTAGTGGAGTGTACTTCAAAATTATACCTAAGCACACTACTTGTGTAAATGTACTTTACCACCACAGTTGCTGTCCTCACAAAGATAGACGTACAAGACCAGACACATGCATATACTGTTTCCACCTGTTGCTGTGAGGGCCAGGGCATGAATGATGCCAACACACATGTCAAACCATTATTAAGGACATTTATGCCAGTTACATGTGTGTGTGTGTGTGTGTGTGTGTGTGTGTGTGTGTGTGTGTGTGTGTTGTGTGTTGTGATTGAGTTCAGAGGAGAGGACCAGAAAAACAAAATAAGCACATTTTCTTTCCTCATGTGTGAATAACATTACACCGGATATGATAGGATTTATTCATAACTGACTTGTCTGGTTGAATCAAAGTTAAACTGAGCAGTGTGTGTGTGTGTGTGTGTGTGTGTGTGCGTGTGTGTGGATTACGTGTGTGTGCTCATCTTCATTAACATATAACCTTGTCTGTGTCGATAGCCTCTAGCTAGCTCCTCTGAAGGGGAAAACAGGCTTTGTACTGTAAACAGAGGTTTAGTCTTTTCTCTATCGTCATCTCTTTTATCAGTGAAGTCAGCAGGAGAAAGAAATGTTAGATTCTCCCTGTGTTCTTAATTTCACACTGTCTTGACTTTATGTACACTGCAGGTGCCAGTTTATTAGGGGTTCCTAGCTCTGATAGAACAATGAATCCTGCTGTAAAGGTTATAATGTTCAGTTTAGGTTCAAACTGTTTTAAGGAGATGCTGATTCAACTTTATGGTCATTTTGGAGGCTGTTGTTTGTGGTGCTGTTGAATTGTTTTGCATTATGCTGAGAGATAATTCTAATATTTTCCTTCCTCATCACATCTAAATTTGACTCACCAGGATACTGGAGTGCATGTAAACACACTCACTAAAAAGACAAAAGCAGCAAATTACTTATATTTATGTGATATATGATTATTTCGCTTTCATGCTGAGAATTAGATGAGGAGGTCGACCACTCTCATATCTGAACGGTAAATATGAAGCTACAGCCAAGAACCTGTTAGCTTAGCTTAGCACAAAGCATGGAAACAGCTAGCCTGACTCTGTCTGAAAGTAAACCAGTACCTACCAGTACCTCTAAAGCTCACTAATTAACATGTTATATCTTTTATGTTTAATTCATACAAAAACTGAAGTGTAAAAGTGGTGTAAGAGTGATATCGATCTTCTCATCTAACTCCATGAAAATAGTTGCAGATACATTTTCTTATGATCGGTTATGACTCAACTAATCAATTAATCAAGTAATTGTTTCAGCGCTGAAAAGAAAAGTTTGACCCAAAAAAAGAACATTTTGGGAAATGCGTTTTTTCTTGCTGAAATGAGAAGATCGATTCCACTGTCATGTCTGTGTATTAAACCTGGAGCTACCGCCAGCAGGTTTTTAGCTTAGCTTAGCATAAAGACAGGAAACAGGGGGAAACAGCTAGTCTATATCGTATTTGCTTAATCAGTACAAAAGTGTGAAAATGACAAGCTGGCTGTTTCCCTCTGTTTCCTGTCATTATGCTAAGCTGAGCTCATGGCTGTAGCTTCATATTTTTGAGACAGATTTGAGAGTGGTATCTGTCCTCTCATCTGAGCAAAGCAAATAAACATATCTCCCAAAATATAGAATTGATTATCATTGTTGGCAAATGACTAATCCATTGATCGAGTTAATATTAGCTATCCGACAGTATATGAATGTTAGAGTTCTGTCTGTTGAGTTATTTGATATCTTGACAGAAAAATGGTGGTGATGTCGTCATATGTCAGTCTGTTGAACCTTTTATCTCTCTCTGACCTCTTGCTTTAATGTCACACCTCTGTATCTTTCAGTTCCTTTAATTCTCTCTCTCTCAACGCCTACATGTCACAGCAGCTGTCATTTATACTGGAGAAAAAAAAATGAATTCTCCAAAGAGATCTCAAACCACTCAGAGGAAGACAAAGGGGCTGCAAATGTCACAAGCTGGTGGTGCAGGGTGGGCAGTGACGTGGGCGTGTAGCGGGATGACACATGAAAGCGTGGCCGGTGCCCCACCCCTCCTCCCCCTCCGCACGCTTTGAAAGTGTGACCCCTCAGATATTCATTTCAAACGGCCTCTGGTGCCCGCGATCGCTCAGAGAGGCTGCACTGTCCTTTATGAAAGCATTCACACATTCTGATAGTCCGATCAGCTCACATTACAGCCAGGCTGCAGTGTTTGGATCACTTCAATACACCAAAAGCTTCATTAAGACATGTAACAGGCATCGATGTTAAACCAAACATCTTCAGCACAGATACATTTCAGGTATACCCAGTGGTGGAAGAAGTACGCAGACATTTGTATTGTACGTTACAAGTAAAAGTCCTGCATTCAAATTTTTACTTACAAAAGTATTAGCAGCAAAATGTACTTAAAGTATTGAAAGTAAAAGTACTCATTATGCAGAATGTCCCATTTCAGAATAATTTATAGCATATAATTGGATTATAGTTATTGATGCATTCATGTGTTCATCACTTTCGTGTAGCAGCTGTTAGAGTTGGAGCTAATTTGAATTACTTTGTATACTTCTGTGTATCTTAACCTATAATAATACACCTGGATTTATTAGTCAATTATATTGTATTATGATTGTATTAATAATGTGAATCTGCAAAGTAACTAGTGACTAGATTTTATATGTGAAAATCCTCACATTTAAGAAAGTGGAACCAGAGAATGTTTAACTAAATTATTATTATTATTATTAAATTATCGATTAATTGACTAATTGTTGTAGCCCTGTATATTTGTATAGTTTTATTGTGTGAGCTTTTTTTGAAAAAGATGGATTTTTAGTTGGTGTTCATGGGTCCCAAATTTGGGATGTCCCAAGTATTTTTCTATATATATTTACAATATATTTAATTAACTGTGAATGCACATGATTATTGTGACACAAGTGATCCACTCCAGTGATTTAGCATTTCATTCCCATAATGCTTAATATTAAAAAATATTGTATTTATGTTACAGATGGCAAAATATTCAGAATTTTAGTTCCTGGTATGAGTCAAACTCCAAAAACATTAGATCCTCACCCCTGCAGAATAACGTGAAGACTATGAATTCAACCTTTTGAATCACGTGGGTATGAAGAGGTCATGTCAAAACATTGCAGTTGTGTTAATCAACTCAGTGTGCGGGCACCTCTGCAGACAGTTGAATTTGTCTTTCTATGCCAGTGCACCCGCATTAGACTGTCCTGTCTCTAAATTGCAGCATTGCCATTTTAGTTGTATGTGTAAACAATGTCATTTTTAGCAATTGTGCTTAAACTACAATGTCATAGAGTCAGTAGGGAGTGTATTTTGGCATAATCATAGTTTTCCTTTAGGGAGGGGAAAGCATGGGGGGATTTATAACCCAGGTCCTTTCCCCTCTTGGCCACCAAAAACCCCCATCTCTGTTCTACCTATTCAGAAGACCATCTGTTTCATTCCCAGAAATATGCCTCACTATATTTCTGTTTTGAATAGTATCATCAGTGCCATTTTCTATTTACAATAAAAGTGCATCAGGGTTTGGGATTTTGTGGCCGTGTGATTAACCTTGACACTACCACATCTATCTGCTGCAGAGTCTCAACTGCAGTCAGCTTAAATTTACCGCTTAAATTTACACTTAAAAACCGTCAATGCGTTTCCATTGCCAGCATGCGCATTCAAGTGCCCCATTGATTTAGTTCCCCTGCTAGGCTGGGACAAAAGAATACGGCTGGAAAGCAGGGAACCTTAGCCCTCCCTGAAGAAATTCTATTATAGAGGCTGAAAAGAGCTTGAGGAGTGTGAGGAGGAGGAGGGAGCAACAGAAGAGGAGAGAAGCTTCTTCTGTTCATTTCTTTGAAAGAGTTGCTTTTGAGGTAGAGATAGCAAAGTGAGGAGAGACGGTAAAAGTAGAGAGTGAATTAAAGGAGCTCTGGATTGCGGTTGGTTGCACCTGCTCTTGATAGGTTCAAACTACATATAACAAAAGTACTTTACTTTAGTGGAGATTTAAGTATCACTAAATTAAATAAGGTTGCACCACACAAACTAGCTAGTAACCTGGCTAACTGAACTAAATAAAGCATACATTTGCTTGCCAGTAAGGAGTAAAGGAAGTAACACAACACTTGATGAAATACTATTTAATAATAATATACATATTAAATTACATTTCACAAAAAAACACAATATATCTTAAATTTCAAAATGTAATCCCAATAGTACTAGCTAAATTACCTAATAATGTTAGCATAATCAGATATTTGCCTCTCATTCTAAACTACATTCACAGAGGAATGACAATTAAGCCCAACACCAAAAGGCTGACAGACAAATTTAGCGACTCTGTGGTGAAGAAAATGGGACATTTAGCCAATAAAGAGCCAGATATTTTTCTATGGAGTTGATGGAGACCAAAAACAGAAAAGTTAAGTGAATTGAACTTCATCAGGTGACCAGAAACACAACGCCAAATGAATGCTAATGTTGCTTCGTATCTTCTGGATATATATATAAGCATCTGTTTGCTAACAAGTGCAACATATCAACTTAAAAGGTGATAATAATGCCACTGTTGTATGCACAGCTTGTTTCCATCGCCCCCCCCAAAAATCTGTTATTGCAGGTTTAAGCTTTAATGCTGCAATTGGCAAACTTGCCAATGATAGATTTACGCTGGTGCAACTTAATGTTTGTCTACATGTCATACAGGCTTGGTATCGTGGCTGACCCTGCCGCTGGAGTGTGTTAATAATACATGTCAGACTGAGTCTTCTCTGTTGATTGCTTCTGCCTGGTGATATATGTGGATGCTCAGACTGATTAGTCACTGTCCCCATTGCCAAACGGTAGCCACAGCAGCAGCAGCAGCCTCCCTCGCGCTCTTTACCCCCTCTCTGTCGCAACATGTTTGTGTATGTGTGCGAGTGAGGATCATTACTCGTCCACTACTGAGCCTAATGGGGCTTATCAGCATCAATAGCACAAGGTGGAAAAAACATCTATGTAGTTGAAACGAGCATTGCTGACAAATCTATCTTTTTTTGGCATCGAGATCCAGAGGGATTACATAAATTTTAGTTATTCAGGGTGAAGCTGAGTGACACAGATCATGCGCTCTGTTTGATTGAAGCCAAGCTGCAGTGTTTGAAGGGCTTGCTGAATATGAAATGCTGAGTTATAAAGGTGGTCCAATAAGTGAAAGGAAGGAAGGGAAGATTGTGGGAAAGATAAAAGCCATGAGGTGAAAGGGAGGGAGGGAGGGAGAGGAAGGCAGGGAAATTATCATCTGAGAAGGGGACACATCATGAAAGAAAATGTAATTGCTGGCACTAACGCATTGACATAATAAAAAAGTGAGCAGGAGGTTGACAGCTTTAATAAGAAGAGAGTGTGATTTGAGGACACGCAAGCACACAACGATGAAAAGAGGGTGCAATGAAAAAAGGGATGTTTTTTTGGACAGGGCTTCTGTGGGGGTTATATAATCCAGAAATACATCATAACTTCACTTGCTCCAATTATTGAGCCCAAAGGATGTGCTTGTGTATGTGTAATCCCCCTGTTCAATTGATTCTGACTGAGCTGATGCTGATTCTGTCTTCGCCCTGAGTTATACCAAGAGAAGCACATAGCAGTCAGCCGCAGCTTTTTGCATCTGTGCTCATCTGGATGTAGACATATTCCCGACTGACAAAAGCAGTCACTGAGCGCAAAATTATTAACACATTAGAGCATCTGTGCAACAGTGGAACATTAGGCGCGAGTCATAACTGTAAAATATTCAAGATCTTAATGTAATTCTCTCCACATAATGTCTCTTTCCCTGGAGCTTCGAATGTTAGGTTATCATTTACTTGTCATAGCACTCTCACACATACATTCCCTGTCTATGTAATGGATGAAAATGAGTGCAGGATTAATTAAACATGACCTCTTCTGGGTTCAATCTCATCTCCATGCCATCGTTTGATTTGACAGTCTGTATTACATCCATGAAATCCAAGTGTGTGCCTCTGTCTGTCTGTCTGTCTGAGTAGCAGTGCTATCTTACAACGACCAAAGGAAATGAGGAAGCAAGGAGACGTTTCTTCTCACAGAGAGACGTCTGAGCACACAGTCTGTTCTGGAGAGTTTCCCTCCCTGTCTGACTAAGAGACACAGCAATAACCAGGCGGATCAGGACAGCTGTTTGTCAATTAGCTCTCAGTCTCACTTTCTTTCTCCGTCTGTCTGTCTTTTTCTCAACACATATTGGATCAAATCAGTGATACTGTCAGTGAGGTAGCACTGAAGTCAGTTATAGTAGCACCGAAATGCACTCAGTGAAAACCTTGTACGTCATCACCAATGTAGAGCAATGCAGTAATAACTTCTGCCTTTGTGCAACGATTGAAAATAGATTTATTTACTCTTTAAGTTATATACAAATTGACAAAATGTTAGAAACATCTTCAACATAATGCAGTCCAATATAACAACAAAACAAGTGTAGCATCAAAATGTCCCGTAGAACATTCAAGAACCCCAACAGAATTATCTGATCCCCCTTCTACATTCCAGATTCCCACCAGAAAGGTCTGACCCCTTAGCCTGAACATTCCCGAGCCCTTACGGAGTAATCTGATACAGTTTACACATTCTATAATCCCACCGGAAAGTTCTGACCCCGGTAACCTAAACATTGTAGAATCCCACCAGAACATCCTGACCCACCCCTAAGTTAAACATTCCAGAACCCCTACAGAATGTTCCTGTTACCCCCCTTAAACATTCCCAAATCCCACGGCAACGTTCTGATTCCCTCACTTCAACATTCCAGAATCCCTCCATAATGTTCCAAACTCCCTCAAACAAAACCCTCACCGGAACGCCCTGATCCTCGTCCTCACCTAAACAAGCCAGAGGCGCACCTAAACGCTCCTGAGCAGTGTCAGGCTGACGTCACGGCTGAGTTGGAGACAGGAAGCGCTGCAGGAAGCATATAAAGAACACAAACATCGCTGCTGGGGAAAAGGAACAATGCCATCTTGTAATTAAGTGAGTGAATTTTATGTCTACACGCAAATGCTTCACTCCTTGACGCACACATTGATTTTACATCATCTTATCACCATGAATTCTGACATTTACACACTGCAGATCAGAAATGCTGTGCTGCATCTCTCTTTTTGTCATATAATTGGATTCTGAACTCTATTGCACTTATTAAAAGTCAAATGTGGTGACATTTAGATGAAAAACCACAATGCCGGGCATGCCAGAGAGAGTGTGTGTGTGTGTTTGCTCAACTCTGACAGAGTTTTTTGATTTTCTTGCAATGAATCAAAGCAGGCAGAGAGAGAGCAGGCTTGAAATGCTCCTTTTTACAGCCTCACAAGTGCCATGCAGCACTGCAATACCCATTAGAGATCTGCTCTTAATGCCATTTACATAAGGCTAAAGTTGTTTTCTGTGAGCTCACAGCCAATGCCCTCTCTGAACCAAATCAATGCTAAAGCACAAAGAGAGCACCAACCTGGGAATAATTAAATGTCACATTTAACTCTCTGACTGCTATCTGTCTTTCACACATGCACAAGCATGGATATTATAAGTCAGTGCCCAGGGGAAATGGACTGGAAGTGTATTAGGTTATTAGGATTGATCATAGTGGAGAGATTTGTTGTGGATCTATCCCAGAGCTATGCAGTGATCTTTCTAAATATGCACAGACGGAATTCACGGAAGTCATATGATTGAATCAGCCTGGATCAGATTCAAATTTCAATAACAAAGCTCCTGACCTGCAGGCAGCCTCCGTGCCAGGTGCTGTTCTCCGCCCTGCAGGCTGAATCACCCGGCCGAGGAGTGTCCAACTTGTCAGCACGCACACTTGTCACAATGATTAACAGGTGGCTGACTCACTCACCGTCCTCAGAAAGTGGGCTTCAGGTCGACGTGTGCATGACACGGGAGAAAGTGATGAAGAATGACAGGAGCGTAAGACGGAGATAAAAACCCCTGTCATACCCGTTTTATAAGATGGCAGGTGGAAGGGTGGACTTATATTGTGAGGGTGAATACTTAATGTGAGCTTGGACAGTAAACTATCAGCAGGCCCAGATCACATGACAGGGACACTAACCATACTAATTGGTTTCTTTATCAGTAGGGCCAGAGCAGACCTGCTGTGCCTTTAAATCATTCATGACTTCTTCCCCAGACCTTTGTGGGGTAATTCATCCATCCTTTCACTTGAGATATGGCCGGTGTCATGTCTATCTATTTCAGCTATCTAATTATAAAGGTGACTGTGTGTTTTAGTCAGCTATAAACATGGGATATTTAAAAAAAAAAAGTCTGCCTTTACATTTTATACTTTTACTTCATTTATTTGATAACTATAGTTACTATATACAGATTAACATTTAAATCCAAAACAAATAACCAGCCAATAAAATATATATATATATATATATAAAACGCATTTTCTTTCTTTCTTCTTCATTTCTTTCATTCTGCACATTGAGTTTAAGCACATTTTGCTTACACTAATACTTCTGTACTTTTACTTAATAAGTACATTTTGAATGCAGGACTTTTACTTGTAAAGGAATATTTTTCCTTTTTTATTTTTATTTACAATCAATCTAAATACTTCTTCCACCACTGAGTTTATCTTGATGTCTACTTTGACTTCCGTAGTACAAAAACGTATAGTATATTTTCAGTGGTGGAATGTAACTGTAAGTACTGTACTTTTGTATTTATACTATTTTATGTAACTTTATGCTTCTACTACTACTAGATCTCAGAGACAAATATTTGTCTGACAGCTTTAATTACTCTTCAGATTACAGTTTTTCTTTGTAGTGATCTCCAAATTGGTAATTTTGGAATTTGAATATTTCTGATAAACTGAAAGATGAAGTGTTCCTTTATGGGTTGAGATTCTTCTACTTCTTAAGTACGGGTTTGAATGCAGGACATTTACTCAGTAGAGTATTTTCACAGTGTGATATTTGTACTTTTACTTAAGGAAAGTGTCTGAATACTTCTTCCACCTCTGCATATTTGAGTAAAACGACGCTTTGCCCGCTGGTTATGAATTAATTCATGTAGGTGTATTCGATATCTCCCGCAGCCCCTCCCTTGGTGTAACGCGGTGGGCGGAGCGTAATCACACATTGTGGTTCCCTGCCTCGCGGGGTTTAGTAGGATTACCGGGCTGGCTGGGGAACGAATCACACCGTTGCCGCCGTCCGTCAGTTTCCAGTAGCGGCAGCGGTGGCAGCAAGTGGGAGCCGTGATGGCATGTGTGGCACCGACTGTGTCAACGGTCAACTTTACACTGGAGGACAACAAGGCGGGAGAACCGGTTTGAGTCCCGGGATTATGTCCGGAGCTTGTTGTGCTGCTGTGGAGAAAAGTTTACCAGAAGTAGGGATACACTTACACCAGCGGGGGTAATATGGTAAATATGCGCTTTACACTATTACGAAGTTAGCTAACGTTAGCCACCTTACCTCAATAACGTTGCCAAAGGTACAAACATTACTCATCTGTTGTTGCTCCTCCATATTTAGGCATTCCATACGTTACGTTTACGTTGTGCAATTCTGCCACGTCGATAAAAGGCAGATGTGGTGTCACTTAGATTGGAAATGTCCAGTTTAATAAACACACAAAGAGTTCACAAGTTATTCTGACACATGCACCTCTTCAAAACTAGCTAAGCGTCGTTATAGGAAATAAGTGGAGTTGGAAATCCTCCTCTTTTCCAAGCGGGATTTTGTGCAACCGCAAACAGCTGTCACACCGCTTTCTGCCGACTAGTCCCGACACGTTTTGTTTACTTGTGTGAAGAGACCAACATGTCATACTTCATTTAAAAAAGATTGAATTATCCTTTCTTGTCTGAAAATGTGCGTATCGGCTACAGTACAACATTTATATACTCCCCATGAATCTTTAGGAGCCTTTCCGCATTTCGGCATATATCCGAAACTGCAGGCACTGCATTTTCTATTAATACTTCTATCCTTAATATTGGTCTCTTACTATCTTCTTATTCCTACAACCGGGTTCTACCAAAATGCACTGCGGTTAGCGGTATGGAGAAGTGTCAGCCAGTTCTGAAAGCTCTTGTATCTGCACTGAAATGTGAGTCAGCATTAAATTGACAGATTTTGTAATGGAGTTTGGTGGAGATGAACTGAGCTTCCTACAGATTATTTGCTGACCAGACTGTGGACTTGTCATAATGTTTTAAGTCATTTTGACACTGGTCAGGCGACCTTTTATTATCTTGACATTACCTAGACTGTTTACAAAGCAGTTTAATCACCCGCCAAAGACAGTGGTGGAGCAGGTTCATACGGTCTGTCTAGGTGCATTCATTTTATGTGAAGATTCAGATCTTCTCTGTCATCACATCCAATCATATGGAGGTTGCTATTTTCTCAAGTTGTGTTCAAGTTCCTGTTGTATCACAGAGATGCTTGTTGGAAGAGGGCAAATGGCTATGCAGTATGCACCTTTCTGTTATGTGTTGCATGTATGCCACACATGCTTATGTCAGTATGTTATTCCTTCTAAATGTTGAATAACATGACGTGTTATGATAGAAAAACAGATTTTGCTCTCACTCAGTTACAGAGGACTCACATTCAGAGAGCTGCTATTTTCGTGTTGCCTCGTACAGAGCATACTTCTAGGCTAAGAGTTATATGACAGTTTTCAAAAGAGGAGGAGGTCTAAATGGAGACACAGAGCACCGTCTTTTGTGTTGCCATGCAATTTACAGGTCTTGAGTGAACCACAATTTAAAAGTCCCATGAAATTGCCTTAAATTCGCAATTTCCTTCTTCAGTTTGACTTAATTAATTAAAGATAATTGTTGAAAGAGCCACTCAGACCGCCATGATCCTTAGAGAGATGGGAACAGCGTTTTTTGCCAGCTGACACCCACATACTGTCTGTTAGGCATCAGTACACCTAGGTACTCAAGATAACACACAGAGGCATTTTTCAACTCATGACACCTTTTATGAGCTGTTCAGGGACTGGAGGCAGACCATCCCGTCCTCACTTGTTAACCTTTATTTGACAACACTCAGGGGATACTTATGGGAGTGTCGACTGAGCGTCTTTGCAGCGATGCCTCACATTCACACCTGGGAGCTGCCCAGTATAAACATAGTTTGCACTGTCGGTGCAGGATGAAGAGCCGTGCCCAAAGGCAGCGGTAGTTGTTGGGGAAGGATATAGCATTAGTCATTTTCCTCAAGCATATTTTTCAGACACTATCTGGAAAGTCTAGTGTCTGTAAGGGAGGTGGCGGAGGGAGTGGAGAGAGTAAGATATATTGACTGAGGCTGGGAGAAACACTAAAGCCTGCAGAAGCAATTTCCACTGTAACACTGGTTGAATCTCATTAAGTCTTGCTAACCAGTGATTCTCAGCTGGTTTCAAATTGGGATAGAAGATTTGATACATGGTGCCCTCAAACATTTCCTAACCATCTCATCTCTCAGTTCAGAGGGTCTTGGTCTTCTGAAGGACCCACATCCACAGCAACAGAGACTTGGCATGTGTGCGTAAGCCAGTTTACCTCTTCTGTGATGAAAAGGGAAGGCGACTGATATCAGTGAGGAAATTGATTTGTTCAGGCAGGTAGAAGGACTGTAGTTGACTTGATTTATCGAAATATCAATATGGAGGGTTCTTAAAGGTCACTAGTTTGTAATTTGTGTGTGTTGGGGGGATATAATTAATGCATTGAGTAGCCTTTTCTCTTGCTATCATTAGATCACTTTCAAAGAGGAAGGTTTTGTCCTCTGCAAGCTGAACTTGTGTGTGTGTGTTTGTGCTGGTGTTTGTGATCTAGAGGAAAGAGGATGGGGGTTGTTTCCTTCTCTGAGCTCCTGCCAGTATTCCCTCTGGGCAGCTGCGTGTTTTTGTAAGATTGTTTTTTATTCTTTAGATTCACGTCAATAAAGTGGAGATGATCTTTCCCAAGGTCTAATTCCACTTTCTTGGCAGAGATTTATTTATTACAGAAATAGAAAATCTGTCTGCTGTCAGTCAAGTCAGGTTAAGGTTTGTTCATGCGTGACGTTTGTTTTGGCTGAGAAATGCTCCATGCAAAGATTTCTGTAAGCCATCCAGGGAGACCGTCCTCCCCAGGCCTCAGTGGTAGATCAATAGATACCCAGGAAAAGCAAAGGATCTCCCTCTGCATGATTCTTTCTTCCACCTTACAGCAGACATAAATGGAAGCCATAGATCGTCTTTACTTTCAGGTACAGTTTTGTCTTGTAGGTATTCCCTCCAGTAGTTATTTTCAGAAAGCGTATCGCCAGCTGTTTTAAAGATCAGTGTTTAATCAATAATTAATGATTATATCCGTTATGGATTAGTCTGACAAACCGTTGTCAATTAATTGTCAAATAGTGACCTATAAAATGTCAGGAAATGGTTAAAAACCAAGGTCCAATCTTCAAAAATCTTGCTTTGTCCAATCCACAATCCAAAACCCAAAGATATTCAATTTACAATCATGTAAGACAAAGAAAAGCAGGAAATCTTAATATTTTTGGATCAATTGATTATAGACATTATACATATTTTTTGTATTTTCTGCCAATTAATAGACTAAATGATTACAGGATTATTCCAAAAAAATAGTCAACAGATCAGTCAGTTATAAATAACAGTTGGTTGCAGCTCTGAAACTTCTGCCTGGCATAACAAACACAAAAGAAAGGAAGGAACCGGCTCTACCCGCCGCCATTATCTTTAGTCTCTTGAAATCCTTCAGGGTGCTACCAGCCTGACGTCCAGTGAATTTCCGTGTTAGGTGAGCACTCACAAATTGTCTTCTTACATTTTTCTTTTTATTAAATCATTGGCACTCGCTGAGGAAACGTGTCTGAGTGTGTGTGTGTGTGTGTGTGTGTGTGTGTGTCACAAAACAGACCAAAAGCTGACAAAGATTTGACTGGGATCAAAACGTTTTTAAATAAAGTAAATACATCCATTGAAATAAATGTGTGATTTGGCGTAGAGCTAATTGATTAGTTGATCAACACAAAACCACTTTAATTAGCAATTAAATGCTTAAGCATTTTTTGTAGGACGGAGTAAGCAATGTCAAGACATCAACTTGGGATTTAGGAAAGTACAATTGACATTTTACACAATTTTCTGGCATTTTATTGACCAAACAAGTAATTGATTAATTGAGAAAATAATCCTTAGTTGCAGCCCAACCTTACTGGTCTTGAGTGTTGATGGTTATTGTCCTTAACAACACAACGTTTAATTATATTCAACAGGTCAGGGCTTGTTTTGTTTTTTTGCTGTGCCTCTGTGGGATACAGGAAACCAGTTTTATGGGCAGTACACACACACACACACACACACACACACACAGTCCCCCATCAGCACCACAAATCACAGTGACGAGCTACGAGCTAAGTCGCGGCCTTTGTTTGACCATAGAGAGAGGAACAAAATGGGAGGAGTGAGCGTTGTTGAATGGGAGCTGACTGATGGTCTTCGCCTTCGAATCGCTCCATTGGTTATTGCGGCGAGGTGCGATCCACTCAATCGCGTCTGTTGTCGGGGCAACCGGTGGAATCTGTTTCTCCTCCTGAAATAAAACGGCGGTTAAACTCATTTAAATGAGGGAAGATGTGAGCATGACGGGACGGAGCGCAACAAGAGAAGCAATCTGTGAAATGTGAATTATTGAGACATTTCACATGTAGGTACACAGGTTTATCTCCCTCTGTGTCTTTTCTCTCCCTGCTTTTGGATTAGGGATTGAGTGGGCTAAGCTGACAGTGAATAGACACACACCAGAAGTGATGCTGGGTGTGTGAGTAACATGGTGCGGATTAACCAGCACACAAATACTCTGCCCATCAAAGAGATCCTGTGTTGGTGGCTAAAACACACACACACATAGCGGTTTTTCCCTAGTCATATCATATAAAGCTGATTCATTGCCAATTATAACATATGAAGCAGATGCATTTAGCTAGCTGCCTAAATTTGGTTCAACCTCTTCTAGCATTTTATTTTCAAACCACTCAAACTCAACAGCGCAGCTTCTGCATAATCATTACAGCCTGCTATAATTAGTCAGGAATGAATGAATTCACACATTAATGTGAAAACATGTGGCCCAGCTCATGTTTCTACCCAGAAACTGTGCAACATTTGGTTAGCCTTTAGCACAGTGTTGTCATACTTGAAGCTAAAACGAATAGTCAGTTAGCCTAATAAATTAGACAGTTCTCATGGTTGATAAATCTTGGTTGCGGTCACTTATAAAGCCAAATATTTGCCAATTCCAGCTTCTAAAACATAAAGATTGCTGTTTAAATATAATTGGAAATTAAATATATTGGGGTTGTAGACTGCTGGTGGGACAAAACAAGCTATTTAAAGGCATCACATTTGGTTTTCTTGCATTTTTAACTATTTTCTGATGGTTTATAGATTAAACAATTTATCAATTATGTCTTGACCAACAGCCAAAATTAAATTTTCTTTCTCCTTTGACTGTCTGTTTGTGACATTATTGGTTAAAAAAAATTATTTTATAATTATAATTTTATAATTATTAAATAATTATTAATTGACTAATTATTTCAGCTCTAGCGTAAATAAAGTCTGCATCATAAATAAATAAAGAGTTCCTGCTGCTCACACACCTGCCAGTCACTGCTATGTAACTCACAGGGAGTGTTTGCATGTGTTGGTGTGTTGACAGAAGATTACATGGTCATTCAGATTGTGTGGACATATTTCAAAGTTAGTATCAGTACTCATGCCAACATTGCAGAGTGTTGGTGTGTCAGTGTGTGCGTGTTAAGTGCTGTTTACTGAATTAGACATCCTAAAATGGAGTGTCTCTCTATAGAGGCTTTGAATATAGCTGAACTCTTTCCTCTGTTATATTTGGCATCTAAGTACAGAATGGATGAGTGTATGTGTGGCTGCATGAGCATCTTATAGTACATCCCAATTATCTAGAATTTCTGGAATATCAAGGAATTGAGATTAGGAATATCACGAGTGTTGAAAATTAGTCACATGACAGGACTGTTGCAGTATTTTCTTTGACTTCTTTAATGCTTTTTGTTCCATTAAACGGTTTTCAAACAACATGTACTGAGAATCAGACAGTCTGTCCCTTTTTCTGGGGAGAAAAACAACAAATAAACGTGCAAAGAAAGCCATTTTAAGCCATTATTTTATGCATTATAGGCACATTTTGCCGCTGATTACGTGGATGTCTTGTCTGTGCTGGTGGTCTGTGTAGCCACACTGAACAATTGTAAGATTAGCATGTGATATTATATTGGGTTAGCTGGCCATATACAAACTGGGTTAGGTTACATTATCTCTTGGGTCGGTTGGTCCACCACCTTGGTTCAGACTGAAATATCAACAACTATATCAAGTTTTTTTTCTTCTTCTTTATTTAGGTTTAGCTGTAAAAGCAGACTTAAAGCTGCTATAACATTCAGTATTGTGACTGAACTGCAGAGTGGCATGAAAAAGTAATCAGTTTGTGCGTCATCGACTAAAACGAGTTGAGCACTTTACATTTAAAGTGACTGTTGCTTCTCATCAGATACTCAGTGCCACTAAATTGTTTTGATTAAAAAATCTATTTGGTGTTTTGTCCATGTGGGGGTTGAAGATGAGCTGTACAGACTTTTCTGTTTCACATGACGCTTCTTTCAAAACTGACCGAGTTGCCAGTTTATTAGGTACACCTAGCTAAAACAGCCATGCAGCAAAATGATTCAAGTTGTGATTCAACAGCACAAACTACAGCCTCCAGAATGACCTCTCTAAAACTGTTTCATCAAAAAACCCAGACTGTAGCTAAGCCATTTTGTCATTTTTGGTTGGAAAAGTGAAGGAAAGGAGGGAAGACACCTTGTCTGCCTGTGACCTCAAGTTTACCCGCTGTATGTCAGAAACAAGTGTTAGCTGCTGTGAAGCCTCCTGGCAGAAAGAAAAAAAAAACAAAGTTGGTGTAGACGAAGAATCTCAGTCATCCGGGTCATGGGACATCTAGACAGGGCAAGTCATAGCCAACAGGACTATATAGTTCCTCTCATCCACTGATTTATAGTTCAAGTTCCAGATTCAGACTTGATCGAGTATGGGGCTTTTGATTGAATACTTTTTCAATAGTCTATTTGTATTTTCTAAATATATTCCTGGAGCTTGGAATAGGAGGATAAAAATAACTTATGATGAATAAAAACCCCATACTTATATTAGTATATAGGTAAGGCTGTATGTATTTATTTAAATTCCACTTGGATATCTCCTGGGACAGTTTATACTGTACAGGCTGTTCAGATTAAAAGGAGGTCAGTATATTGTGCTGTTCAATGCTGGTGGGTATACATATCAGAATGAGGGATGGCTCATAAAATTATTAATGAATTAATTAATTCATATATCTGTTGGCTAAACTAGGCTACTACAGCTGACTGTGATAGAAATTTGAAATGTTCCCTTACAGGCCACAATATAAACTGTGACCTCAACTTTGTTTGAATTCTCTGTCTTTTAAAACTCTAATCCGATTCTGATGGTCCACCTGATGAGTTCAAACACTGACCTCGACTTTTTGCAGCCGGCTGGATTTTCTCTGTTTCTCGCTCCCTACTTCTCTGTCACTCTGCGTCTCCATCACTTCCTCTGCCTCCACGCCCTTTAAATCTCTTATTAAATCTCTCCTATTTTTGTCTTTTTCTCAAGATTACAACCTCACACATCTGTATCCTCACCACGCTTTCTTTCCTCCCCGAGCGTTTTAGGCCCCTTGCTTGAATGGGAGCAAGGGCTGCTGGGTAATCTTTGCTCTGGAAAGCGGAGATTAAAATCTCAGATTACAAGAGGAGAGGAGAGAGAAGAGGAGGGATTACAACTTTTTTTTTTTTTTTTTGAGTCCCAAACTGGATGTGGGTGCGTAAAGCAGGTCATATACAAACACACACATGGTTCAGATTGTGTAGATCCATTCTCACACACTCATCACCCCTTCCTTCAGCTTGTGTAGTACATATTGTGCTCAGTTTTAAAGCTTTGTGTATGTGTTTCTGTATATGTAGGTGCTGTATTACCAAGCCATTAGCTGATGCTGAGCTCCCCAGATAGTAAATGGATTGCCAACAGTTCATTGATTTCTAACTCGATATCCATCAAAACCCTCTCTTTCTCACTGGAGTGTGATTTATTGATTCACTGTATTACCTAGTTTCTCTCTGGTGTAGTTAACAGAGGAATGTATTGGACTAAATCACCTCACAGTATACATCACAGAAAAGCGTTGCTCTTTTCTTTCTCTGTGTTTTGCTGAAAAAGTTCTCCAAAAGATCTCTGTGTAGTTCAACAAAAAGTTTATTTAGGCTTGTACCACAGCAAGATATTAAAGGATCCCTTAAATTGTAGGAAATGTTCCATATCAACTCTATTTTAAATTAAACAAACTTTAATGTGCCTCTCTAAATATAGCATCATTAGCATCATTCATTTAGAGACATTAGTTTAATTACTATGAACAGATAAGAGCAGATTACTGAAAAGATTGGCAGCTGCACACTGCATTTAACATTGTGCGCCATGCAGTGTGATTTCAAAGCAAATCATTTGTACTGTTCAGTTTAGATAGTTTCATACTTTAAAATGCATTGTTGTTGTTATGAAAGGCTGTTTGTCAGCTCTTATCCCTCTCTCTCTGCAACAGAGAAGTGCTGGAGAGTAGAGACGAGTAGCAACATCCTCTTTACACCAGGAAGCTTTGGAGTTTGTGCAAAACGTGGTTTGAAATGCAAAGCACATTCAAGAACTGCTGTTTTTAGCCATGTGAGCGGTGTGGCTCTAGGGATGGAAATGTTGGTCGTTCGGCTGGTCGGTCGGTCCATCCACTTTGGTCCAGACTGAAATATCTCAACAACTGTTGGAGGGATTGTTAGCATTTAGCTCAAAGCACCACTGTGCCTATGAGTATAACCTCACAGAGATGCTAGCCTGGCTGTAGACTCTTAGTCCTGTTTATTCTAATGTACCAGTCTAGATTATTATTTTGTTTGAGTGGCTATAGTTTTGTAGATCTTTATCGTAAGCGCTTGTTTTCTCTACATGCAGCTGATATTCAAGCATATTTTAGCTCATACAACACCTTGACTGACTTGACTGAAAAACGTATTACTTTATAGTTAGCTCTGCTGCATAAGTCTGCACCAGTAGTCCCCAGCCACCTTTCCTCTGGGAACATCTTAACTGATCACAGTTGGAAAAGGGGAATAAATGAGAATGAGAGCAGGACATCTCAGTCGGTCTCTGACTTACTCAGACGTGCCCTCCTCCTTCATCCCTCCATCTGTGGTTTGTTAATGAGGCTCTGGGGGGGTTTTCTGAGGCCATATCACTGCAACACTATGACACGTTCATACTGTATGGACATCTGAGCTACAGAAGCTACAGAGCACTGCTAGAAATATGATCTCATAGCACATATATTGCACACAGTTGCATCTGAAGTGTTGAAAAGCACTTCAGTGAAATGCAAATTTCATTTTGCGTTATGTGATGTTACAACTTGTGATGCTCTCTCCCAAATATGTTTTCAGTTTTTTTAAAGTTAGTATAAATCCTGTGCCAGTTTAGCTTTTAATCCTCATTCCTCTGGCCGAGCAAGAGTCACACCCTCTATTATCAGGTCGTTATACAGATTATACAAATGTGACACACCTCGGGATTTAGGTGTGTGTTGTGGCACTTTAGATTTCTCTGAAGGATGAGGGAGGGGCTGCAAAAGTTTCATTAAATAGCCATCAAATGAAATGGTTCACAACACAATACAGCTTAAATGTTAATATATAACTGCTTTCAGATGAAATGCTCTTTCAGTAACAGAATCATTGTTGTGTTGATTTTCCTGACATTTATTTAAGCAAGTCATTTCAAACAAACATGCTTTACATCCTGATGCATGCACTCAAAAGTCAGAAGCACCACCCCAAGTAGGTAGCGGCAATGATGCCAAATGCTTTTCAGATACTTTTGATTGATTCCTTGTTGTCTTTATCTCTATCTCACTGATTTTTGGTGCATCTGCAGGTGCACGATTTTCAGTACTGAAGTAGTCGAGACGAGACAATATGACAATTTGACACAAGTGCTTTTGAGTCAAATAATTTTAGCCTCTGGATAAAGTGGATATGTCCCATTCAGCCTGCCTCGAGTTCAGTATATGTGTGGGTTTGTTCGGAGAGCAGCCTGTTGGGACTTGAAATCGTTTTTTCAGTGCGTCGATGCAGAAATCAGGCACATACTGTTTACTTCCCCTCAGCCCCACCTTGGGTTTGGCCTTAGTATAGGTATGTGTGTGAATTACCAAAGGTAGAACAAAGGCGATGTCGACACAAAGTGAAGGCAGAACCTTATATGGAGGTCTTTGGATAAGATGCTTTTTAAGTCTAACAGTGTGTGGATCTCTGTTTTGCTCTGACTCTCATCCACGCTTATAATAATAAAATGATAATAAAGTTTATGTATGTAGCATTTATTGAAGTCTGTGATAACCAAGTGCTTTACAATAAGCATAATACGTACAACAAAACAAATAAACAATAAGAAAAATAAAAGTGAAGAAATCAGACAGCAAGAATAAAATCAGGAAAAACTATTGATAAAATTCCATTTTTCACAAATGTACATGTAAATATACACATTTAATTGTAAGAAGGGAAGTAATACAGAAGATACTGAGTTCATCAGGCAGGTCTTTACATCCACTTTAAAGTTTGGGCTCGGTAATAAAGTTAGTGTCAAGGTTACAGTTGAAATGATTAGTCAGTTAATTGATGAGTAAATTAACAGAAAAGGTCATTTTTCAAAGCAAAAATATCACTGATTCCTGCTTCTAAAATGTGTATGTTTGCTGTTTTTTAGTCTTCTGTGATAGTAAAACTGAATATCTTTGGGTTTTGGACTGTTTGCAGTTTGAATATGATCATCATCCATCATTAGACCCTTGGATCAGATAAGGAAAGACCATCAATTTCCTGTGACAAAGGTTTTTTGGGGCATTATGTTAAAATGATGAGATCCTTGTTGCAATGCTGAATATTTCCTAACATCTTTGTGTTTGTATTCCAGCCCATTTTTCCATCTGTTCTGTGACTGTTTTGCTTTCCTTTTATTCTCTGGGTATTTCTCTGCCGTACCTCCTGGAGCCTCCCATGGGGAGGTGTGTCTGTCTGCCAGCTCCTCTTCCCCACAAGAGGTTCCTCTCTCTGGTCACAGAGTCACGGCTGATCCCCTCCAGGCACGAGGCTCTCCAGTCCAATTCACATGAACCAAATGTTTCATTTCACCTTAAACTGTCCCTTTTTTTATCATAGGTGAACTGAAAACTCTTTTCTATCTCTGTATGTGACTTGACTACAGTTCAAAAACCACTAACGGTTGAATGAACACACTCGGAGGAGCCTCTGTCACCAAAACCAGCCTGTCTTTCTTGGCACAAATGATTTCCTGACAATTTAACTGTTGGACCATAGCAAATCAAATATTCAGTGTGGTGTTATGCTCATATGCTTATTATGCTGCTTATACTCAGAGGTTTCCCTTTGCAGATGTGAATATAGGGAGAGTTCCTCTGCCTAATTATTAAAATCACTTTCATTGAAGTCAACTGAGGAGATAAGAGAGGTTTGCTTTGGAGATAAGAGAAGTTACGAGCCCTCAAACCACAGCAGTGGAGATGTAAAAGTTAAGAAAACAGAATTAAGATAATGTGAAAACTATACGACGCAGGGTTAAGTAGCCTGCAGAGTGCACAAGGGTAATCTTAATGATGAATTGCACTATTAGAGACCCAGTATGGGACTGTTATTCATTTATTATTCATGCAACACAATTATTTTCTACCCATTTTTGTTGTACTTGTTCCAGGAAGAGTTTTAGTTATCCGCCTGCACAAAAGGCTCTTTTGCTTTTCAGCATTTCCGAGTGGATTTGTGTCTCGCAGCTGGATTTGAATTCAATTGCAGGTGCAGTAGTTTGTGTAACCTGTATGATGCATTAGGCTTGGTGTACGAGTTTCTCTGGAGCCCTCGGGAAGTGCAGTCATAAATTACCAGGGATACTCATCCGTGTTAGTCTCAAGTCCTGTTGGAACAGAGTGGTCTTGGCAACTCTAACAGGATTTGCTGGATTAAGCCTTTCAAAACTTCAGTGTCTCAATTGTGTCTTGAGTACATCTCCATATTTGTCTAGAGTGCTGCTGTATGTTCTGTGCTGTTAAGTAAGAAAGAGATCATGTTGGAGGAGGTGAACTGATAGCACGGCCAAATACCCAACAAAACAAAACAGAAAAACATATAATCATCATCTATTTTTAGCCAAGCTAGTGATGTGACTCTTGGGATGTTGGTCAGCTGGTCAACAACTTTGGTCCAAACTGAAATATCTCAACACCAATCGGATGGATTGCTGTTATATTTGGTACAAACATCCATGGTGCCCAGAGGATGAGACCTACCTGACTTTTGTGATCCCCTGACATTTCCTCTAGCGCCTCCATGAGGTTCATATTTAAGGCTTTGAGTGAAATGTCTCAAAACTGTTGGATGGATCACCATGAAATTCAGTACCCATATCCATGCCCCCCTGTGAACGTGAGGATTGTTGCTTTTGTAGTAACTTAAGTGATCATTCATGTAGCACCATCATCATGTTTTCAAACATTTTTATTTATCCAATACTTTGGTTTATGACTAAAAACCTACTAAACTGATAACTTTCCCATCTGTCTCAGCTGTACTTTGCATTTAGCGTGCATTAGCATGCTAACATGCTAAACTAAGATGATGAACATAGTAAACATTATACCTGCTAAATATCAGCATGTTAGCATTGTCATTGTGAGTTTATGGTTCCCTTAATGTAGCATAATGCATGAGTGTTGTTGCCATGGTTACTTTGCAGCTCTCTCATAGGTTGAAACTATCTTTGTGGTGTCTATCCATGTATGAGGCAGTTACATGTCATCTCGCTGTGATGAGGTAGCTTCCTGTGATTGGCTTAAAAAGCCCGGTTTTAAACATGGCCTCCACTAAATCTCTTGATCTGTGTTCTCCCAATCCCATTATTTCCTCCCCGACACTCAAACACACACCAGTTTAATTCAGCCGGTGCTAATCTGGTGTGCTGTGTCAGACAGTGTGTGGCTCCATGCTGGGTTAGAGCCGACTAATAAATGACTAATGTGGTATAATCTCTGTTACATTCAGTGTTTTTAAGCGCCCATTTGTCACGGAGAAGAACAATGAAGGATGAAGAATACATTATTTGGCTTTAGCTTTGGCTTTCACATATTTAGCTTTACATTCATTCTTCTCTCTCTGGTACCAATAAGCAATTAATTGATTAGTTTATTTATGTGCATATTTATTTGTTTGTTTATTTTATTACTTGATTAATCATTTTGTCTGTACATTGTCTTCTCGTTGTTTGGTTGTTGTTGTTTGGCATACCTTAAACTGAGTAGGTTACCATAAGTTCTAATGTACACACACATACAATAGGAGTATGATGTCTTATCAGCACATTAAAGTAGCTTCCTGTGTGACTGTTGACATGTATGTACTGATCTTAACTAGCATTCAGAGGGGACTTTACATTTCCTGTGAACAGCCTTGACTTGATGGATCAGTGTTGTGGATCGATTTTTGTTCATTCGTCACTGGCAGACAGTCGCTGATTGGTCTTTGTGGGTTGGTAAAATTACACTGAAGGGGAGGATGAGGGACGACATGTTTACCGTTTCCTTGTCTCTGACTTGTCTCTACCTCTGGCTCATGTTAGTGGAAAATAAATTGATGGATCGGAGGCAGGAATAAATAACTTCTGACTGGGTACTTGGGGCAACAAAAGCAAGGTTTCCCTGGGCACTTTCCTGTGTATTTGTGCCTGGCCGTCGTCTCCCCACGGCAAGGTCCCTTCTTCCAGCTCCATCAATGGCTTAGTGGGAGTTGGAGTAGCACTTGCTGGCCCACTCTCTCTCTCTCTCTTTTTCACATACAGTGCACACCACAAGCTTCCTCTCCAGTCTCTAATCTTAGATTTTCAATATAGAAAGCAATGCAAATCACACACCAACGCACAGACACACTATATCTGCCTCATTTTGAGTGCTTTACATGTTGTTTTTTGTTGAATTTCCAATAGTTTAGGCCTTCGATTGATTATTATTTTCATTTTCAGTTAATATATAGATTATTTTTAGCCACGCTCGCGGCGTGGCTCTAGGAATGACAAGGTCAGTCGATCACTTTGGTTCAGACTGAAATATCTCAACATCCAGCAGATGGTTTGACACAACATTTTGCACAGATGTTCATGTTTCCCAAACGATGTTTCCTACTGAGTCTTGTGATTCCCTGACCTTCCCTTTAGCGCCACCAGGAGATTTACATTTGTGGTTTTAAGTGAAATGTCTTGACAACTATTGGATGGATTGCCACGAAAGTTGGTAGAGACGTTCATGTTCCCCTCTGGATGAATTGTTAAAACTTTGGTGAAGATGTGTTCATCGAGTGCCATCATCAGGTCAGATTTTTAATTTGTCAAACACTTTGGTTTATGACCAAATACCTGCAAAACGAATGACATTCCCTTCAGCCTCAGCTGTACTTTGTGTCCCCAGGCCCACGTTGTCGTCTTCACGCTGCTTGTTTTGTGTGACTAGAGATTGAAAAGTCAAAGATGTTTAGTTTACAACCTGATGAAACGCAGAAAAGCAGCAAATTGTCACATCTGAGAAGCTGGAACAAGCGAGTATTTGACAGGTTGTGTGCATGATAAATGACTTGAATGCTTACCAAAGCTGTCGTTGATTCATTTTCTGTTGACTGACAAACTAATGAATCGACAAATCCTTTCAGAAATAGTTTGCAGTCTGATCTGCTTGTACGTGGAATTGAGAGGATCATTGTTCCTTGAAAGAAACAAAAAAGGCAGAATTTAAACGCAGTAGAGCGTTGACTTTTGTGAGATTTTAGATGGTTTTTATATGCATCAAAGCTTCCACACCAGATTTGAAGCCAGGAAGCTGCAGATGTTATGTAAATTAACCAACTAAGCTACCAGAACTTTACATGTTTTGTTAGCTTTTCCCTTTAGGCTGTCTGCTGTGGACAATTTGATTGAGAGCATTTCAGTCAAGTTTTATTCTCAGTAGTTCCCTCCAAGGAAAATTGGAGCCCATGTTTCACTTTTTAAGGGAAATGCATTCTGCATTCACACTTTTTTTTTCTTGGAGTTGAAGTTTCAGACAAGTGAGTATCCGAATAGTTCCTCTGTATTTCCCAGTGGACAAATGCCCGACTGTGTTGTTTGTGTGTTTTGGCTGTGTGTCCACCCATCTGTATAATAATCTAAATGGCCTCAGTGCAGACCGGGGTCACAGGACGAGCAGCGGCCAGATATCTGCTCTGTAAAACGCACACGTGTGTCCTCTGAGGCATATGGTGCTTCTGTGTGTTCACATGTTAATAATTCCCCACTATCACCCTCAGACCCACTTTCCAGTGGATGTTCAATACGTGTGTGGACTGCAGAGTGTGAGGCACTGCCAGCCGCTCGTTTACACACTTGAATCTCTTGCAACCAGCTGATTTATGACCAGGCAGTTTGTGTGTGACAGGCAGCAAAGGAGGGAAGGAAAAAAAATGTTGGTTTGTGCAGATTAAAGTGTGATCTGGTCACAAATGTTTTTACAAACACACAGCCTTGAATCCAATCCAACTGAAATCAAGGCTGTGAGTATTGTGAGTCCAAAGCAGGAGGTTTAGTGTATGCTGCAATAGAAAGACGATGTACTGTATCTTGATCGTTGCCACGTGTTATCATTCACTAATTATTAGAGGCTTTCTAATAACTGAGGCTGCAGCTGGTAATGACTTCATCAATTTTGATTATTAAATTGCCTGCTAATTATGTCCCAGATTAACCTTTTACCACCCACTGTTCCAGTGGAAGGACGCTAGCACTTTTGACGCTAGTAGTATGAAAAGTCACATTAATATTTACATGTAGTAGATGTATATCGCCAGTGGTTATGGTATTGTTTCTGGGGATTTGGGAGTTTTAATGACATAAAGCAGTGGACATAAGTTATACAGGGTGGGTGTACAAACACACTTTGATGTGAACAATCTATGGAGTTCCCCTTTAAGGATGTGTCTGATATTCTTTGACACAACAAAACTTTTTTCTATTGTAGGCACATGAAAATAAATAAATATGTCAAAATTAGGGGATGTTTTTAGGAGCCTTTCAGACTACATTTGCAGAAAAAATACTTTTTGGGGATTGGGTCACTATTTGGAAACATAATCCAGGCATACTGCATGGCAGAGTGTAAAAATAAAACCTTAAGAATATGGTGTCTCCAGGGGATTAAGAATTAAGGGCTAATGGCCTTACCCTTACGGCTATAAATGGTTTTTAAAAAATCGCATCACAAGCTACCAGAACGTTTTTATAAAGGAGAGGAAACCAAACAAATCTTCCATTCGTGAAGCTTCAAATGGCAAATGTTGTATATTTTTACTTAATGTTGTTTGTCTCAGTGTTATTTACAACAGGTTTGTTCTGGCTGCATTTCTGGCCGTCTGGTTGGACCGATGGATGTGTGATGTTCTGAGGGTGTTCGCCATCTGTGCTCAGGAGTAGCAAGAAGTTTAGCTTAATTCAGAACAATTGATTTGCATGAATGGACTCTCTTTTAGCTAAAAAAGTTGCAAACTGTTCGATATTGTAGGACTATTATTCACTGCTAGGGATGATGATTGCTGACTCTGCAGGATGTATCACAGGCTGTACAGCCAAAAGCCACAGGACACAATTAAAGCATCGTGTATTCTGCTCGTCTATGTGTAAGAAAAAGGCAAAAAAAGAATAAAGCCAAAAAACCCGCCTTCAGGGTATGTCAGCAGTTTGCTCATATGTGTGTATCTTAGAGCTTAGTCTGTCTGTGTGCGCTTTGCTGCCGTGGCAACTAGAGTTACCACATACTAATATTTTAGGTTGCCTTACATAATCGTCTGCTTTTGTCAATACAGAGAGTGGATTTTCAGTACAAGAGGCACTGGGGGCTGTTTGTTTGGAGCCCTGGGCTCCACGCTGCTCCACTAAATGACCATTGTGCAGTCTTAAGACTAAGATTTACTGTCTCATCAGCTGCCTTTTTCTTCCTGTTTCCCTCCAGTCTGAACACAAGAATCCTCTCAAGACTAAGCACTCAATACCCTTTTGATCCTCTTGTTTTTCTTCTTTAGCTCTGCTCTTATCTTCTCCTTCTTACCAGTGTGGTTGTGTATTCTTACTAACAGACAAGACAGCCGGTCGGAAGATAAAAGAAGCTTTTCTACAAAGCTACATAAACACACCTGATATTTTATATCAATGGTACGCGGCAGGTTTTTGACCCATAGTTTAGGCTGAAGGTCTGTACAGGCTGCAGCATCTGTGCAAAGTCTGTAATATATGTATTTTTTACTGTAAGTATACCACTTATTGTACTTCAAGGAACTTTAATTTTCTCTGAAGTTGTTGAATAAGGCATTTTACAATTTTGCGCCTCCTCAAATACTAGTCTGAACTGTTTTTAGCCAATGCTAGTTTCATGGCTCTACGGATGGCAGCCTCGTTGTGTCTGCTAACATTGTCATTGTGAACATGTTAGCATGCCGACATTAGTATTTAGGTTTAAGTACATCCTCACAGACCCGCTAGCATGGCAGTAGACTCTTATTCTTGTTGGTACATAGTTTAGTGTGAAAGCCTGTACAGACCTCAGAGACTGAAGTCTGCTGCACACGGCTTTGCTTTTTACACCAACATGTATTCCATTGCAAGTATAGTACTTGAGTAGAGCTGTCATTTTCTCTCTGTGTCAGATGTTGTCTGGCTGTTGATTTTCAGCTGCACTCGAGATGACACTCTGAATACTGAATGTTTGTTTACTTAAAGCTGACTCGATTAGCCAAAAATTTTATATTTATTCTTCATTCTTCTGTGTGTGTCCACAGGCGGAGCGCAGCAGTAGCGATGTCAACATCCTCAGCATCCCGGTGCCCATTCGTCGCGGCGGCTCAGAGTCCAACCTGGACGTGGTGGACAGTGTTGGAGATGATGGAGTGGGCCTGGATTTCACCAAGGGAGCGCTGGGTATCGACAGCCTGCAGCAGAAGATCCTCAAGGTCAGAGGAAACATTTCTCTTTGTAGGTTTACTGTGTTTGACCTGTAGAACGGTGTGTACGCATGTGACACGTGGACCCTCTGAGCAAACATCACACAAGAGTAAAAGACTAAATTAAATAGTCTCCTTAGCTCGGTTCGGTGGTACTTTGTAGAGCAGTTAAAGCAGCATTTCTTTATCAAATAATGAGCCAGATTTCAGTTATGATACTACAGATACCAATCAAAAATATTTAATTAAGTGGTTGAGTTAACAAGAAATTGTGCTCTACCCCATCCTCTGATTCCTTTTCATTATAGTCCTCGTTCTCTCAGTTTTAATTAGAAATGGTAGAAAAGTCTGGAATTATTTCCACCATAGGAACATTAGACATCGGTGGAATTTAGTTTCACTGCAATTTGATCTCTCTCAGTTGATTTTGTAGTTTATCTTACGTATTTTGGAGCCGTAGCCGAAACCTAATGAAGAGATTATTAAAAATGTGAAGGATTTCTGCTCCCAGTGAGTAATACAAGCACAAAGTTAGTTTCAAGAAATGAGAAAAGTACTCATTTAGGTTTGTATTCGCAACACTATGGAGGAGCTTTGGCCTTCACCAGACTTCACCGGGATATTGAAGCATATAATAACAACAAACTTTGTCATTACAGCCACACGTTCAACAGGTTTACAGATTTTACATTTTGGAAAAAAAGAGCAGTGGTTGGTATCCGATCGTTTTCATTGGAAATCCATTTTTCTCCTTTCATTCCCCATTTAGGTGACAGAGCAGATTAAGGTGGAGCAGACGGCTCGGGACCAGAATGTCGCCGAGTACCTTAAGCTGGTAAACAACGCCGACAAGCAGCAGGTAGGACGAATACGTCAGGTCTTTGAAAAGAAGAACCAGAAGTCGGCACACAGCATCGCCCGGCTGCAGAGGAAGCTGGAGCAGTACCACCGTCGCGTGAAGGACGGCGAGACCAACGGGAAACACAGCCACAAGGATGGCAGCAACAAGGAGTCTGGGACTCACAGCAAGGAGGGCAGCCTGCGGGACGTCAGCGCCACCGGACGGCACCCGGCACTGGATAAAGTGAAGACAGTCGGGCCTGGTGTGTCGCTCTCACCACCGTTCTTCTTCAACAAGTCGCGGGAGTTTGCTAATCTTATCAGGAACAAGTTTGGCAGCGCCGACAACATCGCACACCTCAAGAGCTCCATGGAGACGGGGTCGGGGCTGCAAGTGGATAGTGGGGCGAGGGGTCTGAGCGGGAGCGCCACCACAGTAGCCAAGGCGACCAAGTACCAGAGCGATGATGAGTGCTCCACGGGGACGTCTGCATCTGCTGACTCAAACGGGAATCCAGCCGGAGGATCGGGGGCGGGATCTGGAGGTCCAGGGAGGTCAGACTCCAACGGGCGGATGGGGGAGGTGCTGGACATGGTGCGGGAGATCAGGGAGGGTCAGGCACAGCTGGCAGAGGACATGGAGACTCTGAATTCACAGTTCAAACGAGATTACAGCTACTTCACACAGATGATGCAGGAGGAGAGATACAGGTAGGATTCATTCAAGGGTGCATTTTATTGAGTTTAAACAGAAAGCAACACAGAACAGGACCACATTTAATCTCCATCCAGTCAGTCAGCACAACATAAACCTCACTGTGATGAAGAAGATGAAAAAAATAATCAAGATGAATAAAGATTACAGAGATAAGATTTTCTTGTAAAATACTGGATACTTTGACCTCCTCGTGCCTCTAAAAGTCCTTCAAATGAAACTTCCCAGAAGGAAGAATTACTCTTTGGTTGAACGACCACACTGAGGCCATAACCTGTAGACGTATGAACGCATCAATATTGCTTCATTTTAAGGTGTCTGGAAATCATTCATCTTGATCAGCTTAATATTGAACCCTAAAATATTTATACATATCAAAAATAAATACTGATGACAACAAATGTTTGTTTGGAATCCAGTAATCCTCACTCCTTCCTAACACTCCTAACTGGGCAAACATCTGCTGTTGAACTTTGAAGAGCTTTTGACAGTTTTAGAGGGGCCATTATTATGAGCTTTTGTAAACTAAAAATAGATAGTGGAGCTTACACACAAACCCCCAGACTGTTGCTAAGTCAACCAAGGGCAAATGTTTTCAGCAGCTTAGTTGCGGTAGTAGATAAACTGCTGTACTGTTACTCGCCCACACACACACACACACACACTCAATTATGCATTGTTTCTCGCTCTCTCCTTGGCTCTCTGCCTCCACCTACTCTGCGTGTGTGTTTCTGTCAGGTATGAGCGGTTGGAGGACCAGTTAAATGACCTGACAGAGCTCCACCAGCACGAGACCAGTAATCTGAAGCAGGAACTGGCCAGTATAGAGGAGAAGGTGGCCTACCAGGCCTACGAGAGGGCCAGGGACATACAGGTAATGTGTGTCGTGTATACATACAGTTATATAATGCACCACACGCTCACATTCAGCCTTTAACATGTATTTGAACAAGTATAGCGCTGGAATTTCTCTGTTTTGTTGTCAGACTATACAGACACTTAACTCCAGTACTGAAATGACTATTTAGATTTTTTGAATTTTGATAATCTTAAGTCTTAAATGTGAGGATTTTCTGTTTTTTTTAATTGCCAAGCTCTATTTCAGGATGAATTATCTCCATAGACAACGTTTGTGGTGATTGACAGTTGGCTTAGAAGTGCATGAAACTCAACTAAATTATCAGAACAACAGATGAACAACTGTGTTAGAAAGTTCTTTAGTAAAAAGTTACAAGATAAGCCTGTGTGCATAATATGACAAGTTAACTATGAATTCCATGGTACATTTCGGTAAAAGGGAGGCAAAGCTAAAGAGAAACTGAAAATAAACTGTCGGCTGCAGCTTGAATTAATTAGCTTTCATTTTCGAATCGACTATGATGCAGTGTTTTGTTCACAAGTGAAACAACAAAGCATTTTCTTGATTCGTGCCTCTGACTGGCTTCTCTTCCATTCAGTAGCAACAGCTGCCGAGGCTCAAAAAATTGCAGAGAAACAAAGCTGAACCTCCTGTATTTCTATGTTAAGTAACACTGAGGTGCGGAGTGAATTCAACAGTAACGGTCATTTTCACTGTTTTAGACCAATTCATTAATTCTTTTATAATTTGGGGCATTTTCCTTTTTTTAAAGAAAAAAAACGACAGAAAGACATTCAACAATATCTCATGGTTACACACACCGGAGCCACCGAAGTGCCCCCAGCATCTCCCACTCATTTCCAATGTGAAACACAACTCCTGTTCATTTCCAATGCAGCTGATGTCAATTCATATCTAATCCAGTTTCACTGCCCTTCCCTTATGAGTCACTGCTCTCCAGTATCTCCCTGATGTTAACCATACTGTGTGTGTGTGTGTGTGTGTGTGTTTGTGTGTGCGTGTGTGCGTGTGTGCGTGCGTGCGCGCAGGAGGTCCTGGAGTCGTGCCAGACTCGTGTGTCGAAGCTCGAGCTCCAGCAGCAGCAGCAACAGACAGTTCAGGTGGAAAACACCGACGCCAAGGTGCTGCTGGGGAAATGCATCAACATCATGCTGGCTATCGTCACCGTGATCCTGGTGTGCGTTTCCACGGCGGCTAAGTTCACCGCTCCGCTGCTGCGTAGCCGCCTCCACCTGGCGCTCACCTGCGTGGGCGTGTCTGTGTTAGCACTGCTGTGGAAGAACTGGGAACATTTACAGTGTGCTTTGGAACGACTCGTCCTACCGCACTGATCTAGGAGAACAAATGAGACCAGAAGACTTTAGCCGACCAGGTCTCCATGAGGTGTGTCGTCATGGCAACACAAGAACTGAGGAGGAGTTTACATGTAGCCTTACACCAACCCTAGTTCCCCCAGCGATATTAGGCTCCACAGTGACTTGATTTATGGCTTTGCATGTCTAAACGGGGTTCCACCAAATCCACAAAGCCTTTTCCCAGAATGCACCTCCAAAGTGATTCCATCAAACAACACACACAGATGTAAGCTGATATAAGTTATCACAACTGCACAGAACTGTGATAAAGCTCTAATAACGCGCTGTCTACAAGGCTGAAACATGTAAACACGGCACAACGCTGACATGACTGCATCACTACAGTCCGAAGTATCGGACCAATAAGAGATGAATCAGCCTGAATTGATCAGATGCCAGCCATATTATTGGCTTTTGGATTACCCCCCCCCCCCCCCCCCCCCCCCCCACCCTCATCTGGTCATCAGAAGATTCTGGTTGCACCAACAACAGACACTAAAATCTAAATATAGATGAGTGGGTTTTATTGAGGGCATGGAAATACAGGGATTATTTCCTGTCCTTAAAGGGAAGTGTATGTGTTATAGCACCACCTCACACCTCTAAACAAACACTCACTGGCAGTATGTGGCCAGTCCATCAGTCTTGAACCCGCACAGTACGCCTCCTTGTACACCAGCCAGCTGTGACAACACAAAGACACGTCCACCTGAAGGTTGATTTGTACCGTGTCTGTACTTAACTGTTCAGTATTTATGTGATGTTTTTCTCGTCATTCAAAAGGACATTTTTGAAGCCGTAGTTTTAAACTGTGTGGGTGTGTTTGTGTCTGTCTGAGTGTGCGTTCATGTGCTGTACGCCTTCTTGTGTGTCAATACTGAGTTTCATGCTTTGTGAAATATTTGCTGTCTTGGTGAGAGTTAGGTGAGAAGATCGATGCCACTCGTGTCTGTCTACGCTATATGAAGCTAGAGCCAGGAGACGATTAACGTAGCTTAGCATAAAGACTGGAAACAAGGGGAAACAGCTAGCCTGGCTCTATCTGAAGGTAACAAAATCCACCTACCACCACCTTGACAGCTCACAAATAAGTCCAGTCTTTGAGCTAAGCTAAGCCAACCTGCCACTGGCTTCATAGTTAGCATACAGACATGAGATTGGTATTGATATTTTCATCTAACACTTTGCAAGAAAGTGAATGAGCATATTTCCCAAAATGTCAAAACTCCTGTCTTCTTAATTTAATACTATGGGGTTTTTCGTCATGTGAAATCTGTTTTTTGTTATTCGGGTAACCGTTGCTTCTCAAATCTATTTGAGAAATGAACTTGGTCCGTGAGTTGGCATGTTTTGCTCAGTTCCAAAGACTGCAGCTTTAGCATCGACCAGCTAGCATGTAAACTGTGAAGGCCAAGACGACTAGAGAAAAGCTCTAAATGCTTAAAGATCCTGATTTTTTTGTACTGCCTTTTTACAAGGTGAACAGAACAAATTAACTTTTGTGTGAAGCCTTTGATGTTATGCTGCATTCATGTCCGGTGGGAATAACAGCAGCGATTATCTGACAGTCTTGACTTGAAAGCATTGCCACCTGTGGAAACTTAAGCCATGGAGTGACCGTGGGTGATGACTGCTACTACATCTAAATTGCTCATAACTCCTTTCAGGCTTTTCACACTTGACTCTCGCACAGCTGGGAAGTGACTCAGATGATGTCTGCTACTAGCACAGAAAGTCCTGCGCTGCCATCTTATTTTAAGACGAATGAATTAGAATGCAGATTGATGCATTTTGGTTGTTTTACATGAAATAAGCGTCTGTCCTTGCACTAAAATACTGAAATGTCAGTAATCTCACAAATCTGGTCCATTGCCTTGTTCCCAAACAGAATGTTCTACTTTACTACTAAAATAAGTGGCAATATCAGCACAGTAGCAACTGTTTTTCCCACGTGACTTGAATGCAGCGTTACAGATTGGACAGAGGAAACTGAACAATGTAGCTCCATGCTCCCTAACCCTGTATCACTGTGATGATGAGGGGGATGAAGTGGGACTGATGCCTTTTCAATGCAGCTTATTTCTTTTACTGTGTAACTTTGCGTCCCTTCAAAAGCCAAATGTGGAGATTTTTTAAGGCACCTTAGCCTTTCTAAATAAACCTGAAATGACTATTTTCTTTTCTGTTTTCTGACCATTAGTCTTTGATTGGCTCAAAAACTATTTCTGTCTCCTCTTCCAGAGACATGCACCTCTTCTCCAAAGCTGTATTTGTAAGTCCATAATGTATATTTTCACATTTCTGTCTCTTCTATGTGCATTCGTTTCTGGTTATGGGTTTTCCATAACATTATTTTTTTCAAATGAGAGAATAAATCTTTGTTTTTCTAAGATTGCTCCTGATTTTCTGTTTCCTGTTGGTCCTTTTTTTTTTTTATTCCTAACATCCCATCCATTATTCATTATCCATCAGACAGACTGGGTGATGTGAGGATGGGGATCAAACCACTCTGCAAGCATCATAAGGAATTCATACATAAAATGGGTGTAAATGACTTAACAAACACCCACCAGCGGTGCAATGAGGTGGGTTGGTGTAGAGAAAAAACACTAAAGTGTTCTTTCTTGTATTTGAAAGAATATTACAGATATTTTAATGTCTCACAGTATTCAGGACACAATTATTTGTTATCTGCTGTCATAGTGTCCCCATTAAAATATGCATACGCATATGCTACATTTTCTCAAAACCAGAATATGGTTCAATACATTTACAACAATTAATTTTGGTTATTTTGAATTTTAAATGATTAATTTGACTGTTAACTGTAGTTAGCTTGGCCACAGAAATTTCAGTTTCTTCATATTATAACTCATAATTAAAGAAATAGGAAAACACTCGATAAGATTAATACCACTGTCATGTTTGTAAGTTCAATATGAAGCTACAATCTGGAGACGGTTAGCATAGCTTAGCATTAACAGTTAGCCTACCACAAAATCTGCCAACCATCACCAATAAAACTCACAAATTAACATATTATATCTTGTCAGTTTAATCCGTAGAAAAAGTGTACAAGTGTATTGAGTGGGATATGACTATTTCTTGGTGAAGTTACTTCCTGGCCAAGAAATACCACAATATTAGTTTTATACTTCAGTTATTTTGATTAAACAACCGAGATATATTGTGTCAGTTATAATAATACATTTTATTTATACAGCACTTTTCAAACCAAAGTTACAAGTTGCTTTACATGGTTTAACCAGCTAACATTTAATAGTGATCTATAGAGCTGTTTCCACCCGTTTCCAGTCTTTATGCTAAGCTAAGATAACCGGCTCCTGGCTCTAGTTATAACTAACACTGTCCTATCCCTACGCTACACTGATGGACACGTTAGTGTTTTATGGCACATAGAACATGTAGCAAGTCCATTTTCCAGCTGTTTTGTGGATCATAAATCTTTTATCCAGATTCTGCGGCCTCAGATTCATTATTCAGACTGTGTTTAGCTCTTTTCCTTTCTTTCCTTTCCTCCTGCTCTTTGCCCTGCACACTGCTCTGTTTCTGTCAACGTTAATATTCCTCACAAAGGCATGGCTCTCCCCGGCACCGGGCCAGGTTAAGTTCAAACATCTGTACTGAGTCCTGTACATTTTCTAAGGCGCATACATTATATTTTATGTATGCATGCACGGCACAGAATAAAACTTAGAGGAGACTGCCACCTAGCTGTCCCATATAAGCAATGCCTCAAAATTACACATCAATTGTGTCCAATGTCTCTCATAAATGTTACCAGCTGCAACATTAAAGTGATGTACACATTAATGCATCAATTATTATAATCCAGTAATATAAAATATATTATTCTAAAATGGGCCATTCTGTATAAAGAGTACTTTAGGTACATAAGTATATTTTGATACTAATACTTTTGTACTTTTACTTAACTAAGATTTTGAATGCAGAGTATTTGTACACTGTAGTACTGCTACCTTTACTTAAGTAAAATATCTGACTTTGAAAAAGACTACATCTGCCAAAATACAGTGTGTATTGTGAGGCATGTTTTGTATCATCCACACCACAAGATGGCGAAAGTGAGCGTCATGTCGTTTTGGCGCAAAGCGGAAGTCGTCATAACTGTAGACCTTAAAAAAAGTTCAGTGTTGCTGCGGAGAGCTGCCCCTGGCGCTGAAAGAATAAGGCTAAGCTAGTATATGTTGTTCGTATTCGATTTTGACGTTTATAACAGCAATAATAATAATAATAATAATAATAATAATAACTCAAGGGATTAACTTCGTATTTGGCGGCTTCAAAGGAAACACGCGCGGAGAAGTCACACAGGAATGTTGGCTATCCTATTAGCTAATGTTAGCAAGTGTAGCTAGCAAGACCACTAGCGTTAGATTAACATTATTTTCATGACTTAAATTCATGTTAGGTTATTTTTTAAACTGCTGACTAGTTTCTGGATTCACTTCCACTTTAAATGGATGAGCACAAGGAGAATATTAATGCCAAGGACGTCAATGTGAAGATGTCTAATACAAGAGAAGATGAAAAGGTTGGTGGAAGCAGCAAACTAGCTTCATGTTTTGAAATGAGATACAGAATAAACAAGCCATTTAACGCTGAGTCTCTTTGATGTAAAGCTCCGGTAGCAGCATACAAATTGCTCTTAACAAGTACATGGTTCACAGTGATATATAATATCTTTACATTTAAAAACAAATATACTGAAGTGAAGTTACTTCTACAAAAACGTGGCAGAGGGAACCAGCTATAAAAGCTGCCATTTTGTTAATCATCAGAATCAGAAATACTTTATTTCTGGGGGAAATTGTACAGTACCGGTGCTCCCATTCAAGCGTAGAAAGCAGCATACATTTAGAAATAAAAGTATGTACAAAATATAAAAATAAGAAATAGAAAATTTAAAATATACACATTTACAATATTTAAGTGAAAAATAAAAGTAAAAATATATACAACAGCAATGAATATGTATGTCTCTATATATATATATATTTGTATGGATTGCACATTTAAGAATAAGCAAGTAATAGTGAGGTAGGATATGTAGAGGCAGGTCCAAATTTCCTGTCTGTTTCTTCTGAGTGTCTGACACTTAATGTGAAGTTGAAAGGCCATATTAGTGTTTTAGCTTGTTTTAGTTTCTATAGTCACCTGCACAGCAATGGAAGTGTTTTCTTTTTGTTCTCATCAATCAATGTTAACTGTTTTATTGATGATTTATTTCGTTGGGGAGTCAAGCAGTCAATCAGCAAAACAATAAATGCAAATGTATAGAAACACCCACTTCTCTTCCACTCCTATCCCTATCCTATTTTATCTTGTTTTATATTTTACATTTTATTTGCATTTGTATTACTTTTGTCATTTAATTTGCTGCTCATCTGTAAACCAAAGGGAAGAGGGATATTGAGTGACATTTCTGACCTGTGCGCCTTTTACAAATCAGAGCCGACACATCTTTGGACTTTACTCTGACATTATCTCTTTCTATAAACAAACCACATCTACAACTTGCTCCATGCTCTGTATGTTAGGTTACTGTGACTCGTAATGACTGACATGATTATTCCTCAGGAAAAGCCTTGCAGCAGGATATGTCCCGCCGGAGAACCTGATCCCGAAGTGTCCCCATCTCAGTCAAACAGTGACTTCAGTCATCCGGTGTACAAAGAGATCGCTTTGGCTAATGGACACATCAACCGCATGTCCAAGGAGGAGCTTCGGATCAAGTTAGCAGAGCTGCAGCTTGACACAAGGTAAGAGTAGCCACAATACAGAAAGTTTAAAAGGATCTGCAGCAGCTTTTTGTAAATGTTTGAAGTTAAACCAGGGCGAGGTGCACACAAAGATGAATGCAGAAATCTCAAGCTCAGTTCTTTTCTACTGCCAGTATTGAAAGCTACTGAATTTCATAAAATATAAAGAGTGTTTCCTAAACCCTTTTCTCTTTGTGTGTAAAGAGGTGTAAAGGATGTGATGAAGAAGAGGTTGAAGAGCCACTATAAGAAGCAGAAGCTGATGCAGTCTGCAGCAGAGGGAGGACCCACTGACACCTACTACGACTACATCTGTGTGGTGGACTTTGAAGCAACATGTGAGGAGGATAATCCTGCAGACTTCCATCATGAAATCATCGAGTTCCCCATGGTTCTTATCAACACGCACACTTTAGAAATTGTAAGTTGCGTTTGTGATGAAGGTAGGATTGTTCAGTTTTTAACCTGCAGGGTGAGTTTTGTATTTATGAATATGTTTTTCCCCATTTATTTTGCAGGTGGACACCTTTCAGGAATATGTGAAACCAGAGTTGAACCCACAGCTTTCAGACTTCTGTGTGAAGTTAACAGGAATAACACAGGTTGGTGGAGCTCAATTTATATCAAAGTGTCTTCTTTGATATCGGTGTCATATTAATATGACTTTTTGTTTTGTTGAGCAGAAAATGGTCGATGAAGCAGACCCATTTCCTGCAGTCCTTCAGCGGGTCGTAGCTTGGCTTCAGGAGAGGGAGCTCGGGACAAAGTACAAATATGCCATTCTGACTGATGGGTATGATGTTTCAATTCACTAATGATGCAGAATTTGATCTGAATTTGTGTCTCTTCCCGCCAGCTTAGTGAAATCTTAACTGAAGGTTACTCTACTTCTATTTTCCATCTTCTTCAGGGCCTGGGATATGAGCAAGTTCCTCAACATCCAGTGCCGAATTAGCCGGATCAGATATCCTCAGTTTGCAAAGAAGTGGATCAACATAAGGAAGTCATATGGAAACTTCTACAAGGTTTGGGTTTTTGATCATTTGATGGGAGACTGAATGTAAATGCCTTCTTACAAACACCAACCAGCCGTTTTCCTCCTTTAGGTCCCCCGCACACAGACGAAGCTGAGCACCATGTTGGAGAAGTTGGGTCTGAAGTATGAAGGCCGCCCTCACTCCGGGCTGGACGATTCACGCAACATCGCCAAGATAGCTCTACGCATGCTGCAGGACGGGTGTCAGCTGCGCGTCAATGAGCGCATGCACGCCGGTCAGCTGCTCTCGGTTCCCAGCTCAGCTCCCGTGGAAGGAGCTCCTCCACCACATAACCCCCGCAGCAGGGACTAGACCCCAGAACTGAGGCTTGTGCCTACAGGAACCCCACATCCGTCTTGACCTTTTACCCCTATGAGTTGCAGAAGAAAAAAAAACATCCAAAGCACTTTTCACAGTCTTAAAAGTTGTACTTCTTTTTGTTTTGGAGCTTAAAAGCTGTAGTTGGTGAAGGGTATTTAAGATTCATATGTGAGGGTTCCTCTCTGACCACAACTCCATATATTTTTACACCAGATGTCTGAAAACGGCGATCATTCCAGTGTGTTGTGGGAGGATTGTTTTCCTCAACAGCTTCAGTGTTGTCAGTCTGTTAAACTCCCCTCACCCTGCCTTATCGAGCTGCTAATATCCATCACACAATTTGGTCAGAAATGCCTTTCAGTTGTCCCCTGATGGTGTGAATTTTAGTTTTTATTTCAGGTTTTGCTTTCAAGAATACAACTCTGAAAAAAATATTGAATAATTATCATTCTTGAGGCATTAAAGTTTAAAAAAAAATCAACAGTATCCCTGTCGGCTTTGGTCTTTAAAACACCTGTCTAACCATTGTGCAAGTATTGTATACACAAGAATCTACTGCTGCTATCACTGTGCTGTTTGAAGTGCTACGTAATAACAGAGCCATAACATCACACTGTTTGACACTTTTCCAGAGTGAGTTGAAAGTTTGAAAACAGTCCTGTGGACTTAAATTGTCTGTATTGAGATCCTATAGCACCATAAGTAATGAGAATATCTATCATATATATATATAAATACAGTACAGGTTCATTTGACAAACAAATTGATGAACAGCGGAAGTCCGTCTGTTGAGAGTACTGTACAAGACTGTTGTAGGATTCATCTTTTGTATAGATATTGAATTAATTATTTCATGGAGCATCTATTTTAACAGGAACAAATATTCTTCTGAATGCCAAATAATGGAAATAAAATATGTTTCTCTGTTCTTGTAAATAAGGTTTGTCATCTTTGTCCATGGTAAATGTGAATAATACATCCTTGTCACATTCAAAAAGGGATGAGAGGGTTGATCCTGAAACTTTCTGAATCAGTAGTTCATTGTTCTCAACACAAGACAAGGTACAGAAAACAGTCAAATATAACTGAGCTGCAGATGTTGGTGTTACATGGGGTCACTTGATTAAAGCAGGTGTCACTTCATGAAAGCCTGATCACTCTCATCATGCACCAAAAACAAAAGAAAAAAAACTTAATTTTCAAATCAGAATTTAATATTTGTCCGTCGGCACAGAAACATTTCACGAAGACTTTTTGGTCCAGATAACGTTTCATATCTTTGGGCTTATTTAGCACATACAAAAACTTTAATATTATCTAATATTTCTGTCAAATAAGACCAGTCATATATTTAAATACACAGATTGTAGTATCTTATACAGTTAATTTGTTTCATATTCTACACATTCTTGGTTTCGAGCACTGAGGTCACATTGGCTTTTAGTGGTTTCCTTTGGGACTCGTTACGTCAATACTTTAATGGTCTTTGGCAGCTTTAAAAAATGTTTCCATTGTTAAAATACTTTTTGGCACAGCTGTCCAATGTACTTGGGTGTTAAACTGTTGGCTCACACACACACACAATCAAAAGTTTTGGCACTGACAGTGTCAAACATATTACAGTGTTTGGTCCTAATAGCTATAAAACACTCAGGGAATCATCTGGGAGCAGTATTTTGAAATGCTTTAAAAACATTTGGCACCATTAAAATCCCAGCCAGTAAAACGTGAGAACAGTAAAGAGTCCGAGGTGCTGGAGCGTCCAGGTGATGGTCACAGACGGGTGCTGGTCACAGACAGGTGCTGTACAGCGTCACTTTGTGGCTGATCTCCTCCAGGACCCGGCGGACGGTTCGCTCCAACTCGGCCAGCTCTGCAGCTTTGGCCTCCAGGATGCGCTGGTTGGACTCGTAGGAGTTCTCCAACTCTGAAAACACAGGACACAAAGAGTGTGTGTTGAACAGAAAGCGCTTACAAGACGTGTGTCTATGATGGGATTATGATTGTTTTTTCTATATCTATATTTCTAACATCTCTTTTTTAAAGAATTGTGACCAAGATACAAAGATTGAGACATTTTACAGATGAAGAATAAACGTGTCAGTGCTCTCTTTTGTTTTTCTTTCACATCGATGTTTACCTGACGAAAACCTTGACGGTAGAAAAGTTGCCTAATTAAACTTTTGGGAGGCTGCAGTGTTCAGTGTTGACTCTCTTTTCCCTTCATTTGAACTCCTCTAACGTCTCAGCAACACATGAATGAAAATACTAAAAGAAACGCGCAAAACATACGGAAAAGGTAAAAACATGCAATATGAAAATACACCAGAAGTACCTCCGAGTCTCTGCAGCTTGCTGCTGCTCTGAGCGAGCAGCTCTTTGGCCTCCTGCTGCAGTTCATCCGCCCTCCTCCTCGCCTGCAGCACGGACTCCCCTTTATCCTCCACCAGGTCCTCCACCTCCTGGAATTTATCCTTCACCTCCACGTCAAACTCCTTCGCACAAACAAATCAGAGTTACACATGAAAGCATTCTGTGTGTGTTTTGCGTGATATTTCAGAGGGTAAGGATGAGTGAACAGTGAGAGGGAGACCTGCTGGGCCTCCTCTGCGTTCAGTCTGGCCTGGTCGCTGGTCCAGTCGGACGTCTCCGCCAGGCGGTTCACCTCCAGGTTGTTCTGTCTGAGCAGGCCCACCTCCCTCTCCAGCTGAACCAGACGCCCCGTGGTGTTACTGAGCTTCAGCTCCGACGCAGCCGTCTCCGACTCCACCTGACACACACACACACACACACAAACACACACATCCTCAAGTGTAAGATAATGGTTCTGCATCATTTATCAGTACATGAAGCTTTAATCAGCCTGAGAGATTTATAGCCAGATGTTGCATAAAAAAAGTTTATTTTTATGCCTCCAAACCAATAAAATCAAAGGCATTGAAAGCCATTACATTTTATTGGCCGAGCTGTCCATTAAAGACAAGAGTTCACATGTTAGAGAGCTGCGTTTCTTTGTGTTACAACAATGTTTCTTCATGTTTTGAAGGAGAGGAAAAACACTTATAATATACAATAATATGTTGTCGATGGGTACAATAGAGGAGACCTCAAGCATCTGTGTTTGAGATGTTGGTGCTTTGTTGTTCGTCTTTATGACAGCTTTTGCCAAATTCAATACAAGTTTTAAATTAATTTCTGTATCAGGATTTGGTTAATTGTGACAAACAGTAGGGGGCGTTAACTCTCCACTCGTTGCAGAGGATGAGGGCGCAACGAGATGACTTAAAAGAGCTCCAGTCAAACCACAAACGAATGAAAACCATGTAGAAAACATGATGGAAAATTGTTTTAATGTGAGGAAGGTTACAGCCTCCTCATCGCTCCACACAGATCTGATGTTTTCATCTCATGCTTCATGTGTGTCATGGTTTAATTCACAAAGGCTGTTGCCATTTTACTTTGTTTGCATTTCCACTTCACACTCGTGCCACCTGTCTGTTGATGAGTTAGTCAGGTCTTCTGTTTGGATTTAGTTTTCTTTTATTCCCCTCGTGTTGTTAATAGCAAAATAACTACCACACATTTTCTGTTAATTATCCACTACTTCATCTCTGCCATTATTTAGTTGTGGTTGTGTTTCTGTTTCTGGTACCTTTACTTTTTCATGAATACCTAATCTTTGCATGTCGAAGCTGTAAAGATTTCCTTGATTTTCTCCATTTCACATATTCTGGAATTCAGAATCTTGATGTTTTTTTCGATTGTTATTCCGACTAAGTGACTTTAAGACATCAGTTTGGGTTCAGCTAAACAAACAAATGAAAAAATCTTCAGTGATTAACACTCATCTCTCAATCCATCACATTAGAGCCTAAGACAGGCCACCAAAATCTACAAACTGATAGTGGTTTTATTCCAATGACAACCTTGGAGGTCAGAGGTCAACTCACAGAGATCAGCAGGTCCAGAGTGTCCTTAGTGTTGTTCTGGGCCAGTTGGATGGCGTCCATGGCGATACTCTGAGCACGCTCAGTCTCATCCAGGGCTGCCTTCACTACATCTGTTGTCTCCTTCATGTTAGACGCCTCCTCACTGATGGACAGACAGTGAACACGTTAACCCTCTGAAGTCTATTCATCGCATGTTGTCTCTATAGTAACATAACTTTATTTATACATCATGTAGAGACGAGCTGCGAGGCTTTCACACAGTATCTCATTTATAAAATTATTCATAAATAGTGTGCATGTTACCTGGCAGCCTTGGCTTGTCTCAGCAGCGTCTCTGCAACCTGGATGTCCTCAGCGCTCTGACTGAGGATCGTCTCCACGCTGGTCAGAGTGCCGACCTTCTCGCGGATCTCCTTCGTCAGCTCCTGCAGCTTTTCTGTCGAGGTCGGCATCTCCAGAGCCAACACCTCGTTGGCCACCGCCTCAATCACTGACACATCTGCCTTGTCATCTGGATTCATCAGAAACAAAACATAGTTGAGTTTATTGAGTTCTCAAACAATATGGTAATCAGCAACTGAGACTTTTATTTTAAATCCTTTTATTTTAGACCCTTTTATACATTTTGAACTACTGAATTACTGGATAAAAAACATTTTTCTGTACACAATATTTTACTGATTGCTTCATCTTTATAAATAAATGTCATAAATGCATGATTTGTGAGCTAGAAAGTAGAATTAAGTAAAAAATATGTCCCTGTAGAACCACATGGACCAATGCAGTTCTTTTGCAGTGTGTTTGAGTGTTTGCGGCGTACTCACTGGTGAGCAGGTCTCGTATCTCTTTGATGAGGTTGCGGAGCTGCTCGTTGCTCTGCTCCACTCTCTCTTTGCTCCTGTTGGATTTGATCAGCACCTCCATAGCGTTCACCTTGGCCTCGTTGGCGCGGGTGTTGGCCTCCCACAACTGACCACAAACAAAATCAGTGATTCGCTCACATCCATCTTGAGTTTTTCTACATTAGTTATAAAAAAAAAAGTTCACTCACCCTCCTGGAGAGCTTGTCCACCTCCTGCATCGCTGCTAGAATCTCCTGGTCCAGGTTTTTGGCTGATTTGAGAGCAGTTTGGGAGGTCATGGCGAGGCCTCCACATCCTTCTCCGCCGCACTGATGCGCTCCGTCCTCGCCGACACAACCCAAACCACCGCAGGGGGAGCCAGAGCAGCCGTCACCTTCAGCTGCACCACCACATGTCTGCAGAGAGACAACACAAGGTGACATCAACATACAAGTGAATATTTATTTTTTTACTGTTGCCTCTTTATCATAGAGACAATACAGATGTGTTTTGTTTTTAAGAGGATCTGGTCCTTCAGTGTTTCTCACCTTATTGCTAAGAGGTGACAGGTCGAATGTATCCAGCTCGTTGGACAGTTTGTCCAGTTTCTGTGAGTTTCTTTGGTGCTTGCGGTCAAACTCCTTCTGACTGCTTCTCAGTTTGTCCTCCGTGGCTTTCCGTACTGTGGATGACTGCTCCACTGTGTTTCCGGGATTACTGGTGGAGGCGTTGGCGCTGAGCTCCGCCATTGTAGACTTCATGTGTGCAATGGCAATGGTGTCCATGGCACCTAAAAACACATGCACAAGTACACTGGACTTGACAGGAATATAGTAGCATGCCATTTCTATTTTCAGGTTCAGGTTGGAACCAAAAATGTAACCCAACTTTTAGAAACAAAACACAGCAATTTTAAGAGACAGCTCCAGGGTGAGAATAAAAGCATGAATGTGAAGCAATATGCTGATGACACACTTGTTTCCGTGTTAGTTAAAGTAAGTTAGTAAGTTAGTAACGGTCTGGTTTCTCACCCTGGATGTTAGCGTTCTTGGCGTTGTACACTTCCTGTCTTAGCTCCTGGACACTCAGCTCCAGCTGGTTGGCCTCATCAGTTAGTGCGTCCAAGTTTGCATCGGTGGCATTGGCGTCGCTGTGGAGAAGATTCAAGGTCTCCTCCGTCGTGTTCAGCTTTCCGTTTAGGTAGGACATCAAACCGCTGAAGAAACATCAAGAAACTAATGAATGCAAACAAAAAGGTGTCTACTACATCTCTTTGTAGATCTCTATTTGTTTGTGTACATACGTAATCTGATGCATCAGGTCCTGTATCTGCTCCAGCTTCACTGCTGCAGGGTTGCTCTCTACTATGTCTCTGACAGCTTTGGCGTTTCTCTCCAGGCTGCTGACTAATTCTTTATATGGCGCCGTCACCCCACTGCTCTTGAGCTCTGTTACTTGGACCTCCAGGCGCCTAGTTTGATTGGTCAGCTCGTCGACCACGATGTCCCAGACGACAAAGCATTGATGGCAGGGTTCACAGGCGGGGAACTCCCCCTGGTAGCCCCTGGCACACTTGTCACACCGCGGGCCGGACACGCCCTCCACACAGGTACAGTGACCTGTCGCACGATGGCACTGCTCGCTGGAGATCCCCCGAGACTCGCAGTCACAAGCTGGAAACACACGGAGAGGAAAGTCAGGGATCCAAATAAATCCAGGAATAGGCATTCACCCTTATAGAAGAATTACTATGCATTATGTACTGTAAGTTCAATTTATATAATATGTCCCAAAGTTTCTCTTCATGGTGGTGTAAAGTTTCTCTACTCTGTCCGTAATAAATTCTGGAAATTGTTGTTTTTATTCATTTATGTATTTCATCATTTTTCTTGGCCTAAAAATTGTCAAATCTCAGGATACTTCATCTAAAACATGTTGATATCAGCCTTTTAAAAACCCAATTTAAATTATAAAATGTAAAAGTCTTCATATTCCCATAAAAAATACTGTGTTTTAAATGGTAGTTAAAGCTCCAACTATGCCTGATTAAAACAAAACCCAACAAAGAAATGATTTGAAATAAAGTAAAACATGCATAAATAAATGTAAAACCACACAATATATTTTCCTGTATTTCTCTGTTGGCTTTCCATTTCATTTGGTGTGGAAGGTCAATAGAATATCAGGAGCACGTTGAACTTATTTTATTTTAAGGTGACAGTCGAGTCGGGTGACGTACATCTATCATGGCCTGATCCAAATAACTGATTTTGTCAGCTGTTGGCTGATTACTGTTGGACAGTATTATTATCCTGTACATTTACCTGATGTACTGTAACTTGAGTTTATAAATATAACCTTATAATATAACTTGTTTTCAGTCAGTTTTCAGTTTTTAAACAGTTACATGAGACGTCTGACAGTTTTAAAGGTTTTAAGTCTCCCCGGGGAAATAAACCACTTGGAACTAAAGTTTATTCAACCTCCAGCCTCTCCAGTAAATAAACTTGACATGAACAAGACCTCGAAGGTCATACTGACCCCCCCCAAGTGTCGAGGCACTCCATAGCGCTGCCCTCCCTCCCCAGAGAAGAAGAGGGGGAGGAGGAAGAGGAGGAGGAGGTTTGGTGTAAGTCAGAAAGAAGGAATGTTTTAGAGGTTTCTACCATCAGTGTTGCTGCATTTATTCTGCGTGATTTATGGAGGTCAGGGTTGAGTCTGAAGTTTTGCTTTGGAAATATTACACCTCAGGGTCAGAATATAGGTGGTGATTATGGGCCGTTTACAACAACCGCATACTAATAACAGTCGCCCGGTTCGGCCCCCTTAAATCAAACCACGCGCACAAAGACGCCGACAAAACAAACATTTTAACCTCTGACATCTTAGTCTGGACATAAGAACAAGCTCTCAGCTGCGGCGGCATCTTTAAGAGGCTTCATTATCATCAACACTCCCTCACAGAGCTACACATTACTCCCACACACTTCTCAGTAAGGTGGCCACAGAGCTCCCATTTCCCATGAATTTGACCATTAGTGTGTCATCTGTGCAGATAGAAAGCGAGGTCCAGCTGGTTTGACGGCTTAAGAGACCTTTAGGGAATACAGCGGGAATAATTCAGGATTCCTGGGTCCTCTGGGCGTTGGTGCATGACGAAAATGGGATGCCTGGGAGTTCTGGAGAACATCTGGTTCTCATGAGCAGGGAACGAGAGGTCATTCCCAGATCAACTCCCTCTCCTCGCCCTTTTTCTCTTTCCTACTCCCTCTCTCTTTCTCTGAGGGCGAGCCAGCTACTGTGAGGCGCACATTTCTGCCGATGGACTCTCCAGCAGTTTGTTCAGCAGACAATAAAAACTTTTTGGGATCAGAGACAGACACTGAGCACCGGCTTCGCTGATTCACTGCTGCTGACATGTAATCGCTGTCGAACAAAACCAACTCGTTCCAAAGCCATTTCACAGTTTCACGGTATGCTCCCACAGACATAATGAGCTGCACACACACACAAGAGACAGAAGAACACGCAAAAAAGAGCAGAAAACTATGGAAAAACAATATAAAGCTCAAGTCCTCCAACATGGTGACTCGGGGGAATCATATCACGAGAACTTCAGGGAGAAAAAATAAGATCTAATGCGTTTAAAAATAAATATAAACACAAGAATACACTACAGTCAGGAAGTACTCGGACAGTGATGTTTTCCATTGCTCCTGCACATTGGTTTGAAATGAAACAGCGACCGTAAGATTTAAGGCTGTTTAAGAATGTTCACATCCTTATTGGGTGAACAGTGTTGGACTCGCTGCCTTTTTTATCTATAGTCGGTGTTGGGACATTGATCTTAAACATACCAGCGAGGAGTCTTTTTATGGCCTACCAGCGGCATGTCTTTTACCTGACCTCAAACTGTTAATATGTTTCACATACTGAGGACCAGATTGAAAGTCAAAAAGCTCCAGAAAAAAGCAGGAAGTGGATGTGGCTGCAGTCCAGGCCTGGCAGAGCATTACGAGGGAAAATAGAGAGAATTTGTAACCAAATATTTAAACCTCCATTAACCACTTGGGCAAAATGGAAACAAGCTGTAAACACAGTATTAACATATTATCCCTTTTTAAGTTGATATGGTAAACACGTTATCAAACCGACCGTTATGGAGCAACATAAGCATTCATTCAGAGTCGTGTTTATTTCTTTCTTTTAGCTCTTAGTTTAGTTTTGTCTCTACCAACTCCTGAGGGAAATATCTGACTCTTCAGCTGTTAAATGCTCCTCTATGTTCACAGCTAGTTGCTAACTGTGTCTGTCTGTTATTAGAGTTATTTGCTGAAAACAGCTGCCTGGGGTGGCTGAAAATCAAGCTAATGAGAGTACCAGTGAGAGTGAACAAAAACAGTAAAGTTATGGGCCAGAAAACCAAAATTATGAGCTGAAAGATGCTAAAAAGCTCCAGTTAGTTGGGTAAATTAAATGTAGTCATTTGAGCCATTGAGCTTTAATATGATATCTTTGTTTATCATAACTTGTGCAGTTACTTTCAGACTATGTCTGACTAAAATGGGCTTCAGTTTCTACACTTTCCATCTAATGTGAATATTATAGGCATGGATTCCTGATACAGGAACAATATTCATTTCAATACTTATTTACTTTCTGTTCATTTAAAATAAATACTGAGAAATTGAAGCATGTCAGACGTATGATCCTCCCTGGTCTGTTGGGGACTGTCTTTTTGTTTGTTCATACAATGGTGATGGGTGATGATGACCTACCATGACATTTGACCTCTGGATCCCCCCAGAAGAGCTCTCTGCACTCCCGACACGTCTTACCACCAAAACCGGGTTTGCACATGCACTGTCCTGTGACCTGCAGGAACGGCACAAACACAAAGGTCAACAAAATATTATCAGACGGGAGAAGAAAAGAACCCGAGATGGTGGATTTTGTGTCTTAAAAAAGCTGAACTTTTGGATTAATGCAGTACGTTTTATGTCTTTTCTTTCTCATGCAGACACAATGGGCCTTTGTAGTTTGATACAACTCGCTCCTCTTCTAGAAATGTGTATTCAGTTATTCCACGGTGTATTCGGAGACTTCCTTCCTCTGATGGAGAGCAGCCAGTACACACAGAAACCCAAATGTTTGCGTGTGAGTGGGTGTGCACACTATTCTGTTGCATGTTTCTGTATATACACTTGCAGATTTGTGAGCATGAGCTGCAGAAAAACAGAAAGAGAGGCAATTCCCAAACAGCTGGACTCCATATATCAAAAACCTCATGCAAACACAGGCCTCTGTGATTAGATGGGTTGGTCACAGGGACTTACTGCCGCCCTGCAGCTTTGCTCTCAATGAGAATTGTTTGGATATCGTCCTAGCCAGTCCCCACATTGTGTAAGGAAAACTCACAACAGCTCATTGAAAGACATGATTTTGAGGTGCAGCGCTGGGATTCAGTTCAGCTATACTGCCTAATGAGGCAGAGGCAAATTGGAGCAGCTGCTGCGATGCTAATGCAGGAAATGATGCAGACAGATGTTGGACTCTCAGCGTCTGACTCACCTCGTTGCAGGAGGATCCGAAGGAGTGGACGGGGTCGCAGTCGCAGCGCTGGCAGCCCGTCCCGCTGGCGATGTTCCACGTGTCGGCGGCACAGCGGTCGCAGTTCTGACCGACCACGTTGGGCTGGCAGGGACACCGACCGCTGAGCTGATCACACTGACAGTCATCAGGGGACGAACAGGCCTGAGGCACTGAGCCCACCGAGTAACACATGCACTCTGCACAGAGGAGCAGCGATTTTAATCAGGGTTAAACAAGTGGTTTTTTTTATTGCTGATAGTAGTTTGAGTGAGTATTCATTATATTTAAAGGAACATTGCAGAATTTGGGGGAGATTTCCTTTTTTTTGCTCTCAAACCGGCTGTAAGATGAGATTTATATTAGATTTCTGAGGCTGTTAATATTGTTTCCATACAAGTGTGCATATATCCTTTTTGGGAAATCGTTTTCTGTCCAACACTTTAAAATATAGCCCTTACATGTACTCATCTTCACAGTGTATTATTTTGGCAGTAAGGATGCAAACACATACCTCATGAGAAATAGCTACTTTAAATGTTAGCTATGTGCTTTGGTAGCTACTGTGACCAGCCACAAGAATAAAAACACTAGCCAATGTTTCTCAGTAAAAAACTTGTATCTGAGACTTGTATTTATACAGAAATTAAATTAATATCAATTTGCAGACATATCAGTATCAACATAAACTAAAACTGCGTTATTGAAATGCCAAAGACATGTTTGAGATCATTTAAAAACTAAATTGCTGCAACATACCGGCCACCAGAGAGCACTGACCACATGTGTATCTGTACACAGAGCAAGTTGTTAGTATCACATTGACAGCTATACTCACTCCTGCAGCTCTGGGTGGCAGCGTTGCCGTAGTAACCCAGTTTGCAGTGCTGACACCCGTAGCCCTGAGTGTGGTGCAGGCACTTGAGACAGGCGCCCGTCCGAGCGTCACAGGACCCCGGGTCGTGCATGTCGATGTTGTTGTTACACTGGCAGGGCATGCAGCGCCCGCCGGGCACCAGAGGGTTCCCGAAGTAACCGGGGGCACACTCGTCACACCTGGCACCTGGATGAGGAACGGAAACAGGAAGTAAATGAACGTCAAAGAGCGCAGCAGGATAATTAGAGGGGACCTGAAGTGTTGTTTGGGTTAGCAACATGTGACGATTTGAGCACTTAGAAAAGCTGCCTACATAAAAACAAATCTGTTGTCACTAATTACTGTGAGATGATCTGTGTGTGTGTGTGTGTGTGTGTGTGTGTGTGTGTGTGTTTATATTACCTTTGTAGCCAGGGCTGCACACACACACCAGCTGGTTGGTATTAGCCAGGAGGTAACAGCTGTCAGAAAACTGGCGTCCACTGCGCGGCCCATCTGGGCACATACAGGGGCGACAGTGGCTACCTGAACCCAACTCTGGGTCACCATGGTAACCGTCCAGACACCTGGAAGCAAAGGGAAAGGTTAAGTAGAGACACTCACAGATCTCTTGACTCTAATCCCTTTGATTTAGCTTTCTGAGGCGAAGTTAAAAGTCAGTGATTTCCCAATGACACGCTGGCACTGAGGCATGAAACAATGAACTGAAGGCTTGCCCTCCAGTAATTCACCGATCACATCACCGGGCCTGTACCTCTCACAGTGATGTCCAGTGGTGAAGTCTCTGCAGCCCTGACACTCTCCTGTCTGAGGGTGGCAGTACTCGCTGTGGCCGTTACAGTGGCACGGTCTGCACTGAGGGAAGCCCCAGAAGCCCTGCAGGCAGTGGGAACACTGGCGCCCAGTGGCCCCTGGGACACACTCGCACTGGCCCGTCGCCTCATGACAGAAGGCGCTGACCGAGCCCAGAGGGTCACAGTCGCAAGCTGAGGGTGAAATTTGAATCATTACACTTCTTGTTACCGCGTTAAGTAAGAATCAAACCACACGGTCGAGAACTTACGTCTGCAGCCGGAGGGGCTGAACAGGAACGTAGCCGGGGCACAGTGGTCACAGTTCCTGCCGACAACGTTGGGTCGACACTTGCACTGACCTCCACTGGACTCACACACAGCGCTGAGTGAACCCTGAGGGTCACACTGGCATGCTGGGAGGCAAGACAAGGTGCAGAAAAGTAGAGATTTATGAGAATGTTATTATATTTTCTCCTGGTCTTTATTAAAAAAAGGGTCATTAAAAATTCTCAATAATTATAAATAAAACATTTCATCGTGATAAAAAGTTGTACTGTAGCCTTAAATAATAGACAGAAAAACTAATTCCCATTCACACACTGATAAAACTGCGTACCCATGGCTCCTTTGTGCAGCAGAGCAGAGACGCTGAAGATGTAGTCGTTACAGATGTCGGTCATGGGGCTTTTGACGACGCTCTGGCTGCTCTCCAGACACCGGTAGCGCTGGAACGTATCCCACGCTCCCTCACCGTCGATCCCATGGAATATGTCCAGCTCCCTGACCCGGGGTATCAGCACCAGCTATAAAGAGAGGAGGAGGAAGAATGGAAACCATAATAAAAGCACAGGTTTGAAGGAACAGAGTAGCAGAGAGAAGGGAGTTGTTTCAGATGTGCATGTAGCACTTTAAAGGCTGTACTGGACATAAACCTCAAGCTTTTCTAAGCTAAGAAGACCAACAGGACAATCTCTCCGTGGGACAGGTCCTTTAAGATAAGCTGAGGGATGAATGTAGGAAATTAAATTCAGCGTACGGAGTCGATGAGCGTGTACGGGCTCTGGACGTCGCTGACTGACGAGTAGAGAGGCAGACTGAGACGGATCGTGTAGTTCAGTCCTTTCTCGAAACACACCGGCCTCACCAGCAGCACATGTCTGAAACACGACAGAGAGTCAGTGAGTGCAGCGAATGCGTCGCTAAAGACGCAGTGATGTAAACTAATGTTGTACCTGGATCCAGGTGGAAGAGAGATGGACTGCTCGTCTCCACTCTGGATGGAGTTGCTGCAGTGACCGGAGTAGTTTGGAGGGTTGAAGACGGGACGCTGCACTCGGGCGTCCACCTGCTCCCACTGCCCTGGCAGCTGTCAACATACACAGACACATACAGTATATATGTTACTTATTCTTAAAACCTCAACATTACTTAATTTAAATTAGAATTTGTTATGTCTGTGTTACCTGCGGCTCATAGCGAACAAGGACGTCATAGTCCATGGACTCTGGGACGTTGTTGATGTCGAACTCTAAGTAGGCTCCTTCTGGCACATTAACAAAGCCCATACCGGTCCACGTAGGACTGCGATCCAGAGGATAAGGCCTCGGTACCACCGTCACACCCTGACAACAGAGAGAAAGAGATCAACAGAGCTGTGCGTACTGTATATCTGGGGAAAAGCACCACTAAACAGATGGGATGGTACAATAAACACACTCACAGGTCCATGATTGGCGTCCTCCGCCTCGTAGGTGTAGTGATCCAGAGCGATGAAGTAGAAGCCGGACTCGACCTGATCGCAGCGTCGTCCAAACATGTGCTCCCTGCACACACACTGTCCTGAGTGGGCGTCACAGCTGTGGAGAGAGTTGGAGTTTGGTAGATATTATATGTATTTTTGTTGTAGTGAAATTCGATCTGACTCCTGTATTTGTACACTTGGGCTTTTACACCCAACATTTAATATAAAATTAGATTGCATGTTGGATCTCCAAATCTAAATCGATTAATGAATTAATAAAAGTGATCCTTAAACGTACTTATTGTCGACAGCCCCGCCCTGGTCGCAGTCACATGGTCTGCAGCCGTCCATGTCATTGGACAGACCCCAGTGCTGCGGCTGCAGGGAAAAGAATGGAGAACATTTGTTTACACACACTGTATACACACACACACACACACACACACATATATATATATATATATATATATATATATATAGAGGTAAAATCAAACTTGAGGCTGACAGTTGCGTTTGTAAACGCACCTGACACTGATCGCAGTTATGTCCGTCAACGAGGCGTTTGCAGAAGCAGCTTCCGGTTCCCGAATCACAGGAGTTTCCTCCAGGCAGAGTGCCCAGCGGGTTACAGGTACAAGCTGCCAAAACACACAGCGAAACAATGAAGCAGCAGATTCGACTGACTGCAGTATATCTACACTGTGTGTGTTTGTGTCAGTGGTCGAGGACGCTCCGGATGCAGTAAGAAAGACTGTTGATCACTTTTAATCACTATTTCTGACATTACAGACAACAAAAAGTTATGTTTTCTCCTTTCCTTGAAGTCATTATTTTCCTCTTTAAAATTCCACTAATTTACCCGTTAACCATGATGGAATTAAGGTACTAAGGAAAGTTAATGGATTGTGATATGTTTAGATTGTAGTATATATAAAGTATTTTAAATTGATGACATGCAATGGCAATGTACCCCTTAAATTTTACTTATATAAGGGGTTTTGGTTTTTTAAATTAATGAACAAATTAAAGGAGCTCTGGCTACCATACTAAACACCTTAATTTAAGTTTAAGGGGTTTGGTATATTTTCAGGGGTAATTTAAGGAATAACTTGTGATATTTTCAGGAGTTCTTGTTTCATAGTGAGTGGAACTATCAATAAACAATATCCACCCTCCACCCTATGACTGTTTACACAGAGAGCTAGAATAAATATGCAGCAAAATGTGAATAACTACTTTGGTTTTCCTGAGAAAAAGAATGATAAAATGGGCCCCAACAGTAGTCTAACACAGTGTGACTTACGCAGGCAGCCGTGAGGCCCCTGTCCCAGTCCGTAGTGTCCCTGTCTGCAGTTGTCGCAGCGCTCGCCCTCCACATTGGCTTTGCACCGACACTGGCCTGAGATCAGCCCGGCCGCCACGTCGGTCTGCGAGTCACACAGTCCGCCCTGCAGGGACCCGTCCGGGTCACAGTTACACGCTGCGGAGACACGAACAAGGACATTAGAGAGATTGTGTGGACACAAGAATGCTAATCATTCCCACGTGTTACGGTCATGTGAAAAGATCAACACATTTTGGGACAATTAACTGTATGTTTAAAAGACTAAATCATCAACAAAATCCTCCAGGGATCACAAATATACACAACTCTCAGGGCTATGTGGTCAGTAAATGTTGAAATATCTTGCTCTGTAACAAAGTGATGGATGAAGGGCAAAGAAAGAAAACAAATGGTGGAAAACGACTCCACAAAATCCAGAAAATTTGATATATCTGACACTAGCTTATCTTGTCATAACATTACCAGTCCAGTAAGGTATTTTTGAGAGAGAATGGACAAGATAATGAAGAGCAAAGATCTGCAAAAGAAGCAGTGTGCAGTTTAAACGATGAGTTAAGAGGAAAACAGACAGGGAGACTATTCCCACTCAGCACTCAGTAGGTAATTACAATCATGCTGTAACAACGGCTACTTTCTGCTTTTCACTTCAAAGGCTTCAACACAGATGGTGCTTGTCTAAGACAGAAACATGCACTTTAACAGACCAGTTCATGTAACGAGTAGAGTGGACCATAAAGAGCCGGGGGGGGGGCGGTGTCAGAGGTCACGTCGGGGGGACTTACGTGTACAGACGTTGGGGTCCCTCAGGTCTCGGTTCGGGTGCTGGTAGTAGAAGGGGGCACACTGCTCGCACTGTCGGCCCACCGTGTTGTGTTGACAGTCGTCGCACACGCCTCCGCTCACGTTGCCGGTCGTCATGTAGACGGCGAGGTCGAAGTGACACGACGTGGAGTGTTGGTTACACTCACACTCTGAGGAAGAAGGGGACAAAGTGAGGTTTACTCTTTCCTTTATAGACTACATATATATATATATATATCAAGTATTTTGCATACTCTTATGAGTATTTATTTATTATCTGTGTTAAATAGGGCTGCAACTAAGTACTATTTTCATTATCAATTAATCTGCTGATTAATCGTTTAGTTTGCAGTTTCACAGATGTCTTGTTTTGTCTGACTGAAAGAGAATTATTTGATTTACTGTATTACAAGACAGAGAAAATAAACTCACATTGCAGAGGCTGGGACAGAGGAATGTTTGGCATTTTTCAATGATCAAAATAGATACGGATCAACTAATCTCTAGTGTCATGTCTATTAAGTGCTTTGTTAAAGTGTTCTGTAAAAGAAGATTATTAAAAGAATAGTTTGACATTTTGGGAGATACGTTCATTCACTTTCTTGTTCTCATGTCATTAGCTTAGCTTAGCATAAAGACTGGAAGCAGGGGGAAACAGCTAGCATAGTTTTTTTTTAGATGTGATGTGTGAATCAGTGGGCTCTGGGGGTTCTGGTAGGTGGATTTTGTTACCTTTGGACAGAGACAGGCTAGCTGTTCACCCCTGTTTTCAATCTTTATGCTAAGCTAAGCTAATCGCCTGCTAACGTTCAGAAAGGTATCAATCTTCTCATCAACCTTTCGACAAGAAAGCGAATATTTCCCAAAATATGGACAGTCTCAGAGGATTTATGTTTGTGTTCTTACTCTTGCAGGCGTGGGTGTTTCGTCCCTCTGCAGGTCTCCAAGGCAAATCATGGTAAAAGTCTTGACAGCGCTCACAGTTCAGTCCCTCTGTGTTGTGATTACATACACAGCGGCCATGGACCTTCACACACAACATGAATTAACCAACTGTAGTATCAGGTCTCTCAGGTTTTCAGTATCAATAAGCAACATGCAAAACATTCAGGCAGTCTTGGACACGTTCGTTCTTATCACGTGATCTTCATCAGCAGATGGAGTTGCCCATTTATTTTTCTGAGCACTTTAAGGACTTCTTGGGTAAAAAATTGCTAAACTTTTTTGGACGAGAAGTCCTTAAAGTGCTGAATTTGAACATCTACAATTTCACGACAGACGCTAAATCTGCTGAGGAAGACCTGTGTGATGCGACTGAAAGCTCCAGAACAGCTACTGAGTGGCTGTGCTGTTAACTGTTACCAGGTCAAGGGTCAACTTTCAATCTCAACTCTCATTTTAGGTAAAAAAAATAAACAACAAATCAAATTATATTGAAATAAAAAATTAACTTGATGGTGAGTGTGTGTTTGATGTACCATGCCCTCAGCTCCGGTGGGGGCTCCATCGATGGGGGCGCACTCGGAGGCGTGGCCGTAGCAGAAGCAGTTGCCGCGGACGACCATGTCGAAGAGGGAGTAGTAGTACTTCTCCGTGACCTCATCACGGGAGTCGAGCAGGTTGTCGCCCAGCGTGTGGAGCTTGACGAACTTCACCCGGAGGTTAGTGATCTTCAGCATATCTGCACACACACACACACACACACACACAGGAAATTAGAGTGTGTTAGGTATATCACACACACCTTTTTACAGCTTTCTTTATCTGGAGAAATGTGTGAGCTCAGTGTTTTAAATCATTTTTACAAGCCAAACCTCTCCTCCGTGAAGCTACACCTCTCGGACGCCGCTGCTGTTCCTCACACACCCACAGCATTCACCACATACTTACCATGAGGCCTCTGCATGTGTGTGTGAGTGTCTGGATGTAGGTGAGTGTACGAAAGCCGAGTCCACATGTTAAATTCCATGCTGTGCTCTTCCTGTCTGACCTCTGACCCCTGCAGCTCTGCTCCAGGTAGCCGCTACGCAACATAAATGTCAGTGGCCGCGAGACGCAGCCTACAAATCGCTGCCAATATGTGAGATTGTTTTCAGCTAATTCAAATTCAGGCTTTGTCAGAGGATTAACAGGATCAGACAGCAGAAAAAAATCCTTCTGCAACGCAAAAATCATCAAGTAGTTGCTCCATCACCTCCTCAGGCTTCAAATAAATCAATCTGAGAGGGAAAAATGACTCTTTGTCCATCTGTTTACAGCTCAGAACACCTTTAAACATGGCTTCATTTTAAGGGGTTACAAGCCAAAAAGGTTGGGAGCCTCTAATATATACATTGCCAACAACACAACAATAACAGTTTTTAAAAGCTGCATCTTTTTTTTGTCACATTTTAAAAGCAGCTTACTTTGTATCCTCAGGCTGTAGGGGTCCTCAATTTTGAAGGCGGGGTCCAGCACCCGAAATATCACCTAAAAGAGCAAAAAACCAGGTGAAAGTTTGTATTGGAAGTGAGTTTTGTGTGCCCATATGCTCTTTTTCCTAAAATCACAAGATTTATAAATGTACATTCAGATGCAGACACTCAAAAAGCTTCATAAACCTAAACAACCCGAACCAAACTCACCTCTCCCTCTGTGGATGGTTCGATGTCGGAGTAACGGGAGTCGCAGATTATTTCGTCCACTTTGTCCATCGGCCCGGAGGACACTCTGGGGAAGGAGGACTCACAGTCGTAGGCAAAGTAACGATAAACCTGCCAGTTCTTCCCAAAGTCCATCGACCGCTCAATCACCATGGCAGCCGGCCGAAACGTCTGTCAACAGAGGCGGACAGAAAAATGTGAGTAACATATATGTATATTTATATGTCTGTGTGAATGACGAGGGAAACCAAACTGCAGCGGTATGTAAACACTTTGCGAGAACTTTTTAATATGAATGAAGTAAACTTTCAACTATTTTGTGAAAGGAAAGCTAATCTGCATCCTCTCTTACCCTCAGATGTCACATTCTTTTCCTGTGATTCACCCAGAAAACTAAATACTGAGGCTTTTTCACATCATTAACATCCCACTTATCTCAACTAATTATCTGTTTCTGTGTAAATGATCCAGGAAATCGAAACTACAGTGGTCTGAAATACTCACAATTTGATAAAAATGAAAGTTTTGAGAACTTTTTAACTTGGATAAAGTACATTGTCTTGCATTTTTCCCATCACAATTTGGAAGCAAAAATAATAAACATATAAAGAAATCATATCACTGAAAGGAGGGAGGCTGTTAGAGGTGTTGATCTTTCCTGCCATCTAGTCCCAAAACAGGATGGGGCAGGATACACATGGAAAGTGTGTCTTTGATTGTGTGTTTTGACTATCATGTCGAGTTACAGCCACGGATCCAGCTGGCCGCCGTCATGGCCGACCATGTGACGGCCATGATTTTTTACTGCACATCTTCCCCTCCCTCCTTCTTCTCTTCCCACCGTTCTCCAGAGACCAGAACGATTCTCCACATTCCTCCGCCACAGCTGTCCCTCGCGGTGTTTATCTCCGTGCCACATGGGGAGTATTTGTATGATATGTGTGTGTTTGTGTGTGTGAGAGAGAGAGACCAGGCACCTTGAAGGTCATGATAAGGTGTGTGAAATGAAACTCGGCCTCCAGGTCCAGCTGGATGGTCACATTCTCCACACCTGCAGGTTAAAGGAAACACACAGGAAATTAACAATTAAAACCACATCTCATTCATAAAAACAACTTACTATCAAAACTGTCAACACACCGCAGACAGACCCTCTCACAGACTTTTAAATATTTACAGACTCTTTCCGCACATGTTTACACAGCTACATATGAGTAATCAATCTAAGCTCTAGTTCTGGATTGTGTTGCACCACAATTTTACTAAGTTTAACCTACTAGCTACTTTGCACCATCAAAACTTAAGACATGTCTTAACTGGTAAGGTGTTAACTGGTTGCAGGAAACATCTATAGCGCCATCCAATCAACCATGTAAACAAGAAGTCACAGTAGCGTCAAGCCAAACAGTTTTAGGAGGCCAAACAACATATTAAACTTAACTGTGAATTTATTTTGTGAATGTAGGTATGATTGCTCTATTAGCCATGCTAGCAGCGGCGCGCTAGGGATGATAACTACTCGACAAATTACCGTTTATCAGGATGAATTTCTGAAAAAGATGTTTGATTCTCATGTTACAAATACCGACACATCCACCAAGAAAGAACACACACTTCAGAACAGTTATTAAGTTATTAATTAACCTTTTACTTTGATCTAGTGGCATCAATCAATTGTCCAGTACAAAATAACGACGTTCCCATCAGCCATGTACATTTTGTTTAGTGCTAATCAGAGAATGTTAGCATTCCAACATGCTAAACTAAGATGGCAAACATGGTAAACATTATACCTGCTACGCATTAGCATGTTAGCACTGTCATTGTGAGCATGTTAGCATGCTAATGTTGGCTGTAGACTCTTGAATCTTCATAAAGAACTACATTGGGAAAATCTGTGTTTCATAGTTAGTGGTATTAATTTAAAAGAGTGAGAGGGAACTATCCAGTCAAACTAATCTAAATGACACTTGGGCATTAAATATAATGTTACTGGCACAAAATTTTGTCATTTGAGGTATATCGTGTTTTATCTGAAATGCACTTCCCAGTTTAAATCATAGAAAGTTCAAATCCTACTACTCCTTTTAACGCTACTCTTCTAAACAGGTCGTATGTTAGCAAGTAGCTCTGTCAGTTAGCTACAACTGTACGTTACACCTGGCAGTTACTGGGTGTAAATATTTGGCAACAACTAATCTTTACGTTAAAACTAGTTTGTGTGGTCCAACCCGTTTTAATTTAGTGATAAATCTCCACTCATAAAACACTCGTAACTGGACGAAGCTCAAACTTCAGAACAGCTGGTGCAACCGGCTCGGAAAGCCAAGATGGAACTGGAGGACAACTGCGAGGGAAATAGGAAATCCCAAGCAAAGCCATCGTGTGTCCGCAGTTTCCTGCTGTTTCAAAGCCATCTGCACTGCTGGCCGCCGCTCCCTCCATGACTCACACCTCTGACAGATTCCCACCACAGTGTCTGTGAGCATGAATGTGGGAGCAAAGAGGCCAGGATTTGTCTGTCAGTCTGTATGGGAACTTGCTGCAATGTGATTTCTTTCAGGGCTCAAATTAAGGATGTGATGATGGTGATTGTTGTTGGTTTTCACCCTCTAAGTTTATATGTGCTGTTAATCAGGTAGATCAGCGTTTCTAGCATCAGTTGGTGCTCAGTCGAGTGTTGAAACAAACAAAACAAGTGACCTTAGTCTCCTTAAACTTATCTCACATCAGGGCCTTTTCAGTTCCTGCATCTAGACTCTACCGATGTGGGTCATTGAAATCCAAATAAGAAGGTATTACAGCATATACTTGTTCACAAACTGTGTGTGTACGTGCATTTTTATGTATTTGGATACGTGCTAAGCTACATGTGTGAACTGTATCTACTTGCATTAATTCGTCTTTCATGTAAAGCACTTTGGCACAATCCAGGTTTGTTTTAAAAGTTCTATTTAAATTAACTTACACTTGAAGTGCAAACTAAGATGGCACAAAAAGACATCTAAATTCAACTTAGATGAGTAAAATGGCATTTATTTCACCACTCAGATGTTTTGCAGTGACACACATGGGAAATGTAGTTATTTTACTGCTCTATTGGAGAGTTTTATGCTTATACACCTGGCTTCAAGGTGAGTTGTTTACCTGTGAGAGTACAAACTATTTCTTGTTCTCACTGTGGAGCCTCTGAACCGCCGCCGTCTCATTACACACTTCCTCCCCCCACCCCCCCCCCCCACTTTAAACGCCTGTGTGTGTTCAAGTGATGACACACATCTGTTTCCCATCCGCACACCTGTTCTCCTCGGCACACCTGTGTAAGCCCCCCCCCCCCCCATGAGGCCTGCTGTGATTGGCTGCAGTGAGAGCCCCTGTGATCTCCTGTCTAGTCATTACTGAGCTCAGTTCCCATGAGAACAGCCTCAGCGGGAGCTCACGCGCTACGCTGCTCGTCATTCATTTCAAACCAGCAGCGAACAGGAACTCTGCCTCTTTCATTCAAGAACAAACGGTTTTTTTTTCTTCTTTCTTGACGCATGTTTTCCCTCTCTCACCGTTCTCCGACTGCCACCAGGTCTTGAGGCGGTTGGGGGCGAAGGTGGTGACCACGTTCTCGATGGTGTGGCTGACGTGGTTGCTGTCCTCGTCGTACATCTGACGGGAGTCGCACACAAAACATTTCTTCTCCTCCTGATGGACAGAAAGCGAAGACAGTGTTACAAAATAATATATACTCTCTCTAATATGTCATGCTGATTGTTTTGCATTTTATCCGCCACCCAAAGACCACCGTCTGGTTCATCCAGGATATCAACAGTTGGTAGAAAGTAAGAAGACTTTAAACTAAACATTAAAAACTAATTTCCATTAATAAAGCTTCATGATCTGGCAGCCTGATGGATAAATCTACGTTTGGCAGAGGAGAATATAACTTGCCTGATTGCTGACTGCAGCTAATGTTGGAAAATAATGAAATATGTCCATCAAAATGTCCAAAACGGCTCGTTTTGTCCAACAAACACAAAGATATTCAGTTTCTTAACATAGAGGACGAAGAAAAGCAGCACATCGTCACACGTGAGAAGATGGAAAAAGGGTTTCCTGCTTGAAAAATGACTAAAACAAAGAATTTATTATCACAGCTGTTGCAGATTAATTCTCTGTTGATCCACTAATTGTTTCAGCTCTAGTACAATGATATTTGAGAAAGTCTGCTTCCAGCTTTGTGACAGCTTGTGTTTGACCTTTCACTGTTTCAACATGACGTGCACAAAGCGAGACCCGTGAAGAAATGGGTTTTCCCAGTCTGGTGAGGAAGAACTTGACTGGCCTGCACAGGTACCCCATCCAACACCTTTGGGGTGAACTGGAACATTAACTGAGAGCCGGACGTGATCGCCCAACATCACTCTTGTATAAAGACTTCCCAGAATATGTTATAAAGGCTCAGGCTTTGGGAGTGAGCGTTCAATAATCACATCGAGGCGTCCACATAGGAGCCGTTGATACGAGTCCTGTAGCCGCTGAAGACAGAAGGAACATTACGGATGTACAGAATATATCATGTTTGTGCTGCATCTGTTTAATAATGTCTTTACTGTGCGCCAGATGTTTTGGCATGAACACAAGCTGCACTCTGGTTCACACACATGTACCCACACACACTCTTAAATCTCACATTATTGCAGCGTGTGAACAAACATGACGAGTTTCTCAATTTCACCGAGCCCCTGCCAACTACGTCTGTGTTGTAATGTGAGCAGAGTTTGGCTGAGCGGCTCCACTCGGCAGCGTTTGGTGGAAAAATGTCTGCTGCTTGAGGCTCACTTCTTCCTCCCCTCCCCTCCTCTTCATCTTCTGCTCGTACTTGAGGACTGCGCTCATCCTCAGGAAGCTCAGAAGGGCCCCACAGTGTGTCTGTGACTTCATAAGGACACCATTCACACAGCAAACTCGCCAAAGGGAGCTCGATGAAGAGAGAATATCCCCCCTGCCTCGCCCTCGGCCCGCATGCACACAGGGAAGGGATTGTGAGGAACACAGCGCTTTTATTGTGGAGAGGAATGCCTGAACTCCCACACACACACACACACACACACACACACACACACTGTAATCTGAAGAGTTTCGATGTAGATGTGAAGCTATTTGTCAGTTAATTGATTAGCTGTATTTAAATCGTTTGAGTCATTTTTTCCAGACAGGATGTTTTTTTTTCTCAAATGTGCTGCTTTTCTTTCATCTAGCTGCACAGTAAACTGAATATTTTTGAGTTTTGGGCTGTTGATCGGACAAACAAACTATTTGAAGACGCTCTGGGAATTAATGAAGAGCATTTAAAATGAAAATAATCCACAGATTAACTGATGATCATCATTAATTGCAGCCCCAGTTTAACAAAACAGAGTTGATCTCGGGTTTTTATTATTAACATAGTTACAGAAATCAAGCTGGTGTAGAATGATTAACTGGCCCTTTTCTCTTTCAATGATTCAGAAACAATAAGTCACTGTCATTAAAAGGCCGGCAGTGCTGACACATCTTGTATCACTTGAATTAATTTATCAGAGAACAACAAATTACAGGAAAACCAATAAATCATTCCTTATTACCTCATTAAGTTAAATAAAGTTGCAGTAATGATCTTTGTTTAAACAGGAGGACGTCTGTAATTATTCTGCATTTTTATGATTCCAGTCTGACCGATACTGTTAACATATATCAGAATTCATTTAAAACTTTATTGGCCAAGTATGTTGACACATGCAGACGAGGAATTTGACTCCAGCTCTCAGTATCTCTTTACACACAGAGAACACACACATCTAAACACATATCAGCAAACTTCAGCAGTTTATATGTCAGTTATAAACGTCTAAATGTCTTAAATGATTATAATCTCGTCATCATTATTACATTTTCTTTCTTTGGTGTCGAATCTAATCACATGCAACTTGTTTTCTTCTTGTTATTTTGGCCACAGCGACATGTGACGCGTCTCATACAGTATGTGTGAATGAATGCGTGCAGTAACACATGCGCTCATTTATTCTCTTTATCTTCATCTATAACTTCAACTCTGTGGGGTTTTACACGTATTTCTTTACGTCTCTTCTATCTTTCGTCTTCCTGTAAAACACTTTGTAACTTCTGTTTTAGGTTTGCTGGCACACTAAAGCCACGACAGTAGAAACAAAAGAAACTTTCTCACTCTTTAGCTGCTGTTTCAAACAATAGTTCAAGATTAAGTTCAAGGACACTGAAGAGCTCATAAACCAACACAGCAGCCATGGAGTCTCTTAGATCGGCACTTTTTGTCCCAGAGACCAAAAACTTTGATCCAAAGCAAACTTCACAAACTGTGTGTCCCTGTGTTGCTTCCCCTCCAGGTTCCCTCCAGCTGCCAGCAGCTGTTTTCTTACCTCCAGATGTCCGACGATGCAGAAGCGCTCCGGCTGCTTCAGGCCGCAGGTGGAGGACGCGGTGATCTTGTGTGCGCGGCCGATCAGCAGGTCACCTGTGGCGGGGTAGCAGCTGCCCTCCGTGCAGACATCCGCAAACTCCGGCAGCAGAGCCCCGGCGGGACTCCACAGGGCTGCGGGGAGGAACACTGCCGTCAGTGGGATCAAATAAAAGTCCTAAACAAGACTCCACAATAAAAGAAACACCCTCACAGAACATTATAGCGTGTTTTCTTTTGCTTTCAATTATTAAACCCAGAAGCAGAGCAGATTTGCGGTCAGTTCATTTCAATTAAAATCACATGGCTTCTCTCTGCAGATGCAAAGAGTGAGGTTGTTTTCCTGCAGCAGCTTCACCTTTTCCCATCTTTTAAAACTCTATAATTCCTGAAAATACCAGTGGATAATGGTTTGCATAAGGCTTTCATTACACGTGTTGCTGCTGGAGACGTGAGGAACATTTTGGCAGCTACAGAGGATGAAATTCCGCCCAGCGGGCTGCAGATTTTTATACATGAGACATAATGTTAAAATAAAAACATAAACTCACCCAAAGTCGTTAAAATGTGGATTATGAGCGACATGTCAACGTGCGGAACATTGACAGCACGTCTGCTTGACCGTGTTGATGCGTCCTGCAGCTGAGAGAGTGTGTGTGTGTGTGTGTGTGTGTGTGAGTATGAAGTGTAAAGTCAGATGGGAGTTTTCTTGTGGAAGTGCGCATAACTATGGTGTGTGGAAAGTGCCAATCTAAGGACGAGCAGTGTATGGAGTGTGGATAGTGCCTTTTTATTAGACATCCTGCTGAGGTTTATGTATACAGTATACATTCTGCAGCTTTATACATCCTATAAGTCTATATGAACAGCTTGATATACTATACGTCATAAAAAGGTCTGACCCGGAACGTGTATAAAACGTTTTAACAACGTGTCATTTTCAAGGTAATCCCGATAACAGTTGATAATAACTGGTAATAACTGATATAATATGCTAATTCTCAGACTTGTTCATCAACTTTACATTTGAGCCAAACTGTCAGAACGTTTTCAACCAATAAATGTTTCACAGGTTTCAGTAAAAATCTGTTATTATCATAAAATCAAGATCGATAAAAGATGCTTCTTTAAATTTACAGTAGTAGCACGTTCATCTTTAAAGGTGCAGCTCCTCGGGGATCATTTCTGTATCGAGACATTTGTTTTTACTGTACTTTCATTTTTACATTTTCTGTTTTACATCACTGTCACATAGAAAGTACTTACTGTAAATACTACGGTTATATGACATGAGTTCATTCAGTTTGCTGTAGAGGATATTTGACTTTAATGTATTTATTACTGTACGTCTTAATGATAACAGTATGTAGAGATAAATATAACAACACTGCCTCCTTGTGTTCTCAATGAGGAACTGCAGCTTTAAACAGCCACAACTCAGTCTGTTGATGCCTCATGTTTTCTATCCTGTTTCTTTAATTTCACTTCTTTTATAATGACATTAACTTTACAAACCGAATTCCACTTTATGTCTAATCTAGTGTAAACTCGGGAGACGTCTGTAAAAAAAAAAAAAGGTGAAACAAACAAAACGACACATTGCTAAAGTGGTAGAGGCCAATTAAATGTTTAAAGCCCCAAATCTTTATTTCTATATTATATATATAATATATTATATTATATTGTAAGTTATTATTTAGAACTGCTTTAATCTATTTATTTGTTTTTGGGGGCATTTTATTAGAGATGACAGTAGAGACACCACTGCTCAAAGAGAGAAACTGATTGAGAAAATACGTTTTCAGGGCCTTTAAGAAAATGGAGGCATCATGAAATGATGAAGCATGAAATGACATTAAAGAGCTGATGAAACCGTGAGAGAGCCCAACAGCATCAACACAGCAGGGAAGGCTTTTGTTTATTCTAAAGGTTGCAAACTGCTTGCAAAGACACCAAACTCACCCAAAACAACAGAATACTTGCAATTAACCAGAAATGAAATGTATGACCTCATAGGTTTTTATCTCGTAGGGTCAAGACCTTTATATGTTTAATGATAATAATAATAATAGCAACTTTATTCATACCACAAATTACAAATTGCTTAACAAAAGACATAAAACAAACATACAGGGCAATAAAATAATTAAGATTAGAATAAAGAGAAATTTAACACAGATAAACCAGACATCCTTCAGATCTGATGTTTGTATGTTCCAGCTCTCAGAGATACGCACTTTAGAGCGTTTAGATTTGTCAAAGTCTTTTATATCTTTCTAATTAAAACCAGTGAACAAACAGCAGATGTTAATTTTAAACTCGGCACTTAACTCTCAGCATGCGTCCACGAGTCTCTCTGCCTTCCGGAAGGAAACGCTGAGAACAATCAATTATATTCTGCAAGTCGCTTTGCTTTACCCGGTAATTGAGGTGAGTTTAGCAGAGAGGGTAGTTGTTGTTGGCCGTGTGTGTGTGTGTGTGTGAGTGTGTGTGTGTGTGTGTGTGTGTCATGCATTGGGGTAGTATGTGGGTGGAATGAGTCATTTTAAGTTTCAGCACAAAAGGAACAGAGAGGAGTACTTCTGAGTACTTCTGAGTACTTCTGAGTCGTAACGGAGGGACAGAGAATTTTGTCTTCTGCTGGTTTTTCATCTTCTTCACGTCTGTCAGCCAATCAGAGACGAGAATCTGCTGACGGGCTTCTGCAAAAGTCAATTCAATTAAAAAGTAATGTCGTAACTAACGGCTCTTTTTTTGTTCGATATAAACTCTGAGGATGAATCATAATATCTTTGTTGATCCCCCGACCTCTTCTCTAGCGTCACCACGAGGTTTTGAGTGAAACATCTTGATGACATCTTGTCTCTCAGGATAAACTGTAATAACTTTGGCGATCCTCTGACTTTTCATCTAGCGCCATCATCAGGTCAAAGTTTGTTTATCCAACACCTGCAAAACTAAAGACATCAGCATGCTAACATGCTAACATGCTAAACTAAGATGGTAAAACTTTCAGCTTTAACTTTACAGTTAGAGACTAGCTGGTGAACACAGAGGATTTAGCAGCTAAAGAGACACATATTTCCCTCAGGAGACCAAAACCAGAGCTGACAGGAGAGCGAATACTGCTTGTAAAGAGGCCAAACTCATCCAAAGATGAGATTCAGCATGTTTATTTATAAATTGTCACACCTGTATAATAATAATGATATTATCCGCTTCAACGCGCACAATTAAAAGTTGTGAGAGGCCAACACAATCCCTTCACCGGAGGTGTCGCTTGTTTTGCACAGAGCTCGATAATGATGTGTTTGCCTCTTTAGACTTCCCACGTCTGCTCGTGTTTTGAAGAGAAACACGAAGGAGTCGACATGCAGTCTGACAAAACTGTTCAGTCTTCATCTTAAAACAATACATGTGAGACTTTCTGCTAAATAGTTAATTCATGTGTTTAAAGCAAAATCAGAGTTCGATCTATCAGCGAAGCTCCTTCACTCAGACGTGACTTTTCTTCACTTTCTTCCCCTTTTTATCTGCAGACTGCAGCATAAATGAGCTAATTGTTCTGTGCTGGATGTCCAGGTTCTGGTGAAGTCACACATGGGAGTTTGTGTTCTCACGGGATTTTGGGAAGTTGCCTGGTGACACAGCTCTACTTGTATATTGTCTATATACTTGAATATTGTCACATGACACGAGTCAGAAAAGAAACCAGGTTAAAGGTAATTTCTCACAAATGTCATAAAGTTTTTTTTGTTTGTTTGATTTGTTTCTGTCTCATGTGTGTCTTCCTGTCAATCACTTTTCTGGCACTATTAATAAACACAATACATAACAGGCCTACAAACAACAGGAACAGTTATAGACTGGAAAAGAAAACATTTAAAGCACAACTGTCTTTGGTTTAAGACACCGTACAAGATGCTCTAACATGAAAAACAAATACCATAAAAGAGGCGCAATATTTCATATATTTTATTTTATCTGAAATGACATCAACAGCGTTTAAATGTATCCAGACGCACATGTGAAACACTCAACAAGATACAAGAGAAAGAAAGAAAGATTATTTTTATGTAAAAAATAAAAATATATATGAAAAAAAAAACTTTATCCAGCCAGATTCCACTTCTTTTTACTTGAATTTGATTTTGAGGCTGATTCTAAAACACTGTATTCTGACACCAGATATATAATATAATATATACAAACATAATAACTCCCTCCAGGCATTACATTGTTCTCTGTAGTGTTTACATGTAACTGCATCACTGTGGAGCCCTTCCTCAGGTTTGAATACACAAAGGTTTCTTAATAAATCATAAATAAATGTGTTTCCTTCAGGTGTGTTTCCGGCTGCGCTGCGCCTTTTAAAACCCCCCCTGACCGTCTCTCCCCTAATCCCACTCAAGCCAACTTCTACTCTATTTGGACAGAAATGCACCAATTAAATCGATTCTGGCCGACTTTGATCTACATCCTTCAAATTGTGCAGAGATTTCGAAGCACGAGACACAAACGCACTAAAACACACACTCAAGAGAGGCTGTGCTCCCTCGACAGCAGGGGGGCTCTCTCTCTCTTTCCTTCTTGCAGTTTCCTCCCTACCTCTCTCTCTCTCCCCCCTCCTCTTTCTTTTCTTGCCGTCATTTTAATCCTTCCTCCATGCTGAGAGGTACAGTGCAGAGACGCAGAGTAGAAAGAGGAACGGAAAGGGGGAAAAAAAAGGGAAAGACTTCGTACCTGTCGCTCCTTCGGCTCGTCACGTTTTTCATTTTCCCTCTTCCTCTCATTCGTTTGTTCTCTCCTTCCTCTTCCTCTGAGGTTTCATAGAGTCAGATGAGAGATGGGATGTGGAAATTCTTCACCAAACACCACCAACAACAGCAGCAGCAGCACCGCAGGTGAGAAACACAGTGAGAGGACAGAAGAACATTTTGTTTCTAGTAGCTGAGAGGAGATAACAGCAGATAATATAACACAGGCAGAACTAACTTATATTAGTAACTCTGTGTGTGTGAGACGCTCTCTTTTACTCTGCACTTACACCTGTTTCACGTTGTGTACACCACCTTTTACGGGATGGTCTACCTAAATTAAAACATTGATTGTTACATCCTTGCAATACTTTCTTGACATTAAATATTTAAGGGTTTGTTATATTGCTGGACAGCCAGACTGCTCTGAAAACAGGAAAACTGTATCTTTAAGGTTTCAGTTGTCTTGTACCTGGATTATCTGCAAGACAGGATGTTGTTCTTGAAAATGACTACAAGTTTAAGTCATATGTTGAGAAGATTCTCCTCCTTCTTAAGCTGAATAAACGATTTAAAACCCTCCTTGGATTAGCTGCAAAATGCATCTTCACAAAGCTAAAAACAATTTTTCTCTTGAAAAGTTGACTTTTTAGAGATACGTGGTTCAACAAACATATGATGATCTTATAGAATATGATGCACTGCTGTAGATTAAACTACCCAACAGCATATAAAGATAACATCTACAGCAGTGAAATACAACATACATATTAATGCAGCACAGAAACATCATACAAAATAGTAAAACACTGACAGGGAACATTTTACTGAGTACTTTTTTTATACTTTAAGCTGATAATACATGACTTAAGTAAGAATGCAGAACTTTGACTTGAAGTGGAGTATTTTCAGTGTGTTATTGTGGCCGCTGACCAGCTAAAGTTACTGGCTTTAATGGTCTATATGAAGCCGAATCTTTCATGTGGCACCACCATCGGGTCTCCTTGACCGACGCTTTGAACGAATGGCCTTGAAACATTCATCAACATTAATTTCAGTTAAAAACAACACTACAATAGAGTCAGGTCATAATGTCTGAGCGGTGCACCTGCATGAATGTGATTGGATGCTTCTGGCCACGCAGCTGTGAATGAGCCAATCATTGTGAAGAAGCTCAAGCTGAGCTAACCTGAACTAACACATACGATATGTTCCAGTATCGAAAATGTTTAATAATAACATACACTTTATGTGACTTTTAGCTGTTTTTTTCAACCCAGTCTTGTTTGTCTGATTAACATATGAATAACGATCTGTATGAAATCTGTGATGCTTGATTGTATTTAAGCCGCGAGCTGGTTTTTAAATTGTACATTTTGCTTTACAAAGTTCAGGCCTGGCTCTTGACCTGCTGATTCCTCCATGAATCCTTAAGCCTCTGTTTGTTTTTTAGTGCTTCTTTTAACACTTCTACTTGTTGTTGTGTTACTGCACTCAGAGGTAGATGATAGACAACGCAGGTTTTTAGAGTTTAACTGAGAAGAAACTGTGAGTCATTTAACATTTACATCTCATTCTTCTGTTCAGGTCGTGCTGAGTCTTCATCAAAGGTGTAAGTTGACGTTACACCTTTTACACACACACACACACACACACACACACATTTACAAACACATCCTGCTGTTTGACCTTTCTCTGATGTTTTCTGTTAACGTCGAGCGACCATCTTCAATACACACTGTGTTTTAAATGTGTGTGTGTGTGTGTGTGTGTTGACAGATCAGAAGAGTCTGTGCCAGAAGACGACAAATGGCAGTGAGTCATTCAGCTCAGATCTTCAGTGCACACACGTAACATCTGTTCATATATAAATTACTACTATAAAATATATTTTTAAACATGTTTGTGTGCACAGGAACTATGGAGGTGTGTACGTGGGTTTTCCTGCAGACCTGAGCAACATTCCTCAAGTACAGATTGGATCACTCAGAGGTAACACACACACACACACACACACACACACACACACACACACACACACACACACAGATTGAGACAGAACAAGCTATATGTGTGTGTGAATGAATTCTAGCTACTGTTGTCAAGTTGTTTCCTTGCTTCCAATCTTTGTCCAAAGCTGTGTTAGTCTGGTTGCATCCGACTCTGGTCTGTTTTACACCTTGGAAGGTTTTGGTGCAGGTACCAAAACAATCATGCAGAGACCTTTTGAAAGGAAATGTTCTTGGCCAGGTCACAAATGAATTCTGGAGAGGTTTGTTTGTGGCGGGAACGTGATCTGACCTCAATCTGATCCAACTACAAGGAGTGCGGGTCCAGTTTTCCATCGTTTCTCCCACTCGGCCCGTGGACTTTACGCTGGATGACAGGATGAAAATCGCTTTTTGTGTCCTGTCAACAGATTTACCGACATCGCTTTTATAATGAGTCTATGGGGAAAATGCCTTTGGGGCAGCAGGGGATTTTTTTAATTGCAGTACCGAGAGTGGCCACTGGGACAAATTAACAGCGAACAACGATCGCGGTCCGACCTGAACTAGCATCAGTGCATAGCCTTCTTGATATTTAGGCAGATCGGACTCATTCGGACCAGAACAAACAAACTGTCGGTTTGAAAACATCCTAAAAGACAAATAGACAAGAAACTAGTATCAGTCTTTTCATCTAAATCTGGCTAAAAACGAGACTTTTGTCATTTTTGTGTATTTGGTGTGAGGCAGCGTGCTTACGTGACAGTATACAGCTACATATCCAATTCACAATAACCTCCACACACACACACACACACACACACACACACACACACACACACACACACACACACACACACACACACACACACACACACACACAGCCTCAATTTCCTGTTGAGTCTCCAGGGTCGTGAGAGCATGGGAGAAAGAAAACATTGATGATCACGGCATGTGTTTGTGTGTGTGTGTGTGTTTTTTCATCTGTGTGACCCCCGACATGTGTGTTCTGTATGTAATTAAATACTGTATATGTGCTTTATATTTTATAAGTGCGACAAGTGCATTTAATAAAATATTTGATGTGTTAATTAATGAAACTGTCCTCCACAGAGAGTGAGAAAGACTCCCTCAGGAAGCCGCTGTGGGGGAACGGACTCTAATTTTAATGAAGAGCCAGGTCTGTGCTTGTTTCTGTGTGTGTGTGTGTGTGTGTGTGTGTGTGACGACCTCCTCTAGTGTCTCTCTGCCTTTTCATTAACGAGATCTATGATGTCAAGTCAGCGGTTAAAGGACCATACCAGTGTTTCATCACTATTTTAAATCATTGACAAAAACTGACTCCTTGTCAGATACTTATGGGGAGACAAAGTTTTCATCCCGACTCGATTTCATCAGTTTAAAAATCAGTCATCTGTTGCAAGTTGGTTTTCTAAAGAGGGAACTAGTGTCTTAAAATGCCATACTTCAATGTAACCCCTGGTATTTTGTTCATTGTGCAGTTTTTATAATAATTATGATGCACTTGCAATGTGCTTTTCTGCCTCTCTGTGAACTGGAAGGTGCTACAGAATAATGGTATGGCAGCAGGAAGTTTGTCGAGTGAAGAAGAAGAAGAAGAAGAAGAAGAAGAAGAAGAAGAAGAAGACGGCGTTTTTCAGGTCCTCAGTGTCTCCACCAAGTCTCGGATGGGGAACAGCAGCACCCAGTGGAGCTAATCGTCTCTCCCAGTGTCCTCCGTGAGGACTTTAATGGGATCAGCTGATTGTGGGGCCTTTTGTGTTACAGACTATTATGGAAGCAAATGTCAACCTGGACCTGGAAAAGATGAAGGCGTTTTGCATGAAGAGCCAAGAGGCTGCAGGTTTTTATTCCAACTTCATTAGAGGACTCCACCGGTTGCCCTTCATTTGGCCTTATTGGCTGCATGTTGTGCAGCTGCTTAATGAAGTGCCAGCAGCAGGTGTTACAGTGAATCTCTATCAGCTGATTATCACAAAACGGCAGGTGGAGAGGTGGAAGCTGTGGTGGCTCTGCAGGGTACATGTAAAACATATAAGAGGAAAAGTCTGGTGATAATCAGCCAACAAATCCCATAAAAAGACCAAAACCAACATTGCACTGATCTCACTGACATGTTATCACATACTTGGTGCAGTATTTCCTCCTGTTTGAGTAACATTTGCTAAAAACCAGTTCCCAGCTCTTCAGTAGGAACCAATGGGCTTAGGTGTTTAGTTGCTGGTTTTGGTCTTTTCATAGGATTTGTAGACAATAGCAAAAATATGGACTCAAGCAAGACAGATGCCGCCAAGATGTCTAAAAATGAATTTGTGTGAGGGACATTTGATTAATTATAATAATGAGAAACCTTATTTAGAGAACAGAGAAAGTTTACAAAGTGCTTTACAGGCAGGCAGACCTCACCTGTAGTTTGGTTTGCTTGGATGATGAAAACCTGCAGACTCTTGGGTCTCCAGGACGAATACAATAGGCGGCTCCTGCTGTGAGATGACGTCAGTGGGCCGTTTTCTCCTGAGGGCATTTACACGGTAAAGAAATGAAAACAGAAAGTCTGCGGTCATTTTACCTTTTGTGCTCCAGGTGAACCCACCAGAGATGCCAGAACAGCTCTTGGTTGCTTTGGAAGTCGCTAAAAGTAACGAGTATTATCTCGTGCACAGATTTGGATCGTACAAGCGCTGCAGAGTTAATACTCAGGAGTTGCTAAATCAAGTTTCCAGGGAGAAACGTTTCCAAATCTACAACACAATGTTGACAGTGGCCTTATCTATGTGAACTAAAGGCCAAACATACAAAGCACTTCTCGGTTTTTGACGCTGGCTCTGATGTTTCTCAATTCTTACTTTCAAACAGAAAGAATCAAAATGTATATTGAACTCATTTGTAAAGTCTGATCAAATCCAGCCAAATAAGCCATAATCTCTAAATAAACTCAACCCCACCCATGAAATTCACATCATCAGTCCTCACCTGCTGTACAACACACCTAACATTATGTAACATTATTAACAGTGCATATTTAATATTGAGTTATTGTTAGAAAGACACTGGATATTCAAATCTTGTTTCATGATGCCATACAGGATATTTCTGCACAAAAAAAATGGCACCTGCTTCCACCATCGTGATGTTTGTTTAGCTCGTTATAGGCGGAAGTAAAAACTGGAGGAAAAATATGGAAATCAGCGGTGAAACTGGTTTATGACTGCCGACGAAACAATATTGTGATTGAGGTGAAAGAAAGTTTGTTTTTATTGTCAAAACCTGTCGCCTACATTACCCACAATGCCACTCGATTGCAGGCAGTTCAGTTGGAGATTCTGCTGTGTTATGCTAGCAGCGGCTAATGTAGCCTCGAGCTGCTAGTCTGCAGCAGAGATGAGTGGTGGACTACAGGTGTCTGGTCATCTCACTTCTTTCTCCACACCTGTTTCCATTTTCAAACTTGTAGTCTTTGTCGCTGACTCGAGTGACATCACTTGAGGCCATTCATCAGACATTACGCCATTAAGACTTTATACAACTTTTTTTCCCCACATATGCAGTAGTACTCCCCATGATGTGTAAAATCAGTGGTGATTACCTGCTATTTGTTCATTTGTGCTGTTTAAGTAATTATCTCACTCAGGTGACTAAATGTTTTTGTTTTCTGTGTCTGTAAAACCTTTTTTAAATTGCTAGAGGAAAGTAAAATATTTTTCTGTGATTCCTGCTTTGCAAATGTTTGTTTATGTTCAGCATTTATAGTTAAAATCTGATTATCGGTATTCAATTGTTTAACTCAAATATTGATGAATCCAGAATAAGATGAAAAGACGTGAACTTGTGAATATCTGCCAGTTCCTCTCAAAGTTTAATATTTAAAAAGAGGTTTTCATTAGTCGAGTCAAACTAAAAAAGTAAAAAACAAATCGTTGATCTTACCTTTCAATACTAAAACAAAACACTCTTCAGTTGAAATTAAATACATTTAATTAGGCTTACAAACTTCATCTTCTCGACACCATTTGATCCACTTAACAATGAAGACGTGAAGCAGAACAAACCACAAACTGTCAACACAAAGGAAGAGTCGGCTGTGAACAGGTGCATTAATGCATGTAGGGCACAGGTGAATGTAAAGTGCATTGGAATGAACTGTGTTTCTTTACATACTGAGGTTTGTGTGGTTTGGAGGTTCGACTTAAGCCGGAGAGGAATGGTGTCTCTTGTGAGGCATGTGAGGTTATTATAGAAGCTCTTTATGTGTTTATCACATATATAAAAATCAGCAATATTGCAGCCTGTATGAGATAACAAAGTATTCACACTGTGAGCAGCAACACCAGTAGAAGGAATTCAATTTATGGCTCACCAGGTAAAAATGTACCTGACAAGCTGTGTTTAAATAATGTTTAAGTCTGGATGCTGCCGCTTTGTGTGGAGCGACATGGCAGGCAGCCAATCAGGAACTGGTTTGACACAGATGTGCTGGTTTGCTTTGACTTGATTGGTCAGCAGGAAAAAATGCATTTAGTAATTGATAAGCGGCCAACATGAGGTCATTAGCTTTGTCTTTTGATCTGGTTTTGATTATTTACATCCTGTAGTTCACTTCATGTGATGTGTTTACCAGTAAAGATGTCTCACAACTCCTAAACTTGAGTTTACCACGACTGCTGGCCATTAATGTGCAAATTTACAACTACATGAAGGCAGCAAAAGTCTTAGAAAAAGCCTCAAAAAATCTGTTAATGAAGATTTAAGGTTATGCTACCTTAAAACACTTGCTAACTGCTTATGTTTACTCATAAAACAAAACAATATAATGTGGAGAATGGTGAAAGAAGCAGTGAACAGTATATGATTTGCCTGTTCAAAGCCTGCTGCATAGATTCAACCTAATCAACTCTAATGCTAACGCATTTCATTTCGTACGTATTTGCATTGTGAGCACATTAATTCTTAACCTTTTGCATGTTGTCCACAGTGTAGGATCTGTACTGTGGACAAACAGGAATGTTAAAGGTTAAAGTCTTTATGAGTCACATTCCTTCTTTCAGTCGCGCTTTTTGATGACCACTTCCTCTCCTGACGCCAGCTTCCTGTACAACTGCGACAGTTCATCGGGTTGTGGCAGTTTTGACTCTGGTGTGCAGGGAATATCAAAGTCCGATGACACCTGAGACGCCGAGAGCTCCTCCAGCTCTGACTGGACGTTTTGACCGTTCTCCTGAGACACAGTATTGGTCCTCAAGGCTCCTTGTTCCCGCCCCCCCTGCTCTGGTTGGAGAATCAAGGTGTCAGGTAAATATGAGTCCTGGTTCTGGGAGGAATGATTTGACAGAGAGGCAGACAGGGTCAGACTGAAGTTTTCTTCGTTGTTGGGGGTTTCTTCTTCGTCGCTGAACAGATCTGGGGTCTGTGAACCAGTCATTCTGGAGAGGGAGGGGCTTGGGGCAGAGCAGCAGGATTGTAATTGGCTGTTGAGGCTGTTCTGGCTGTCAGTCAGCATCTCCGTGGTGAAGAAGTCCTCCCATTTTGGAGGATTAGAGGAACCACATCCTTCTACCTCCATCTTCTTTATCTCACTTTCTTTATTCCGCTCACTTTTCGTTATCGTCCCGTTCACCTCCTCATTAATCAGATTTGCATCCCCCTTTCCCTCATTCCCCTCCTCCTCCTCATCATCTTCCTCTTCATCATTGGACTCGGTGCAGTCCGCATAGTTGCGTACAACAGGCTGCGTGTCTGTGACCGTCACATGTAAAGACTCCTCCGCAGACACAGGGGGCGCTGTTTTCTGAGGACTCTGAGCTTTCACTGAGATCCACAAATCAAAAAGAAAATTAACAGTTCAGTAAATAATAATCAATACATACCAGGGACCTAAAACACACACACGATGCTAAAAAGGAAGTTAAAATATTTATGCACCAATTTTTATTTCTTGGTTCAGGCCCATCTTCTTCCTCACTGGTGCCAGATCGAGCCCGCCAAACAGCTCGTCATCGCTGTCTGAATCTGAACAGAGAAAAATAAACAGTTAATACTTTAATTAGACATGCTGACAAGTGATAAAGTGGTTTATTAATTTACAAAGCTGACAGCAGAATATTCAGCTACTTTCTATGCTGTTTCTATTTGACCTGTAAACAAACATCACAGCTATAGAGGCCGTTACAGGTTGTGCTATTGTGCACCTGTTAGTGTGTGTGTGTGTGTTTGTGTGTGTGTGTGTATGTGTGTTTGACTCACCGTATGTAGGTCGCTCCACCATGCTGCGTTTGAGGACCCCCAGAGGTTTGTATATAGACGCTGCTTGATCAGACTGGCTCCTGCGCATCAGCCTCAACCTGCTCAAACACACAGTGTTGATGTTTTACAGCTGCTTTCATCAATAATAATTGTTATCAACATACCAGGTTTGTGCACAAACTGATTACATATCTTTTTTTTTTTAAACGGGTATCACAGGTAAAAATGTTAGCAAAGACTTGCTGGAGGGAGAGAGGTAGCTTTATCCAACAGTCCAAACCAAAGAGATATTCTCTTTACTGTCACAGAAGACAAGAAAAGCAGTAAATCCTCACAAGAAGCTGAAACAAGCGACAAACGATTGTCCAAATAGTTGCAGATTCATTTTCTGTAGATCGGCTAATCATTTCATAGTGACCTTAATATAGTTTGACATAAAAATTTAAAAAAAATCACTCACATCTGTGTAACCTCCATCAGTGTCCGACCAATAGGGATAACACTGGGGAAGATGTTGACTGGCTTGAGGTATGAGAGGAAGTCTTTAATCTGAAATCATAGAGGAATGAGAGGATAAACAAAGAAATAACTTAAACCTACTTGATTACAGATGCCATGACAGTATAACACCAACAGGAGCAGAACTGATTCTCAATAAAAGCTTCTATTAGACAAGCTAATATACGGTCTGTGTCTGACCACAGTTTAAGAATTAATTTAAAAAATGAAGTACCTCTGAGTAGGAGGAGTGAAAACTGAAACAGGCTCTGAAGGAACTGGCTCCTGTTCTGGAAAAACAACAAAGAGGCATATTTAGCACTCATAAATCAAAGTTAATGTGACTTATGATGATTTTTAATAAGTGTCTTTTTAAAACAAGCATCTTATGCTTGACGACTGAATTTGAAATGTAATGGACCTTGACAGGTTAGCATTTCCACAAACTCAGAGACATCTGAACCTGCTCTTACTTTATTATAACGTTGGTTTTCTTCGTCCTCTCTCCGAACCACATGGTGGATGGTTTGATGCTGATGATGCGAAGAGGAGTCCCATCAGAGGCTGTGCAGCCACACGGCAGCCTGCTGCCTTGGAAAAACTCCTCATCCTACACACACACACACAGACACACACACACACACACACACACACACAGACACAGACACAGACACAGACACACACACACACACACACACACACACACACACACACACACACACACACACACACACACACACACACACAAAAGTCAGGTCTCAATGAATTCTCAATGAAACTTAGTCCTGTCCATTGAGTTTTTCCACATCACTGTGCTTTCAGGGTGATGAATTTGTTGAAATAAATGTTATTCATATATTATATATTAGTTTGGTTTTGCAACTGTGCAAAACAAAGAATCAATTCAGAGCAGGACCAGAATTTATTTCGATGTTTAATATAACAAAATATTATTTCTAGAGCAGTGACAGCAAAGTCACTTTATAAACTACAAATCCCATGGCTCTGAATAACCTGAGAGAAACCCTGGATGTGTGTGTGTGTGTGTGTGAGAGAGACATAAAGTGAGACCCTGGGGTGTCGACAGGCATGGATCTGTGTCCTGCGGTCAGTCGTCACGTAGCTCAAGATCTCCGGCATCTTCTTGAACATCGCCAGACTCTTGACGTGAATCTGAGAGTACAAATAAACAACAGATGATGTTTAAACACACTGTACGGATTTGTGCATGAAAGAACATATAGAGTATGTGTACGGGCACGTGTGTGTGTGTGTGTGTGTGTGTGTGTGTGTGTGTGTGTGTGTGTGTGTGTGTGTGTGTGTTACCTGTGTGTTGAACTGCTCCCCCAGGTTGGTAAACAGGTATTCATATCCATACGCAGCTTTACAGTTGAGCCATACAACATGATATGAACTCTGACTGATCCAGTTTCCAATGAGCTCTGAGATACCGTTCAGACAGACCTCCTGCGCACACACACACACACACACACACACACACCATATATTTTATCATCAGGATCATCAGTGTGAAATCCAAAGGATATTTGTTTTGAATCATAATATGTGAACACAAAATCTAATCATGAAACCTGACCCACAGATGACGGAGGCTGGACTCAATGCTCAAAGCTGTTTATGTTGTTCATCTAAAACACTTCAGTTTCCACTCTAGTTGTAAACCACATGCTATTACTTTCCAAAACATTTTCTTACTGTTCCTGTTCTGACTTCACAGCTAAGTACTCCAATATTCCTGCAATTCCACAGCCAATGAATCCTGTTTCCATCACAAAAACTTACCCGAGTAGGAATTTGGTAAAATCGCGGATCATAGAAAGTAGAGTCCAGATAAACAGACTGAATATCCTTCACTCTGTAAGTGAAACATGAAAAAAAAACACAGCATCAGCTACAAAACAGTGATGAGTTTGTTTTCAAGTGTAGAACGGGCTCATTTTTGCCATTAAGGGGAATTGAGGGATTGTCTGGTTCGCCAGAGCTTCTGTTCCTCTTGAGAGACTTGATGAGACAGAGAACAGTGCAGATGTTCATGAGGACTGACCTGCTGCCCGAGTGCAGATGTTCTATTCTGGAGGCGTCTCCAGCCCCGAACCTGAAGTCTCCTGTATACAACACGTTTCCCTGGGAACCCTCGAACAGGAACCTACAGACAGAAACACACCATTTCAGATAAGAAGATATATATATATATATATATATACATACATATACATATATAAAAATAATTACATTTAAAACACAGTCACAACAAAATAAAACATTTTTCAATATATTGTGTATTTCCCTTCACAGTCTTTTAACTAACTTGGACTTTCTTGGAGGTAAAATAAACATACACATATATGTAACATATATAAACAAAGACAGTTTAAGAATGGTTTGACTTGCATAACAGAGCCAGGACAGTGTCCTGCAGGAAGCAGCGTGACCACAATCTCTTCTTTCTGTCAAACAAACACCAGAAAACACGGTTTAAAAAACCCAAATTATAATTATGCAACTGATGAGCTAAATTTAAATGTCTGACTGGACTGATTATTAAACTAAATTAAGATAGCCTCAGTTTTTACCTCTCCAGATGCCTCGTCAACCAGAGAAATCTGAGTTGGGCTCTCCAGCTCTAAAGGAACCTAAAACAGATCATTCATCGGGGAGAAAGACAAAATTATTGAAATCAATGGATTCAATTCCACTACACACAGCCTCGCACAATGAAAATGTCAGTATCAGATGGGACTCACGATGTATTCCTCCCAGAAAGCGTACTTGGGATTGCTCAGCAGAAGTTCTTTGGTCACGAAGGAGCAGTACAGCCTGACTGTACGACTGGAACCAGAAGAGAATATCAGGCCGTCAAACACACACAGACCAAGTTAGTATACTGTATGAATGACATTACAGCTGGACTGAGGCACATGAGTTGAGTTATGTGTCCTAATAGTCTGTAGTCGTTGTTTACAGCGGTCATGAAATCATTACTTTCACTGGAAATGATAGCTGCATACTTGTCTATTTGTAATCTTTGTTAGCAATTCAGGATACACCTCGTTCAACCAGTTACAAATCTGTTTTACTGTAAAGACGTGGGGATGTGATTGTACCAGCCGGATAGAAAAATATTAAAAAATTCATCAAAATTGTAGTGATTCTTTCTAAATATGTTTCTGTAAGTGTTTACTTTTACTATTGATATTTGATTAATACGATGGATTATTTTGTGCAAATGTGCCAGAAGTAAAAACAATGATTACATGAATGGTGCAACTTGGGGCAAAGTGTTCAAAAGGCAGATTTATATTTTTCTTTCCTTTAACTGTAGCTGAGTCATGTTCTATAGCTTTCATTTGTTGTGCTATTAAACGTTGTGCCAGTAGTGTCCTCCTTCAGAAACGTTATCAGTGACATTAAAACAGGGCAGCCTGAGCCAGAAAGGTAAATTAACGTACAGTTCCCTCTTTATATTTCAATAAAACTCAAAGACTCAAACTGTCCTCACCTGAACTGCAGTTTCCTCCTCAGTATTGGTCCCTTCAGTCCTTTCATGTGATCTGCGACGGGATGAGACAGATGAACAGCGGGGAAACTTTGTCGTAATCTGATGTTACACGGCTCCGTGAGCGATACGTGTCATAAATCTTACTTAATATTGCTATTCAGGGCTAAAACACACAGGTTGATGATGCTAGCTAACGAGTACCAGGCTCACCTTTGTGACAGTGGGAGAGGAAATATGCCCGGGCATGCAAGTTCTCCCGGTCGAAGCGGTCCAGAGAAAGAGTGGGGTACTCCTTCATTCGGCCTGCAAATGAACTCATCTTTACGTCGAACCTTTAGGAGGTATCGTAGAAAATTAATTAAGCGTTATTTCCACCAGAGAGAGCACATTTTGTTCACATCACCGGCGTTTGTTTGTCCCGCCCACCAATTTCAGTTCCTCTTCTTCTTCGTTTCTTTTTACGGCGGTTCAAGTGCATTTAGTGTGGATTACCGCCATCCACTGTCAATTTTTACTTCCGCATTCTTTTCTTTAACTATTCTTCGTTCTTTAGAGTTTGTTACACTTTATTTTCAGTGCTTCTTTTCTTCAAATAGCAGATTAATGATTCCCACAATTCTGCCTCAGAGTAGGCAGTTTCTTTATTTTTCTGTGCCGACATTCCGCCATGTCCTTTGGCGCCATCTTCTGGAAGCTTTTGGAGCCTGTCCTCCAACACAGAAGAAGAAACTTCACGGTAACCAGGCAACCAGACAACCAAAGATATGCTAAATACTGTATAACTATCACCGCTTGGCAACTGGCGTCTGGAAAGCAACTAACTTAAAAAACTAATGTAAGTAGTTAAACTCGCCCGTCTTTTCAGAAATTAATGGTATGATGTGTGCAAATGTGGGTATGTGAGACTGTGAGCTCTTCTCAATTGGTCAGGTTACTCATCTTTGTGGCCCGGCACTCGATTCAAGATTGTTGTATTTTATGGAATCGCTGCTTACAGATGAATATACCAACCCAATAGAATTTTTCTAGAATCTTCTATCATTTTTAGAGACAGTTCTTTAGTTCGGCATACATTGTAATACATATAGCAGCACTTATTTTTGCCTGGTGAATTGCACTACAGTTCTGTATAGCTAAACAAAACTGGACATTTATTTTCGACATTTATTTTCGACATTTGTATGCCAAATTTGCCAGAACATCTTTAGGATATGTTTAAACTCTCAAGCACTGTTCCAACAAGTGTCTTTGATAATTCTTAAGAAAATCAAGAATGGTGCTGAATATTTACTTTGCCTGGTTAGTGTTAAATCGTTAAATCCCCTGCTACAGAATGGACAGTTGTTTTTGTGTTATGGCAATAAAGCAAATCAGTTCAGCTTCTTTTAAACCTCAATATACTGTAATCAAAGCATTATCTGAGGGTAGGAATATAACTCAAAGGTTGTTTCCTGCTCCAGCTTTAGGTTTGGTAAAAGTAACTGATGATCAATAATGACCCAGTTATAAGGCATTTTCTTGTCATTGTCTTGTCAGTCATCGGATACCAGTCTGTTGACCAGGACATCTTTCATCGTCACCCACTATGTCCTGTACTACTGATAACAACTCCAAGCCTAAGTCCATGAACAGAGCCAAAGAATGGACGGCAGAAGTGGAAAACCTATTCAGATTCCAGCAGGCGGGCTACAGAGACGAACTGGAGTACATCCAAGTCAAACAAGGGACTTTGGTAAATATTCTGATCTGACTGTGTATTTGTGTGATTGATTCAGAAATATGATCACTGCTCTCCCACTGTTCTATATCAAACACAGTTCTTAAAGGGAGTTTTGGGTAATGGCAGACTTGCACTAGAAAAGACACAATTCTGGTATTTGTGGTCCTGATTTCTCCACATAAAGGATCCAGGAGTTCAAGTAAAATGACTGGTGCTTTGTGGATGTAAGAGGTATAGTCAGTTATAAATATTATCCCTGTCTCTTTTTCTGTTTCTGTCTCAGATTGACAAATGGCCAGAGTCCGGCTTTGTGAAGAAGCTCCAACGTCGAGACAACACATTTTATTACTACAGCAAGAAAAGGGAATGTGAGGACCGCCATGTCCACAACGTCAAAGTCTATGCATATTAAGGTGTTCTGGACTCCATTCATTTTTTATTATGAAATAATGACAGCCTGTCAACACACACTAAGGGCACAGATACACCCCCTTTGAAGAAGAAGATAGCCTCCCTGTTTCAATAAAGGAATTTTTAAAACTGCATACGTCAATTGCTTTATAGCTTGAGTGGACATGATTATTCCCCTACATGGGTTTGCTAAAGGAATAGTTCACCTAAAAGTTACTCAAGTCTTTGTCTACACTCTTCATTACTGTGTAAACCTGACTGAAGTTTGTTGCACCAAAAATAGCAAGGTTGCCTCTATAATTTGTCTTCTCTAAAACTATAATATTCCTAAAGAGATAATTTATAGGTCATGTTATAAGTCATGTTAGCCTGAGGTTAAGTTATGTTTAGTGTTCTAGCTGCACTGACCAAGTTTTGATGAGTTAAATAATGCTTAAGTTTTAATGACATCATTGCAATAACCAAACTTTTTACTATATTAAGCTACAGGTTTTAATGAGGAGAGCTTTCCTGCTCACTCACTGTAACATTCATTAGCTGTTTAAAAAATGTGACTGGAGTTTTCTGTTGCTGGGATTAAACACAAGGCCTGTCACACTCTCCTCATGTGATGGTAACGTGAGATTACGTAGGGACCCCACTGGCTCTCAGATCAGAGGTTTTTCCCCAGATCAAGGACATATCGCTTTATCTAGCTGCTTGTGAAATGAGAGATTTATGCTTTAATAACTTGTAATTAGAAAGAAAGTTAACCTTGTGTTGCTGCACAGAGAAATTAACACTGTAGTTTACCCTGAATACACCACAGACAGACCTGGGACAGCAAGGCATGTGAGTTATGCAAAATTATACTTACTTCAGATTATATTAATAGCTACAGAGGTAATAATCATTACTTTCTCTTTTAATGTATGTCATGCCACTTTTTAATTCTTAGAAAGCTGTTGTCACACATCGTCACACCAAACTCCATTCAGAATTTTGACGATTTAGTGTTCTCCTCCACATTTATAAAGCTACTGCGCTTGTCCCAGAAAAAATGCACTATAACTGACTTTTCTGTTTTAATCTCTTTATTCTTAGAAAACAGCTGTTGGTAACAAAAACATATAATAAACAGTGGGGTGCACAGTCTACAGAGTGTGCTGTTCTTTGAAAATATACGGTCCTGACGCCAAACTTCGTTCAAGATTTTGACGATTTAACGCAAGTTTATAAAGATACTGCACTGTCGCAAAAAGGGGGACTACAACTGTCCGAATTGTGCGACTCCTTGATGTAGTATGGATTACATGAACCACCAAACTTCCTTATTCAAATCAATCTTAACATTTGACAGACTTGGCGCCTTTCGTTGGAATTCTGTGAATAATGTGTAAACAAACTGGCTCTAAAAGTTAAAATTTTCTTTTAAATAATTCCGCCGGGTGATTGTTATATTCTTCTCGGGTCAAATGTTATCTAGTATCCACCGTTAAATTGCTTGATTTTTGAATGAAGTTTGGCGAGCTGCGTGTGCGTCAGTGAACCTGCTTGTCAAGCCGCACCGTGGTCGGCTCAACAGTAATTGAACTCGCCTTTAACAGCTTGAACTGAAGCTACCGGGCTTATTCCCTTTAATTCATACTCGACCCTATTGCTCGGCTTTTCAGAAGTTATGTTTCCAGTGGAGTCAACACAGAGGTTGTAAGGCAAGTGTGCTAGTAAACTGAGGGGGATTATTTAGTAAAAACACTGGCTTATCAGCTTGTTTATTAGGTCTTGTAAATGTATTGATTCTTCTTTACAGTTCGGGAGCTGTCTGGATGGTTAGCTTAGCTTCGTTAGCAAGTTAACCTGCTTTACAGTTGGCCTTGTAACGGGTACAGCTCAGGTTAGCTAACAGTAGTAAAGGTAGCTTTAGTGTTATCGTTTATAATCGTCATTTTATACCTGGTTAGAAGTATTAATGATGGAATATAATGTGTGTTTTAGGCCTATTCTCCACTTAACGGTGACATATGGTTGCTTAGGTTGCGTTTAGCCTCTGGCAAGAAACTTACACGGCGAACAAGCTGGGTGAAGTTAAAGGTATTTGCTTAATGTTAGCTGTTAGCTAGCAAAGTAAGCCATTAACTAGTTAACCAAGATAACTGGTAAGGTTGTAGTGAGATGTCACGTCTGGTCGGCCTGGTCTTGTTGGTTGTTGACATTCAGGTGTTGTGCTGCAGATTTAATTTCTGAACTCCGCCACAGAAAACATGCTGCTAATGTTTTGACTGGAGCTGTTTGATATCTTCTTTTAGAGTAAAGGATCTCTGAGCTTAATGTTAATTTAATCATCGGTATTTGCCCTTAAAACGTAACTTAAGGGGGCTTTTTCTCTTGCCAGGTGGAACTGAACCGGTTCTATATGTTGACATTGGTGTTGTGTTGGTCTGACAAAACAAGACATTTCATAGATTAATCCCTTAATCAAGAAAAGAATCAATAACCAATATAAATAAAGCTTATTTATATGCTGAAGTTAGTATGCCTATCTTTGTATTTATTTGTTGCGAAGTCACTGAATGAATAGCTTTATTTCCTTGATTTGTTTATATATAGTCTCAAGGTTTTATCGAGGTGTCATTACACTGAGGGTTATGTCAGCTCACAGGTGAACATCATATTATGAATGTTTTTCTTCTTAGCTCAGTTAAGTCGTGGGGTCTCTGTTTTTAAGGAGCCTAGAGAATCACAAGGCTCTGGAGGAATGTAGCTTTAGGCCAGTTTTTGTGCCAGTTCATAATGAAACTTTTGTTTTCCACTGTGTGTGTTTTCTGCTGAGAAAGCTCTGCGAGGGTTTTATTTTCCTTTCCTGCTGCCTTCTGACCCAGAGAGGAAGCAGCAACTGCAGCTGCCGTCCTTGTGAAAGTGGTTGTTGAAGCTTGCGTGAAGACGAGGTGTAAAACTAATGTTAGAGGAGTATATTTTAACCTTTCTAGAGGTGTTGTCACCCCCATCTCCTGTGAAGTTGCCTCTACAGTTATGTACTTCGTAACCCTCTCTGAAAATGATTAGATTAAGAGATGTTGGTTTTGTTGTTTCTGTTTTGCTCAAAGTGTCTAAGCATGAGCTGAGCCTAAACTTCCCCCTGACTTTGAGCTAACGCTGTCTGCACTTTGGTTGTGTGATTTCTGGAGTATCATGGAATCAGACGAAGAAATTTGAAATTTCTTCAGGGAAGTTTGGGAATATTAAAAATCAGAATATACAATAGAAGCATGTATTTCACTGCAAAGAGCTTAATGAGCAGCAGGTGAACTTCTGATTTTGGGCCCTGGGTTTTACCTGTCAGACGTACAGTACGATCTTGCCTACCTTGTTAGTGGAGGCTGTTGGGGCCGCACTGCAAAGCTCAGGGCTGAAAAAGAGACTTTTACATCCTCTTTTTTCGGGTAAAACATATCTGTATTTTTATTCATTGTGCAGTAAAATATCATCCTAAAAAGACAACATTACCTTTACCATTACATTATCTATCATAAAATATAAGGCCTCTATCCTATGAAGGAAACTAAACATGATTTTAGGCTCAAAGGTTATTCTTGGCGTTGGAAGCAGCGGTTGAGGAAACCGTCTCACCACAATGTTTGTCAGCTAAGACTTAGCTGATCTGGAGCTTGTGTTGAGAGTGAGCACATTAACAACACAGAGATTCTAATTTCTTTCATTTCTTTATTTAAATTTTATGAATCATGATGATTTTCCCCCTTCATTGAACAACCTCTGACTTTGTTGACTACTATACGTTATATTAACGTACATCACCCCTGTCCCTACTGCGTTACATTAACGCACTCACCCCCCCACTGGACACTTTATCTGGACACTTTACTTTATTCTGGTCACTGCACTGTTTGTTATTTATCTTATCTTATTTTTATTTTTATTCTTATTCTTATTTTAGCTTTTATATTCTACTTATTTGTTATCAAAACAATAGCACCTTCAGACCACAGCAAATTCCTTGTAATGTATGTTACTTGGCAATAAACAGTTTCTGATTCTGATACTTGCTTTGTGTCACTGAGTAGTTCAGAGGTCTGGAAGCTCTGTCGGCAGCAGAGCACTGGTTTTGTTGGGGCTTATGTTGTGAAATTACAGGTTCAAACGTTGGACAGACTTTTACATTGTGGCTGAATCAGTGTGAGGTCATATTTAGTTTTGAGTTCAGCTTCCTCTTTGAAACAGCTATCATCACGATCACTACTCTTTTTTTGAAAGATGGAACTGATGGTTGTTATCACACCTGGAAAAAAGAGGAAGAGAAGCCGAACATAGAAAGAAAACCACCACCTCCCTCTGTTAGAGAAACTGTTTATTTATTATATATATTTAAAAACACAATAACTATATGAGTGTCTTAGTGCTTTTATATTATTATTGTGATATCCGAATAACCAGAACTCAAAATTTGGTTCTTAATTTTTATTCGAATCCACATTAACGTCCACAAAGTGACTGATAGTCTTCCAGGAGTCTACACAGAATAATACTAATTATTAGTCAATCTGTTGATGAATAGTCTATTAATTGTTTCATTTATAAAATGTCCTAAAATAGTAAAAAAATGACCATCACAATTTCTCAGGGTGCAAGGTGACGTCTTCAAAAAGATATTTGATATATGACGATATAAAACAGAGAAGTAAATCCTCACATTTTGAGAAGCAGGAAACAGCTAATGTTTTTGTGTCTTTGCTTTATAAATGACTGTAAAGAATAATCGATGAGCAAAATTGTTGAGGATTAATTTTCTGTTGATGAACTAATCAATTAATTGACTGATTGTTTCATCTCTAGTGATGTTGTATTTCATTGGACAGTTCTCTTTAATCCTCGTATGTTTTTATGGTTTTACAGTCAAGGCAGGATGTTGCAGGAAGCTCTGATGTTGTTGTGAGGGAGTTTTTATTGTCCGATTGTGGAGTTCTTCCTTTGTAAGCTCTTCCTGTGTTACAGCTTTGGGTTTTTGTGTATTTCACAGGTGAAGTAACTAAACCAGGCCAGAAGAGTCTCCCACCATGATGTCCCCATCAGCCTGTTGACACTGACAGCTTCCCTGACACTGTGCACAGAGAGGCAGCTGGAAGCTAGCTAGCTATCTAGCTAGCATGCAGCACTGGCCCGGTGTTTCCAGGAGGCGGCGCTGCTGAGAGGCGAGTGGTCGGTGCTGAACGTGCGTGTCTGCCGAGCCGGCCATGGATGACTTCAACCCCAGGACGTACGGCACCAGCGGCCTGGACAACAGACCTCTGTTCGGGGAGACCTCGGCACGGGTAGGAGCCTGGAGGAAGTGTGTGTTTTGTATCAGGACTCAATTGATTTGGAACTTTTAATACTGGTCAGAATGTATTTTTGTATTTATTCAGTATAGATTTCACTTTTTCAAAACAGTTGTGTTTTACAGTAAAAACAAATAATAAAAGTTGATAAAATCAAATCAAATAAAAAGATATAAAACAAGAAAAAATGTGTTTAATATGAAGACAAAGAATGGTAACAGCTCTTATAAGAAGGAAACGTGTTCTTTCATCAGTTTGTAGGGAAAAATTGATTGATAATACACCATTAAGAAAATACACCAATGTATTAAATATATTATTGGTTTATCGGTTAACTGTCTCTCTACACTCGACCTGTCTGTGGCTCTCAGCGTCAGTTTTTGGACAACATTGGAGCTCCATGACACAGAGGAATAAGATATATCAGGTTCAGTAGCATCAGATGGGAACTCGGGTCGTTTTGCTTCCTGTCCAGCACCGTAACTCCTCTGTTGACTGTTGTTATCAGTCAGAATGTCTTGTCAGAGTGCAAAGATGATAGATATTTGATGTTGATTTGTATAAACCGATCTGTCTCTCTCGCAGGATCGAATCATCAACCTGGCAGTGGGGGGATTTACGTCTTTGGTTGTTTTAGTAAGTTCAAATCTCCTGCAGCATCACTGCGTCTTTCTTCAAGCAGTTTCTTCCATTTTTATCTGTTCTTCATGACTTAAGTGATTTTATCTGTTTGGGATCATAGCTTTTGCCTTAATTCACAGTCAGGGCACATTTTCTTTTACATTATTTTAAACTTTCTTTTAGTGAGCAGGCATGTTGCTCAGTATACAATCACATGAGAGCAGCAACAACTGCGAAGAGTTAGAACTTATGTCGAGGTATTTATGTGTACTATTACCATTAGACAGGGTGTGTAGGGTTCCTTTAAAGTCCTTTTTAAGGCTAGACTGCATGTCGCCTCTCAGGGTCACTCAAAGTGCTGACACATTGTATAGCATATTTCCTTTAACACATCAAGGACCCTTTAATAATGAATTTTCCGATGTTTTATTTTCTCATTCAACTTATTTATAATTTCAGAACATTGATTAGTCAGCATCAGAGGGTTTTTAAAGGCTTAACTGTGACTCCATGAGACCTACACATTTTTTGATAATCACTTTATTGGTCTATAAAAAAATGTGGATTTGTAACTTTGGCTGCTGTAACTCAAGAGGAAGAGGGAGTTAGCAGTTAAAACAATGACTCGACTGTTTTTACTTCTTCTTCTTCAAAGTGTAAAGTGTTGCTACACTCACACTTTTCTGCAGTAAATCAGGACACAGCTACCCCTCCAGCACTGTCTGCTACTCTTGACAGGAGCTCCTTTCAGATATCATGTCTTAGAAAATGTGGCTGCAGCTTTACATGAATAAGCAGGTAAAAGCTACAGCATCACATGGTTCAATAAACAGAGAGAGGAAAAGCCCCCCCCCCCCCCCCCCCTTAAGGTCTGGAAAAAGTCATCAGTCATGAAGGAGCTCTGGAAATTGTGTTATTTAGTGTTGAAGTGTCTGACATTTGTCCTGTTCTGTCTTCCAGGTGACTGTTATCAGTTCGTTTGTGTTCCCCTCGTTGCCTCCACGACCGCTTAATGTCTTCTTTGCCGTGTGCATCCTGTTAGCCTGCGGATCCACTATAGTGCTGGTAACAATAACGATGATAATACTCGTTGTACTACTCCTCAATACGACACCGGTTTTTCATCTTTAAGATTATCTTCAGTAGAAATCATAACAATTATAGTAACTTTAGAAGGACAGACTTAATTCCATAAGCTGATGTTTCTGCCACATCGTGCTTTATCAGACCTTTTTATTAAAGTTATTAACGTACTTTTGTATTTTCTGCTGTTTATTGGACAGTCTTGTGTAGTACAGCACGCACATATGGAAACAGCTGCACGACTTTTACTACTTTTTTAAGCAGCTAATTTTTGTGCCAGTTATTTGTGTAAAAACAGCTATTAAATTATTAAACGAATATTTAGTGGTAAAAAAAAAAATCTGATAAATATTGAAATCAAAAAAATACCTTTTCAGAGAAAACTTTCTGTAGTTTCACAGTTTTATTTAAATTGCTGGGTGGGAGTCAGTGTTGCAACTAAGGCTGAAACAATTAGTCGATTAATCAATCATTACTGAAAGTGGTCAGATAGTTTGATAGTCGATTAATCGCTTTAGTCAGTTTCAGCTTCTGAAAATGTGAGGATTTACTGCTTCTAACTGTTATTTAACTAAATTAAATGAATTAATGGTAGTTTCCCACCTGGGATCAATAAAGTATTTCTGATTCTGATTCTGAAACATTTTGAGGTTTTTGGGCTGCTGATCGGACAAAACAAGCACTGTTTACTTTCACTGTTTACGGACATTTTTAGACTAAATTATTAATCGATTAATCGCAAAAATAAGATAAAGAAGATATTTCATTGGGCTCTGGAAAGTTGTGAAGGGACCTTTTCACAGTTTGTAGACTAAATTAACAATCAGTTAATCATAAAAATAATCGTCAGATTAATTGTTAGTAAAAAGAATCATTGATAATTAAATATAATATTATAATTGATTAAAATAGGACGTTTTGTGGCTTTGTAATATATAATAACATTTTCTGTGAAATCAGTTCAAGCTCTAGTATTCCTCACAAATATTCTTTTTATTTTTCTGTGAATGTTCGAACAAAAACGAGGACCTTTCTTCATGTTTCTCCTCCTCAGATATTCTGGTACCGGCAGGGCGATCTGGAGCCTAAATTCAGGAATCTGATCTACTACATGCTGGTGTCCATCGTGCTGCTGTGTCTATGTGCCAACCTCTACTTCCACGATGTCAGGTAAAGACGAGGACGAGGAAGAAGAGGAGGAGGAAGAAGGGAAGACATGGCCTTGACACGTGGAAGGACTACATGGAGAGACAGTCTGACCAACAACAACAAAAAAAACTTATCACACACTAACTTGAATGAATTTCCCACCTGACACGCAGCAAACTGAAGATCCTCGGACCAAAACCAGTGAGGCTTAATGGTTCCAGTAGAATGAAAACTGACTTGTAGGTGCTGAAACATAATGCATTGCACACACACACACACACGGCATCACAGTGCAGAAATCATGATGTACTGTAAGAGGCCATAGATCTGCCTGGAGACACACTGCTGAAGGATGAATTCTGAGGTGAATCAGGTGTGTTTACATGCACATAGACAACAACAAGCACTTATGACAGAACACAGTGGGTTTGATATGATGAGGCAGCAGTTAAAGGAAAAACCTGCCTTCTGATGCTGTTACTGAAGGTCTCATCTCGTCTCTTTGGTGTCTTTTGACATGTTTTTCTGATTGATTAACTATATTTATATCTTTAAACAACTGTTGGGGAAAAAGGGGGCGAATTGTTATATAAACGTCTTAATCATGCCGCATAATCAAGACACAAGCTGTGTCTCATTTCAAAGTTTGTTTTTCCGAGACCAAATTTGTGACGACGACTTCACAATGATTTCAAACGTTCCTTCAAATCTGCTGCCTATTTGTTTAACGGTGCATTCAGGGTCAGAAAAGATCTCCATGTTTGATGACGGGAGCTGGACCAATGAAGAAGCCTCTGCAGGGTGTAAATAATGGAAGCTAATTCTGCACTACATACAAATACTACAGAGTGTGTACTGTCATAGTTTGCTGTTTTTCAGTTTGTATACGAGAACAATTTAGGGGTTTGTACAAGCAGGATTTCATGCAATACACGTCAGATGTCAGTCAAACTTAATGTCTTTCCACATACAATACTTACAATACTTTATTTACTCATTTAAAATGTTCCAGCTGTGAGCAGCACCTCCAGGTGCTGTGTGCATTGCATTGTCACAAAATGTCCGAGACCAAGAGGACATCTTTAAATGTCTTGTTTTGTCCAAAACTCAAAGATATCCACTTTACAAAAAAATCAAACAGAAAAGCAGCAAATTCTCACATTCAAGTTGGTGGAACCAGAGAATGATTTTGAGTTTCTGCTCGATAACTGACTGAAATGATTAATTAATTATCAAAATAGTTGACTTATTGATTAATCAACTAATCGTTTCAGTTCTGCAACTAATCCTGACAAAAAAAGAGATGAAGGATTTGTGTTGAAAATGAGTTTTTGACAGTATTTGACTTTGATTTGATCCTGAATGCACCGTTAGATTTGCTCTGTGTGTGTGAAATCACTTTGATGTTCTGTGACTTCTCTGTTCACCATCTGATTTGTTGCCTTCATTTATCCCCCAAAAAATCCAAGACACACTTCATAACTGACCACTGTTGAACACTTTCTGCTCTCAAACTGAATTCGTAGCTGCGGGACGCATCAGTGTTTTTAACTGATGAGATTTTAACAGGGTGGATTTTTCCTTTAACCAGGATGGAGATTGTGAGCATGTAAACACACAGAGTGAAGCAGAAGGGGGGGGCGGTGATGGACCCTCCTCTTCCCTTCAGGACTGTAGACTGTAGTACAAACTAGCTAACAGCAATAGCACAAGCAGCTTCAGGCTTCTGTGGCGAACATATGCAACTGTTTATATGTTTTTTTTTTCTTTCTGTCACTGCGTCTTTTCTGCTCTTTCAGCTTATCTGATTATCATGTTTGGATTTAATGAATTTTCCAAATCAAGTCTTGCTAAGAGGATTTTTTATTAGAAACTCATTTAAATGCTGAATTACACTGATGGACTGCCAATTCTTGCACTAAGCGTTGGTTGACTTACACTTTTTTTGTCTAAGCCACACACAAACACACACACACACACACACACTCAGGCCAGCTGTAGCACCAATGAAAATGAATGGGAACAATCCATGTGGCTTTACACTGAAGCTGCACAGCACGACAGATCTTTACATGGATCTATACAAGTTTCTATATCACATTGATGTGTCTGCCATCTAGCGTTTTGCACTAATAATTCTGCCATTTTCAAATCTGAACTGGGCTTTTCCAGCATCTGTAGCACAAAGTAGCTTTAAGTTTGTTTTTACATCAATAATGAGAACTCTGGTATTTTAGCTCAGCGCATTAAGTTTGGTTTGGATGTTGCAGGTTAGAAAAACACTGTGGTTACAGACTCATGTAGCTGATTTAGTGACTCAACATGGAAGTAAAACATTGTTTTGTTTCCAAATGCACCTTTGCACCAAAGTCTGTTGGATAAAATTACATTTTAAACTGAAATTGAGTCATTTTAAATTTTGCAAAGTAACAATTATTTTCAGTATCAATTAATGTGATTGAAAATAGTGTAAAAATGCTCATCACAGTGTCCCAAAGACGTTCAATTTACTATTAAAGAAGACAAAGAAAACCAGCAAATATTCACATTTGTGAAGCTGGAACCAGAGAATTTTTTGACATTAAAAAAAATGGTTTAATCACCACGGCCAAGAATGAATCACAAAGTAGGGCTGCAACAAGGAGACAGATTCCTCCTCAGTCATTCACACCCTCTGCCAAAATCAAATTCTGGTGTCAGGTTTGGTCACAGGACGTTAGATCTTAAAGGAAGTGTTATTCTATATTTTTCTTATTGTCCACAAAAACCCATAAAAAGACCAAACTAACTGGTTGTTTGGGACTATTTTCAGCAGCGGATTAATCCACATTTGGTGTTCCAGTGAGTGTTTTGGGCAGCAGGACGGTGTGTGTGGGATTAAGTCAAAATAAACTATAGTTTGTGTGTTCATGGTGATGAAGGAACTTGTTACCCAGAGCAACAAGCTTTGAATACACAAACAATACTTGTTAGCAAGATTTATCAGTTTTGGCCTTTTTATGGGATTTGTTGACGGCGAAAACTATAATCCTTTAAGCTCGTCTCATCCCTTTAATATAAACACCAGGCTGCTGTGTGACGTCTCCTGACATGATTTGTGGGTGTTGACTTCTTAACTGGCTGCAGACGTCTAACGTTTGTTTCCTTGTTTTGTGGCTGCAGCTTTGTGTACAGATGATCTGCAGTACAGCTTTGAGCGACATTAATGAACATATAACTGACAGTGACAAAGAGCTTAGTGCTAAAGAACCTGGGGGGGGGGGGGGGGGTAAAACAAGCCCCACCTCCCACCAGGAGTCAACCTCGCCACGACTTTAGGATTGTCAAAGCCATGCGTTTCTTTTTTATTTATTTCATTTATTTTATGGAATAAATAATTGTGTACCCTGACGGCCTCTTTGCTTGTTCTTCCTCCACTGGATGACCGAGTTTACAGCAAGAGATGCTAAATGGAACCAGAAGAAGACGAAGGCCCAATTTGCATTTTCATATTATTCATAAACATTTGCTTTGTGTGGAAGCCTATTTGCACCAGTTATGTGTTTTTTCCTCAATGATTAGCTCATTATTATGAGAGTTAATTACTGTCTCCATCATGACATTATCTCACAACTGTGAAACCTTTTAGGTAAATTAGGTTTTTATCTCATGAGAAACTTTCATAATGAGATACTCAGCTGCTAAACTTGTCTTTTTTCCTGTTGGGTTGGTTTCTTTTCACACAGAAAACAATTCAAGCGAACCAAATCCAATTTTTTTTTTTTTTTTTTTTTTAAAGGTAACATCTTTTGTGACTACATGGATTCTTATAAAGACTGATTCCTCATCAGACATGAACTGTAAAAAAGATAAGTGAATGTATACAATAAAACTGACTTGACTTTGTTATCATCTACAGTTAATGTCCACCAACTCAAGTCTTAGTACAATACAAACAATAATTTGGTTAAAGTTAGTCTCCGAGTGAAGACGTCACAGTTTGACACAAATCAGTGTTCATTAGTTCATTTATTTGGCATTTTAAAATATATTTGAACTGCATTCATCAAAATATTTGCATAAAACTCCACAGTTCTGCTTTTATAAAAATCAAAAGCATCTAACGTGTAACCAAAATAAAAAAAAAATGGAGTCACACAGTAAAATTAGCTGCAAAAAAAGCCTGTTAGATTACAACTCCGCACAGGCGAACATTTAAAACATTTTACATGAACTGAAGTCGATGTTATTCAACAGTAAAGAGCTGACAAAAAGGAAAAAGTTAATAGGAGTGATCTTCAAGGTCCTCCAGAGGGCAGCAGAGTCATACATGTCTTTTCTCCTGCAGATGATCAACATGTAGGATGTAAATTCTCATTTTATTGGGGACCGGACTGAAAACACCTCTTTGTTCAATTTACTTTGTAGGGTTACATTTGTACCCAGAGGGGAAAAGAACTAAAACTTAAGGAGGGTCATTGCACAGGTTCCATACTCTCACAGGTCGATGTGGCCATCCTGTATGGATTCAAACTATCGAATGTTATGATTATTAAACTGATATAAACTCTAAAGCAGAGGGTTGGGGGCGTGAGGACACATAAGTTAAAGATGGAGGGGGGTTGAGTGTTCAGACAAAGTCCCTGGACCTCTTAATGGCACAGCAGAGCATCATGCTGAAGATCATCCCGAAGATCTGAGGAGGAGACGGGAAATACACGGGATTAAAACCACGTAAGACTTCACTCTTCTATTAGATGAAAAGGACAAAAATTAAACTTGTTTAGAGACAAATAGATTCACTCTGGAAAAAGTAGAGTCATTCTCACTGCACTGGCAGATTTCATCTTCTTTTAAAAAAACACTTTAAATGACTTAAGTTAGAGGCAAAGAATGACTTGTGTGTAGATGTTCATTTGGACCTCTCAGGATTTGTGTCAGACTCACCATGATGACGCCGATACCGATGCCGACGCCGCCGATGATGTGCAGCTTGTTGTTGAACATCTCGTCGATGGCAGCCGGACAGCTCTGATAGAACAGCGAGAAGGAAGGACAGGATTTTCAAGACGTCGTACTCAGTGCAGAATATTGACGGCTGTCTGCGGCCATGTTTTTTTAAACGGGAATGTATCAACATTTAAAAAACAGGTACAGAAGAAGAACTCAGCATCAGTGATAATTATAATGATTTGAAGGAAGAGACCATCAACATGATGTCCCCATGTGACCTCTGACCCTGTATAAGTCAGAGACCCTGTCTGTATGTTGTGTTACCGTGGTGATGAGGACCTCCAGTCCCTCCTTCTTGGGGCAGATATCTTTGGCAGCGTCAATCACCGTCCCTGTGGGGCCGCAGCAGTCCAGCTGTGAAGAGGAAACAACAGCAGCAGCCCGACTTTAGTTCAAACATGCTGATGTTTAGCAGATATAATGTTCGCCGTCTTAGTTAACCGTGTTAGCATGCCAACATTAGCTAATTAGCACTAAATGATCTGCTGGTTTTTATTTGGTCATAAACCAATGTCTTGGACAAATTAAACTTTTGACCAGATGATGGCGCTAGAGGTAAAGCCACAGGATCACGTGTGTGTGTGTGTGTGTTCTCACTCCAAAGTGGATGAGGCGCAGCGTCTCCTTCAGTGCTTCCTGTCTGGTGTCTTTGTAGTTGTTGTAGGTCTGCTTATAGAACTCTGTAACGTCCTCCACCACCTGAAGAAGAAAGACACCAACTCCATTTAAATTACTGATCGAACGCTTCTAACAAACCTGTGTGTGTGTGTGTGTGTGTGTGTGGTGTGTGTGTGTGGTGTGTGTGGTGTGTGTGGTGTGTGTTGTGTGTTGTGTGTTGTGTGGTGTGTGGTGTGTGTGTGTGTGTGTGTGTGTGTTGAATACCCTGTCCTTGTTGGAGAGGCCCCAGATCCCAGCAGCCACTTCCACAGCGAAGATGAGGAGCAGGAAGAGGAAGAACTAAACAAGAAAACAAAATATATATTTTAATTAGTTCAGACTGCTGTATGTACTGTATTTAATTTCCCCTCATCACGTGCATTTTAATATTGATAGTTTTTAAATAAATGTCATACTTCACACATTTGTGGTATTTTATAATGTCATGTAGAAATCAGCTGAGTAATAATTTAATAAGTTACATATATGTGGTCCCCACATCTACGCGTGGGATTCATTCATGTTAATAATCTTCCCATATGCATTTATTTCTTATCATTTTTATACAAATTGATCATTTGAGATGTTGATTAAACTAGATGGTTATTTCTGAGGTCGTGGTTTGTAGTGTTCAGCAGGTATCCCTCTAAGTACCAACAGCGTTGGTGGGGGTTTATTGTTTCAGGTACAGGTGAAACATAAACCAGGTGGTCTGAGCATCAGATCCATGAGTTTGAAGGTTTACAGCTACAGTAAAACACTGCACAGCTGTTCAGAATACTCAGACAGGATTGTACGACTCTGGAAAGTTATAACGGTGACATTTAGTTTCTCTTTTGCTACGATGATGACGTAAACTGCAGAAATACAGCGCTTGTGTTACAGTCTACCAAAAATGTGTCAGTCAGTGGGTGTGAAGGTCAGCTTGTGATCCCTGTTCCTCTTTGTCATCTTGTTTGTTATGTCTTTATTTTTAGATTTTTCCCTTTGCCTCACCTACACACAGCTCGATAACGACAACTTAAATGATGTAATGTAGCCTGTGAGAGGCAGACAGGTGATCCAACAATGACATCATAGTCTGCAGACATGGCCGTCAGGTTGAATCACACTTTGAACATTATCAATTAAAACTAAACTATGATCAAATTAAATTCAGTTGTGACATTTTGTGAAGTCTAATCAAAAATAATCTCTTCTAGTGCTGAACAGAGAGAATGACTCACCAATCCCAGCATGCACGGCGACTCTTTAATGGCACCGCAGCATCCGAGGAAGCCCACGACCATCATCAGAGCCCCCGCCGCGATCAGGATGTACACACCTACAGAACGACACACGTTAGGCACAGGCGACTTGATACTCGCTGTTCTTTAAAATAACTCTCAGATCGGAGTCATTGATCCACTCTACTGACGCTGGTCAATATGCAACTTCAAACTAACTTCCACTTCATGTAGACAGCAGCAACTTTACACTCACCTCCTGCGGTACAAACTGTAGTCATAATTTCTTATGACACGTTTTTAAATCACATTAAAAATGATACCCGTAACATGAACAACACACCCCTAACACGCATAATACTCGATTTGCCTACAGTTCGTCCACGTCGCTTCTTGTACGTTAATTTGCATGAAGCTAGTTTAGTCCAGGGTCCTGTAAATAATGACAAGCCAGGCAGATAGAACACAAGAGTCCAGATGTTTTTGTAATACCCTCTGGATGTGGTTATGAATCATAATCAGCAAAACATCAACAAGTCATAAATCCCACTGTGGAAACGCTGGTATGTGAATTTCCAAACTGTAAAAAAAAAAACAAATTAGAAAAGTGATTTCAGGGCCATCAGTAAACACCCAACGTCTTTATTGTCCTTTGATGTGGCTTTCATAATGATGAATCATAAAAACATATATGAATGTAGGATGACAATAACCGCAGCGCTGATGTCACGGGTAAAGCAGCCACACAAATATTCCTCCTCCATCGCTTCTTTCTCTCAAGCCGTTATTAAGATGTTTGTCAGTTCAAAACAATCCTCTGTCGCCTGACTTCCCACTTCACTTATCAGTTTGATGGAAGTGAAACAGAAAGACAGAAGGGAGGGAGCGAGTCCGTCTTTCTGCGAGTTCCTCGGAAAACACAAACGACGGGAAACAAAGACGTCCCTGTCAGCCAGTGAAGAATGAAAGCTATGTGTGGAGGGCTCTGCCAGGCTGGAGGAGCCGCTTCGCTGTGGGCTAACTGTGGCCCCAGCTGCCCTCTGGACGCCCTGCTCCTCTAATCAGGTTGTTCCTGTTGTAGCATTACTGTGACTGACAATGAAGCAACATCCACAAGGTCACATCTGACAAATACATGAGCCTTTAATGGGATTGTAACATCCAAAAGGAGATTTTTGTAGTGCTGAATTGATGATAACAGACCGGAAGTTTAGCAGCTAAGCTATCCAACTGGCACTTACAAAATGACAAAAACTAACCTGACCTAGACCGGTCATCCAGTCTCCGTAGCCGTAGTGGATAAGTTCATTCATGAAACGTACTGTCACATACTGAAACCTACAAAGACAAACCTCAAAAGATTGTTTCCACCAACTTGCTGATGCTTCATACCCTGAGCGCAACTGTGAAGACAGACGTCAAAGGCCTTACCAGTGAAGAAGACTGTAGGCGAGTCCTCTCCTTCAAACAGTCCTGCTGTCCTGGAGTCAAAACGCAGCCAAAGACCCACAGCCAGAACTCCAGTACCTGCCAGCTGAGCGACAATGAAAGAAAACATGCATGAAAGGGTCAGACTCCAAAAACAGTTTAATTAAACTCTTTACTGTCACCTTTAAATCACATCCAGGTACTGTGAACATGGAGCTAATGATAGGACTCTTTCAGACTGTTAAGACAACACAGAGTCAGCGTCCTGAGCCGATCAGCAAGTTGAATACAATTCACACATTATCGTCTGTACTGATGTTATAATAACAAGACTAAGAGTTCACAGCCATGCTAGCAGCTCTGTGAGGCTGCACTTAGGCACAGAAGTGCTTTGAGCAAAATGCTAACATGCTCACAGTGACAATGCTAGCATGCTGATGTTTAGCAGATCCCAAATCCACACGACATACTACTTCCATGCAGGTTTTGAGTATGGTGACAAAATAAAGTACACTCAAAACAGCTCATATGCATGCTTAAAAAAACAGATGTGTGCTGTGTGATGTTCACTATTCTCCCACAATGCACTGCACAAAAGGAAACAGCACAGCTAAACTTAGTTTGATTGTCTTTTCATGTCATACATATTGCATAATTTCCCGTTAGAATAAAATGGTTAAAGATGTTGATTTCTTGAATACTAACTGCAAGAAACAGAGTACTATAAAGATTAGTATAGAGTATACACTGTACACAATTTGTATGGCATTGTGAAACAGCTAATGTTTACCATGTTCACCATTTGCTAATTAACATTTCCAAGTACATTAGAGGCTGATTTGCAGGTAATCCAATAGATTCATCTTTAATGGCACTAGATCAAAAGTCAAAACCACAAATATCAACTTGCTGATGGCGCTAAAAGAAAAGTCAGGGAGATTTATTATTTGTACAAAATACAGAGAGCCAGCAGTTGAAACAGGAAGCCAAACATGCTGCTTAACATTCCCCCACACATTCTCCTGATACCAACCCACCCAGAAGAACCTGATCAACAGCCAGCTCTTACAGTTTTAACAAGAAAGGCAGGCCCTTTTCCATAGTTACTTCAATCTGTGAATCTTCCAGAACATATGAACACTTTGATATTAACAGCAAATGAGAGCAGACAAAAGGATAGTCCTCTTGTATGTGTATGTGCGTCTCCCATTGTGTTCACCACAGTAACAATCAACTAGAGTGACTCAATATCTCCTAGCAACTACAAAACACAAGTTTACATCAACTCTTTGTTGCCGCCCAAATAACTTCCATAATGTCCCACGGCGTCACGCTGACGTCTGTGTTGTGCAACAGGGAATATGAGTGACACATAAAGCATCCGTGCTAACTGGCAGCATTATGTCCCAACGTGTCCTCAGGATACAGTCTGCTGACCATGAATCAGCGGACACACAAATCTGTCTAACCACAACAATGTGTACCCACCGCAGCCTCGGAGGGGAAAAGTCTTGGATGCTGGTTTGTAACCAACCAGCATTTGAATTTCTGTTGCTGTAACGTTTTTGTGTCCTAATCCTGATGACTGCTTCAGTGAAGAGGAGGAAGAAGAGTTCAGTCAGACATGAGGGGTAAAACTGACTGTTTAGTGAATGAATAAATCCTATCAAGCACCAGCTATACAGACATGAAATATAATGTAGCAAACAAATTTATCACAATTTCCCAGTGGACCCTGAAATTTGCCTTCCAGGTTAAGTTCACAGAAATCCACAGTTCAAACATGTAACTTAGTACATAGTAAGGCCTTGGGGAATTTATTTTCATTTCATTATTTATCCCACTATGACCACAACTGCACTGAACTTAGAACTCAGTGAGAGTCACAGCTAAAATACAACTCTAAAGAAAAGTTATTCACCACCACAACACCTTAAGGCATAAACATGACTAAACTCAGGACTGATTAGTCAGTGTTTCTAATAGTGTAGTCAGAGTGGGGAGGGGTACAGTCACACATCATCTGCGTCTGTCAAAAATTTGAAATGTAGCCTCGAGGTTAAACTTTGTTTGAGTTCAGCCATTGTGAATCTTCACCATGAATGTAAAAGGGTGTATTTACTGTACACTCAACTGACAACATGCCATTGTGTTGTATTTGTAGAGGGTTTGAGACACGCATAATACATTTAGTCAATTCACTTTATGTACCTAAATTTTACACTCACTGTACAAAGATGAGTGCAAGTTGGATCATTAGTTTGGTTGGTAGGTTTGAGGTAGTTTCCACTTTGTGCAGTTGCACCATGTGTACTAACACTTTAACGTTACCAAGTCAACTGTATCAAAACAAGGCAGAAAACAACATTTCACTTTGTGCAGCATTTGGTTAAATGTGAGAAAACCACGGCTGACTAGTGAAAGAAATGAAGAGACCTATGACAGACCGTTTAATGTAAAAAGAGAAAGTATGAGATCAGGTGTGAACTAGGTGTTTGAACTTTGAACGCATTACTGGTGAAACAGCCTGCAGAGCTCTTAATATATGCACAAATGCCACAAAGGGAAAAATGCGTATTTCTCAGTAAAATGTAAACATAATCTATTTAATCTCGGCTGGCACTACAGAAGTCAGTCCAGGATGTTTTAGCCTCGCTCATCACAAAGATCTTTCTATCTGACTGGTATTTCATAGCAGAACTTTTCACAATGATGACTAGCAGTTGATAATATTTTGTTATCATTATGGGCTCTATAAATTAAAGATGGAAATGGGCAGGAAGAACAGGAAGTGTGAGTATCCTGACTGATGGAACTGATGAAATGGATAATGGTGTTAATGTAACGTAAACATACTCAGGAGAGTTTGTGGCAGCAATGAGGCGTCTTAAGTATCCTGGAAGAAACAGCCCTTTCCCTTGAGCTTCACATTAGCTCTCATTAACCACAAAAGGCACTCAGCAGCACCATTAGCAGTGCAAAGCCTCCACAACAAAAATGTATTATTGCAGAGACACTCTGCAGCTTTTAAAGGCCGTCTTGCCACCACCGCCTTAAAGCACAAGTTAGTAAAACTGCACAACGTTCCACCACAAGGAGACTAGTTCCTCTAAGACGGGATGCACTATGGGAAAACAGGAATACTGTCAAGATGGAGCCCAATTAGTTTACAGTAACGAGTCTTAGTATGAACCCAGTGGAGTCATTACATTTTGAAATAAATAAACCAATTTAATCTGATGTTTATGTTTTCGGAGGTGGGGCTTCTCTTTAGATCAGACTGGTCCTTCAGTTGTACTGTTGTCATCTCATTTGTCCACCCATAGCTGCGAAAGTGCAGACTCAAATTGTCAAAACAGTCATTAAGCTTGGACTAACAGCCAGTGTGTGTGTGTGTGTGTGTGTGTGTGTGTGTGTGTGTGTGTGTGTGTGTGTGTGTGTGTGTGTGTGTGTGTGTGAGTTCTTCTAACACTGTAAACAGGTAATCACAGTAATAACACAGCAGGCGGTGTGGATATTTGGGAGTAAATCTCTCAGCTAAATAACACAAAACACACATTTATGAAGTGGCAAACGCATCGTTGAGGTTTTTAAACAATTCGAACTGAAGAGATATTCATATACAGACGACAGCCAACTGGAAACTCACAAAGTGGCTCCATTTATTCCTGTGTGATTGAATAGTTAGGCTAGCAAGGTGTGTCTCGGAAACATGTCACAAGTCACGTCTGCCTCTTTGATTAGCTAACCTGCATTTCAGACAGAAACACTTGCATTAAGGAGTTTGCCATTTTTGCAAACAGTTAGATTTGGCGGGAAAGGCTCTGCTCTTTGAGGGAGCTCCCAAAGAACACGAGCATCAATGAGGCCTCTGCTGCGAGAATGTTAAATCAACAACACCAAAAACTTAGGGAGGAAGTTAGGGTGTGTTCCTATGTGTGTATCAGCAGAGTAAAAGTGAGGTGCACTGTTCACCTGTATTTAAATATTACTGGACGTCAGCTGGTAGCCAAACAGCTGATGAATGAGCCAGTGATGGTGAAGCATGAATGAAGCAGCTGATGCCAATCAGCTAGCTAACGAACACAACTTCATCAAACTGCACTGGCAATATCATGGAACAGGAATATTTGGCATTAATGCTTGATAAATGACTTAAAAGAAAGAAGTTGTCGCTGATTAGTCTTCTGTTGATGAATTGTTTCAGCTCTAAGATGTTATTACTCTTGATAACCGACTCATCCACTGTATTTATTGTAATTATCCAGATCTACTGATCAAAGCTTATTCGATACAAATATCTTGTAGGAAAATGTGTTGCAACTCCACCAGGAACACCTCATGTGTAGTATTCAACACAACAGACGGCCCTGCAAACAACAGGTGAATTTACTTATCCAATCATTCTCCAGTTTTCACAAGGATTATACATTCAGGGAACCTTATTCAGGGATTGATTCATTGATTCTGCTGTATTTTTTTTTTAACCCTAACAATTTTGTAACCCTTCCTCAAACTAAGGCTAAAAACTTTCTAAAAGTAGTTTTGAGCTTGATTGAAGTTGCCTTATGTTCTGTTTTACTAGAATTTATCCTTCAAAAGGAGAAGGTTAAGCAGCAATCCAGCCTCTCACCTCTATCAAACAATTCAAAACAAACTAAAACTAAAGGATTTAAAGCTTATTTTCACTGAGCTCTTCTCTTTGGCAATGACTGAAACCTGCTTTAACCGAATAAGGAACCCACCAAATCCTTCAAACACCAGCTCTGTGTAACCCAGAGTCTCATGTATCAACCGCAACTGACATTGTGTAAGTGACACTACATACCCAGAAGAGAAAGTTGAACACAAACACCAGGTATTTGATGCACTGCAGTGCCCCCATGGCTCCGAGATCAAGATGTAGATGTTTTTAAAAAGAAAATCCAAAAGCAAGTTTTCTCTGTTTGAGAGTTAAACTGTCTTCTCTGACAGCGTGCGAGGAAGAAAAGAAGGTTGTTTTTGAGAACCACACCCTTGCATGGTTCACCTGGGTATACTTAGGAAGTCAGGGGGAGGGATTAGGGGGAAGGAAGAGGTGGGGGGAGGAAGAAGGTGGAGGTGAGGGAGTGAGACGGCAGTCATATCTGTTCCTGTGGATTTTAAACAGAAGACTCTGAGGTGTAAATCAGAGCAGGTGAATGCAATTAAAGGTAAATTAGAAAACCAGTCACCACCAGGATATGAGCCTGAGAACCACTGGTTTATAACGTGCAGCAGGGTGAGTTACAACAGTAGAACTCACACAGCTAAGGCTGCAAAAGGAAGAAGCGTTGTGGAGTCAAAGTAAAGGTTTAGCAAGGCGGTGAGAGAAGCCAAATGACTGTACTCATCTGGTACTCTGCTGTAGACAAGGGCAGCGTATAATTCGCTCTGCTGATTCATCGCCTTAGTCTAAATAATGCTCTAAATAGTGAAAAATGCTCATCACAATACTCCAGAGCCCAATGGGACATCTTCAAATAACAAATCCTCACATTTTGAGGAGCAGGAAACAGCAAATAATTAGCATTTTTCCATGATAAATGACATTAACAGTTACTCGATCATCTAAATTGATGTCGATGACTACGTTTCTGGGAAGTCTGTAAGAAAAAGATACTGAGAGACTGTCAAATAGCAACTGAGGAAGAGACACAGACAGAGAAAGTGTGGATTATTCAATGAATAATGATTACCAGATTTGATTAAAGACAATACAAGAAGCTGAAAATAAGGCGGATGAAGAGAAATGAAAGCTTCACAGGTGTATCCACACACACACCTCCTGGGACTGGGCCTCAGTGCTGTTTGCTGAGGTAACTCGAGCTGTGCTCCTCTCCCAGTAGACCCAATGAAACCAACAACACTAGCTTTGTTTCCAAGCTGCTAAAGCCTCCCCCGTCTCTCACTCGCTTTCTTTGCTTCCTCCCTTCTTTCTCTGCCATGAGTGACAAACTATTTTGTTTGATAAGTAGGCTACTGTCCACGCAGCAACCTATTAAATGTGTGTGCATCTCCAGACTGGATCTTTGTGTTATTTAGAAATTAGGTGATAAAGAGAAAAGTGAGAGGAGGTTGTTGGAGAGGGAAGAAGACACAAAAGGAATAAAACAAGAAGAGCAGGAGGAGACGGAGGAGGAGGAGGGAGAGGTCAAGACAAAAGAAAAGGGCTTTTAAGAAAAAAGGAGGTGCTATAAAGTGCAAACTAACAACACTAAGAAACACAATGAAAGGAAGAGTAAAGAAGCACTGATTGCACAACCTCAGATTGGACTCAATCACGCCCCCTGTTGGAATTTATCAGCACTTTTCTGATCACTGCGGGCCCCCAGAAAAAGGTTCAGAAAGGCCCAACCACGTGTACTGTATGTATGTACATAAATAAATTCTTTATTTATCTGTGGTGGAAGAAATGTTCAGACCCTTTACTTAAATCAGAGTACCAAAATAGTAAACAAAATACTCAAAAAATACAAGTATTGTCAGTAAAATGTAATTAAATTATTATTATTGTAAGTAAAAGTATGTAAAATATCTGAGTTATTTAGAGGGGTAAATTTCTTGGTGGAATTGCCAACAACAAGGAGCCACAACTAGACACTTTTTTGAACCGAAAAGGTTGGGAACCACTGGTTGAATCTTTAACAATGTGCAATGTTTTTTTCATGTAAAATCTCCAGATGAAAAGTAACTCGTAATAATGTATGCATTAGTTTTCTAGACACAGGACAGACTTCCATATTTTCTAAATGCTGGCATGTGTGGTCAAAGTGGTGAAGAATTTGCATTATGTTTGCTCAAGCTGCAGCTCTCTTGCTACATTACCATCGGGCCAATACCCGATCCACTCAGTGAGGTCAGGGTTAGGGTTAGACCTGACCCAAGTCTGAGGTCCTCAACAATGATCTCAACTAAATCTTTTCCCTTATTTTTGTTTTCCTTTCCTAAAACCATCAACAAAGTAACTTTTGCGTTTCCTTTCAATATTTTGCGTTCCTTGATTGTGGCTGTAGCTTTGACTGTGCTTTGTTTGTTATGATTAAGGATGTGGCACATTAGTTTATAATGGGTGCAACACTAACTACATGCACGGGTATTGTAATGTGCTGTGAACTGACATGGCTGTGCTGTCTGAGCATTGTAGTGAAGCTACTGTATGTCAGAACCCCCTCCTGGTGTATAACACATCTGTTATATGCTATCTGATATAAACACTGATGGGTCAAATACGCACTCACATCGCTGCATTACTTCTGTACTCTGTAATACTGATATGTATACAGTATAGCATTATACTGTATAGCATTATAGTATAGCATATAGTATAGCATTATACTGTATACCACTGAATTGAGATAACACAATTGCATTGTGAGTAAATCAAACTCCAGCCAATGGTATTTGCAGTGCAGTCTAATTGACGTTTCGTTCATTGCTATCAAGAATGTTTTCTTGGTTAATGTTAGGAGCAGTAAAGAGTAACCGCAATGCAGCCACATCATAGATTCAACCACAAATACAGCTCCTGTACAAAGCCGATCATCTGGTTTTAACAGTTTATTAACGTTTTCAATATCCACTTAAGTTTTCAGTTTCCAACCATAAGGTAAATCTAGAAGAGGGAACATTTGACGGGCTGTTATACGTTATGTTATCTTGTTCCACTCTTAGCTTCTTCTTAGCTACTAGAAATCACACGGCGGGTTATCTCTCTGACTGCACATGCGCAGTCACAAAGTCCCAACGTACATTAAACCAAATTAACCCACTATACAACCGTCAAATAAAAATAAACACTGAACTTAAACAGAAATATCATACACTATGATTCAATACTATGTAAAAAATATGCACATATTGACTTAACTCTATATCAATTTTGGCTCTTACATTGGAAATAATTAAATGTATTTTTTTTTACTGGAGCTCATTTAAAAAAAGACAGGAAGTAACGTTAGCTAGCTAACCGTCTCACGAGATTCTTCTAAATGAGTGACAGTAACGTTATTCATTATTTATGATCAATTATTTAGATTTTTTTTTAACTTACCCAGAAGACGAAATTGAAGATGAAGAGGGCGTACTTGACGCACAGCTCCCAGCTGCTCAGAGCCGTCATTCCTGCAGCGTCTTTTAACGGTGTTAGCTAGTGATTAAAACTGTCGAATATCTGGCTACCTCTCGCTGTTTCTTAGGTGTTCGGGTCTGTCGCGGTCGGCTCGCTTCGGCTCCGTTCGGTCAGTTCCGTCAGTTGGTCAGTTGGATGGAGCAGGAAACAGGCAGAGCGCGCGCTCAACAGATGCTGCTCTGTGTGTCCGCGCGCCTGATCTGTTGGGAGGAAACAGAGACGATCAACTGCTCAACGCCCACAGAAGAAGAGACAGAAATAGAGAGATTTCTGTCTTTCTTTCTTTCTTTTTTCCTTTCTTTCTTGCTCCTCTTTGCTTCTTTTGTCCTTCATATAGCCACGATTAAGACAAATACCTAAATTGTGGGCTATTGTGAAAGAAAGAGAGAAAGAAACTATAAATTACATTCTGAAATCATGAAGTAGGCGCACCAAAATACATTTTAGACCAAAAGACCAAAAGAACCCACAAGCTAGAAGTCCTACAAAATCTCTTTCGACATGGTAAATACAAAATATGCAACATGTCTGAAAAACTCCATTATTTGTCCGATATTTGAATCTAATGTACGTAGTAACACCCACTTCTGTATAATAATAATAATAATAATAATAAGCTTTATTTATACAGCATTTTCACAACAAAACAAACTTTATAACTTACTTTATAAGGTGCTTTACATGGTTGAACCAGGACTAAAACATTTCAGGACTGCAATGAGGCAAATAAAATCACACAATCAAAATGAACTACCTAAACAACTCATCATCATGCACACAGAGGAACTACTATTCTACAAAAAAAAAAAAGCCAAAATGAGATAAACTCTCAGTTATAAGGAGGGGAACAAACAACAACACTCATACAATTCCTCCTAAAAAGAAAAACAATAACGCCTTTGAGTGCAAAACAATAACAAAGAAAAGAGCAAAAAGAGCAAAAGTGGACAATTAACTCAATCAAAGAAGGGATGAACACAGGTTAGTTTAGGTTGAATACTGGATCAGTATAATTGTCTACATACTGTTGATTCTCCAGCCTGACATGACAAGTTGATTGTGGGAAAAACACCAAATTCGTGAATTTGGCAGCATAAACATTGTCACATTTTTAGAGTTTGAACTTTAAACCTCATTACCAGCCTTCAAAATGCCATAAAGGTCAACACCAACCATACCAGTGTGTGTGTGTGTGTGTGTGTGTGTGTGTGTGTGTGTGTGTGTGTGTGTGTGTGTGTGTGTGTGTGGCATGGGGCTATTTTCTCTCTCTCTCTCTGGTGGAAATGTGACTGTTTTTCTTCTTCTGCAGGACAAAGACGACAGTGTGACCACTCGGCCCACTTACTTTTGTTTGCAGCTGCACACAAACACACACTGATGATGATGATGATGATGAAGGAGTACAGTGCGACCCAGCTGACCAGAACCACAGCCACGGGAGTAAAATAACTCTAAACACTGACAACTTTAATTAAAGAGTAAAAACATCCAAAATTAAGGAGTTTGAGTGTTCACAAGCACTATATGTACTCTTTCATGTGTTCTTATTACTTTGGTAAATACTTCATGTCTAGCGAGATCAACTATTATACTTCCTATACAGGCCCTTGTCAGTGGTGGAAACAAACTCAGTACATATACTCACGTACTTTATACTTCTACTCCACTACATCTCAGAGGGAAATATTGCACTTTTTACTGCACGACATTTATTTGATAACTTCATTTACTGGTCACTTTGCAGACAAAGATAAATTTGATAAATTATGATGAATTATTATAGGTTATAATAAAACTTTATTGATCCCCAGAGGGAAATTCACAAGCTAGCAATTCCAATTAGCTTCCCCTTTAGATGCAACATTAAAGTCATGAACACATTAACGCATGCATTATTCTGAAATGGGACATTCTGCATAATAAGTACTTTTACTTTTGGTGCTTTAATTAAGTATTTCTACACAGCGGTATTGCTACTTTTGAGTACTTCTTCCACCGCTGTCTCCAGCCTGCACAGTTAGATACATGGAGCAGCTCTGTCCGCTAAGAGAGGCCATGAGATGTGGTTGAAAGCTTTGAAAACAACAAGTTAGACTTTGTGTCAGCTAATCCTGTGTGTCTATCTCACCTTTTACTGACCCTGTTCAAAAAGCTATTTTAGAGGCAACAGGATGACTTTTTATGTGTGTGTAAAAGACTGAATGTGGGAGTTTTGATGATATATTAACAATAACAGCAGCCTCAACCCACAATCCCAGATGAGTTGGAGCCTTGGTTTGTGTGTCTATAGTGTCTCAGTCTGCTTACTGAGCTGGATAAAAGACTGAGTGTGTTCCTCAGTACAACAACACTGCCTTCATCTCCCTCATCGTGTGTGTGTGTATGTGTGTGTTTCGGTCTCCAAAACAACTCGGCGTTCATCTCCACACCCCTTTACAAAGCTCCCCTTCAAAGCTGCAGCCACCGCCCCTGTGTGTGTGTGTTGGAAAGGGTCACCAAGAGGAGGATGATTTTCAACATTTTTCCAGGTTTACATCAACCCAAAACATCTCATAGTAACACAATGATTTATTCATTTAATTATTTGGCAGTAATAAATATAAAAGTGACTGAATCATTTTAATAACATACACAACTAAAGCATGAAAGTGGAGTGGCTATGTTTAATATATGAGAGAACCTCAGAAGATAATTTAAGTCTACTTACAGCTGAGGGTAAAGAGGTATTTAAGTAACCTGGAAGCTGTCGCCCTCTAGTGGTAACCTCCGGAAACTGCAACAACAACAGCCCTCATATTTTCTCTAAAAGCTACCAAATGTCAAAGGAAGACTTCACATTGAATTTTAGGACTGAGCATAACACATGTATCACATTCATTTGTTAATAGCAGTGGGAACTGTGGGGAAGCTGTTTTACTGAGAGATAATCTGAAACTGAGAACACGTTTTGACCCATTCAACTTAATTTCTAGGTATAAGTATAATTTAAGAAATCAAATCACATCTGCAGGAATTCAAATTAAATCTGAAAAGTTAAAGGTTCAGCCATGAATAACTTTTCTCTGCCAACAGGCTTGTTGTCCACCCACATCAGCTGGATTCCCTTGTTTTATCTTTAAGGGTGCAGGTCTTGGACTCTTGGCAAATTTACTGATGAGCTTTGAGCTTTCACTTTTTTTTGTGCTATTTATGGGATTAAATTGAAAATGGCAGAATTATCGAGAGAACTAGGATGATTTAGTTTAGTTTATTACTTGAGTGTTGTGCAGTTCCTTAAAGCACCACTGAATGGTGATGTCTACACTATTATCTGCCTCACAAACGAGGCTGGATTACAAGATGCTCCTGAGCCGTATGGATATATTGGAATATATTCCAGTTATATAGGGTTATATTCAGATGATAAGAGCCTTAATGTGGCTCTTGCTTTGTTACCTGATATTGAGTGTCTGTCTTGAAAAGAGGGTCAGTGTGTCAAAACCCACTTTAAGGTGATACTTCTTTACGCATATTCCTAAATTAAATTAAATTTAACGAACCAAACAGCAAACATGATGTTTTTACCACTGAAGGCACAGAGGATGGAACCTGAGAGGCTGATTCCAGTATATTTTAGACTTAAGTTTTATTATTTTTAGTAATTTACTTTAAAATTTTCCACAGAATTTTTTTGATTCTTGGCAGCTTGGATGGACTGGGCATATTATTGTCCCAGTATGTTTAGACTCCTACTTTTACCTCTGAATTTCTGCCTTTATGTCTCATAAAAGTAATAAGAGAAAGAAGAAATTCAACCTGCAAGTTTAACCAAACAAAATAAAGCATAAAAATATAGGCTTTATTATTTTACCACCCTACGTTTGAACTTGGCAGCGTGAAGAAGGGTATGAAACAGCATTTAGACCTTCAAATAAATAAATAAACAAATACAAATTAGGAACATTAGTAGGGGGGGACTTGGGTCCATGACCTCAGTATTAAATCCCGCCCTGGTCCTGGTCTGATATCCATGTATTCTGGTCTAAAGTGGCTCTAAAACTCTGAGCTCAAAGCTGTTTTAAATGATGAAATAACCCTTTATCTTCTAGCCAATCAGCGGCGTTCCTCTTCCCTGCGCGGACCAATCAGAGCGCTTGCCGTTACAAGCTGTGTTCGCTGATGGAGCGAGACACTGGCGGTTTACCTGTTCAGTGTTCAGGAGCGGGACGGGACGAGCACCATCACCGGGACGAGCACCATCACCTCCCGGCCCAGCAGTTTCTGTCTACGTGAAGTACAAACCGAACGGATGGAAAGCCACAGCGGATCACCTGCCTCGCGACAAAGTGGAGGTTAACGTCTCAAACTTGTCATTAACCGCCCCGCCGGTACCGCCATGGCTCGGACCGGCTCCGGCTCCCTCCTCTCCCGCCGAAACATCAAGCTGGACTCCTTCCTGAAGCGGAACACGGAGCGGACGGTGTACGAGCGGATCCGAGCCTACGAACCTTGCGTGGTGATATCGGAGACCGTCAACAAGGTGTACATGCACGTGGTTCTGAGCGATGAGCGCGTGTACCTGACCGAGTACCCGCCGCGCACGCTCACCACAGTCTTTAGCTTCAGGCGCGTGCGGGACATCGAGCTGGTGAGTTTAAAGAAAAGCCGAAAGTCAGACTCCACTTTTCAATTTGCAGTTAAATCTGTTCAACGCTGTGACTAGAGCTGAAATATCGATTAATCGATTAGTGGATTGACAGAAAAATAATCGGCTATAAGGCAGCAACTAATCAGCCGATTGTTTTCTTGCTTAATAGATTAATCACTTGTTCTATAAAATGTCAAAAATGGTGAAAAATGAGCTCAAGTTTAAGTTTTCAAATTGCATTTTGATCCACTTACTTATTGTTTCCAGAACTTTCAGTCACATCTCTTGGCCTTCCTCAGTGGATAGAGTTGCTCTCTTGTCAAGGAGATAGCAAGTGGACTTTTTTATTTTTAACTGCCATTTCCTTCTTACATTTTGTTTAAAAAAACGTACTTACTTATAAGATCAGCACATTATCCATATAGTTGCTGAGTAATTATCTGTCGACCAACTAATCGATTAATCAGTTAATTATCAGCAACAATTTTGATATTGATTAATTGTTAAAAACATTTTTCAAGCAAAAATGGCAAATATTTTTTAATTCCAGCCTCTCAATTTAGGAGATATACTGTTTTTCTTTGTCTTATTCGATAGAAAATGGAATATTTTGAGATTTTTTGGGAAAGCTAACAATTTGATGACGAGGGGTCGGCTTTTTTCACTATTTCCTGACATTTTGTAGAACCATTAAACGATTAATGGAGAAAATAAGCGTTGGATTAATCGTCAATGGAAAGTAAAGTTTGGCTGCGGCTCTATCTGTGACCAAAGCAGATTAAATGCTTATTATCAGTCTCCTGCTGTTTGATCCCTGTTAAACTCTTCAGATTACAGATCTGTCTCTTTGATTTATGGGTTTCACCTCACACCTCTTCTACTGTTATAAAGCACACTACATGTGGGAAGAACATTACACATCCTTATTATTATCACATAGAAACATGTTCTCGCTTCAAACTGAAATAATGAAGATCTTAAAATTAGACTTTGACACATGGACCCCCTTCATGATAGGGCCTCAAGATCAGATGGAAAAGCAGAGCGCACTAATTTAACAGCTTACTAAACCGCTTACAGTTTACTAAAGAAAGAATCAGTTGACTCACAGTAAGACTGCAGGTTTCGGGGGCCCTGGAGTTCTGGGGCCTGATGGTGGTCCAGTCTTGTGGTACAGGTGAAATCCTCTGCTTTATTCTCACCTTTGTAAGAGACCTGAGGCATCTTTGCAGCATACTTCCTTCAAGTGCTGTAACTGGAAAAACAACACTATAAAATATAAAACATCATTCAGCAAGATTCATTTATAATCAGCTGGGACTGCAACTATCATTATTAATCAGGTGCAACTATTAATAATAGACTATATATTATAATATACAGTATGTATGTTTAGGGCTGCAGCTAATGATTATTTCCATTATCGATTAAGAGTCCAGGGTGACATCTTTAAATTACCTCTTTGGTTGGACAATTATTGATAAACAACAACATAAAATACAGAAAAACAGCAAATTTGCTTGAACAATTAGGCAAAATTGTTGCAATTTTCTGATCAATTAATCGGCTAATCAGTTTCAGCTCTACTTACAATCATCTGGGACTGCAACTATTAATATATTGATTTATGTATTAATTATTTAGTCAATTAAAAAGTTCCAACCTGAGTTTACAGTCAAAAAATACTTTATAACTTCCAGTCAGCAGCAAAAACGTTTTTACTAAATGACTCAAGCGTGATCGAATTAATGATTTAGTTTCAATATTACAGATGTCAATGTTAAATATAAAAGATAAAAAGTGGATGAATCAGTTTGCATCACAGCACAAATAAAACATTTCCTGTCCGATTTAAAGACATGAACTAATCAGGAAGCCATTATTTTTAGATGAAACTGAACGACCTAATTTAGACCACCGGGAGCTTAAAATAGCTGCAAGCTCAATGCTACTTAATATAACCCAACAGAAGCTGTGTTTGTGTGTAGAAGAATAAGCCTCTAATTGCCGTCCACCATCTTGTTATGTCACATAGTTCAGAGGTCACAGGTTTAACTTCTTCCTCACAGAGTTAATCCTGTCTGCATTAAACCGTCGGGTTATGGCCTCTTGAACTGCCCACGCTGTGATTTCAGCAGGTGTTAAGTTTTTATATAGAGACGAGGATTCAGTGCTTTGCCTTGAATCTTCCTCTTGGCACAAAACTAATTTAACTTCTCTTCAAACACCTCTGTCCTTGTCCATTTCAGAACTCTCAAACTCTGTAGAAAATGTAGGAGAGAGTCTTATTTTTCCTGCAGTGATTTTGTATCATAACACCTGTTAAAGCTGCAACTAATGACTATTTTAACTCTATTAATCTCTTCAGACTATGAAATGTGAAAGAAAGTTTAGGGAAAAAAGCCCAAATTAAAAAAAAAAAAAAAATGTAGAAATAAAATATATCTAAATAAATAAATGTAGAAATAGATATCTAAATACATAAAAAAAGGAAATAGACCAAACAATATTTAACTTTATTTAACCACCTTATTATTTATTTAGCTAATTGCTTCAACACTAGTACTTAATACATCCTGTACTGTAAAACACAACTGTAGTGGAAACCATGAGACTAAACATCTTTTGCTTTTTCTCCGTTTCATCTCAACAGGTCAACGACCTCCCAGACTTCCTCCGTGGGAAGGACAGGGAGCTCTGCCAGCACATACGAATCACCTATGTCACTGAAAAGCCTGCTGCGAAGGGGCGTGATTGGCTGAGGAGAGACAGGAGGGAGGGACTTCCTCCTGCAGCCCCGCCCTCTCGCCGAACCAGCCACTGCCCAACGATAACACGCACCTTAGAAGGTAAAGACGAGTGTTTACCTGCTTTAAAGAAGGTTAAAACGCTTTTTTTAAAATGTCACTGAATTTCTGAAGACAATCTGTTCATGTGACATTGTATGGGAGTTTCCGTTTGAGCACTTAAAGCAGTTGAAGTGTCAGTTGAAGTGTAACCGCTGAGGGCATTTGAAACTGAGTCGAACTCACAGTTTAAGAGCTGAAAGCAGGTGAACTGTCAGTTGATGCCTAGTTAATAAAAGCAGTTGAAATGTCAGTTAAAGTGTAAGATGAAAGCATTTGAAAGTGCTGGAGATAGTTGAAGTGTCAGGTGGTCTGTAAGCAGTGACAGCCATTAAAATGTCTTCTTCTACTCTGTAACAAACAGCAGTGAAGCTCATGTGTTCTTTATTTCTTAACTGTAACTTGAACCATCCTGTGTCCTTTTATTTCCTCCACAGGATATCCTGCACAGAGGTGAGCATCACACACACACACACACACACACAGGTTTGTCAGGTGATATCCACATATGGAAGCTGAGACTGTGGTCGCTCTTACTTTTTAACTGTCTTAAAGGAATACTCCAACAAACATCTGCAGGCTTTAACGGTGGTTTGAAATAAAGACATCTACAGTCTGTTAACCTCCATGTCCTCTTTGAGCGTGCTTTGTACTTTTAAATATTGAAAAAAATTATTATTATAGCTCTTGAGTCATTATGGTGATGTTAAAATATAGAAATAAATAAATAAATAACTTATCCTCTAGCGCCACCAACACCAACCCGTGCAAGTTCGCCTACGTAAACCTTAAACTAGCCTGAACCCTGCTTTTAAATGAATGCTAATTTAGGGCTTTTTTTTTTCTCCATCAATCACAATTTTTATTCAGAACTAAAGGAATTATTTGACACTTCAGGCTTTCAGCTTCCCTGCGTGCTGTCACTTTATGTGTCTGTTTGTGTTTTCTCCCCTCCTGCTCGATTCTGTCCGGGAGTCACGGAGACAGACAAACTCTTTGAGCTATAAAACCTTCACAGCTGTTGTCGTCTGCGGGGCTCCAAGAGAGAGGGAGGAAGAAGGTGGAGGGTTAAACTTTAGGAGCTTACATACCTGTGAACATACCTGCCTTTACAGTGTATGTGTGGTGACAAAAAGTTAAATATCATCTTCCACTTTCAGTTTGGAAACTACTAAATAATGTGTTAAGTGAAAGCTGCCTGGCTCTGTAATGATCCTCTTCAGTGTCTCAGGTAGCTCATGACTTATTAAAGAGGGACATGTTTCACCTCAGTTCACCTGCTGCTCATTGTCATCGTTCACCCAGGATATTTAAAGAAGTACAACAAACAAATCTTTATATGTTTTCTATCTTTTCACTGAGACTCAAATGTATGTATTTAACTTAAACGCAAACACAGATGCAACTTGTTTCCAGTATTTGAACAACACAGAATATATTTTACATTTAGGGCTACAACTAATGTTTATTTTCCATTATCGATTAGAAAACAGCCCAAAATGGGTATCACAAGTTCCCAGAGCCCTAGTCTTATCGTGTATGACAAATTGAAGATTTATGGCATTTTGACAATTAAAACATGATTTTAATGATTTTTCAACTATCAAAAGTTAAACTATCTTTACATGTCATCTAAAAAATTAAGGCGTTTGCATCATTTACCTTCACGTGGAGACTTTTTACTTGAATATTCATTTTTATTCTCTAATTAATTGTAAAGATCAGAGTCCAGTCAATATCAGCGTGGCTTAGTAGAGATATATCAGTATAAGCGTTGATGCAAAAACAGATTTGTATATATTTTTGCCCTTTATTTTTCTGGATATATATTTTTGTCATCATCACTTTTTATAATGTTTTTAAAGATTATGTTTTTGCCTTAATTGGACAGTTGAGGGTGTAGTGAATGAATGAATGAATGTTGTATGTATATTTGGATCCATGTCGTTCTTTGCATCTAGTGGGATTATATTCCTCCTTTTAATTCCTCTGTGCCTCAGTTTGTCGACCGTGAAGAGACGAGAGGACGTGCGAACAGATTTACTGTCACTGAGCACTGAATGGTTGCCTGGTTACAACAAATGCTGCGCTACTGTAAAGCTGATGTGTGTGTGATGTAAACGCTGTCTCATGCTTATCTGTCTTGCAGCTCGAGTGTAGTTCAACCCCTGGGAGGTCATTAAACACACAAACACACACACACACATTCAAAGAAGTAATGATCGATCTTTGGAGACATGAAAGCAGTTTACAGCCATTGAATCATTATGTTCAAATTACTGAGCAGCCTGCTGGTTCACTGTCAGCAACACTTGACTGATGAGGAAGCTCCAAGTCAAGTCAACTTTATTTGAATAGCACAGAGGTAAAATCTCTACAGCACACGGCGCTAATGTATGCTGTAATGAGGTGTGATATTTCGTTTTTTTGCTTTATATTTATTGTGTTCTATCAGTGTGATCCGTCTGGTGGTGTCTCTTGTTTTTTTTACTGTGCATTAGTTACTAAACCGGTAATAAACCAGTGTAATTCATAACATTATTGAAGGCTACAATCCAGTTAGATGCTTCTGTTCCTTGTATTTTGCAATGGATCGTTAATTTTATTAGTAACATTGTGCTTTTCCTGCTATGACAAGTCAAAATGTCTGCTGTGAAATGGGTCTATTAGTATTTTCTACAGCGGACATCTCTTTCCTTTTCTCCTCTTCATCAGTGACCACAGTGAAAACAGGATGGAGGAGGTTCACATGTTACCGCCCCCGCGCTCTGCCTCCTGTCCAAACCCGGAGACTCTGGGCCTCCTGAGGGTCCCGCAGCCTCCCAGCCAGCCTCCCTCCACAGCAACCTCCCCCTCCAGCTCCCCCACCAGCTCCCCCACCTCTCCTCTGTCCCCCTCGGCTCAAAGACTGAACATCCCTGAGCCTGGCCAGGTAAGTCACTTATAAATGTGACGTAGATGTTGGCATCAAATGCTTCCCCAGATTGCTTGTTGCTTGTTTGCTTATTATTTGATCTAAATTGTCAAACTTAAGACTCTATTTTATTTAGGTAAAGCTCTTTATTTTATGCTGATGCAGTGAGCAGTTTAACATTTTCAAACTGTGTGTTGATGTGATGTTCCAGGTACCGAGGAGGATCGGCTCAGTTCTGTCTCGCCTGTTGAGAAGAGACTGTGTGAACAGCAGAGAGGAGAGGGAGGCTGAGCTGCATCTGTACGCTGTATCACACACATCCAGACTTTACCTCCACCTGCTGAGCTCCTGGAACAGCTACATTATAGTGAGTGATGACGGAGACGCAGGTTGTCTTTTTTTCCCTGATCCTTAATCTGAGTGATTGAATGCTGTTTCTGTTTTACTACATAATGCAGCTTCCTTTAAAACAGCTTACAAATGTATAGTTTCATTTTTAAGAAAGACTCACCTTAAAGGCTAAACTTAAACAACTGGTCACTGTAGTTCTTAGCAAACGTTGCTCAAACAGAAGTAAATGGTGCATTTGTTGGGGACTATTTCCTGCAGCAGATTGATCCACATTTGGTGCAGCAGGACGGTGTATGTGGGATTAAGGTTAAAAGAGGACTCCACCGATTTAGCACTGCACTAACATTTACTAACACTGTCGGACTCAAAATCTAAATCATGCAGCAGAACTTCATATTAGGATGTTTGTGTGTGTGTGTGTGTGTGTGTGTGTGTGTGTGTGTGTGTTCAGAAGTCCACTCTGATGTTAGACCCGCTCTACAGAGGGAGGTGCAGTGCTTCATCTGACTCCTCTCCTGGAAAACGACTTCCTGCCATCAGGTAACAAAACTCTGTTGTAACACAGTACAGGTCTGTAACAGAGGCAGGATCATTATTAATTACCTGCTGTGTGTGTGTGTGTGTGTGTGTGTGTGTGTGTGTGTGTGTGTGTGTGTGTGTGTGTGTGTGTGTGTGTGTGTGTGTGTGTGTGTGTGTGTGTGTGTGTGTGTGTGTGTGTGTGTGTGTGTGTGTGTGTGTGTGTGTACCCAGCTGGGAGCGGACAGCTCACCTGTTTGCTCAGCTGAGCTCTGAGCTCCTGCAGGAGGAGATCAGTGTGGAGAGTCTGTACTTGCTGCTGCAGGAGCTGAGAACTGCTGCTCACCGCAACATCGCACTACGCAGACTCTTCTGGAGAGTAAGACGTTCAAACACTGATGAAACACCGATCAAATGAAGATCAAACAAAGATCCAATCACAATGTGGGCAGAATCCTAATTAATACCAGGTGTAAATGCAAAGGCTTGTGATCAGACTCTCATTATCCAGATAATGTATTCAGATACATACAAACATAAATAAGCCATTCAAACTTGCACTTAAGTAGAAGTACAAAAGTATCAGCAGCAAAATCTACATAAAGTGACAGAATGGCCCACCAGTGTTATAGTGTATAATTGGATTATTATTACTAATGAAGGTGTAAGCAGCATTTTAATGTTGTAGCTGGTTGAGGTGGAGCTAATTTGGAGCTAATAACTTCTTTATATAGTTAGTTTCATCGGTAACGGGTGGATGCAGTTGGGTGATGTGTTCTGTGTGTTTCAGTCCAGTGAGGTGATCGTCTTCCTGGTTCAGACTCTGGAGGAATCTCTCCACGGCTGTCAGAGCCTCAGTGGAGTCTACACAGCAGATCAACTACTGTAAGCTGCAGAGTGTGTGTGTTTGTGTGTGTGTGAGAGAGAAAGTATGTCTGAGCTTGGACCTTGAACATAATCAGGGAAGTCGGCCTTTGAGGTTGTAAGCTGCTTTGTTTTTACACAACACACTTACCGCTGTGTTTTATCTGTCTCCCTGTCCTCCATCCAAAAACTAAAAGTGTGTTTGTAAATACAGATTAATGACAACAGCTGTGCTCTGTCATCAAGTTAGTTAGACAGATAGTTGTCTTTAGGATCTACGGGGTGGCTGTAATGCCACTAAAGGAAGGGAAGGCTGCAAGCTAGTAAACAAGATGTAAACAAGGCAGGATTTAAAAAAATAAAGACACTAACACCAGCTCAATCCTCCCGTTCAGACTGAGCACTCTGATCGTCCAGACGCTCGCCGTCATGTTCAGAGAGACGGAGGTCGAACCAGCCAGACTCAACCTGCTCTCTGCCAGGAAGTAAACATCCCACTTTTCATTTCATTTTTCTCTGTCTGTCTATTTGTCTGTTCTTTATCCTTAAAAACCTGAATGAATTAACCTTGTTTCTCCCTGCAGAGGCGCCCTGGCCTCCAGAATGCTGCTTGCCTTGATATGTGATCCAGAGCTACAAACGCAGAACCAAAGATCTCTGATTGACTGTGAGGTGAGCTGCTCTCCACTCACATTAATATTGTTATTATTCACTCTGCCTTAATGTTACAGCTGTCCCTCTGTCTCTGTCAGCCTCAGGCCTTACTAGCAGAGTATCTGGACGCTGCCTGCTCTCTGCTCTTTGAGCTGCTGCTTTTAGGCCACGAGGTGAGTGAAGTGTGGGGAAGTCTGAACATTTGCATTCAGCCTGTGACTTGACACTTCATTGAAACTTTTCTGTGTTTTAGGCCAGCAAATGTTCCTCCGCTGACAACTTCCTGTCTGTTGGCTGGATCCTCCGAGTCCTGCAGCCTCATCCTCACCTGGTAAACCTCCTCACGTCACTCTGTTTATCGATATCGATAAGGGGGCAGATCATCATCATCATCAGCTGCAGCATATTTTAAAGGATCTGTATCGGCTAAAATAAACCTGATCACGTACCAGTCCTATCTTTACTGTACTCGGGACACTGTAGGTCAAGAACTTTAAATAGCTGGTCTGCATTTTGGTTATTTTAAACTCGTAATGAAAGAGCTGTGCGCTGTTCAGTTAAAACTGACATACAGTACTTTAGAACTGGTCTCCTCGTCTCCCCACAGTTGTCCTTCATTGGTTACCAGGCCCAGCAGGTGGTGCTGGTTTTGTCAGATCCACAGGAGTCATTTCTGAGTCCCGTTCAGTCAGTTCTGCTGTTCCAGCGCTGTCACCTCCTGCTAGCCTGCCTGCAGTACAACAACCAGCTGGCACAACACCTCCGATCCCACTTCAGAGAGGAGTTCAGGTTTGTGCCGCTGCTCTTCAGTAAATCTCCATGTTGAGACGAGACCTTAATGATCCGAGCTGAGTATTTGGGCTGAAGGGTCCTTGTGTCTTCCCTCCAGGTACTTTGTGAAGCTGTCATGTGCCGAGGAGAAGCTGCCGCCTCACTACCCGATCAGCCAACCGACTCTGCAACTGATCGAGCAGATCCTGACTCTGAACCTGCGCTGATGATCGCACACAAACATACGTGCACTTAAACCTGAAAAAAGGGCCGACAGTGTGTGCCTTTACTGAAGTCTGAGTGATTTTGTGCTTTGAGCTGTATGCTTTCGAGTTTCACTGCTGCTGTGAGTGAACTGCTGTTAATACAGGTGAAACAACTGATGGCAGCAGAAATAATAGCCCTGCTTTCTACCATGTTTACTTTGTGTTGCTGTATACGTCGTAAGATGCAGACAGTGAAATGAAGGAGAAAGTTTAGCGAAAGTTAGCTGAGCAGGTTATTCTTATAAACTAAAACCAGTTCTCGTGTCTGAAGGAACATTTTGTTGACTGAACATGTGCTGTTATTATTTGTTTTGGTGCTGGAAACCAGATCAAAAGTCAACAGCCACGCTAGCAGCTCTGTGAGGCTGCACTCAAGACACAGCAGCGCTTTGAGCTAGATGCTAATGTCAGCGTGCTAACATGCTGATGTTAAGAAGTATAGTGTTTACCATGTTCACCATCTTAGTTTAGGATATTAGCATGCTAATATATGCTAACTAGCAGGAGACGTAGCTGAGGCTGATGGGTTAGTTAAAAGTTTGATCCGATGATCTTTTATTAAGTATAATAAAAATGGCTTTTCTGACAAGTTCTCCAGACATCAACAACTTGCATTGAAATTACAGTTCCTGCAAATAAAAAAAAAACCAATTGATTGACGGCTTTGTGGACAAAATAATGAAAATAGAGGCACAATTTGAACAACATTCAAAAGAATATCGTATTTTTAAGCACTTATATTCATCAGAACAGAAGGCACATGGTGAACACAGCGAGGAACCAATACCATGTGGTAGTATTAAGCAGTGATTCGTGGGCTTATGTAATCATTTGCATCTGGTCTTTGGGAGTTAGGAGTACAGATGCAGCTGTAGAAAAGTTAAGATCTTCCTCCAGGCGTCTTCCTGAGCGTCTGAATGGGGTTTGGGTTGTCCTCCCCACAGCATGATCACTGAAACACACAACAGAAGAGTCTGTAACTACCGAGTACCAAACCCTGAAATGACCACAGCTGAAGGATTTTAATGATGCGTTGATGTTGACATTTTAAACTGCTCAGTCATTTAACTTTTGACATAAAGAATAGTATTAATATAAGCCATAATTTGTGACTTGGTACTTGTACTTGAGTATTTCCATTTCATGTGACTTTATACTATAAACATTAGTATATATTGCACTTTTTACTCCACTACATTTATTTGATAAATTGAGTTACTACTTACTTTACAGATTCATATCATAAATACAAAATATTATCAACAAATAAAATATATCAAAGATTAAGCTACACAGCTGCAACATTAATCCAATATCTGCATAATGAGTACTTAAATATATATATTTTTTAATGCTAATATTTTGAATTAAGCAGCATTTGTTGAATGCAGGACTTTAACTCACTTTTTACGCTGTCCATTACAAACTTAGTGGCCCTGACGTGAGGCGAGTAGGGCGGCTCAATCAGGTGTCCGGCGCCAGGGTAGTCCACTCTGGTCAGCAGGTGCTCCTTCCCTTTAGCACGCATCATCAGGGCGATCTGAAGGTCAGAGGTCAAGTTTAAAATAACATCTATGGTGGACATGTGAAACCAGGCGCCATGTTTTTTTGTACACAGGTAACTGAGTTATGAGATTTGACACAGTTCTGTCATGGCAGCAGTTCAACCAGTTTAGACTCACCTTCACTTCTAGAGCGATGTTGTTAAGGGCTCCAACTATTGATTATATTTACTGTCGATTCATCTGCAGATTCTTTTCTCAATGAATTGCTAATTTGCTTGCACAATCAAATAAAAATAATCGTTAATAACAGTTAATAGTTAAAAATGGCGTCACAATTTTCTAAACACGAGGGTCTTTAAATTGATTATTTAAAACCAGCAGTCTAAATATTTAGTTTACACATTCAACAAAGTAAAGCAGCAAATTCTCACAATTTAAAAGCTGTGTTCAATTTCATAAAATAAAATTGGAAATAAACTAGAATGAACCTGTAACTGTGAGACACCAAAAAGTAAATATAAACCAAATTACAATGCAACAAAACTGTGTCAAAGACAATGAAAATGAATCACTATCTGTTTTGATAGTCAATCCTCACATCCTCAGAGAACTCCACCGTGGGCCAGTTCTGATCATCGTGGCCGTTGATCAACAACACTGGACAGTTTATTTTCCCCACCTCCAAGAGATTCAATCACAAGTAGTTAAAACAAGCCACTGAGTATCTGTTACCACATTGATCATAAAAGATATGACAAGACACAGATCTTTATGTCTTTATGCTTGTAAAACAAAATAAATGTCGGCACAACAACTCAAACAATATTAGAAAAACACATTGTTCAACTTAACACCGATCACCTAAAATGCATTATATCCCTAATATTTGCAAACTAATATATAGTCTCATCTGTGTATGTTTTTAGTGCAAAATGTACTTACGTCCGCTTTCTTTGAGTAGTCCTTGATAATTGCTAGACCCATTTCTCGCCATATATGATGGTTGTTCTCATCCACACGTGCCTTGTGAAGATACCTGCCATCACAAGTAAATGTTCACGTCACTCCAACTGTGAGACTCTGTTGAGCTGCATTTATTTTACTGACAACAGAATACCTACTTGACCAACACCTGATGGAGTTCTCTGAGCGCCACCCCTTGTCCAAGACAGTGGTTGCCGCTGACACAAACACAACAACAAGGCTGGAACACAACACCACACTACGCTATCACACTTCTGCAGGTTTTTAATCCAACAAAAGGGAACTCAGTGATGAGTTCCTTCTCCGGTTGAAAAGGAAGGGAGATCTCAAACCTCCCAACTCTTCGCCCAGCAGCCACAAATCCTTAAGAAAAAGCAACTCAAACAGATATTTTACATTTGATACTTGCCTTGACAACGTTGCTCTCAGCTGCCAAACAGAAGGTCACAGTCGAGCCAAGGGAAAGACCGAAAATTCCAACTTTGTCCGGGATCACTTGCGGATGGTCCTTGACCGTATTAAATGCTGCCTGTGCAGAAATAGATAACAGGGAATTAAGAAAATAATACAGCCAAGTTTGAGGACGGGAGGGCGCAGTGCGATCACTGTAACAAAAATAATCTCAATTTAAAAAGTTAAGTAACAGATTTATTTGAAATTAACCCAACTGACAGTGAGATGCTTCTGTAATGTACCTAAGATTTTTATTAAATGTGGTTAAAATTTTCTGTTGGTCAACTAATTGTTTCAGCTTGACATCAATTTAAACTTGGTGAAAACTAAACTGAGAATAACTCTGTAGAAACTGTGGAGATGATAACATAACACAAACCTCAAAATAGTTGAACCCAACATCTGCTGACTTCACCTCACCGGAGGTTAAATAGTCCAGCGCCAAAGAAGCATAACCATGCGACGCCAGCAAGGCCGAACGATACTCCAACAGCCCTCCACCGACTCCCCACATATCCAACAGCCCAGGGAAGGGTCCTGGACCTGAGGCAAGGAGAAGCAGATTCAAGAGACACCCCAGCCTCTTTGACGGTCAACAAAAGATGATAAGAGGAGGAAATATGTTTTTCAGGTGATGCAGGTGTACCTGAAGGTATAAAGAGGGTCCCTTGGACTCCTTTCTCTCTGATATCAATCCTCTGGACCCCTGGAGCCATGTACCATCTCTCTGTGAGCACCGAGGCCAGAGGAGCCTTCTCCCTGAAGCCCTCAGCTACATGTCCACCGTACACCGAAACGTGGACCACCATGGGGATGCAGACATCGAGCTTTCTCAACCTGACAGGTAAAGAAAAGGGCAAAGTGTTTAACATTGAACCTCACCCAATGACAAACTCTCATCAGGTATTCCTCCAAATAGCAAGAGCCACCATTTTTCATAATAATTTACATAATTAACAGTGTCTTAATCAAGGTGTGCAGAGCAAACTTTACCTGAGGCCTGGACGGCTGCCTGGGACCGGACGCATACTCCACAACAAACCCATGGGTTCTTTTCCCGTGTACGTGCCCCCAAAACTCAAATCCTCTGCAACTATGAAAGCATTAAAATGTCAACAACAAGAAAACACATTATCTGTGGTGTTTTTGTCTTAGGAAGAGAGAACCCACCAGACACAGTTCCTCTGTGGTCACTGATGTAGTGTCCATAGGCCTCCCAGAAGTCCTTGTCCTCAGAGCAGTGGAGGGAGTGAAGTGTTACTGGAGATCCTGGAGGCAGATTCTCCACCCACACCTTGAACTTCTCATCGACCAGAGCCCGAGTGGGGCGGACAGAGAGAATCAGGGGGACGGTCCGGGAGACGGTCGAAAACCGTCTGCAGAGAAATGCAAACACTGCACGAGTTCCACTGAATAATTGTGAACTGCTTGGATTGAAATGTGACCTTCATCCGTGCTGGATGAACTAAGACTTAAATGTGCTAAATGCTAACTTTAGCATGCTGACATGCTCACAATGACAATTCCAACATGTTAGCGTTAAGCAGGTACAGTGTTTACCATGTTCATCATTTTAGTTTAGCCTGTTAGCATGCTAACATTAGCTAATTAGCACTAAACAAACTAATTAGTTTTGCAGGTATTTGATCAAAAACCAAAGTGTTGGACAAATTAAAAAATCTGACCTCATGGTGGCGCTAGATGAAAGGTTGGGATCAATAAAGTGATTTGAGTTCATCCTGTGGGGAACATGAACGTGTGCTCTACATTTCATGGCAATCCAACCAACAGCTGTTGACATATTTCAGTCTGAATTGTTCTGCAGAACGAGTACTGTTACTTTTGATACTTTCATTTTGCTGATTATACTTTTACTGGTAATTGAATATTTGTGCATTACTGCATTGGTACCTTTACCTCAGTAGTATCTTTTACCACTGACTAAAAATAATAATACACATTGACAGCCTTTATCACCATATGATGAAGTTCACGGTTTCCACTCAGTGGTGTAATGAAGTACTTGTACCTTGCTTGGCTCAGTTAATAACAATGTTACAGGTTAAACTACCCCAAAGGTATATAATGCAGTTAAAACTAGCTTCACCTTGACCAACTACAACATTAAAGCAGCACTAACATGTTAATAAATCAAAATTAATGAAATTATACTTTATAATTGTTCAAGTACTTTTAAAGAGTGGTATTTCTTTTACTTTACTGCAGATTATATTGAATACTTCCACCACTATTCTCACTTGAGCTTGCTTGTGGAGTTTCCTGTCAAAGTGCGGCGCGTACCTGAGGCAGGTATGGCCAGATGTTTGCAGCTGTCGAGTAGCACAGCGCGCAGATCTCAGCGCACTTCTAGTAAAGCTCAAACACCTACTGATCAGACTCTACTACTGTTACAAACTTTTTAACTCAAACTTTACTTCAGGTTTTGCGTTTTATCCCGACGAGAAGATTTTAACCGTTGGCTAGCTTAGCCTAAGTTAGCATTGCGCCACATAGCAGTTTATGCGCAACTGACCACAATGAATAAATAAATAGTTTACCAAATAAACCATATTGATGACATTGGGTTATTTGAGGTCGCGTTGCGTTCAAGGCCGACATCAGAATCAAGGAATTTGCCGTGGTCTGATGGTGCATTAACATATAATCTGACTGAAAAATGTAAAAAAAATATATATATATGTGTGGAACATAATTATCAATTTTCTACTTTAGCTTTCAGAGGTGATTGTATAAAAAACAAACTAAGAAACGGTCAAAACAAATATCTTAAGCGATAAGATTCATAAACCCTAAACAGGTAGTAGAAGTAGAATCAAGTCGGTTTCTTGAAGCTAAACTTTCAGTTTGGGAGCAACACTTATGTGTTTGGGTGCGGCAGGGAACAGCAGTGTCAAAATAATAAAATAAACCCTTACATTTGGTAAGCCGGAACCATGTTTGACATTTTAACATGAAATATTTATTAAACGATTGTCAAAGCAGCTGGCAATGCATTTTCTGTCAGTCCATTCATCGTTTCAGCTGCATTTTATATTTACATTTTTTATGTTTTGTGTGCAAACATCTCAAACTTCTTCTTCTTTGGAGTTTATTGGCGGTTGGCAAACCACTATTTTCCTCTTGATCATATTCCAAATGTTGACCAACTGTAAACTGTTTATTGTGTGGAACAACATTGTCGCCCGGTGGTGACCCTTTCTGTATATAAAAAAATATGACACACAATTTCAACTAAAAATTACAAATGTCATATAGTTAGTATTATACAATAATATAATATTAAAATTGATGTTGAAGTTCAAACCCGTAAATATGACATTTCAAGTGTGAAGTTGCAAAGCGGAACATTAACGACTTCCGGTAGATTGTCGGACCTGTGTTGGAGACGGAGCGGAAACAGCGTGAGGTTACCGAATTATTTTCTGAAGTCTCCAACCCGGTAAGTTTTCAGTCTCCTTTTTTTGTCCTTCTTTTAGCACACGTTAACACCGTTTTCTACCAACACACTGCCGCTCATCTGCCGTAACCTGTAAACCAAAACACGTTGAGAAAAACGTTAATTTTGAAGATTTATTTCATGTCCACATCAAACGGCGGGAGACTCCAGGAGCCTCATTGCTACTGTGAGAAAGCAGTGCTCTGACTTTGAGTCCATGTTCACATGTTTGATTCTTCAGCTCGTCTGACTGCAGACCACACAAACCCGATCACACATCCCTGTAAAAAAAAAAAAAAGTAATCTCACCAGACTCCATTCTAAAATCTGTTTATTTTGTTGTTGCTTGGACTGTCGGTTAACACACAACTCATCTTGTAATATTGACATAAAACATGAAATAATTCACCTTATAACACTTACTTACTTGTTTACACTGTTTACTAGACATCACAGGCATTACTAGATATAAAATATTGAACTTACTTTAAAATAAAATAACGTTAATCTCACGGGGATGTTTTGGGATGCCTGGTCAGGTTCTTAGTCTTACCTACACGTATTTTTGATCAGATATTATTGCCTATCATTAATAACTTAATGATTTTATAATGTTATATATTGTATGTACATTTTGTGCTGTTACACACTCAGTTGCCTGTTTATTAGGTACACCTAGTTAAAACTAATGCAGTAAATCCTACTTTTATGAGGGTTGTATTGTTCAGTTTATATTGAAACTGTTTTAGAGGGTGTTGATTCAACTGTATGTGGCTGTTGAGTTGTATTGCATTATACTGAGAGGTGTTTACATTGTCCATGTTTATATACATTAGGGTAAACAGAAAAGGTCTACTCTCTTTGATATATATAGTTTACCCACATTATATAGTCTTAATTCAGTAACTTAATGTTAATTGCTTAAGGAGGACATATATAACATGCCACACACCTTTTGTGTTGTTCAGATCCGCCCCCTTAAAGTCCTCAGCTGCTGTCTGTCTGCCCACTGCTCCCCCCCACAGAGAAGATGTTGAGAAGTGCCTCAGCACAGGTGAGCAAGAAATGATCATTACCAGACCATATTTATCATACTGGCTATATATTTCTTTAATCTATGTACACATATAGAAAGACAATCCTGAGCAGTCTTGGTTGATGTTTTTTGCAGAAGCAGTTTTAAGCCATAAATTGTGGTGATTACCTGCAAATTAAGCTTCACACATCTGTAATAGATTGACTCAGTGACACTCAACCGTTTAGCAATGCTTAAAGGTCTTTATTCAAAGAAAAGCATCTGAACAAGAACTGTCTTTATAATTTGAGCGATTGGAAGGAGGAGGTAAAAAAACATTCAAGTATAAGCAGAAAGATGCACACTATCTCTGCATACTTACGGCTTCATTTAAAGTCAATATTTTATTTTTCTGGCCTTTCATCTCTCTGCAGATCTTCAGACAGGTGGTGAGATACAGGAGCACAGACGCCAACCTCATCCTGGAGAGATGTGAGTAAACTGTCCTTGCTGTAAGAGAAGGATTTGTACATCCTTGATTCTCCCATTAAGTAAACCTTTCCTCCGTTCATTAACCATTAAAGTAATCCAATATCTAATAAAGGGGATCTCTGTGTCTTTATTACAGCGATAAACCGCGTGCAGCTGTTGGGCCGAGTGGGTCAGGACCCGGTGATGAGACAAGTGGAGGGTCGCAACCCTGTGACCATCTTCTCGTTAGCAACCAATGAAATGTGGCGCTCTGGAGACGGAGAGATGAGTTCAACAGGTACAATGTTGCTGAGAAGTAGAGTCTTCTAAGGAAGGCAGTTTTATTTAATCTCAAAACAAGGAAACCAGTTGCGGCCAGACTTACCTTTTTGTCTTTGAAGACTTTGGCTCATATTGTTGGGAGTGTTGGTTGTTTCGAATTTTGATTAACCAATTAAAACAACATTAATATTATTGTTTAGTCAGATTATGTTGCTGTCAGGGCGGAAACAGGACGATAAAACTCTCCATTAAAAGTGAGGCTAATGAAATGTATTTAAGGAAGTTGAGGCTGAGTTTAGTGACTTGACACTTCAGAGCTGTTGAGTTATAGTCTTCCACACCACGTCCAGACTTGGACTTCTTTAATAGATGCTAAAGTGCTGGAATCGTATCGACCCTATTATGTATGATTTTATATAAATATATAATTCAACTGTAAACAGACAAAACAGACGGCAGCTTTGGAATATAAAATACAAAACTGATGAGCCCTATTTTATTCACCCACGATTACATATTTTTCCCACACCACATATGTCTGTTGGAGTCTCTGAATCTGCAAGTCAAAGTGCCGTCACACTCCTCTCGCTTGACACTTCATCATCATATTATGTTGGAGGACAAGAGCCGGATAAAACAGCGAGTCTGTTTGCACTTCAGGGTTGTGGCTGAAATATCCTTTTGACATTTCAGTGTCAAAGGATATTTCAGCAGGAACAGTGTTGGTGCAGGCTTACACACACACAGTTAATTTGTGTCGCTCTCCAATGAAAACCATTTTTAAATTTGGTTATTTGGTTGAGAAAAGTATTGACCTAAATAAACTATTTAAACCTGTTAGATTATCTGAAAAATGCTATAATGGTTCATTTGTAAATGAGAGGTCACACTGGAATAGGTTTGTTGTAGGTTCATCTTTATTTAAGTGGTAAACATGTTTAGATTGATTTTATAATCACTGTGGCATTAGCGGTAAAGTGTACTCGTGATCTGCTCTGTTACAGTCACCATGTTGGTTGCAGGTCTCACATTTTGCCACTAGAGGTCGTCGTTACACTCGACTTCTGTCTCAATGACCGTGAAGCCATGATGGATTATTGTTGTTGGATTTCAGGGGTTTAAGGTGAATTAAAAAACAAAACAGGCACAGGAGTACTGTGTCTGTCCCTGAAGTATTCGTTTCCAACCCTAATGCATTATTCATTATTGAAAAGTCATAAATAAATGTATTCCAGACAGCCTTCAGAACGTTTCAGGAAGCTTTAATAGGCCTGCTGGACGCCTCAGATGTCTGTAGTTGTACTGTGGACTGTAAAGGTTCATTATATGAGGGAGGCTGATTTATGTGCTGCTGTTTTGTGACTCCAGGTGACATCAGTCAGAAGACGACGTGGCATCGCGTGTCGGTGTTCAAACCCGGTTTGAGAGACGTGGCCTACCAGTACGTCAAGAAAGGGTACGACCCACGTGTCCCCCCTAAACGGGCTGAGGACCAATTTGTTTCTTGAATACATTCATTTTTTTGATAGAATACAGCAGTGGTGGAAAGTACATTTACTTGAGTACAATTTTGAGGTACTTGTGCTTAAGAATTATCAATTTATGCTGCTGTATACTTCTACGCCACTACATGTCAGAGGGAAATTAAGCTGCAGTTACAAAACATGTGATCATCTTATTAAATTGAATGCATTGTTATATATAAAAGGCCCCACAGATCCCCTCGGGTGTTCACAGGTCATCGTGTACTAAGAAGTTGTAAATTGCCCGGCGACAAAACTAATTAAGAGCCCCTGAAGTCCTGATAATAACTTGTGTGTACAAATTATTATCTTGTGAGCAGATAAAATCATCTTTCAGGATCTTGAAGGCTCCATAATTTAACACTAAAATTGGCCATTTTGCATAATGAATAGTTTTACTTTTGTTATTTTAAGTACATTTTACTTGTAACAGAGTATTTTTACACTGTGTTGTTGTTACTTTTACTTAAGTAAAGGATCAGAGTACTTCTGGTATACAGTAGAGAGGCAGACAGGAAGTGTGGGCAGAGACGGGGAGGAAATGCTCCCAGGAGCGTTTTGGTTATGTGGTTGTCGTCTTGCACCACTACGTCCCTGAAAGTGATACTCTATATTATATTTTCAGCATCTTGAAGTCTAGTTTTTCTCTTCATAAAGAACAGCAGCTGTGGTCAGCTTGAATGTATTTTAGCTGCACAGGATTCTTGTGGTGATTTCATAACAGAAATAAAAGACTCAAAATATCCATAAAAACGTCTCAAACAGCTCCACTGCAGCGTGATCCACCTCGCCGCCGTCCATCTGCATGTTTATGCTTCGTATGTTTCCAAAACTCATCTCATTTAAGACAAACGCAGCTGCTGTTTTCTGTCAGTCAGAAACACTTTGCATGACTTTACACATTTGTTTTGTTCCCATCTGGCTATTTTATCCATTAACAAAGTTTTCTTTATCACGATATGTATTGATATCGTAAAGTTATTGTTAGAGGATTGTATTTGTATTGGATGCATCTAGCAGACACTTCGTGACTTCACTCATTGTAGAAACAACATCTAGACGTCATCTATGGGACTTTTTTTTTTGCTTATCTTTATTCAAGAGCGCGATCTTTCAATTTGAGAGTGTGATTCATTGACTTCATGTTCAGAAACACTGCTCTCGCACTCAAATAGCCTCTGCTTGCACTTGGATTTGCTCTGCTTCTGCTCAGACATGTTGTCGCTTGCACAGATTCAGATTCTTCTCCTCGCTGCTTCTGTGCACTCTCTGTTTTCTGTTCTCTGATTATTATTTTTTTCGTTGTGCTGTCAAAATCCCCCAACCAATGCACTGCCAGGTGTGGAGTTATTTACACCTTTTTTTTCAAACCTGCAGGGATTATGATTTGATACTAACAAGATAGCTTTACGATGGAGTATCATTTCAACCCTGAAGAGACTCTCGATCTGAAAGTCTAAACTTTATTCTGGATTAAAAATAAACTTATAAGGCTATAAAATATGTGAATGTAAATAATTATCATATATTTTAATCTTTTTTGAGTCCTTTTTGGCTGGAGGTTAAAATTATCATCACCCATTTAAGCTTGAGGTCCTTTTTATTTGGGTTCAGAAATTGTAAATCCTGGAGTAAACATGTAAAAACAACCCTCCATCACAGTTCAATCAGCCAACAAAAAAAACTCACAACCTTTTAAAATCTTTGTGTGAATCATGTGACCGATCCCAAATCTCTCTTTCAGGTCCAGGATTCTTGTGGAGGGGAAACTGGACTACGGAGAGTATGTGGACAAGAACCAAGTCAGGCGTCAGGCCACCACCATCATTGCAGGTCCAGAGAACAAACACGTGAACCTCTTTATGTGAGTGAAACTCCGTTAGTTTATTAAAATGGTCTGTTTCCTCCTCTCTCCTCTCCAGACAACATCATCTTCCTCAGCGACAACATCAGAGACAGAGCCTGAAGGACTTTTCTCTTCGTCTCCACCCAACAAGACAACTTCTTTTTGTATTTTCTCGTTTATATAAAAATAAGACTGCGGACCTGAACGCCACCACTTTAAAGGAGCTCACTAACCGAAGAGAAGGGGGACAGGATACACTGTGACACGCTGGTCATGTTTGACTGGGACGCCTCCCGCAGACCTTGAGGCATCAGCCCACTTGTGTAGTAATAATACACTTATAGATTATGATTAAGATTGTGCTACTTGTACATAACCGTTACAAAGATACAGTTCATGCCCTTGTTTTATATGTGAGAATAATGTTGGAAGAAAGTAAAGTGCAAGAAGTTTGAAGATGTTGTAGCTCTATCAAGAGCAACTCTTACTCGTGTTGAGTTGTTACAGTTTTTCTTCATTATGTCAGTTAAGACAACTTCTCCTTAAACTCAATGTATCAGAATTGTTTCTGGGCGAGGAAGACTCTTAATGGTGATCTCAAACTACCGACCTGGTGAGACGGTTTCTCAAGGCCCCCTATACGTTTATTGTTTTATTGTTAAATTCAGCCTGCATATTAAACGTTTCCCATTACGAGTTCCTCCCTGGCCTTTTTATTTTAAAATCTGAGGTGAATTAGCTCTTCATTTCACATCATCGCTGCCTAATGAAAACAATGTGTCTCCGGCTTTAGTGATTTTAAATTCCAAAGTGTTGAAAATGTTTAAAAACCCACTGGAAAAGTTGACATTTAGGAGATGCTTAGTTTTTAAGTGTCTCCTTCTAAACCTAAAAGAAAGGTGGATTTGTGGAGTTTAATGAGTTGAATTTAACGTCTCATCTGCAAAGAGAACGCTGCCGTTCTCATGAATATTATCTCAAGTGGCGTTACTCTGGTTTAAGACAGCTGTTGTAAAGGAAACTGAAACACACCAGACTGTTAACATCTCGAGTGCTGCACAAAGTGGACAAATGTGTGAGATAAGGCAACACTCTTTGTCATGTGACGAAGGCTTCTTGACCTTAAGATTCATGAAAAGGCTGTCAATATTCTTCTTGTTATTGTTCACAAATCCCATGAAAAGGCCAAAACCAACAAAGTGTCATGTCAGCTGTCTTTCTTCCATTTTTCTTCAGGCAAATCTCTCATGAATTAAAGTTGTTCAACTGGAAAGAAGTGTGTAGAACACTTCAGGGTAAAAAAAACCAAAACACCAGCATGCAAATTATTTTCCAGTTTTCCTGTTCACATCCCCGAGTTGTGCAGAGTTATAACAGAACATAAGAGTTTGTATCTGATGTTTTGAATGTTTTTTCTGCTCTGTCACTCTCTCATCAGCTGTTATCTCTTATCTGTGTTTCATTTCCTTCCTCAGCACCTGGTTGGTTGTTTTCAGCTCACCACAGCAGGTTCATTTTGCTGTAATAGACCTTTTTCCATACTATTTTTCTTTTTCTTTTTTCTATGTTCACATTTGTGTTCATCCTCTACAGTCAGAGCGAGACAGAGATGTGTGTGAATGAACTCCCCTGCATTAATAACTGCTTCCTAAATTCACTTAGAAAGCACTTTAGAGGGGAGAAAAAGGAGAGAGAAAAGATACACATAAAACATTAAAAACAAACTGAGAAATGTAAAAAAAAAAAAAAAAATCATAAAGACAAGTCAAAGAAAAACTGATATAAAAGTGTATTTTATGAAAATATGTGAATTAAAAGCAAGTATTTTTTAATTATTTAATTCTTATTAACTTTTCTAAATGCTTTTCACTAGAGGGCGTTGATTGGCTGTTTCTGTGACAACGGGGGCGGCCTTTAGTGAAAGGTATTCTTGGCCTAAAATGATTGGTCTCAGAATTCTCTAACTATTTCCTGATTGGCTGCGTCACCTGTCAATTAAAGGCAGGGGGGCTGCGCTGCACGGTCGAACGGGCTTTAAACAGAGGAGTGTTCTGATTGGTCGGTCAGCTGGATGTGGGCGGGGCTGTGAGGGAAAACCTGTGGATTCAGTTTATAGAAGCTGCGTCAAGGTAGCGGAAGTAAGTAGTGTGAGACCGGAAATGACAGAAATGTACAAATAAAAGCGTAAAACATTTCTAACAGGACAGATTGCATATTAAGATATATATATATAATTTTCCAGTAAGTAAGTAAAAGATAGTTTGTAAGTAATAATAATAATTAAAATTAATAATAATAATTTTATTGATATAGTCACCTATTTGTCTCGTAGGGAAAAGAATGAATAATAATTAAAATCATAATAAACACACACAAAGACCTTAATAGACCTCGGAAACAGTAGTTTACAGAACAACAGACCACTCAAGCAGAAGTTCCATTAAGTGATATACTGTAGCATCTGTTCTGGGGCTTTTGATCATATCACACGATCTTCCTCAGCAGATGCAGTTGTCATGGAATTGCAGATTGCTTCAATTTCAATTCCTCAGAGCGCTTTAAGGACTTCTCATGCAGCTGTCTTAAAAGTTAAGACTGAAAATATTATTTTTACTTCAGCATAATTTAAAATATGCTGTTTTCTGTTTACTGCGGGCCTTTATTTTGAAATTCAAAACAGGAAGCTCTAGTTTGTCAATGTGAAGAATTGACGCTTGTGTCATAAACAGCTGGAACAGATGAATCACAACACATTATATACCCTACAGTGTAACATCCAGTGTGTTGTATTACATTCACGTTAACAGTCGCACTAACTTTTACTCTTTTTATTTTCAGTTTTATTCCGGACTCTTCTGCCTCTGTGTGACTCCGCCCACACATTCCTGAGTGTCTGGGCTGTGAGGAGGAGGAGGAAGAGGAGGAGGAGCAGGAGGAAAGAAAAGGAAAGAGAGGCTGCTGCGAATTGACTGTAGACCCCTGAATCAGAGAGGAGATGATAAACAACAACAACAACAACAACTCTCAGCTTCAGTCTGACCGCTGCAGCTTTCTCACATAACACACATTAACCCAGCTGAGTCTGCGCCGCCTGGACGTCTTTCTACTTTTTTTTGTGTTTCTTTTCCTTTACAAGTTGTTTGGAACTTTTTTTTTGTTGCCGGAGTTGGAGCTTGAGTTTGGTTTCCAGTCTCACTGCTTTGCTGAGTTTCTTCTTCTTCTTGTGTCGCTGCTGGAGGAGAAAAAGCAACAACAACAAACCACAAGGCCACCGAGAGTCTCTGTGTAGGGAACCATGGAGATCCTGGACAGTAGTGAAACGTTTCTGCACTGGGACAGGAACCTCAGCGAGCTGTCTGAAGCCGGGGAAATGGACTGTGCGCTGTACACCAATGTAAGTTATCGATCAGGGATGAATTGATTGGCGGGGGGGGTAAAGGAAACGTGTGAGTGATTGATCAGGGCCTGGTGATTGGCTCTGCAGCTCATGAGTGGGAAATAATCACCTTTATCTCATTTTGATTGAGGTTTTAGTTGACCTGAGGGGGGAGGGTAATGTGTGTGTGTGTGTGTGTGTGTGTGTGTGTGTGTGTGTGTGTGTGCCACCCGGCTCTCCATTCACAACTTGAGCCTTGAGGTCCAGGATGCAAGTTAGACTCTTTCTCAGACTTGTAATCGTCTTTATTTCACCATTTTCTTTTCTTTTAAATATGTTTTTAGCAAGATGGTGACAAAATCTCCAAAATGACAGACCCTTATACGTAAAATACAAACAATAATTTAAAGATATGAACACTGGGAAAGATGGGAAACCCACCTGTACTCAGTTTAGTCTGGGACGTAAGACTTTTTCCATACAATGATAATCGTTTAATCTGTGAAATGCCAGGAAAAAGTGGAAACTGTCCATCAGATGTTCCCATCTTAAAATTGATTGTTTTGTCTGACCAACTGTCCAAAAGCCAAAAATATTCAGTTCAATTAATTTTTCCGATGATACAAAACAGAGAAAAGCAGCACAGAAGCTGGAAATGGAGAAAATTTTGCATTTTTGTTTGATAAATGACCAAAAATGTTGTTTCTGTCGACAAAAAGTTCATTTGGAGGACCTGAAACAGTAAATATCTATATGCAGAGTTTTCATCCATCCTCGTTTGCTGGACCAGCTGTTATGATGAAAATGTTAAATATTTCTGATGAAGATCAGGACGTCCCAGAGAAGGCTGGGAGCTCAGGAGGGTGTTTAAACAATTAATAATGACACCACTCTTCTATCAACCACTGGGTGACCTTCAAAATAAAACACCCAGTGTGTTCCCAGGTTGTTTCATATCATATCCTCCCCAATACGTCTATATCGATTCCTTTGGTCATAAATATGCTGTTGTGGCTCATTTGACCTAATATGAGCTTAATGTTCATAATGATGACATTTTGCTTTAAAGAAAAGTTTGGCATCCCATGTATACGAAACAAAACGTCTCCTAGAAATTATTATATACTGTTTATTTATTTTGGCATTTAGTTTCTTCCAAAACGTACTTGTTGTCGCAAATTAGTTGAATATATTAACGACATTTCTAGAAGAGAGTTGAATATTTTAAGTCTAAAGAAGTTTATGTGTAAATTTTAACCATTATGCAGGATTACTGATCATTATGCTGTATGTGTGTTTTACTTGATAACCTGCATTAATAGGTAAAATATAGTAGAAATAGTTCACACACACACACACACACACACACACACACACACAGAGCGTCTCCTCAGTAGAACGAGCCCTGCTTTAAAATGGCCTTTCGCCTTCAGTTATGTAACTTGAAGTATGTGTTCCAGCCAAGACGAGAGTGTGTGAGACGGAGAGAGTGAGACAGAGACTGTGTGTGTGTGTGTGTGTGTGTGTGTGTGTGTGTGAGAGAGTGTCTGTGTGCACATGTAGACGATGGGATGGGAGGGGCTTTTGGGTTTACAGGGGAAAAAAGTCCAGCTGGCTCGCAGGACGGGAATCAGACACCACAGAGGCCTGCTGAGCCCTGAGACCAGGCACACACACACACACACACACACACACACAGACTCTTGTAGGCAAACCTGCCGACAGGTAAAGACTTGTGCTGTTAAAGCTTCTGAGCGTTCAAGCTGTGAACCTTTTTAAAACAAGTCCTGAGGCTACAATTCCTGTCAAATACCCACCGAGATGCATCTGTGCTTTCGTCTGTTGCAGAGAAAGATAACAGGACGTTTTAGGAGATTGACCTGCTGATCAACACGGTATTAAGTGATGAAAACAAAGATAGAAATATCGCCCACAGAGCTACTGAAGCTAATTAGCTAAATGGCAAAAAAAAAACCCTACCAAGGTTTTTCCAAAAGCTCCAGTTTCTCCTTCCTCCCACAGTGCAGGTTAGCTTAATTAGAGACTCTAAATTGCTTATAGGATGAATGGTTGTGACCTGTCCAGGGTTTTACCCCCGTTACCCCCCAGGCCCAGGTGACCCTCTACAGGATAGGCAGGTATAGCTAATAGATGTAAACTGTTGTTTAAGCTCATAAATCGAGACACGTTGCTCTTTCCTGCTGTATTTCATCACATTAGCTGCTTTTAATAATAAAAAGTGTCAGTATTAGTGTCGATATCGCGGTGATATCTGAAAAAGAAGTCAGATTGTGTAGAAGTCTATGAGAAAATGACCCTACTTCTAACTTGATTTATTACCTCAGTAGACATTTTCTTAATGAGTTTATGGTCTCAATCGCTAGTTTCAAGTCTTCTTCAATACAGCATGATGTTCATTAGTAAATTATGGTCCCATTTACAGTAAAATACATCATGGCTGCCTTGTGATTGACCTGTCAGGTGCAGTCAGGTTGCAGGTAGAGGTCAGCGTGCATAGTGTCTTCAGGTTCTCAGATCCCCAGCTGCACCCTCTCGTCCAAATACGGTCACCTCTGGTTCCAAAAAACCAAGACGGCGACGGCCAAAATGCCAAAGTCAAGGCTTCAAAGCGGTAGTCCACGGTGGACATGTCCACCTCTTTTATACCTTACATTTAACCTTCTCATATCACCCACATCTGGCTCTAGAAAACATGTGTACGGCTGGTCTGAAGTCTGCATGAGTGGCACACATTCTTCTTCTTCTGAGAATACCAGTTTAGGTGTGTGAACTGACGCATGCATGTCTTTATATCTACATTTGGCCCCAGGTGTTTGAAATACCTGCACAAAGACCAGGTTGTGTTAAGAAGCAGCACTAAGATGCTCTTGTTAGTGCGGTGAATATTCTATATATAGTAAATCATGAATAGTATGTGTGTGAGGGTGGGGGGGGTGCATGAATGTGGAGAGCAACAAGACTGTAGTGTTTGAATCTCAGGCAGCTTGAGAAGCAGACTGGAGTCTTTGTTTGGTCGGGTCTCACTCTCACTTTCTCTCTCCGGGGGTTTGTTGACTTGGGATTCCTCACAACAATGTAAACCCTCTCGGCCGGCAGCCTGAGTGGGAGCCTCGACCTTAACGCCTGCTTCTCTCATCAGTCAGAGGTCCCTCCCATCTCCCTCCAGTCCACGTGAAAGCTTACATCACGATCAAGTTCCTCAGGTTTTAGAATAATAAGGTGGAGTCTTCTTTCATCTCCATTCATCTGCGTCAGAAACAATCGTATTTGACGCTGATGTGAAGTAGTAATAAACGTGTTTGTGTGACGTGATTTATAACTATTTCAGGGAGGGAAAACCAGAAACAGGGAGAACCAAATCCAGATTACAATTTAAAAAAATTATCAAATTTAAATCATCGCTTCCTGTTTGGCTCAATTAATCACAAATTATAAATTCTGTTGGAAAACATAGACAGTAGTGTTTCTGTTGGAATGAATGACCCACATATTCATTGTTACACTCCGAAAGATCTTGTCAGTCGGGTTTTGTGTGGTGACGGGTTTTGCTTATGATTTGACTGCCCTGATGATTTAACCGTGTAAACTGTGAATCTACACATCATGAAGTGTTGCACAGCTGGAAGATAACCATCTCAGTTTGACCAAATGTCTGCATTTGCGTTTAGGAAACTTAGGATTCCCATCTGTGTCTTCGGCTGCGACTGTACATCTGGATAATCCATCTTCATTGACTGATTTTGCATCCAGAATCTTTAGATTTGTTCACTGTTGCTCCAGTATTCTCTCTCTTTTAGCTCTGTTTTTGGTCTCCACCAACTCATGAGGGAAATATCTGGCTCTTTAGCTTTAGCTGCCAAATGCTCCACCATGTTCACCTGCTGGTTTATCCAAACTATTTTGTATAAACAAGGTTGATCAGCGCGATGAGGCTGAAACAAAACAGTAAAGTTGCAAAACCCAAAACAATGAGCTTAAAAACACTAAAAAGCTCCGTCAAACTGAGGGGAACTGCAGAACATTTGATCAGTCTACATAAAGTGTTCTGTCTTATACTCAGCCAGCACCCTACAGGAACGTATCTCACATATGCCAACAAACGTTTTATGCTAATCAATATCTTTCTTTCTTAACATTTGACAGTTTTCAAGACAGAAAGTTACTTTTACAGCCACTTAAAACTGAAACTCTCCACTGAAACTCAGGATAATACCAATAAAACATTCTCACATACAAATAAAATCCAAACAAAACATATTTTTTTGAATCAGTTCAGGTTAAATATCCAATAATCAGTGATTTAGTGAATGTAAAGTAATCAGTGTACAGTGGTCAGTATTATATTAGAGGTGGACTGGATCATATGAGACATATTTTGATTAAAGATAAAGGTCAGCTGCATCCAAAATGACACTGAGATCACATTTCTGTCAGACAGTTCAGGAAATAGACTGAGGCGAGAGAGTGGCCTTAAATTTAAATGCATTTTTCTTCATGCACAAACTCTTTAAAAAAAAAACCCAACTTGGCGTGTTTCTCAGCACATGTTGTACTCGTGGAGAGAAGAGACTCACATGCAGAGGAAAAGAGTATATTTGCTCTGCACATGCTCCAGGGCTTTCCAACTATGTGTCTCTGCTTACATAACACAGAGCATACCTGCAGGTAAAGACTCACCTCTGTCTATAGATGCAGCGTTTTATTAATATGCAGAGGTGGATGTATTCAGACAGATGTGGTGCAGTAAAAAGTATAATATTTCCCCCTGAGATGTAGTAGAGCAGAAGTATAAAGCTGCATGAAATGGAAAGTACAAATACCTCCATGTACTTGAGTAAATCTACCACTTTTAATATTCATGATGGCTTCGGCAGCTCAGCACACACTCAGGATGGAGTTATTTAATTCAACAAAAGTGAACACACATAAAGAGAGTGGAGAGTAAACAGCTGGATCCATGTGCTCACAGTGCAGAGCCTGTTCTCCGTCGGGGCAGGGCATCCTGCTCTCCGGTGGCCTCGCTCTGTCTCGCTCTGTCTCTCTCTGAATGGTCCATGTGTCTGCTGTGTCAGCCTGAAGAGAGAGACACGCATACATTTTGAATGTTACAACCAGAGCAGCCTCTCTATCTGTAACACGGCTGGAGTGTCAGATAAAGGCTGAATAATGAAGCACACGGTGTTATTACTGCAGGTGTGGTGCCGGATCTTCAGGTTGGTCTACGCTGCAGGATACAGACAGAAATAAAACACAAAGAAGTTACAGATTTTATATTTCTGCTGCTTGTAGAAACAACATGACGTCAGAAAACTGCTTTTTCTTTTTGGACAGCAAGGCGTGTTTGAGAGAGCTAACCTGGGTTGTAGATGAAAGTCGTGTAATTGGTTCCCAGTGGACCAAATCTCAGTTAAATTTAGAGGCAAGATATGCAAAAGAAATCATCATTACTGCTCTCATTACTCTTTAAATCATCACTACACTGGTTGTATAAGGAAGACAGTTTGATGTGACTTTTTGATCCGATTTTACTTGGATGTTTTGGTGTCTTGGGGTCTAAAGGGTGTCTCTGAACCCCCACTTCAACGCCAACTCTTTTGGCTTTAGAAAGTGACAGCGGTCCACAGATGGTGTGCACATGGAGGACACGTTTTTCTCTCTCTCTCTCTCTTTTTTTATTTTAAATCTGATGCAACTTCTCCCCCGACTTTGAAAGTGGACTCAGACTCCGGTTCGCTGCAGGCAGGCGGCCATTTGAGAGCAAAGCGAAGGTAGTAATCAGTGTGTGAGGGATCATTATGGAAAATCCACAGGAGCCTTCGTTCTCGGAGGCAAAGCTAAATTTACGTCCCCTGTCTGTACTTCTGTCTGTCTCTTGATTCTCTATTTCCCTGTCCTTCATCTTCCCCCCTCTTGTTTCGAAGGTTTTTTTTTAATGGCTGTGTGTGAGCTGGTGTGTGTGGTTAGCAGGGTGTGGATTTAAGATCCCTGTGAGTAGCTTATACACCAAGCCCTAAAATGAGCCAGGAAGCAGTTTCTCTAAAGTTGCAGCTAGATTTTTTTGGACATATATCAATTTTAAAAGTACTGAGGTTGAATTTTGAGCTGCAGTTTATACTTTTTGGGCATTTTATGGAGAAAAAAAACAGAATATCATCACATGTTATAGACTTGAAAGTTGTAGAGTCAACAGAATTTCAATGTATTTAGTTTTTGCAGTCGTGAGCTTCATTGTTGGAGACATCAAAGTGTTTAAAGCCTGTAAACTGCTTATTAAACAGTGAGGTGTTTGAGCTGTGAGACCAGCTCCGCTTTGATGTTGTTTTTATGGATCTTGCAGCTCATATCCCGACTTGTGGTGACTCCAAGTGTTCTATCAAGACCACTTTAAGACAGAAACCTCTCCATCCGTCTAGTTAACCTTTCACCCCCTCTTTCCAGCCCTCCTCCTCCTCCTCCTCCTCCTCCTCCTCAGTCACTCCTCCAGGGTGAGCTGAGAGTTGGGACGAGTCGGCTCCTGTCCAAAATGCCAGAAACGTCTTCACTGCTTGTTAACCTCCTTGTTTCTCTTCCTGACTTCTTCTATGGGTCATTCGTCTTTCTTTTGCTCTTCAACTGTTCCTCTTCTTCTTTTGACGTGTTTGTCTTTTCATTTAACTTTAAAGTCTTGATTTTCTGCCTTTCCTCCAGCTAACCAGTTGAGTGTCAGACAACCAAATGTGACCAAATGTCTAGCTGGCTGGGATTTTAGGGAGCAGACTCCGCTCCAACTTCAGGGCAGCGTCTGCACTTTGAATTGGAATTGAAAGAATGCTTTCTGGCATATTATTAATAAAGTCTGGCTTGAGTCTGGCAGTTGGCTGCAACCTCATTATAGCGGAGAAGAACGTTGATCTTGGAAGATTCTGCAAAATAAAAGTTGTTTTTTTGGATATGTCCAACGTTTTAAAACTTCTCACAACTAAAACACTTAAGGAAAGATGGTGGTTATTGAACATTAATTGCAGGTCTTTGACGGGAACTTCTGTCTCTAACATGAAAGTCAGACGCACTACAAGACCATTTAGCACCCAAACCTCCACACCCTTAATTTCCACCTTGATAAATATAGTGCACACTATTTCCTGCATTTGCACCGAATGTTGGCATAATTCCTAGGAATGTCCCTGATTTGGACCACTGTTGGCCGCCAAGCATAGTTTGGCTACTTGAGATACTGTAATGTGTTATAATTGTTCTTGTTGGACCGCTTAACACCACCAACGGCGTGCTTTGCTTTTCGTCAATGAGAAGGGAAAGGGATGTGATGTGTCTGGATGACTTTTACCTGCTTTCTCAGCAACCAAGATATAAAATATTGCAAAAATGTTACTTATTATCTTGAATCCATAATATCAGTAGTGATATCAATATTTTAAAACCCACGTATTGGCTCAAATCGTACCTGGCCAAAGTCTCTGCATTCCACTCAAAGAGCAACTCCCCATCACACCTTTCTCTTACATGAACCTTTTCATTCGAAGAGACATGAACAAGCCCATTCATCCATGCAAAGTTCAGTGTGTGTGTGTGTGTGTGTGTGTGTGTGTGTGTGTTTATGACTTGACATTCAAGTGTGTTTCTACTTGGCAAGCATCCGCCTCAGCGAGCTCCGCTTTAATGGAGGAATTAAGATCAGCGGCGCGCCCAAACAAGTTTCCTGGAGTGTTTTGCCTCTTCCAGGGATTAAAACCCCTCACTATGGGGACTCAGCAAAGACCTGCAGTGACCCAGTTTTTAGCCAGCATCCAGCAGGAGGTGGAGGCAGCGCAACGAGAGTTGTTGGTATTTTGGTGGAAATAAGACAACTTAAAATAGGAGATCTTTACTGATCTTGACAACAACTGTTTGGGGGATAATCCTGCAGCAACCAGATAAACACACGAGAGAAGACTGAGACACGACGCCTCGAAGTGATTCACAGATGATACTTGAAGTGGTTTTAAACTAGAGAGAGTTGATGGAAAGGAAGACGAGAGAATGAGCAGTTTCTGTTGGAAGGAGAAAATAAAAAAACACACAAAAGAAGAGAAAAACTTTCAGTGTGTGTTTGAGTAGAGAGGGTGAGTGAGTTCACTGGTTGAGCAAAGTCTGGAGATGTGTGTGTGTGTGTGTGTGTGTAATAGTACCTGATGACCGGTCAGTGTTACACTGGGTAGATGGAAAAACTTGTGTGTGTGTGTGTTGACCCAGTTTATAACGAGCGTACACACTCAGGATGAGAGACCTCAGAAGGCAGCTGTGCTTTTGTTTGACACAAACAGCCTCTCAGCGTCTGACAGCTGTGTTTGAGGACAGGAAGTGGACCAAACATTGATTTGATGATGCCAATATTTAGTCCCAAATCATGATAAACACAAAGTTTTCGTTAAAATCATTGTCGATATGGACTCTAGATAGATATGAAGCTGTTCTGGAGCTTTCAATCGTATCACACGATCTCTCCCAAACAGATGGAGTCGCCCAGTTGTCATGGAAATGAGGATGTTTTATTCCAGAGAAAACTGATGAAAATGTCACATTGCGATCATTGGTTCCTGCTGAAGACGTAAATCTTTAAAGGAATAAATCGACATTTTGGGAAATACACATATTTAAATGTGGCTACAGGGAGCAGCAGGTTAGCTTAGCATAAAGACTGGAAACAGGGGGAAACAGCTAGCAGCTCCTCTATAAACTCTCTAATTAAAAGTTATATCTTGTTAATCAAAAACGACAAGTTGTGTTTTTGTCATGTGCCGACTATTTCTTTAAACTGCTGGTCACTGTAGTTTTTAGCAAACGTCACTCAAACAGAAATAAATAGTGCTTTTGTTGGGGACTATTTTCAGCGGCGGATTAATCCACATTTGGTGCTCAGTATTTGGGGCAGCAGGACGGTGTATGTGGGATTGATGTGTTCTTAATGGTTTTTGGACAACCATGCAGCTCTATGTCACAAAGGAAGAATATATGTCAGGCTTTGGATTAACAGACAACACTTGTTAGAGGGATTTATTGTTGGTGGGATTTGTAAAAGCAGCTATCAGCCTTAAATACAGGTATTTTCAGGCTGCTACTGTGGCCTCAGTGTAACTGTGGTGAAGTCATTGTGTAACATCTGGAGGGTCAGTGTGTGTTTGGATGTGTGTGGGAAGAGTGGGGGTTGTACTCTGTGATCGGTCAGTATGACAGAGCAAGACTGGAAAGTTTGTGTGTGTGTGTGTGTTTTAGTGGTGGGATTTTCAACTTTTGGGAAGCTTCAGGAGCCAGACGGGGGGGGTTTACAAGAAGGGGGGCCTCGGAGGAGACCGTTTTTCCATTGGTAATCCTCTAGGTCTGTTTTTCTTTATTGTCGACTGTTCATCTGTATTACTAATCACACACACTCTAATATCGGCACAGCGGCCCTCAGATAACGACTGACTCATAGTTTTGAACTTTGACTCGGAACGTTTTCTACTCGGTGAAGGCGACATCTCCCTGTCTCCACTGTCACACTTCCTATTTTTAACACGCTTCCTGTCGTGTCTCTGAATAAATCCTGACTTTAAGGCCGTCCTTTATCCAAGTGTGAAACATTAATGGGACTGAAAAGAGGTCTGGGGCCTCGGTGTTAAACAGGAAATGGGACATTTAGGTTTGGAAACCGGTCTGTAAAGGATCTGCTGTGATTTCTTTCACATTGTGACGTTGTTTGTTTTTGTATGTGTATTCTTATCCTGGCCTGTGGGTGCAGAGTAAACTCCGGCGGCCCTGCTGGATGTCTCGCCTACTGTTATTCTGTCTCGCATCCTGTTGTTTACATCCGTTAACCATCACTCCTCCCCCTCCACCCCAAATATATGATAATATCAAGGCAGATGTTGCTATTTTTATATGTTCAGGAGCTTTAAAATGGACTATTTTAATGCCATTTCTTGTTTTTTCTCAGCTATACAATATATGTAATCAAGCATATTGCGTGCTAGCTACAGTTGGCTGATATCTGATGTTGAATATAAATTTCCCGGGCCCTTTTTTGGGACAAATTCCTTCCCCAGATACACCTCAAACTAAAGTATGTGATTAGTCACTTTGCCCTTTGACCCCGAGAAGATAATCTGCCTTGAGGGTCGGGTGTGTGAAGTGTCTGCCTCAGTGCTCACCAGGAATAGGTATGAGTTCTTGGTGCTACAGACATTTTGCTACTCAGGCTACTAACTTTAAACATTAATGAGAGTTAATCAATCATAAACTACTTTGATACTCAGTTCCCTGAGGTTCTAGTTGTGAGGATTTGTTTTCTTTGTTTCATGTGATAATAAACTGAATATTTTGGGGGTTTTGGACTGTTGGTTAGAAAAAAACAAGCCTGCCCTCATCATGTCAGGATTTCCTCGCAGGAGATTCTTTGCTGCTTTTCTTCCTTCCATGACTGTTCTGCTTTTTCCTTACGGCGTCCTTGATTAGCAGACAGGTTTTGCAAATCGAGCTGGGATCGATGTCTAGAATCTGGGTCAGGGAGTGTGTGAGCTGCACTCTTAATCTTGTGAGAACCAGTCCGGGTCTCCCCTGGAATGAGGACATTTTTGCGAAGCGAGGTCATTTTGACTTCATTTCTTTCCAGGGACGCAGACATTGTGGAACGAATGATGTCAATGAGACAGATGTGTGTTTGTGTGTCTGCATGTGGAGACAAGCAGCCACAGACTGCGTTAGAAATGATGTTCTCACACATGAAGCTGCACCCTGTGAGTGGTCCGACACAGTCCAGACATGAAGCCTTGGTGCTGGGCTGGACCCCCCCTCCAGATAAGACCCAGATAGCAGAAGCCGTCCAAGGCCTGTGATTTGTCTTGTTATGCTGACACACATGATATCAGTGCCACAGCAAAGACAGCGTACCAGCCTCAAGTCTCAATTCTGTTACGACAAATGACAAGTGGTCCTGTTGACAATCAAGGCTTATCTGATCCATGGTCCGACTCTGCTGAAATCTGGCAAACATCTAACGGTCTTCGTTGTTTCGAAGACATTTGTATTGGCTCCTTACGGTGCAGCTTGTGGTGGGTTTGATCATATATACCTTACTTAGTAATGTATGAGCATTGAACAGCTGTTTTTATATATATTCTAGGCTCTTGTTGGGGAGAGGCTGTTATTTTGTTTTCTTTTGCCTCAACCAAAACATGACATAGACGTCATTTTCAGTTCACATGGTAGTTAACTAAAGTATTAAAGATGTTTTTCACAATAATCAAAAAGGAAGAATTTATTTCTTATATGAAAGTGGACTTAACAACAACCTGGACAGTTGCGTCTCTCTCATCCACACGAGTATTCTTAATATAACTAACAAAAAAGCTCTTTTGTTGAACTTCCATCATCCTCAGCTTTACTTTGAGTTTAATGCTATCGTGCTAACAAACTTAAGCATGCTACACTAACACGCTAATGTTAGCATTCAGCTCAAAACACAGCTGTGTTCAAGTACAGGTTCGACTGATGAAAAGCTGAGCCTGTCAAACGTGTGAGATGTCCTAAAATGGCCACCGTACAGAGAACAAAGCTTTTTTAGGAAACAACATGATGTTTCTTGTGACGCTACCTTCAGGACAAACTTTTACACTTTGACACTGGAATAAAAGACAAAATCTTTGTAATTTTTAGAAACCTCTTGGATTTAAAATGGTTCTCGGATCAAAATCTGATGCCGTGTTTGAATCAAAAGTTGTCGTTCCAGCTGTGTAGACTGCTCAAACCCAGATTTCCTGACTCGATTTGACTCAACTTTTTGCACTTGCAAGTTATTGACAAGTATTAGAGATTTGTATTCAGAGCCAGTGAGGGAATCCTTGCCGCTCTGCACATAAAGTTTCTACACATGTACTTCAGCTAAGTGTTAAAACAGCTTGCACACATTGTTAGCATTCCAGCAGATGCTTACTGCACTTTGGCTCACAGCTGCAAGAGAGGGACACACCAGTTTCAGTAACTATAGCAACTGAGGTTCAAATATGTAAATGTTGTGCTTTTTAAAAGTATTTTGGGAATTTAGCCAAAATGGGGGACTAAGAAGGCAGAGGAACTGGATATTACAAGAATGTTAGACTGGCTGGGAGACTGAGGATAGAGAAGAAGAACAAATAACATTTTCCTCTCCTGTCCCAAAATACCATTAAGCAAAGCATCTAAACAAGCAGGGCATCAGTGGAAGAATGACTTTGTATAATAATCAAAATACGTTTTATTGTTTCTTCATGTAATAACCTGGAGTTGTACTTGATGCCTCACATTTGAAAACCAGCAACAAAACCAACACTGAAATTGTTTTTTTATTTTAGTAACAAAGCTTGTTTCTCTTCCGTGGCTAAAAAAAAAAGGCTTGTTTCCACTACCTTCTTGTCTGTGCTCGAATATGGGGATGTATTATGCATGCATCTTCTCAGTGCACGCTTTGGGTATTTCATTTATTACGGAGCGTGTTTGGACCGAGCCTGAATATAACTGTAGTATTTCTGTTGCCTGTCTTGCCCAGGACACTTGGAAAAACAGATTTAGAAGAAAATGCAAATCGCAGCAATTGGGTATAAGTTAAAGTATAAGGTACAGCAGCAGATAAAGCAGATAAATGGTTAGATATCTCTTCAAACTTTATTGCTGGTTATCTGGTTACACGTGCTGGTAATTTGTGATAGTCTAGTGGCTGATACAAGTCCACAATCTGGATCCAAATCAAACAAATGAGTCATTCAGTTTATCTTGACATAAATTCATGTGTGTGAAGCTGTATCATCAGCAAAAGTACACACAGGCGAGTCCAGGGCAAGGTACACACACACACACACACACACACACACACACACACACACACACACACACACACACATGCTAATACACACACACACACACACACACATTCGAGGGAGGTGACCCTTGGGCCTGTGTGGGTTTGTATGTGTGTGTCAGGCCTTTTTTACTCTTTCACATCTGGTTTTGCCTTTTCAGGGGAGGGAGGTGTTACATCATCAAACTTTCCTCTCTTCCGTCTCCGAAGTTTAAACTTCTGGTCATTAAGGGTTAAAACAGACACACACACATCCTACTTTACAGAAGTTACAGACCTGAGAGGACATTCCTTCCACCCCTTTCCCACTCCCAGACCGTTAATTTAACTGCTAACTAGTGACCAACACAGCTGTCCAGGCTTTTATTGTCAAGTCTCATCACTCGCCACTCAGCAAGCCAAATAGATTTTTTTAGGAAACAGGACTATTGACCCTATTGGTATTCTATCGTACACGAAGTCATGTGATGGTGGTGATTTATTTATGATTCAAAAATGTGAAAAGAAATGGGTACCAATCGTTTTTTCAAAGTAAAATAATTACCTTCACCTGTTTGTGATTGCTTCCCAATAGAGTGAAGTATTTAATATATATCTAAAACTTTTTTAGATGGTCCACTGCTTCGGTTCAGACTATTGCAACGATCAATATGACATTTTTTACATATATTCATGATCCCCAGAGGATGAATCCTACTGACTTTGCTGATCCTTGAGTTTTCCTCTCGTGCCACCATGACAGTGATATTTGTGGTATTGAGGGAATTGTCAACTTGACAACTATTGGATTGATTGGCGTGAAATTTGGTACACACATTCACGCTCCCCTCAGGATGAATTGTAATAACTTTGATGATCCACTCACTTTTCATTTCGGCCATCAACAGGTTCCTGCAAAACTAATGACATTCCCATCAGCCTCGTCTGTACTTCTGTTTAGTGCTAATTAGCAAATGCTAGCATGCTAACACACTAATCAAAGATAGTGTACATGGTAAGCATTTTACCTGCTAAACATCAGCATGTTAGCATTGTCACTGAGAGCATGCTAGCATTAGCATTTAGCTAAGTACTGTGTTTCTTGTTTTATCCAAAATGCCGCAGTTGTCGCCATTTCTCAGCTCTGCTTGTTCAGCAACGACTTTTCTGACCTAGTTTGGGGTCTTTCCTTCATTAGCAGCTCTGACGTGATTAAGATCATTGTCTCTCTTTGGATGACGCAGGATTTCTATGTGCAACACTGAACTCGAGAGATAATCACTCTGCATTTTCTCCTCCGTCTACAGACTTCATTGTGGCTTCATTAAAAGATTACAATCTGCACTTTGCAGCGATGTTCTCTGCTTGTTTCGATGTGTTACAGGCGAAGTGTTATTCAGAAAAATATGAGAATAGCCTCTTTGTTATCACCACTGCACCTTCAGAGTGGTTGTTGACCTACTGGTTTTTGCCCTAGTTCCAGTTTAAACTCCCATTTTTTCCCATTTGGGCTTCAACTCTCGATGTTCTGTTTCCCAGCTGGAGAGTGTCAAGTTTCAGTTGGCCCTAAATAACACCTCTCTGTTGGGCTGCATAGACAAAGAGGTTTCTGTTGTGTGTGTGATGAGTTACACCCGGCCAGTGACCGACCCTGCAGCACAGTCTGCTGCCCTGCATTGCATTTTCTTCTTCCATACACACTCACACACAACCACAACCACTCACTCCCACTGCTAAAATGACAGGGAGTGTATAAATCCTCACTATGCGTCTTTAGTGTGGTTCTGTTTTCATGCAGGCGGAGTCGGACCTCTCCCATTTCCTTTTCTTAAACAAGATGAGGCTTTATTCCTTTCTGTGTCCTCATGCCGGGTGGATTATTTGTTTAGTTGCATTTATTTGCAAATTTGAGATTTAAGATGATTTTAGAGCTTCTCTGCAGGACTGAGCTACAGGGAGAAAAGGGTGATGTCAAAGGTCATATAAACCGGATTTGAACCCACAAAATACAGCTTAGTTTTATTTTAAAGATTGGTTCTGTATGTAATTACTCCTCCCTAAAAACTACACCCTCTTTTTCTTTACAATCATGGTGTTTTCTCTTCTTTTTGGGCTGAAACATAATCAGTATCATTTTCTTACTTCTTCTAAGGCATCATTTAAAAACTTGCCAGAATTGTACACTTGTATATCCCGATAATCTGTACATGGACCAGCAAATACTAAAACATTAGGTAAACGTTTATATTTCGATTAATAACTTTTTATCAGTGTCATGCATACAACAACTTGCTGCAAAGGTTAGCATGTCTGGCTAACTATCTTACTACCTACAATAGTAACCCAGTGTTACTTCCAAGACCAAGGAGCATTTCATTCCACATTACCACCTCTGTTGCTTGTCCCAGTATGTAAGCTAAGCAGCTAAACAGGGTGATGTGTGAACAATATAGCAGGGCTAGCTAGCTCTACACTGCTTCTTTCTTTCCATGTCTTCTACATGGATCAATATCTGGAGAAAAGGCTGACTTTTTGAGACATTTTAGCTTTAGCTTCAGTTTTTTTTAAGCATAATATCTTATGTGTCCCCATCAAGTGCATATTTAAAACCCCTTTTGCAATATTCAACCAACTCTGAAGCTAGTGTTAGCTTATTTATCATGAATTTAGTGGTACTAAATGTCCAGGAATGGAAAGCTTCACAGGCGTTGCAACATTAACTGAGGGTCAATCATTATAGTGTACAATTCAAAAGAACATTTTTCGCTGAATCACACCCTGAATACTTTTGAATCTGCCAACACAGGAAGAGTACCAGATCTCAGCTGTGCAAGTGAAGATCTTTATCTTCTCGATACGAGAGATGGAACATGATTCAGGGCCATACTTCTGTTTATTATGTAAAAAAGTCCATAATTTTAGTTTCACAAAGGTTTTTCTTCAAACTTAAATAAATACTTAGTTTTAAGAGTTAACTTTCCATTTTTCCTGGAGACACACAGTACAGCAATTATATTGTAAATAGCAACAACTGGTATTTTATTCATTTGAGCTCACATTATGATTACTGTCATCATCACAGCAAAAACCCCGTAACTGTCGGTGTGCGCTGACAGATCTGAGGAGGTATAATAATATCATGTTTGCCGACAATGTGATGGTTTTTGGCACGTGCACATTCATTCACCCAGCAGGCATTCATACACACACACACACACATATATGCACACACACTTAAACATACATTCATATCATGGCTTGTTCACGCTGATTCTAAAAGATGGAAATGGACCCATTGGTGGATGAATGTGTAAATATTTGCCTTCCCCCTTGAATGGATTCACGGTATGCTGTCGGTGTTTGCATTATACACACACACACACACACACACACACACACACACACACACACACACACACACAGAGGCCTGATACAGGGCCATTTAGGGCAGCATACGGCAGCAGGAGTGTGCTGTGTGTTTATGGAGTGAAGAGGTCATTTCACTGTGTGTGAAAGGAAAATGCTAAAAGTCAAGTCTCTCTCTCTCTCTGTGCCTGTAATTGAAGCCACATGCTTGGCGTTCGGCCGTCCACCCTCCTCCTGTTTCCTCCCGTCCTCCATCTTGAGTTCACTCTCACTTTATCAATCTGTCAGTTCATCCATACGTCCAACTTTTCATTCGTCTCTTGTCTGATGTTACGTAACTAAACAAAATGTCTCAACTGTAGATTTCCCTTTTCTTTTATAATTCAACAGTTCAGAATGTCACAGTTCCATGTGTGCTTGATTTAAATTGTTTATTGCCGTCTCATTGGCTGAGCCCAGAGTGTTCCGACATGGCTAATATTCTATTGGACACATTCTGCGTATTCTGCCCGGCAACAGAACTTCAGCAGTTGAAGTTGCATCAGAAACATTTTCACGTTCTCTTGGGGGGGGGGGGGGGGGGTGGTCGATGAGTTCAACTGAGGACAGGACTGTTTCATTTTGCAGTTTTTATGTGAATGTCACACATTTGCATTATGAAATGAATATTTAATGATTTCTGCTGAGAAAAATAAACTGTCGCTGTATAAAAATGTATTTATGAAGTCGGCATATGGGTGTAAACATATAACGTAACTCACAGTTTTGACACAAAACTGTTTATGTCAGTTGCAGTTTTCATGTGTACTTGTTTACTCTAGGCTGCGTAACTGTATACTGTGTTGTACTGTGTTGTACATTGATTTGAGAGCAAGATTTTCGTTGATTCTTCAACACAAATGTCAACCGTTACCTGGTTTCAGTTTCTCCAGTGTGAGGATTTGCTGCTTTTCTCTGTTTTATGTCTTTGTAAACTGGATATTTCTGGGTTTTGGACTGTTAGTCGGACAAAACAAGACATTTAAAGACAGATTGTGATGGATATTTTTCTCTTTTTCCTAACATTTTGTAGACCAAACGACTTATTGATATAAAAAATTGTAAATTGCAGCCTAAGGGCATATTGTTTGGGTGGTGATGATTTACTAAACGCAGTAATTAGAGGTCTCTAGTTTCGTGTAAGAAAATACAAAGAAGTACAGAAGTACTGCATGTACTTCACACACACACACACACACACACACAGATGAGATGATGTATGTCAGTATGTAATCAACACATCACCAGCAGGGCTTTGCTTTGGTTGCCTTTTTGTTTCTGTTAGTCACAACACCTGAGGGAGATCTGTGCACACTCACCTTGTTGAGAGATGGTAGAAAAAGATAGAGAGCAGGAAAGAAAAATGCAGCAGGAATTTGGTGAAGGAGGAGGGAAGACGATGGATGGGTGGATGAAAGAGGAGGAGGAGAAGGAGGAGGGCTGTGTTAACTTCTGTTTTGTGAATGTATCGCCACACCGAGAATCACACACACACACAGAAAGGGAAACTGGAGCGGTGAGATTTTCAGTCTGTCTTCAGTGAGACGATTTTAAAGGTTTTTAATTGGCTGCTTAAGTGTTCCCCCAGGTGAGAGCAGGGGGAACACTTCAAGCAAAGGTAGTAATAAAAATATTTAACAATCTGTAATTACAGGCAGGCTGTCGTAGACTCCAACTATGTGGCTTCTTGTAATTGTGTGTCTCCTCCTGCATGTGGCCGTATTTTACGCTTGTATCAAATATTCCCCAAAGATATTTACAGTATTTTCTTCTTCTTTTGTTCAGCATTTCTCCGAGCTCCTAGACGACCTCTCCCAGGATGCTTTGCTGGGGCAGCTGCTCAGCGACCCCTTCCTGTCCGGAGTGAGAGGCGGAGTGGAGGCCATGGAGGGGGAGGATGGAGGCGACCTGTCCCCGTCTTCCCCTCTCCCCCCTCACATCACGGTCGAGCACAGCTACTCGCTCTGCGGTGACAGCCGACCACAGTCCCCCCTGTCGCACCTGACCGGAGAGCAAGGCAGCGACGCAGGTGGGACACCGATTATTGAAGTTCAGTTCATGAGAAATAAAAAGCAGCCTTGTTTAATTCAAAACACTCTGCTGCTGCAGCCTCAGTTGCCTTCTTACAAGACATTTTATAAAAGGTTTAGGACTTGTAAGTAAGGGTTTCATGGTTAATAAATGATCTACTAATGCTTTATAAGTCTGAAATTGTCAAATCAGTAGTAAGAACATTTTTTTGGATTGCCAGAGACTTATTAAGTCAGCTGTAAGTGTTATTAATGCAGTTAAAATGTAAGAAAGTCATTAATAAAGGGTTCTTTACTGCCCATTTGAGGGTCTTTCTGAGATATTAAAGAGCTATTAAAGATGAAGAGACAAGTTATGCACCATAAGGGGATCAAAACATAAACTATAGAACATCAGACACCTTCAAAATGGTGATGAAGTGATGAAATGTACAAAAACAAATACACTAACAAGAGTCCATGTCGCCTCTTCTGCTACAGAGTCTGATGGGGATTCAGCTGACTGGCCCATGGATCAGGAGGAGGCCATTGACAGCCTCCTGTGTGAGACTCCTTCCCTCCTCCCCGCCCTCTCCCTGTCTCTGGCTTCAGGGCCCCAAGCACCTGAGGGCCCTGTTGTGGCCCTCCCTGCTACCACCGCCACCCCAGCTCAGACCACAGTCAACAGCCACAGCCAGGTCAAAAGCATCAAGGTGGGAGCTCAGGATCTGATGATGAAAAGTGATGGTTTGTAACTCTGTCTCTTTTAATCGTTCCTGTCACTCTTTCTCTGCTTACAGATAAAAGAGGAGAACATCATCCCCCAGATTAAACTGGAACCTCATGAAGTGGACCAGTTTCTCAATCTTTCACCCAAAGGTCTGGATTTAAACTGTCCCCCCTCCTCCTCCTCCTCTTCCTCTTGCTGTTGCATCAGTTATCTGATGCTACGATGACCCCTGCAGGCCACTTGTTCAAATACCTCATAATGCCCTCAGACTGCAACATGGCACAAGTTGATAAGTTAACTGATACAGTAGTTTATTTTTAATGCAAGTATCAGTAATGAGACTCGAAGGGGCAGAAGACCCTATGGCCAGTTGCAGGAAACATCTTTAATCAGGATCCAAAAATGCACTTAAATCATCCTGAAAGAAGTTTTTATCTTAAAATACTTCCTCATATATTTTTGTCTTGCACTGGTTTTCTGTCTGGATGAGACTAAATAAAGCAAATCTAATCAGTAAACCACCATGTTTCAGGTCTGGAGTTGCTGCAGATGCCTCCCACTCCTCCCAGTTCCCACGGCAGCGACTCGGAGGGCAGCCAGAGCCCCGTCCACGCCCCACCCAGCCTGTCCTGCCCCGCCTCGCCCACCAGCCCTCCTCCATCCCAGGCCAGCCTGAAGGTGTCGCCTCGTGCTGCCTCCTGCCTCTCTAACTCCCCTCTGCTCACCGCTCCTCATGTAAGTAATGTCTGATATGTACTGATAGATCCTTTGTACTGTGAATGATGCCCTGACTCCATATGCTACTATCATGGATCAAATTAAATATGTTTTATAATGTTAATAACCAGTCCTGTCTGTGTTTCCTTGTGTGTGCAGAAGCTGCAAGGTTCGGGCCCGCTGATCCTGACTGAGGAGGAGCGTCGCACGCTGGTGGCTGAAGGTTACCCAGTTCCCACCAAACTGCC